>NC_140594.1:831400585-832102102 GCF_964204655.1 Triturus cristatus
ACGGCACCGTACGCGTACGGTAAGCTTACCGTAAGCGCACGGAGCGCGCCCATAGATATATATATTGATTTAAATGCTATTTTCTCAGGAAATACTGAACAGATTTACACAAGACCTTCAAAAGGCACATCCCTGACCTGAGGGCTACCTCTCTGCCAAATTTCACATAATTCTGTTCAGCCGTTCGGGCTGTAGCTTGGACTAAAGGTCCTATGGAAAAATGCATGGGGAAAACGCGTTTTGGGACCCCCCTTTTTTCTCAGCCCCCGCTTGACGAATCCCCCCGAAACTTTCAGGGTAGGAGCGGAGCGTAGCGCCCCATTAGTTTTGAAAATTTTGCGAGGATTCGTCAACCGGCGCCAAAGTTATTCAAAATAGAATTTTGAGATTTCCTATGGAAACACGGTCCTAACTATAACTATCTACTGGCGACCGCCAGTAGATAAAATATCTATATATATATATATATTTTTTTTTTTTCACTGAAGAAAACAAAGATTATACAAGTATAGATCATCATGCTGGATTAACGGCTGTAAAGCACTATTTAGATACCAGACCATTAACTTATCACAGTCATAACATTATGCTACTTGAATTAATAAGATGTTGTCTTTTTAACAATTTTTTCATGTTTGGTAAAGACCTTTACAAACAGAAACGTGGAGTTGCAATGGGGGCCTGGTTCCCCCCCAGCTATGTGTGTCTGCACATCGGCCAGTGGGAGGAACAGGTTCTAAGGGGGACTCACTCTGTAATGTATGAATCTCATGTGGCTTACTGGTTACGTTTTATTGATGATGTCTTTCTGGTGTGGAAAGGGGGCCTAAAAAGTGCAGAAACATTCATTGCAGAAATAAAGTTAAAAAATGTGAATCTAAAATTTACGTCACACCTGAGCCAACAAGGAAAACTTGAAACAACACTACATAGGAAGTCCACAGCTGGCAATGCTACATTACATGCCAGAGCTCACACCCGAAGCACTTAGTCAGGAGTATCACCTATGGGGAACTTCTAAGACTAAAAAGGATAAGTAGTACAGAACAAGAACTGGAAAAAAGTACTAAGCAGGCTCTAATAAGATTCAGACAAAGAGGGTATAGTGAGCCTATATTAAAAGAAGCCAGGGATAAAGCAAAATTGAGAAAAAGGGAATCCCTATTACAACAGTAAATCCATAAATCTAGTACAGAATCAATACTCCCATTAAATACAGCCACAAACAGGATGGAGGACAACACTCCCCGACTTATTAGTACATACAGCAGACAGCAAAGACAGTTAAAGGCAATAATAAACAAAAATTGGCCCATATTGCTCACTGATGGGGTATTGGCTCCTAGCTTACCATCCACACAAACAATGACTTTCAGAAGAGCAGTATCTATGAAATCACAGTTAGTCAAAAATAGACCGGCAATTGTCCCCAATACATCGTGGCTGAAACCTAAACAAGGCTTCTTCAAGTGTACGTCATGTAGAGCATGCAAGTTTGGAACAAACAAGACCCACTATCAGACTTCATTCAGTCCTACCAAAAAACAAATTAAGGGACATTTCAGCTGCCGGATGGACTTTGCAGTGTATATGCTTACATGTACCTGCAGTTTGAATTACATTGGAAGTACCAAGCTGTAGGTGCATGTATGCATCCTGCAAAACCTAAGGGCAATTGTTAATAATGACACATCTTACCCAGTGGCCTGTCATTTTAGAACAACACACAACAACAACCTTATTTGCCTTAGGTATTATGTATTGGATGCTGTGCCTGTACCCCGACGAGGAGGCAATAGAGAAAGGGACACTGAGACAACTGGAAACACAAATGATCTTGGAATTCGACAGCAAAGCCCCGAAAGGTCTCAACACCACAGAAGACCTACATCATTTTTTGTAATAAAAAGTAGCGGCAAACTATACTAAATATATAATCTATCCTGAATAATGATTATTAAATGATTACACATATAAACTCAACCGCCCAACGTTTAGTATGTACATATCAAAGATTTCTTACAAATTTATGTTCTCTTAGAAACATTTTTTTTTTAAAACCCTTCATAAAAATAGTTACTTGATGTGTATGATTGTATAGATAGTTCTCTAGAATCAATTATTGTCAAGTAGTGTTAAGCACATTGCACTTTTCCTGCACTTTCTTTGCACATAATTGGCAGTTTATAGGCACAAGTCACTTTACTAGGTGTTAAAAAATTGGTTAAATTAGAGATATGTTTACAGCCATATACTAAAGAAAATTTAGTGCATGACTACATATGAATACCCAGACACTGAAATAAATATATACAAACCATGTTGAAGGGGCTAACCGGATATGTTTTTTTTTAAAAGTCGTGCTATGTTGCATTCAAGCAGATATGATAAAATTAATAACATGACGCCTTAGAAAGTAGTTTATTCTGGTCCAAGCTATAATTTTATACAGTGCCATATATGTATATAGTTATTTATTTATATGTTTATATATATGTATATTTTAACTTATTTATGTATTTATATATACATGAGTTTGCATATATCCAGTGCCCTTAATTGAGTGCATAGATTTGTATTAATCAATCATCACAATAAAATAACATGTATAAGTGTGGTGTAGTCTGCAGTAGAATGCACATTACAGGCTGGTAAAAGCATTTATTGATTTAAATTATTGGCTGTTTTTTACAACAAACCTTACGTTAAAAAAAAGTCTGTCTTCTATGTCAAATGAGGTCATGTGACATGAGGGGGAAGTACAATAATGTTCACCGCAAGCCACAACGCATGTGATCAAGGTCGCTTTACGGCCAAAATGCGACAATGGCTTTTTAACTTTGTGAGCTGAAAATAAACATTTTGCACAATTGAAGAGGAGTTTGCGCTCTCTTTTTTCGCCTGATGGGAGTGCAATGCAATCGAATTTGATATATCTATATATATATATATATATATATATATATATATATATATATATATATATATATATATATTACCTACTGGCGGTCGCCAGTAGGTAGTTATAGTTAGGACCTAGTTACTATAGGAAAATGGCAACATTCTATTCGCAATAACTTTGGCGCTGATTGATGAATCTTCGTGAAATTTTCAAAACTAATTCTTTGTTGAGATCAGCTCCTATGTCAAGGGGGGGCTGAGAAAAAAGGGGGGTCCCAAAATGTGTTTTTTCATTGTTAATTTCCATAGGAATCTTTAGACAAGGCTACAGGTCGAACGGGTGAACGGAATTACCCAAAATTTGGCAGGGAGAAGGGTCTTGGTCTAGAAAGCACGCTTTTGTTTATTTGGTGTAAATCCATTCCGTAGTTTTTGAGAAATATTGAAATTTACAGATATTGATATTTGGGAATTCTGCCATCTGATTGGCTGAGGCGTTACGAGCATGAGCTTGCTGCTGATTGGCTGCAAGCACTGCGAGCGTTTGCAACTAGGAAGTGTTGGCTGCAATTTTGTGATTCGGTTGAAGCGAGTAAGGGGGAAAAAGGCCGAAACATTTGGGAAAGTGGAGGGTAGGAGCACTGTAACCTTTGTGGGGTGTTTAGGGTGTGCTATAGAGGGGGTGCAAAGTGAACTAATCATACCTACCGGTCTGGAAGTTCTAGGCTACGAAAATTAAGTGAGGTATTGCCTAGAGTGTGATGCTGCTAAGGTGAGGTGGTGCATGACTCGGGGATTAGAGCGTGAGTCTAAATTGTGTGTCTTATGCTGTGAAGTCATGTGCCGTGGCCGCTGCAGTACAGCTGTGGAAGTAGTGTCAGCATGTGTTTATAACTACTAGGACGAACTACTGACCCGTACTTGTCTGAAAGTTCTCGGGTATGGAAAATATGTGAGGTAGGGTGTAGAGTCTCATGCTGCTAAGCTGAGCTGCTGCCAGACTTGGGGATAAAAGCGTGAGCCCAAACTGTGTGTCATATGCTGTGAAGTCATGTGCTCTGGCCACTGTGCCTTATCTGTGCAAGGAGTGTCAGCATGTAGTTATAGCTACTTGGAGGAACTTTTGTTTCGAACATTGTAACTTGTGTATGGTGCTTAGGGGGTGTTATATAGGGAGTGCGAAGGTAAATTTGAAAGTATGAAATGAATTTGGTATTTGGAAAGTGGAAAGCACTGACTCCTATGGGTCTGATGGCGCTGGGGGAGTAAGGTGAGGTGCTGCTGGAGTTGGGAATAAAGCGGATGAACTACTGACCCCTATTGTGAACTTTTAACGTGCACGTGCCGTTTAATGTTCGATAAAATGTTGCAAAAGTATATCGTTAGATTAAAAAAAATGATGAACTTTTAACCTGCAGGTGTCGTAGAAGGTTCCAGAAAGTGTGGTGATAAAATAGGTTGAACTTGTGACCTGTATGTGGTGCGGATATTAAGTAGCTTTTCGGAAGGAAAATTCAAAATTAACCAATGGAGGTAAGTTTTGGAATGTCGTTGAAGGAATGAAGTATTCTGATTTGTTCTTTACATGTATTTATGTGTGGAGCAACAGAGAAATTGTGCCATTCCTGGTTTCATTCTTGATGAAGTCGGAGCTTTACATGTCATGTGTGAGAAAGAGAGAATTGTATGCGTGTGTCATTTGAAATCTGGCTAACAACTACAAAGGTGAGATAGAAATGAACAAGGTGTGTTATGTGTTTTATAGTATTTATTAACCCCTTCGCCGCGGCAGGAATTCCGGGGGGGTTTGGGGGCAGCACGGTGGCGCTGTGCTTGTGACGGAACCACTCCGTCACGAGCCACGGTTGAGCTGTGCTCATGACGGAGTGGTTCCGTCACGTCTCCGCCCACTGCGCTAATCGCCCGCACAGGCAGGGAATTAGCGCCGCGTGGGCGGAGCGGCCGCCAACGGCCGTAGCATGACGGTACCACTCCGTCATGAGCACAGCGCAACCGTGGCTCATGACGGAGTGGTTCTGTCATGAGCGGGGAAGGGGTTAAGTATTTGAGGGGATGTTTTTAATTTTGAAAATATTTTTTATTTCATAGTAATATAGCGTTAGTAAAGTGTGGTTTTTGATATTGGTTATGAAATATGCATAACATTTGAGCTGTTGTTATATAAGTATTTTATATATGTTTAGGAATTTTTCACAGAGTAGAAGTGTAGTTTGTCATCTTTATAGGAGTGTATTGTTTTGATAATGAGGTACAGCATTAATTTGAGTTTTTAATGTATTTGGGGAGATAAAGAAAATGTTGCACGTTTGCAACTGATAGTTTTTGTGGAAATAGTGGGGTGGTGGTAGGAGACGTATGTGTTATTAAGTTAAAAGCGATAAAACAAAATGCAGAAATGTTATGTGGGCAGGTTGTGGTCTTATTTTTGACACTGAGTGGTAGGTTTGAATGTAAGTCAGGGTAGGTTGTTGTACAGTGGGGCCGTGTACAGTGTTTGGAGATTACATGGAGAGGAGATGGAGAAAGTGATACGTTCCTTTTATATGAACGCATAGTTTGAATCATTTGATCCTAAGTTGAGATAAATATGAATATGGTTTCTGGTTTGCATTTGGGTAATTATTATTGTCTGTTCTTATGGAATAGAAGTAGTTGGGGAGTGCTTCTTTAGAAGAGTTGTTTTATAAATGTGTGAGAGATTAAAAAAATGTAAATGTGCGGTATATTTTCTGTATGACTTTGTTGACATTAGAGAACTACATGTGATTATAAGTGATACTATTTGTCAGGCTGTGTCGCTGTGGCGGATATATGTAGGTGTTGAAGTGGTTTGTGGTTTACTGATGGTGAGCTTCACTATCTCTTTTGAGAAACTCGTCAATTTATTCATTCCATTTAATATCTTTAATATAGATACAGTAAAGGGACTGTATATCAAACGTTTGGGAATTAAAACTTTGTTTACTCTCCCCATGCCCTGCTATACACTCTACAGAGTGTTTAAACAACTTTCGTAACATATAGATGTCTATCTAGTAAAGGTGGTGTAGTTCGACTGGGCCCATTTATAAACCGTGCTGTGGGATGGTTTATGTTTTACCCGCCAATTTGCATGTTTGAATACTTTTTTGCTGATAAGTGTTCCGGCAGACACCTGTTAAAGTTAACGTCGTATATGGGTATAGTGGTGCTACTGGGAATGGGGGTTTCTGTTTGATTTTGTATGGTTAAGCAAGGGTGGGAGTGGGTGTGGGGGAGGTGGTTATGTTGCTGATTGAAACACAGAATATAGTAACGTGCAGATGTCGATCTACTAAAGGTGATCTAGTACCACTGAGAGCACTTTGGCATGGGATATGTTTTAGTCGCAAATTTGCATGTCTTAATACGTTTTGCTGATGAGCGTTTCGGGAGACATCTGTTGAAATTAAGCCTCTGTTTGGCTATAGTGGCGCTTCTACGTTTGCTGGGGCTCTTTCTTTTATTGCGTAAAGTTAAGCAAGGGCGGGTGTTGAGGTGGTGTAGTGGTACTGTGACTATTTATAAACCGTCTTATGGTATGGTGTATGTTTGAGTTGCAAAATTGCAGGTTTTAATAGGTTTTGCTGATGAGTGTTCCGGCAGACACCTGTTGACATTAAGTCTATGTATGGCTATAGTGACGGTAATGGGAGTGCTGGGGCTCGTTGTTTTATTTCGTAAGGTTAAGCAAGGGATGGGTGGGGGTGGGGGAGGTGCGTATGTTGCTGATTATAAGACGGATCTTAGTAACGTGGGCATCTGTAGTTACTAAAGGTACTGTAGTTTGAGTGGGCCTATGTATTAACCGTGCTATGGTATTGTTTATGTTTTTCCCGTGAATTTGCATATTTGAATGCTTTTTGTTGAGAAGTGTTCCGGCACACACCTGTTAAAATTAAGCCTGTGTATGGGTATAGTGGCGCTACTAGGAATGGTGGGGGTTTCTGTTTGATTTCGTACGGTTAAGGAAGGGCGGGGGTGGGTGTGGGGGAGGTGGGTATGTTTCTGATTTAAACACAGAATTTAGTAACGGGCAGATGTCGAGCTACTGAAGGTGATGTAGTACCACTGGAAGCACTTATAAAGTTCCCTATGGCATGGTATATGTTTTACCCGCAAAATTGTATGTATGCTCATGAGCGTTCCAGTAGACGGTTGTTGAAATTAAGTTCTAGTATTGGTACTAGGTTTGGTGTGGCTCTTTCTTTAATTTTGTGAAGTTAAGGAAGGATGCGGAAGAGGGTGGTGCAGTGGCATTGTGCCCATTTATGAATCGGTTTATGGTATGGCATATGTTTTTCTGGCAAATTCCCATGTTTTAATACGTTTTGGTGATGAGTGTTCCAGCAGGCAGGTACAAAAATTACACAACATTTCTGTGGATAAGACATCTTCGTGCTGATAGACACTCTTGTACTGTGGTAGAAGGGTTATAGCGTTAATGGAAAATTATGAAACTTGGTGCCATTGTAGATTTTAATGGAAGGTTACACTGTTTGTTTGTTACTATGGTGTAGTTAGGGTTCTAAGTGGGAGTGCTCTAAAAGGGGGGCAAAGCTCTTAAAGGGGTGTGGGCTATGCAAGTTGGGGTGTGGTCTAAATTAAGATAAGTATCATTGTGTGCTTTAGAAAATCCTCTCCAATTATCGTAGGTTCGGAAAAAAACATTGTTAAAGGATTTCCCTTTTTTATACAATGTGGTTAACCTAGCATGATGTCTCCATTTCTCAGTAGTGAGCAAAATAAGCATGCGTACATCGATGTGCATGCTGTCACTGCAGTGTAATAAAGAGAGGGCTGTAAATAGAGCCTGGTAGAGAGTCGTTTGGAGGCTGCCTGAAAAAAAGTGCTGGTCCCCAGACCCGGCCCAATTAAAGTGCAGTATCCATGCATCCTAAGCACTGCGCCATTCAAACATCTTTTAATTGATGCACATATTCCTACTTATATATATACATAAATCTGTTTGTCTGTGCATCTATGAGCGCACTCTCCTATAGTAAGCACTGTGCCATTCATGCAGCGATACGCCTATATCTGCATAGATATATCTGTCCCAGAATCAATCCTAAGCATTTATCAGCCCACCCATCTATCGTAAGTACTGGTCTTTGCATTCATTCATCCTTCCATCCATCCATACATTGATACATTGATCTATGTATCTATCCATTGATGCATCTGGCCATGCATCCACTCGCCCTTTATTCAACTATCCGTTCTTATTTCCGTGCATCGTCCGCCCCCGATCTTAAATAGGACGTATTATACTCATCCAGCTACCCTCTTAAGGCATTTAAAAGGCTTGCGAAAAGCATTGACAGGCAGATTTTTTAATAATAAATAACAAAGCTTTGAGTTACTCTTTGTGGAGCATACTTCAACACCCGTCTCTGGTGGTGTTTTAAACAAAGGTACATCTAACGAAAGAAATGTAAAGGAGCTTTTAAGTGTAATACGTTAATTTAGAAACATAACGTTTTGTCGAGTTGTTTATAGGTACACTGTTTTAAAGTGGCCGTGACTGACAGATACTGAATACCTGTACTTCTTATATTTGAGAAAGTATGCCAGAGAGCTAATTTGGGGAGGTGAGAACCTTGAGTTCTATAGTTCCATGTGAAGTACAGTGTAGGAATATAAAAATAATTGGAAAGCTTTTATGTTCATATTAAAGAGGGGATGTGAGAACTTAGTGAGGCAGGCAAAGTGTATGTTTTTATAGCACTAAAACAAGGCCGTGTTTAAGGTGAGAGCAGGTTCGTGCTGGAGTTGCCTTGTTGTGGTCATTTGCAGAGGCGCAACCAAAGGGAAATTTCGGGGGAGCCTAATTCTTTCAGCAATAGGCAGAGTGGGCATGTAGGGGTTGTAAAAAGGGGTGAAAAAGAACAGAGTCTCCTTTAGAAAAAAATGATGCTTTGAAGACCGGTGAAGTACTCAGGTGCGGCTCTGTGTGTGAAACTGTGTCAGAGAGTCCGGGGCAATGGGTGTTGTGCGCCTGGTGGTCTGTCTGCTAATTACCCCACGATGATGTTGCTGGTGCGTTGCAAAGAGAAAAGGGAAATACTGAGAGAAAATGGCTCTCTTTAAGGATTTTTCTTCTCCTACAATGCGAGTCACTTGGCATGATGTGTGCACTTCTAAGCAGTGAGCAATGTGCATGCTCTCACAGTGTCACTGCAGTGCAATAAAGAAAAAAAAACGGATTAAGTTTGTGAGGTCGAAAAATAGAGCCCTATAAAGAACCATTTGGAGGCTCCCAAAAATAAAGTGCTGGTGGTCACATCCCCACAGTACACAGATTAAAAATTTTAAAAATACTATTTATAAATTTGTGTACGGTGGGTTGCAGAGCAAGTGGTGTGGGGTGGTGGGGTGTGGCAGAGAGGTGAAAAGTATGAGGTAGTGCAGTTATATATAAATTGTAAAGGAGTATGCAAATAATTAAATAAATACTTGCTGTATGTTCTATGGCACTAATTGTCATCCTAGGGCTCATCTGTCGTGCTCCATTACGTTGCAGTCCTGGGTCTGGAAGTTGTTAGTGAAAGTTTTGCAATTGTATGTTATTATTTTAACATAGTGAAGAAATGTGAAAAATAATTGAATCTATTTTTTGTTTTTCAGAAAATTATTTCGTTTGGATTGAAATTTGGAAATGCCTAGAATAAGTGGAAAAAAAAGAAAAGAGAAGAAAAATATATATTTGACGAAAAGGAAAGATCTTGAAGTAGAAAAAAATGCGACTAGTAGAGAAACTTTTTGTTTGAGTAAAAGCAAAAGACAATTTTTGAAAAAAATATTACGAACATTTAATGAGAAAAACATCACACAAAGCAAAAAGAAGAATTTTTCAACTAGGGTGAAGCAGAGTTCAATTTCAAATACGAGGAAAAGGAAAGATGATAAAGAAATAGTATCTGGTCCTCGGAGACAAAAACAATTTCAAGAAATTCATCAGAGACTTTTTCGATCTAGAGTGATTCAGAATTTATTGAAAAAATGCTGCAAATATAAAAGAAGAACGTTCCAATTCAAAGAGAAGCAGTGTATTGAAAGTATAGTGGATACTGCTTTCAATTTGAAACAGAAGTTGTTCATTTTGATTTTAAAGAGAATGAAAGTATTGGATAAAATAGTCAAAGTATTGAAAGACTAAAGTAGAAAAAAAAGACTTGTGAACAGAACCAACTTTTGTAAAATCTTTAGTGGACATTGGAGACATACTTCTAGTACTGAGCCTTTTATTAATGAGGAAAGTTACTTCCAGGAAAATAATTTATCACTTGCAGTTGATACTGGAGGTCGTTGCTACGAAGTTCAGGATGGTGTTCCTCTTCCAAAGGAGGAAATGGTTGGTAAAAGAGTTAATAGCTGAAGAAGTGCAAGGAAACATCCATGAGCTCCTCTGTATAAGTGGAGTATTAGTAGCATTTGTAGTATTCAACAGGAATCCATTGATATAATGCGAAATTTGCTACGAGAATATACTCAGAAAAGTATAAAACAGAAGATTAAGTTGTTACAAGGACTAGATCCATGTAATGTAAGAAAATATACTGAGAAGTATGGGCATTCTCTGGCTCAAGAAAAGTTTGTAAAAGTGTTTTTCATCATTTGAGGATGTTAGCAGTACACCATTTAGAAATGCGGAACTTTGTAAAGAAACGGTACTATGTAAAACGTCCTGAGATAAGTTTAAGTGAACTGAATGGAAGTCTTTTATATGGTTCTTTATCAGATGTTCAAACAAAGTGTGATGATATTGAAATGCAATATTTTGGTTCAGAAGAGCAGTTTATAGAAACTGAAAGTTTGACAATTACAGATGTTGGAGGAGATGAGAAAGTGATTAGCACTGATCAGTTTGAAAAAGAAATTGGAAAGTGTAATGTAGTGTGCTCTGAAATACCAAACTATGTTTGTGTTTGTTGTCGATGTACTCATTATAAAAGTCAAAGTAGGAATGTTGATTTGTATTTGAAAAGTGAAAAGGAGAACAATAGTAAGTGGGAAGAATTTGCAACTCACTTGTTTGTTGAAGGTCGATTTGAGTTAGGTAGTGATCAACGTATCTGTAAATATTGTTACAACAAATTAGAAGAGAACAAAATGCCTGCTAGAGCAGTGCATAAAAGTTGGAGTTAGTAGCTATTCCGCAGGAGCTGGCCAAATTGAATACATATGAGTCGGTTCTAATTCAATCTGCTCATCCTTTTCAAACTATAATTCGGATGGAGCCTAAAACAGGTAAACTGCCACCAACAGACTTGCAAAGAGGGCTGAAAGAAAGACTGGTGTATTTCCCTTTGGATTTTAAGAAAAACATTGAAACTATTGCTGGAGAGAAGGAGGAAGATGAGGTAGTAGTTATTTTAGTAAATGGTGTACCCACAAAGAGTCGGAAAATATGGCAAGAATTTGTGGATGTTAATAAAGTTGAAGAGGCTATCTTATATCTTATAGAGAACAATATTTATTACAACAATGTAAATGTGGATGAACAGGTAATACGTTTAGAAGATGAATTTGAAATTTCAAGCGGTCAAATAGAGAAAGTGGACAAGTCAAGGACTGAAGAGATTTATGAACATTATACAATATGTCCTTTGCATTCAAAAGAAGTGATAGGAAGTAGCATTGAGTTATTTCAAATGAAAAAGGCACAGGGAACTCCAATGAGTGTATGGAAGAAAAGCTTGGAAACTTGTTGTTTTCCACAGTTGTTTCTTACTGGAGAAGGTGGGCGATACGATGACCGACCTGTATGGATTCCAGCTTCTGAATATCGGTCAACACGATTATATTCTGAAGATCCTAGATTTCGACAGTGCATTACATACATATTTCACCTTTTGTTTGAAAGTGATCTGTCTTCTCTCTTGTATGTAGTGAATCATATACTTAAAACTGGTGTTCATGAATCACTTCTTTCTGCGAAAGAATTTGTGGAGAATGTTCAAGAAACAGATGAATATTTAGAAGCACAGTTAATCAATTTGATGGCATGTCAACGTGGAACAAATGAGTATTGGTATCTTTGTCATAGAGAACTCAAGTGTATGTTACGGAACTTAGGTACACCAACATGGTTTGTCACACTTAGCTGTGCCATCATCGCACCCCAACTCCGGGACATCATCAACACCTCCTTCCACACCGCCACCTTCCCGGAGAGCTGGAAGCACGCCGAGCTCAGCGCCCTCCTGAAGAAACCTACAGCGGACCCCACCGATCTCAAGAACTTCCGCCCCATCTCGCTCCTCCCTTTTCCTGCCAAAGTCATTGAGAAGACCGTCAACAGACAGCTCACCGCCTTCATCGAGACGAACGGATCCCTCGACCCCTCGCAGTCCGGCTTTCGAGCCAACCACAGCACCGAGACTGCACTGATTGCAGTCACCGATGACATCAGAGCCCTGCTCGACAACGGAGAAACTGTGGCCCTCATCCTCCTGAACCTCTCCGCAGCATTCAACACTGTCTGCCACCGCACCCTAGCGCAGCGCCTCAGCAACATCGGGATCCAGGAGAAGGCACTGAAGTGGATCATCTCGTTCCTCGCCGGAAGAACTCAGAGAGTCCGTCTCCCCCATTCAGATCCGAGGCCACCGAAGTCATCTGCGGCATACCACAAGGTTCATCCCTCAGCCCAACCCTCTTCAACGTCTACATGAGCCCCCTCGCAGCCATCGCACGCCAACACAACCTTAACATCATCTCCTACGCCGACGACACCCAGCTGATCCTCTCCCTCACCAACGACCCCGCCACCGCCAGAACCAGCCTCCAGGAAGGGATGAAAGACGTAGCCGAATGGATGAAGAACAGCCGCCTGAAACTGAACTCAGACAAGACGGAAGTCCTCATCCTGGGATCTTTGCCCTCCGCCTGGGATGACTCCTGGTGGCCCCCTGCCCTGGGCGCCACTCCTAAGCCAACAGACCACGCACGCAACCTGGGCTTCATCCTGGACTCCTCCCTCTCGATGACCAGACAAGTCCACGCCGTCTCATCATCATGCTTCAACACCCTACGCATGCTCCGTAAGATCTTCCGATGGATCCCCACGGAAACCAGGAAGACGGTCACCCAGGCACTCGTCACCAGCCGACTGGACTACGGGAACACCCTCTACGCCGGAACCACAGCCAAACTTCAGAAAAGACTCCAACACATCCAGAACGCCTCCGCATGACTCGTCCTGGACATCCCCCGACACAGCCACATCTCCTGCCACCTGAGAGACCTGCACTGGCTCCCCGTCAGCAAGAGGATCACGTTCAGACTCCTCACCCACGCACACAAGGCTCTCCATGACCTGGGCCCCAAGTACCTCAACAACCGCCTGACCTTCTAAACGCCAACCTGCCAGCTACGATCGACCAGCCTCGCCCTCGCCGCCGTACCACGCATCCGCAGAGCCACCACCGGAGGAAGATCCTTCTCCTACCTGGCAGCCAAGACCTGGAACTCCCTCCCCATCCACCTTAGGCTGACCAAGGACCATCTCTCCTTCAGGAAGCAACTCAAGACCTGGCTTTTCGAGCAGTAACGGACCCCTTCCCCCCCCCAGCGCCTTGAGACCCTCCGGGTGAGTAGCGCGCTATACAAATGCCATGATTGATTGATTGAGTGCAGAGTATGCATGGGATGATTTGCTTGAGTTTTTAAGAGAAGCCAATTCTAATATAAAAAATGTTGAAATAAAGACTCCTGGTGAACTGTGTTAATTGGATCCTGTAAGTGCAGATATTTTAATCATAAATTTCAAGGTATGATGTCGTTTATCTGTAATAAAAAGAATCCATCTCTTGCAGAAGTTACCGATTTCTTTTGGAGAAAGGAGTATCAAGCAAGAGGTGCACCTTATATACATATGCTAGTATGGATCAAGGAGGCACCTACATTTGGAAATGATTCTGATGAAACAGTACTGTCTTTCATCGAACAGTATGTGACATGTGAGATTCCAAGAGAAGGAGGAGATAGAAGCTTGAGACATCAAGTTTTACATTTCCAAAGTCACCGTTGTGGAAAGTATTGCAGAAGAAAATACAAGTCTAAAGGAAAATTTTACACCAAATGTCGGTTTGGTTTTCTCCGTCCAGTCATTTGCAAAGGAAGAGTAAATTCTTTTTTTTCTTCTGTGAGGCACACAATAACTCGGAAATCTCCAAAGAATACCTACAACTTAAAAAGAACAGAAGTGTCAAAGTATATCAATGACTACAATCCAGTCATTATAAAAATGTGGAATGCGAACATGGACATCCAGTATGTTGCGGATAACTCAATTGCTGTTGCACATTATGTTACATCGTACATAACAAAATCTGAAAAAATAGAGATGAAACAAATTTGGGAAGAAATTGCACAAGAGATAGTCTTAGCAAAAAATTGTACAGCTTTAGTTTGAAAATGCTTTCCCACCGAATAATTGGATAGTATGAATGTTCACACCGCTTGTGTTCTTCAAGTTTATATTCAAAGTCACGAGGAATCATTTGGGTGAGTTTAGGTCTTGCCTGCAAACGAAATAGAGTGTTGAAATCATTGGAATAAATTGAATAATTAGCAGCAAATGAGCCAGATAGTACAGACATTCTTAAAACTAATATGTTGGACACATACTATCCGAAAAGGAGTCAACATCTGGAACAGCTATGTCTGTATGAAGTACTTCAACATTACAGCTTCAAAAGAAATGTTAAAGAGAATTTAAAAGAAGAAAAGTTTGCAGTAGTTGGATGTCATGGTTGTTTAGTAAAACATGCAAAGGGTAATCTTATAAACCACTAGAAACTTAGTTGTGAAACTCCAGATAAGCGAGAATTTTAGTATTTAGCACTTCTGCAGCTGTTTAAACCATGGCGTAGTGAAAGTGAATTACTTGGAGAGTTTGACTGCTGCGAAGATTATTTTAATGCTTGTAAAGATAGCTTCGATGTCCAATTTTCCCTACATATTTAAAAATGTTGAATGATGAAGTTGAACAGGAAAAGACTATTATAGCTGAAATAGCTCATGAAAGTTCTCAAGATAGTCAAAGTAGTGGTCTATGTAGTCAAGATCCTCTTGGACAACCATTGCTGGAAAATGAAGCAGCGATTGCTATGCATGAAGTCGAAATTGCAATGCAACAAGCACACGAGGAGAATATAACATTGGAAAAGTTAGAAGAACAAGTAAATGTTGAATAGAGAGAAATATATGTGCAAGTGAGAGAACGGATAGAACATGGTTTGTTGCATGAAAAAAAAGAATATCTGTGTTCATCTTTTAAACCTCTTCTGATGTACATCAGTGGTCAAGCTGGGACAGGTAAAAGTTTTTAAATTAAAATTTTGACCAGTTATCTTCAAAAAACTACTGGTTCACATTTATGTTGTGTGGTAACAGCTCCAATTGGATTAGCTGCACACAATGTTAAAGGAGTTACTTTGCATAGATTGTTGATGTTACCAGTGGATCATGATAATAAATTAGAATATCAGAAGTTGTCTGGAGAAGCTTCTTATGAAGTGTCAAGAGTGCTGAAGAAAATGAAACTTTTAATTATTGATGAGGTGAGCATGGTCTCAAACGTAATGCTTGCTGTGTGCACTTAAGAATGCAACAGGTATTAAAAACAGATTACGATGTTCTATTTGGGGGAAAACATTTAATTGTATTTGGAGATCTGCTACAACTAACCCCTGTTAGAACCAGTGTTTAAAACTCTTCTACATGAAGACAGTAAGAAATATTTGGGAAGTATTGGAAATGTGAATCTGTGGTTACATTTTGAATATAAAGAACTCACTCAGAATATGTGACAAGCAAGAGATGAAGATTATGGAAATATTCTAAAAGATGTAAGAATTGGTGTTCTAAGCACACATGGTAAACAAGCTTTTCAAAGCCGTCTACTAAAGAACTTGTTTACAAATGAAAACACACCAGCAGAAGTAATGTACAAGAAAATGAAAGAAAAAAAGTCTATAGTTTGCTTAATGCCCACAGTGGAAGAATGTTACACATTTAATAGAGAGCTTATGAAATTGGAAAATCAAGAAATAGTTCACATTGAAGGTATTGATAAAATAGAGCATTAAGGAATAACAATTGTTCTTTCAGAAAAACTACAGACTAAATTGGATTCTTTGGAAAAGTCTGTATCAAAAACTGCTGGTTTAGAAACAAATTTAGATGTATGTTTAAACTCTCGGGTAATTTTGAAGCGTAATCTGAATGTAGAAGAAGGTTTAGTGAAAGGAGCAAAGGGGAAAGTTGTTGATTTCGTGAAATATCAAAATAGAAATGGAATTGAATTTTTGAAAGTTAAATTTGATCAGATTGCAGAGGTAAGACAGATTGCATGCTCTGCCGCACGTTTGTTGCTTGTAAAAGACTTGTATGTTCGTAGAAAACAGTTTCCCTTCTGTTTAGCTATGCAATAACTATTCACAAATCACAAGGTTTAAGTGTAGATAATGCTTTGGTAAATGTTGGAAAAACTGTGTTTAAAGAGGGAATGGATATGTTGCATTATCTCGAGTTAGAACGTTGTCTGGTTTGTATTTAATTGATTTTCATGAGAACAAGGTTAGTGCTGATGTTAATTGTGTAAGAGAATATAATCGTTTGAGAAGGCTTTATGCTCCCCATTTAGTTGACTATCCTATTTATGAGAAACATGTTGTGTGTTCAAAATGCAAATATGTTAAAGAGTTAACTATGGCTGAAAAGCAGAAAGAAAATCAACAGAAAAGAAACGATGTAAAGCAGCAGAAAATACAAACAAGTGATGATGTTGTTGGATACCAATTAGAAAATGCTTCTGGTGTCAACTGCTATGGTAATGTCATTCTAAATGTTATATTTTATCTTGAAGATGTTTGTGGTGGAATTATGGAAAGTCAACACTTTATTTCAAGAATTGAGAACTGATAGAAGTAAGATTCATTCTGCTTCTGGTATTCGCCAACTGTTGGATACATGTACTGGATCTTTAACGTTTCGTGCTAATATACAACAAGATGCACAAGAATTTCTGATGGTTATGCTTGGAGTACTAGAAGATGAAGGAATTCAGATTGAGGGTTTATATGGACTCAGTTACAAATGGGAGCATAAATGTGAACAGTGTTCGTTAACTTCAAGCACTATAGTTGACAGAGAATGATTTCTATATTTGACAATACCTGCCTGCAAATCTGTGCCATTATCCAAATTACTAAAAGAAGCAGATAACGAGATGATCTGTTCTTGTGAATCAACAATGCAATCTACAATATGCCTCCAAAGATATGGAAAATATTTGATTATAATGCTACAACGCTGTAGACCAAATGGAAGAAAAGTGGAAACCAAAATTAAAAATGTGTTGCTAGTCAAGTATCTATTTCTGGAAGAACTTTTGCAACAGTTGCTATTGTTTTCCATGCTGGAAGTACTACCACAAGTGAACATTATACAGTTTATTTAAAGTGTAATAATGGTTGGAGTCACTGCAACGATACACACTTGGAAATACAACCGAGATTGCCTTATGAATTACCCAACTCATACTTGATATTTCTGAAACAAAGATTTTAGATACACCAATCGGCTTTGTGGGACGGTGTAAAGATACTTTAAGAAATTCATACTGGATGCTTTCAAAGCGCAATTTTTGATACATTATTTGGTGTATTGGGAAAATGTTCACAGAAACTACGAAGTAAAGGTAAGATTTGAAGATTGGAAATAGTATTGGATGTGTTAATTGTGTTGATTTTGTATTATATTTGTGAGAATTAGGGATTTGTTTTTTTTAACAATCTAGTTGATTGTTTTTTTTCTCTCAGCTGTTTATGATGAAACTACTGTGACATCAATGTAAATGCTAATTCTTAACTATAACGTCCTGTAACCTTTGTTGTTTCAGTGAATTTCTAAGGTTTTTCAAATTCTAATTCCCAACTATAACGTCCATATAACCTATGAATATTTTAATTAAATTTTTAGGTTTTTAAGTTGTATTTTCTATCTAAAATGGCTCTATAAGAGGTATTTTTTATAAGCTTGTATTTTCTTCAGTCGATTGATAAGCGTTGTTTTTTTCTTTAAATGTTTTATATTTGTGACAATGTCAACAAGGTGTTTCTAAGTAACCTGAAACTCTGCATCCAGTGTTATGTATAGCAACTACACACAACCAACGGTTCTGGTCAGGGCTACCATAGTATCCGAAATATTGTGAAGTTTTTCTAAAGGGTTTTTGTTTCTTTCATTTTTTGGGATCCTTGCAGCGATGTTGAGATCTCTGCAGACACTTCTCAAAAACGGAAAACAAAAACAGACATTCAAGGACTACCAACACATCCAAAAATTATATGTAAATAAATCCATTCTGAACATTACCCTACACTTATTACTATATACAAACTTCTTTACAAACATGTTTAACCTCAGGTTTATGTACTAAGTTTCTTTAAAATCCATCTTTTAGACCTATTTTCAGTTTTCACGGTTATTCGGTACATCACAATGACGTTGTTAACCACGACAATCGTGCCTTTTCCATAAAGTCTAAAACACATATATAAACACATACTACTGTATTTTCACTCTAGGGGTTTATTACAGTATTCTCTAAAGTCATGTTTTTCTAGAGATTTTCTGTAAAAACAATCTCTAAAACCTATTTAATGTTTTCGCGGTGACGCCGGAGGTCACAATGATGTCCGCAATCGCGATGCCCGCGTACACGTCACGAATGCGGAAAACAAAAGCAGATATTCAATGGCCACCAACACATCCAAAATATTATGTAAAAAAAAACATTCTGAACATTGAGCTACAGATATTACTATATACATACTTCTTTCAAAGCATGTTTGAACTCATATTTTTACATTAAGTTTCTTTAAAAGCCATCTTTAAGACCTATTTTCTGTTTTTGCGGCCATTCGGGAAATCGCAACGTCACCGTATTTAACCAATAGAATGAAAACTATTGGAGTCTAATAACATTAAATATACTGTGCAACAGTAGGGAAAGTGTTGGACTTCGGAGGGGTTAGATTTACTATACCTACTCCAGTCAATGCAATAGTAGGGAAAGTGTTGGACTTTGGTATAGTTAGATTGACTAATCCTATACCAGTCAGTGCAACAGTAGGGAAATCATTGGACTTCAGAAGGAAGACATTTTCTATTCCTCTTTCCAAACTAAACAACAGTAGGGATAGTGTTGGACTTTCGAGAGGTAAAATTTACTATTTCAATGCAAAACAGCATAACAGTAGGGAAAGTGCTGAACTTCAGAGGGGTTACATTTAGTCTACTCAACATCAAACAGGGCAACAATACAGAAATCAATTGGATTTCAGGGAGGTCAAATTTACTACTCCCACTGCAATCAGTTCATCAATAGGGAAATTGTTGGACTTTGAAAGGGTAACATTTACTATTACCACTCCAATGTGTACCCCAGTAGGAAAAGCATTGAATTTTGGAGGGGTGAAAAGTACTAATCCCATTCCAGTCTCTGCAGTGGTAGGGAAAGTGTTGGATTTTGGAGGGGTTAAATTTACTATTCACGCTCCAAACAGTGTTGCTCTGTGAAGAGGTTAATTTTACCATTCCTTCTGCAGTCTAAGTAAGAGTAGGGAAAATACTTCAATTCAAACACATTACATATATGAGTAACCCTGTGAATATAGAAGAAAACTCTTAATAAAAAAATATTATTTAACATAAAAAACATATATTAAAAAACTAAAAAGTATTACATAATTACTATTCAATAAAAAAGTATTAAAGAATTAACTTCTCATCCTGTACCCCTAAAATTCTAGCAGCGCACACCTGAAATATAACTGCAATAATAACTATTTCATGACTTACATATTTAAAATAATTAATTAACCCTAGACCGCTACAAGACTAGCATCCCTCAAATAAAATTTAATTAAATTAAATAAGCATTCCCAATTTACATATTTAAAATTCAATTAAATAGTTAATTTGCAAATGATAATTAATAGATAATTATTCATCACTTAATTAACTTCCCACCCTACACCCATACAAACCTATCAGACTGCAACTAAAATATAAGTAACATAATCTATTAATCGCATATTTAAAAAACAATTAAATGATGAATTAACAATCAGTAATCAATTGTAAACTAATTATTACTTAATTTCCCACCTTAAAAGCCCTACAAACCTAACAGCTCACATATAACATATAACAAAAATAAATCAGTGGAACATAAATTAGATAATAAATATTAATCACATAATTAAATAAAATGTGCTCAATAATTCTTACTTATTTATTACGGAATTTACTTCCACCATATCCCCTTACAAATCCAACAACCCGCTACAACTCTATAAATTACTATTAAAAATTAATAAAAATTCAAAATCACTAAAAATTACAAGCTATATTTTAAAAATAATTAATAATATTTATATGAAAAATAGCAACACCTAAAACACATAAAAATATTTGCATAACATTTGTAACCACTATATTAGTAAAAACGATATTAGAAACACAGATATTATTTACAGCAAAATTGCTTACCCCCAAAAACAATATTTTTGTCAACGATATTTGTGAATGACGATATTTGTTTGTCACAATATAAAAATTCCAATACATTTGTCTCCCAATATTTTGAAATTGTTTTATCCAAACACCCTGGAGAGGGAGCACAAACACTTGAGGAAGGAGAGAAGAGTATCCTTTGAGGACATCAAAGGTCTTTTTGATTCCAGGAATAGCTACTAGTCTTTGGGACCTGTGCTCATTGTCAGGGAGACGATGGGTCTGATAAAGCTGATAAAGGTGAAGCCATAAGAGTGGGGAAGTATGACAGAGAGGAAAGCCCAATGAGGCATATTTCAGTGAAGGCTGACAGCCAGGTGTGTTCCCCAGTTACTACCTTGGCCTGTTTTGCTGGTCAATCAAAACTACAGCCATTCCTGCTGTGTAAGACTTTCCCTTTGACAAAGGCCAGGGCAGAGAGAAATGGACTTCTATGGAGCTGATGCACAACACACATTTCAAAGGGCCAGACAATAAATCATATTTGTGTCTGGAATTGGAGTATAAAGGTGGGAGCATGAATCCCATACTTTGTTCAACAGCATTGTTCATCAGGGAAGAAGATCACCAAGACTTCTAGCTGCCAGGACACGGACCAATGTTTCCTAGTCTCCATGCTGGTTGAGAGGCCATCACCCAGGAAGTCAAGATCACTTGCTCTGAGCCTGAAGCACCAGCCTTTTCCTTGCCTCTCTGCCTGCCTGCCAAAACCAATGGACCCTGTGAGGAGAAGGGGAGCACCTGAAGGGAGTGAGATCCAATGGGGATCCTGCTGAGCAGATCACCGTTAGCGAAATGTGAGATTTGTGGTCCTGTTAGGACTGCTGCACAGATGATTTCAGATACTTCCATGTGCAAGGTGGGGGCCACGATAAAGTAAGAGTGGTAGTGGTATGCTATATAGGGACCTCTGTAATGTAAAGGTCATAGCCCTTGCAGGGAGGAAGCCAGTGTGCTCATGCGCCAGGAGGGAACCACATTGGATGCAGGGCATTGCCCTGGATCGTGTGCTCCTGCTGCTGTGAGCAACACTTACTGATTACATGTAGCTGCAGAGAGGGTTGACTGATGCAGACTGTCCGGAGTCTGAGGAAGCCAGACGCATCATTAGGAACGACCGCCAGAGGTCACAGAACCTCAGCATCAGGAGACCAGAGTCCTCACAATAATGTTGCGGTCCATCTGCTCTTGCTGGCTGCCATCAAGTCTGGTAAGCTTCTATTCAAATGCTAATTTTTTCATAAAAGCAATCTCCTTATTGTAGTTACTGTTTTTACGTTGAGTCTTGTGCCTGAGTATGCCTCACACCTACCCACCCCCAACACCCTCAATGAGCCTTAGCTTGCACTACTCACACTACCACAAAGAGTCAAGTGCTGAAAGAGTTAGCATTTGGCCCAGTTACTCAGGATCCATAGTAAACCAATACTCAAGACAGCAGAAATAAAAGGCCACAACTCCCACAGTTGGCCCCAGTAACCCCTGCTTGCTCTGTGGCCCTTTCAAAGGGCATCTGAGAATAGGTTTTCCTACATTTAGCTATTATATGCTCAAATGCAACCAAACATGGCGAGCACTGTCGTCATAAACACAGGTAGGACACAGTCAGGCACACAGACATATACACAGCAGAGCAGATAAAGTTACATAGATGCATTCCAGAGACACATCATCATGTGGTCAGACACACACACATACTGGCTCAATTATTCATCTCTCTGCCATTCATGGTGACTGACTTGTTTTGAGAAAGGCCAAGGAGCCCCTTGCCCTCTGTAAGTTTCTTGACAGCCTGATAGGAGAGCCCTGATGTGAATATCCCCATCTACATTATTCTTCGGTGAGCTGAACGATGTGCTGGTTATTCTGAGGCTCTTTGTAGGCTCTATCACTCGGAAACAGCTGACTATTGGAAGTGGGTCAGTTTGGAGTTATGTCAGGGATCTCTGCATGATGCACATATTCAGGCCTAGTTTGAGAATAAATAGCTTTTAAACAACAATTCTGATATGGAACACAGTTCAGTGCAAACAATATATTGATGATGTCATTGATTTGAAAAGACCTGAAAACATCTGATTGAGCATTCACATTTGGCTTAGTAATTAAACAGATAGTTGGTTTACCATCAGTTATAGCAAAGAAAACATCTAGGGCTTTATTTATGGCCAAGACACACAGTGCACGTCAGCAAGTCACCTTGCTGCGGTGCGTGACTAGGAAAGGCAGGAATGCTTCGTATTTAAGTCAATGCGGCACATTAATGGCTTTTCCCCTGTGCTGGCACCCTTTTGGCTGCCCAGCACCAATGAAGCACCCTTGCACCATGGTGCAAGAGTGCCTCTGTTGCATGTAGGATTGTTTTTGTGCAGGAAGGGGCATCTTCCTGCACAAAATCAATCCCTTGAGGCTTGCTCATCTTTCTATGTGTGCTGCAGAATGAGAAAGAGGAAAGAATGTGGAAAAATAAAGATATGTCTCCTTGTTACGCTGCACCTGTGGAGGTGTATGTTTTTGGGTTATTTCCATGTTTACCACTTCTGGTAAATCTGGGAACACCCATGGAAACGCCTCCTTGGCGAAGGGTAATACAATGCAGCAATTTCTACTGCATTGCATTACTCGAGATGTATAAGGCCACTCAGGGCCACGAAAGGTGTCCTAGCGTGGCTTCATAAATCTCTTTTTTAAGTTACATCACTCTTGCACCACGTTGCGAGGTGCAGCAGCAACACAAATGGGCTCGTAAATATGCCCCCTAGTTCCTTGACCTAGACTCTGTTATGAAGATGGCCACAAACAACTTATACCAAAAACCAACTGATCACAACTCTATATTACTCTTCAAGAGCCACCATCCAAGAGGTCAAGGAGAAAATATTATTAAGAATTAGGGAACATTATTCCAAGACTATTTGACTAATGTCAATAAACGTGCTTCCAAACTCCAAAAGAGTGGGGGTTCCTCATAAACTCTCCACCACAAGGAAAACAAAGTACATGCATATGACAACGGAAGTCCTCCAGAATCCCAAAAAGAAAGAGTTCTAACCACTAGACAACCATCAACCAATTAACTTTACAAGTTACAGAAATGTTTTTAGAAACTGGCAGATAATAGTCATCCTTGAAAATGAAATCAATGTTTGTTCTTAAAAAAAAAGTCTATACCATGAACTGGACAACATAAATATAAATTGTAACATATGCCATCAGACTGTGGAATGAAGAAATGAATTTTCCTACAAAGGATTCACAAAAAGACACCTAAGGGGCAGATTTGAATTACGTGAAAGTAACGCGAAGTAGCGCAAAGCGTTGCTTTGCATTACTTAGCGCCAATGGGCGTACCATGGGTGGTGCATGGGTGTTCCCATGCACTACTAAAGGTTTATGATGTTAAAACAAATTTACTAAATAAAGTAGACAGAGTTTAGCATCAGAAAATAGTGCACCCATCAACCAGGCACTATGAAGAAGAAATGCAGTTTTTTCTCCTTTATTTACCGACTTTGCATGTGTGCTGCACAGTACAGCCCGCATACAAAATGGGAAAATATTTAAAATTAATCTAAGCATAGTATTTTGTACTGTAAGGGGATCCTTCCAATCAAAACCTATTTTTGACTCCCAAGACATCCTTGCACTATAGCGCAAAGGTGTCTCTGTGGCGCACAGCAGCTAATTTCATCGCTGGAGCTAGGGAGAGGGGAGGAGAGTGCCATATTTCAGTAAATTTGGCGCCCTCCTGCTTTCTCCTTCTCACACAGTACAGCATATGCAGCTGCTGCACGGCGCTGCACGAGAAATTGGTCAATCTTGCCCCAGGGCATATATTTACCAAGATTTTGAGCCATGTCTGTGTCACAAAAGTGACGAAAATCGGCACCAGATCTTTTTTATTCCTATTTACTTTCCAGCGCTAAACTTGTTTTGCTTTGGGAGGTCACTTGAAAGTGACGCAACGCAGTGCATAGCATTGCTTTGCATTGCTTAGCGCAGAGGGGGCGTTCCATTGGTGGTGTATGGCGTGCCTATGCAACCACCCAAGGTTTTTGACTCAAAACCCTATTTACTAAAAGAAGTAGACAGGATTTTGCATCAAAAACTAGCATCCATTTCAAATAGGCTCTATCACAGAGAAATGCTTTTATTTATCCTTTCTTTTCCGAGTTTGCATGTGTGCAGCACTATGGTGCAAATGTGTGTGCATGGTGTACGGCTGCCTGATTGAATGCCGACATAAATATGGCGCTCTCGTACTCTCTCCATCTCTCACAATGCAGAACAGCATTTTTAGCTGCTGTGCTACATGATAATTTAGTTAATCTGGGAGCAAAGAGTTAACATACTTGCAAAACTGAATAAAAATTGAAAACAAGAATAATCAAACATAAATCAAGAATACACTGATTAAAGACCCTCAATAATTTGGTAAGAGATATTAGATGGGCTGTCATAGGACAGATGAAAAACACTTGCTAGGAGGAGACATGGGGAGGCTCCTCCTGAAAATTGAAGCTACAGTAGTGCTATAGTTTAAAACACACATACAGGTCTTGAACAAGTCAGATGAATTAACTAATTTGTCACTATCAGACGGCCCTCATGTCTGAAAAAAAGATTGATGGAGCCTCTTTTAATATAGGACAGTAGTTTACTATCCTTTATCAGTACTCCAGTAATGACAGTTTCAATATTTCACATACAGCACCCAGAGTCATAGATCTTTAGAAGTTCCCACTGAAAGGGATAAGAGTAATATAGGATGCTTTCCAGTAACACAGTTGATGCTGATGTTGTAGTAAGAAAAGCATTTTTCTTCATTTATGTCTGAGTTAGATAATCCCTTATTTCCGGGAACATTTCACCTCAACTATAAGTTTTATGAGGGACACCAACTTTACTGACCTGGCCCTGTAACTTTGGCCTCATTTTAATGTAAAAAATGCATGAGTCCTTTCTTATTGGAATGTAGATCCTGGTTTGAGTCACCTGGAGCCCTCTTACCTTATTTGAGTTTTTACAAAAGGAATTGTTTCAAGTTATATTTTTACTCTTGACCTGACCCATCAAATAAAATTCTTCGGTGGTCTAGCATTCACGTATTAAGGCTCATTTTGACTGCTAGAGTTCATCCCACAGGGAGGTAACATCAGACTAAACATTTCATATAGGTCCCTTGAATGATTATAGAGACCTGACTAAATTACCCAGCAATTTTTCTTGTTCAGCATTGAGAGCAGCGACGGCTCCTCTGTTATGGTGGAGTAGTGTCGCCCTCCCCACCAGCAGATGCAAAACTTGAAAATTAAAATGATAACAAAACAGTTTTATTATAATTGTATTTTTCTTCACACGGCCAAGTCTAGCGGGTGGGGCCATCGTGATGACAGGCATGGAGGAGGAATGGTAGGCACTGCTGCATGTGCACATGTGGGTTTTGCCCACCATCTTAGGACGGCCAAACTGACATGTGCAATGAGATTCTCCAACCCAAGCTGCGTTGTCGCGTTGGAGACAGCAGGCACAGGCTCCCACTCTCCTTAGGAGCATAAATCCAGCCCGCTCAGGCCAATACCGGTGCTTCTCTCATGCTGGCAGCAGGGAGTGGCAGGGAAGCTATTTTTTTTCTCAAGTTGCTATTGTCGTCCAATCCCCCGACCCCTCTGCTTCACCACTTTTTCCCAACAACAGCCGCTACTGAAGCAGAGACGATTTAACTTGCATACACTCTGTGTGACAGAATATAGTGCTATTGAAAAACACATTTCCCATCAGACCTAGGGGCATATTGTCAAGAAACTATTGCAGAGTCAACGGCACTTTATCACAGCCAAAGTTGCGATAAATCCATCGCCCTATTCACAAGCTGGTGTTAACAGTCCACAGCACCAGTTTACCCATGATAGCAGCCGCAAAAAACATCACCACAGAGGACCCGCGCAACTATCGCTAATGAGATGCAGAGTGGGCGTCCCGTGTCAAAATCCGCGACAACATCACACCAAAACATTCTCAACAACCAGCCACATCAGCGAAAAAAACACAAAACAGGTGATAAGGCGCGTTAGAACCAGGAAATCTACACCTGCTCTGACCTGGTGTAAAGCTGGACGGCAGCCTGCATCACAAAAAGGAGACCAGCCCAGGGCCACACCTGAAGGGCAACAGAAGCCATGGAGCCGCCCAACATGCGGCCCGGACACCCAAGAGGGCCACAACACCCACCAACAACACCCCCAGGACCACCCCTCCCTGGCACCCCCCGACCAAAGACATGCCACATCAGCTACACCTAAACATGCACAAAATAATCCGCCTGACATCACACAATCACAACTGGTGACATGCATGTGTCGACACAGAAAAGAGCAGCACACATTCACTTTCAAAGCAACAAATGAAACTTTATTAAAATGAGCACTGAAATGTAATGAAGACACATGGCCGCTCTCCTCGGGACAATCCGTAGGTCCCAGCCTGCAAGACAAAAATCATGATGAGAAGGTGTGTCCTCGGCACATCAAAGGACAGAGAGAGAGCAAAGAGGAGAGAGAGGAAGAGAGGGGAGAGAGAGAGAGAGAAGAAGAGAGGGAGAGAGAGAGAAGAAGAGAGGGGGAGAGAGCGAGAGAGAAGAAGAGAGGGTGAGAGAGAGAAGAAGAGAGGGGGAGAGAGAGGGGGAGAGAGAGAGAAAGAGAGAGAAGAGAGGGGAGAGAGAGAAGAAGAGAGGGGGAGAGAGAGAAGAAGAGAGGGAGAGACAGAGAGAAGAAGAGAGGGGGAGAGAGAAAAGAAGAGGGGGGAGAGAGAGACAGTGACACCCCTGCGCACCCAGGCCTCACTGCTCACCTGCTGCCACCGGTGTGTCTCCAAACACGTGCAGGTATGTATCGCAGTTCACCATGTCACACAACTGAGTCAGAGCCGCCAACTGAAACAGAGTCCAGATACATGACTGGCACAGTACACACAGCTGCACAAGACAACATCACCTGCCCGCCCATGCACACCCAGGCAGAGGCACCCCAACCCCTTCCACCGCCCATCGGAGTATGTCCGCACATGCACACCCAGGCCTCACTGCTCACCTTCCGCCACCGGCGCATAGACAGGAGGTCCCACCACGTGCCACTGCAAGCCACAAGCCCGGGGCCCGTGGATATGGCACCCTCCACACCATGCAGCCACACTCCGCAGGCAAACAGGTCTCACGCCTGGTGCTGGGTCTTGATTACTCCATGGCGAGGACATACCAGTGCACCCGGCATCATCACAGGATGCACACCGGCTCAGCCCAATGGGTGCCACTAACTCTGGGATCCCAGAAGCGACGGCACATGGCGGTAGGCCCGTACTGCTCACTGTCTCAGACCTACACTGTGGTCCAGCAGGGCACACAAAACCTGCGCTGTCAGGACAGCCGGGACAGGGAATCATCGCAGGCTGCACACCCACTCAGCAGCTTAAGGTGCCACTGACTCAGTGCACCCAAAGTCACCATCCTGTGGCGGGGTGCCTGTGCCGGCCACAATACTCCAAGTGCCACTAACCCTGTGCAACCCCAGTCAGCACCATGTGGTGGCAGGCCCGTGCCGGCCACAAGGCCTCGGGTGCCACTAACCCTGGGCAAGCCAGTCAGTGCCACATGGTGGTAGGCCCGTGTCGTGTGCCAGGCCTCAGATGCCACCAACCGTGTGCGCAACAACTCATGGGCCCTTTATGAATGAGAAGCGTGGAGCGGCCATCATCCAGTCACCACCGGAAGAGGGGAATGTGATGTCATCGGCCCCTTATATTTGCGTCACACAGCCAGTGATGCCTGTGCTGGATGGGTGTGGTTTGTGTGCAAACCTGCCCTCAGGGAGTGGCTGTGACATGCTGATGACTAGACCAGTGACCTGCACACCGCCAGCAAGTACGCCTGCGACGGGTAGCAATGATGGCCCCCCTCGGTGCATCATCGGAGTGGTCTGGCCTGCTGTATGCCATACCAGCGCAGGGCTTGCCACAATGACTCGCGGGCTTGGGGCATGGTCCAGCCCATGTCCGGACAAGGAAGTGACTGATGCGTGTGTCCCTGTTGTAGTGTTCACAGGACCAGGTACACAAAATGGAATGTCACACCCTCTGACTCGCATCCCACACAATGAACATCATTGAAGCAATTGAAGGCACTGTCCCCACATTCATCCACACATCCATACCTTAATGATGTAAGACATGACACAGCAGTGCATCACAGGATGTTTATTTGCACATCCAGTGCAGTTATGCAGCTGGAGTGGTACAGGGCACTGCCGAGCACACTACGCAATGTGGGCCCGTTGAGGGCCAGCCAGAGTCCATCCGGGGATGACATGTACTGCGGAAGTGGAAGGGTACAGTCCGCAGTCTGTGCGCCGTGTCATTGGTCGTTGAACAGGATGTGTCAGTCCATGTCGTTGTCCAAGGTGAGTGCATCGGAGTGTATCGGGTGTCAGTGGAAGGTCATGAGGCCATGTGCGGCGCCCAGCAGAAACAGGCCAGTTGGCGGAAATGAATGCTAGTGCCTCCTGATCGCAAACCCATCCACGTCCTCATCCCCGGATATGTGCCCTGCACCCCCTGTAGGTGTTGCAGTCCCGGCTGCGGCACTGTGTGCCACTGACACATCAGGGGCCTGGGTGGATACGTCTGCCGCTCTGTGAGGCACTGACCCACCAGGGGGCGGGGATGTGGATGGTGTGGGGGCAGCAGCATTCACCAGCGCCACGCCTTGTGGCGGCAATGCCATGATGGAGGTCTGCAGGGCATGATAGATCCCAGCTACATTCCGATGATGTGCAGCAGTGGCTGCCATCCTTTCCGCCTCCATCTGCACCATGTCCTCCATGAGCCTCTGCATGTGTGCCAGCTCACGGCTCATATCACTGGTGCCACTCTGAGCGGACAGCTACTCTCTGCATCATGACTCCAGCGAAGTCAGTCAGGGCTCACTGGAGACCATGGGGGCAGACATAGACACCCAAGGATGGCATCCAGTTTGGCAGCCATGAGTTTGAACCCCACCCGCACCTGCTCAGTCGTCTCCCTCTGGCCCTCCAGCCACGGCATTGGAAGGCCATTTGTTGTTCCTGGGGGACTTGGGAGGGTGTTGGGCTGTGGGTGCCTCCTGCTGGGTGGTTTGGGTGGTGCGTGGGGTGCCCTGATCCTGGAGGTGAGTCTCAGATGAGCTAAATGATGTCTAGGAGGGCTTGTGCGTCAATGCTGGTGTTGTCCTCCTCGTCATCAGTGATGAGTGGCTGGGACTGCTCTGCAGGAGGTGTTGATGATGCCCCTGTGATGCGAAGGGGAGATGGTGTATTACAATGTGTCCACATGTATGTAGCCGCATGGAACAGGTTGACATTCTGACAGAATGGCATTGTACATTGTGACAGTCTGTGAGTCTGGGCAAGGTGCCAGGGTCATTGTGGGTGTGTACTGTGCCCTGCTTGATTCTGCATGTGTGCCATCGTGGCCATCTCCACCCATCCCCCCAGTACCTGGTGGTCACTCACCCTGTTGCGGTTGTGCCATGTCCTGTCGAGCAGTGTCCGGTCCCCCGACTCCGGCCACAGTATACACACTGATGACTGTCGACACCAGTTCCTCCATGTCATCCAGCACGAGCTGTGGCGCTGGGCCCCCACCTCCGGTCTGCATTGCTGCCTTCTGGTTGGCAGGGTGTTTCTCCTTGGTCTTCCGCTTGATGTCATTCCATCGCCTCTTGACCTAGTCCATTGTCCGCTTGTGCTCTCCGACGGCATTCACCTTGTCGACGATGTCCCACCATATTACAGTTTTGGTGCCCAATGACACGCAGGAGTTGACGAAGAGTTGTTGGTGGTGTTCCATCACCTCCATGACTATGATCCTGTTCACCTGCGGACTGAACTTCGTCTTCCTCATCTTCTTGTCCTTGCCCTTCCCTGTCCCCGATGTCCCGGGCTGGTCGTCCGGGGTACTTGTGGGGTTGCGCTCGTCCTCTGCACCTGCTCCGGCTGCCTCCATGGTGCTTGGGTGTGGGTGTTTTTTCTACTTTTATGGTGATTTTTTCAGCCTTCCAGGTGTATGTTGCAGGCCTGGCGCTGCTTATTATCTGATTTCCTCATCGCGCTTTGGCCTATCGCGTGTTTTTTGGTGTTGTGGTTTGTGTTTTTATCTCCGGCGGACTACTATCGGCTTGTTGTGAATTCCATGTTGACACAGGGTTATTTTCCCGAAATGGGCTGCGAAATTAGAAGTTGCGTTACGCTACTCTTGCTGTAGTTATCACACGTTCTTGTGAATATCCCCCCTAGTTTTCAAATCTACAGTTCATATGTGACTTTGCCGTGGAGCCCAATATCTTTAAACTTCCAGCAAAAAGTGAGCCCCTGATGATTTTACACTAGGGATAGCAGTGCACCAGAGCAGAATGATCTGACAGAGCCATTGCTGGCCTGATTCACAAAGGTACTTACGTATAGTAAAGTCACAAGTGCAGGGTCTCCGCACTCATGACGAAGTCTTGGTACTCTTGGAAGAATATCTGCATGGTGCACTCTTTGCAGTTTGCCATGCAGAGATTATTCCAGACTCAGCACTTGTAATCTAATGAGATCTCGATTCTTGCTCTCTGTTTGTTCATTTACTTACTCTACCATTTCTCATTCAGACTCCGCACTCGTAATTTTACTACTCGTTAGTCCTTTTGTAAAACAGGCTCTGCATGTTTATGAGCGAAAGCAAATGGCTTCACTTGCGATAATATGCTAGAAACATCAAACAAACAGAGGTAATGCACACCTCCCTCTTCTGCAAAAATGGGTGGGTGCCTATTCTGTTGTCCCACTCGAGTAGCCACAAGATCAAAACATTTTTAAATGATCTTCTTTATGACACAGAATCAGACTCGAATCAGACATAATCAGCCTAGAATCAGACATAAACAAAGAACAAATAATTATTTGTCTACAGAGTATGACGCTTACTAATACACCACCAGTTCCAATTGGTCAATATTTTATATCATACATGCTCCTCCTCTCTTAACAGAATCCCAAACAAAGCATTAGCAAGTCTTGCACTTTATGCTTGGCAGTCCATCTCTTTCATTCTTCACCCACAAATTCTCACAATGGCTTTCTTGTCACCACTATTTTGAGTATCCCACAGACAACTCCATTTGATTGCTTGTCGATAGAATAACATGACTTCCTGTATTTTCTCACATTTGTCTTTTAAACGTAGGAAACCCGGTGTCTGATGAAGTCCCTGCAAATATCTCCAAAGTCTGAAACACTCAGGGCCTGATTCACAAAGGTAAACTTAGCCCTGTTATGTAAGTTTAGTGCAGAAGTCTAACTTTAGACCTGAAGTCTGACTTTAGACCTGAAGACTAACTTTAGAACTGAAGTCTAAGAGGCATATTCATGTGATTTGTCGCGCAGCTCAGTACAGCATGTCACTTTGCTGCACTGCGTGACAGGGAAAGGGCAGGAATGCACAACATTCAAAAAAATATGGCACACTCCTGCCTTTTCCCCTGTGCTGTTGGTGTTTTGGGTGCCTAACGCCAATGCAGGTACCCTTGCACCATGAGTCAAGGGTGCCTGTGTTGCATGTAGGATTGTTTTTGTACAGGAAGGGGCACCTCCATACACAAAAATAATCCTGAAACATAGAAGGAGCAAAATGCCATTAATTATTGTTTTTGTGCAGGAAGGTGTCCCTTCCCACAAGACAACAATCATCCCTGCAATGGAGGCACCCTTGCACCTTGGCGCACGACTACTGTTTGGGCACCTGTGCAGGAGAGAAGGGCAGGAATATGCCATATCCTGTATATACAACACATTTCTGCCCTTTTATTATGACACACAGCAGCACAGCAGGAAGACGTGCTGCACTGCCATGCGTCAAAATATAGTAAATGAGGTCCTAAGTATCTATGCAGGACTATTTAAGACTGTACAGAAATCTAATGAGATCTTGATTCTTGCTCACTGTTTGGAATTTTACTTACTCTGCCATGTCTCATTGGAGGAAATTATACTTTCAGTAATTAGCAGGACCATTACATTTTTTTCTGTAAAAAATTGGGGACTTTTTGTACACATGTATTTCCACTCTTTTCTGTCCTATATGACAAGTTACTTTAATCTTCACTTGAGAACACACAATTTTTCTTGGTGGGGAGGCATGTTATCCAAACAGGAATATACATCACTGAATGAGATTTCTTAATATATGTATTGTTGTATGTTTAATGTTGTTAGTCAAAAAGCAGTGTATTTTTTTTATCTTCATGATTCACGTGTTTTAATGTTCTTAGGGTAAAATGTAAATGAATTTGAAGAAAGAGTCTTTGAAACTTTGTAAATTCACGTGGAAGACCAGGACATATTGGTGTTTCTCTATCTTTTATATCTTTTATTTAAGAGATATGCAAGGACATTGGCAAAGATACCAAAGATACTCATTATGCATATAAATCATAAATATTAAATATAAAAAAATGCAAAAAGTAAAAATTAAATGAAGAAAAAAGGAAGGGAGGGAAAGAAAAAGAGAGATAGGACAACAATCATATACCATCATGAAAAAACTAACAACTATATAACAATATTACAAAAACCTATGAAGAAATCATGGCAAAAATAGGTAGAACTAGTAATAACTATAATAAATAATTCAAGGAAGTTTAGGTAGTTCTTCAAATTGAGGATTATGGAAACAGGACTTGCGAGCAGAACGATTTATAAAGTTTGTTATGGGCAACTATAAGAGATCCCTTTTAATAGCAAGAGTAACTGGGTGAACATATGCTCTGTCCAGTCTGTGATTGTAACAGACTCTATACCACCATGTCTGAAAAGATTCATTAGAAGCATCTGCTGAAAAGCAACTGTAAGAAGTAAATCTATTATGTTAAAATCCTTGGATTAATACGACCAATCCTCTGAAACACTTCCTAAAAAAATATTAATAAAAGTAAATGGAACATGTGTACAAAAAATTGTGTTTATCTGTTGCCAAATTTGTGCCCAAAATCATAAATGGAAGGAAACACAAATAACATATGATTGAGATCTGCTGGAGCAGTGGAAATTTAACAGCACATAAATGGGATAGCAGGATCCATTTTGTGCAATGTGGCAGGACTGATCAAAAGTCTATTATAAATCAAAAATAAGGTTTGGGTGACATTAGCTGCTCTAGAAGATTTCCTTATTCTATTCCAGATTTTGTTCCAAATTGGAATAGAGAATGCAATTTTTAAATCAATTTCCCAAAAATGCTCCACCTCCGTGTTTGTCTCTAGTATCTGAAAAAAACATCAGATGTTTATATAGTTGCGATGCAGAAGGGTATGCATATGGTATGTTATGTTATGTTATGGTATAGGGTTCTTATATAGTGCCTATCACCACCGGTCTCTAAGCGCTAGACAGAAGACCACGAACACAACGACGCCTCAAAACCATCTGCCTGCTCCAATTAGACCGAAGATCTTGTTTATATTAGGTATTGGGAAAGAGATTGTGGGATGAGGAAGAAATTTGTTATATGTAGATTGAACTGCAGAAATTAAGGACATATATTTGGTTTTATATGAAAGTGGGAGGGAAAACATGATTGACCTACCAAAAAAGGAACACAAACATCATTCTGAAAGAGCTGGTAAAACCACTTGAAACCATTGGCATACCAATCTTTCCAACAAATGTTTTTGTATTGTGCCAAAGTAATGACTGCAAAAATTGGTCTTTAGGGTTTTTATAGGAGACAAACATAGGTTGAAGTACCTCACATGCATTCTTAAAAATCAGGAGAGATAGTGATGACGTTCTAGATGTAAAAGATAAAAACTCCATAAAAGAAAAAAGATGAAAAAAGGACTTTTCAAGACCAGTCCAAAAGGGAGAAACTCTTCTTCCTACAGCAAAAAAGAAGTTTGTAGAAGAAAGAAAGCTAAATGATATGTGTGGAAATCCGGAAAATTAACCCTCTGCCCCAAATGTTTAGGTCTTTTGAGTTTATGGAGAGACATACAAGGCTTTTTGTTATTCCATAGGGATTTAGATATGATGGAGTGCAATTTTTTTAATTGGGAGTGAGGAATATTTACAGGCATATTCAAATGATAAAATAATATTATAGGAACATATTATCTTTAATGGACTCAGTGAGCCACAATACAAGATATTTAATTTTATCCAGATTCCAATGAAAAGAGGAAGAAGCAAGATCCGCATGGAAACAATCTATTTAGGGGAAGAATTTCACACTTGTCAGCATTCAATTTATAATCTGAAACAGATGCAAAATTGTACACTTCTAGTGGAAAGGCTGGTAAAGATTTCTGTGGATGGGAGATAAAAAGTAAAATATCATCAGCATAAACAGAGAGTTTTAGCTACAATACTTTTTTTAGATCCCAGAGACCTTGATTTTTTTAGTTTACATGAGGTTCAGCTTCTGTTTCTTAGGGTTTCTTCCCAGACAACTTTCACTTTCATTATTCAGAGTGAATAACATATGGTAAAATAAGAGATAATTTGGTGAAAAGAAACTTACACTGCTTCTATAATTCAGCCAGGACAGCCACCCCAGTGCAGACCCAGCCAAATGCAAATCAGTCTTGACCCTGTCCCTTATAGGAACAGTACAACCCGAAATGCCAAGCCAGGTCTTCCCTGGACCGGAAACAAGCATCTTAGACCCAGTTTCGGGTTAACACCTATCATCAGCCAGACTAGCTTGAATCCAGTGGCAAAGTGAGCAAGGGACCCACGTCTGGGCCTACCCTGCAAACTTAGGGTGAACAAAGCAAACACAAGGAGATTGATTTGCATATGGCTGGGTCTGAACTAGGATGGTGAAGTGAGCAAAAGAAAGATGATGGATTCAACCCAGATCTGTGATTGGGGGGTGAGTGTATGAAAAGTTTCAGTGCTCCATCCATCATCTCCTTGTTTTTGCTTCCTTTAATGAAGCATACAGAAGCAAAACATAACAGACACCAGGTTAGATCATGGCATATTTATATGTAGTGTTGTTGATTTTTCAATGCATGCTTCATTTGTCTGAAAATAGTGAAACCTTTCTTTAGATTACCAAATCTTACCAAATAAATTCTTTTAGAAACCAATTGGCATATTTACAAGAATTGCCACTAAGCAGTTTTCACGTTGCTTAGCGACAACTTTTTTACCGATGACGATCACCAAATCCTAACACTATGTTTGCAAGACGTCGCTACATGGCGTTAGGATCAGCTAGCGGCAAGGAAAATTGTCACTAACACTTGCGTAAAGTCGATAGAAAAATACATGTTAGCATTAAAAAAGTGACAGACGGCCAATTAGCGGCATAAAACTTCACGTTAGTCAGCCCAACGTCAATTTTCAGCATCTTGAGGCAAAAAGAGCTTACAAACACACCTCAGAGGAAAAAATAAATAAAATCACCTGAATGCAGAATGGAGCAGCCAGGACCAAGTTCAGCACAAGCCCCCAACAGCCAGGTTGACAAACCAGAGTCACAGGGGAAGAGGAAGTGCAGATTCAGGGCCTCATTTATAAAAGTGGTGCATCGCTGGGGAAAACCAGTGATGCAGCACTTTTCATTGCGCCATCCTCGCGACACCATGGATGCACAGTATTTACAGAATGGCACTCCATGTTGCAAGGACTCAAAGATACATCAGGAATCCTGACGTCTCTGGTGCCGCAATAATGACGCATTGCTGGAGTATGTTGGATAACTGACGCAACTCCAGCAATGTGTCAATACACATGGGTAAGTCCCAAGTGAAAAGCCCTGCTTCACAGGATTGTGACGCAGCCAAGTCGTAGGAGTGGTTCAGTGAAATCTCATAGATTTCACTGTGCCACTTCTACGAGGTATTTTGTACATGGCATTTTGTACATGGGAATGCCGACACTGAATACATTATATCTGACACAGGTCTAATGACGCGCAGGAATTAACATAGTGACGCATCTGCCTAGGGCTTTGACAGTATCTGGTATCCATTTATTTTGTGTCTGCACTGGCAATAGCAGTGCATATTTCCTCTATGTCACTCATGATATGCCCTTGCAGACGTTGTTGTTAGCTGTCAGGCTTATGTTGGCATCCAGAACAGTGGGGAGGAACCTAGAAAACGATGCCTGTGAACCTCCTGCCACTTAGGCGATGGTATGTTGAAATGTTCCTGATGACAGCATCTGGAGGACAGCGAGCAGCTTGGTCTGTGGAGGGATCTTGGTGCAGAGCTGGGATGTGGCTGCATCCCAGGCCCTATGTGCTTCAGGAGGCAGACAATGGACCACCTCTTAAGCCTGTAATGGGCTATGACCTCCTCTTGCCGGAGGTGAAGGAGGGTGATCCTCTGGCAGTAGATCCGCTCCCTTCTAAGGCATTGCTATGGTGGTGGTGGTGGTCATGACCCTGCTTCCCCCTGTCCTTGCACATTGTGCACACCCACACTTGTCCAACATGGAGTGTAAATGGTGCTGGTATAATGGAAAGGTCTTGCATGTTGGTCGTTTAAATGTCCCAATGTATCATGTGTGCTACTGATCTGAGTAATCCCTGGTGGCAGTGGTTGTTTCATCCATTACATGTTTAGCACTCTGGATATGTGCAAAAATTATTGTATACATGAGGAACATTAGTTATGCGAAAGACATTAAGCATTTTGCATTCACAACCATGGCCTAATTGATGATGATGCATTGTCAGCACACCTCCGCGCATGGCAGCTCAAGTCCTAGGTTATGAAAGACACTCAAACTATCTGCATATGCTTGCCCTCGTCAACACTACCTTACCTGAGTGCCTATTGTCTTCAGCAAAGATCTTCTCTGCTGGGCGTCTCTGGTGAGGAACCAGTCTCTGCATTTCATGTGTAAAGCAAATGCAGTTCCCAGTGAACAATCAAAAACAGTATTTTGTTGTCTTATTTGGGGTGAAATTCTGCCAACTGCTTCATTCCAATTTTTAAATGAGATGACCCCATTCTGTATAACTTTGATAATTTTTGTGGAGAGATGAAGAAGTCAATAGAAAAACACCAGCATTGTCATTGGACAAGGAACCATTGACCCTAATGCAAGGGATGCGAGATTTACTCATTTACATTACAACCTTCAATCGACTGGTGGTTGAAACCAAGTAGCCAGAGGAAGAACAGGCATCTCTCATCTACCAAGGTTGACAAGTGACATTAAGGACATTGTAGCACAGGTAGTGAAATTGTCGGAGACTTGCACAAATTAATTGAGTTGACAATTCAAGTAGATTACTGGTTATCTGAGAGAAAGTTGATTAAAAAAAAACGGATACAAAAGTAATAATTGTGAAGGCTAATAAATCCAACTCGGAAGACACAAACAAGAACATTGACCCAGTAGACCCAATTCAAGTTAATCAGTTAAGAGAGCCCTAGTCCACCAAGGAACATGAAAAAAGATGAATGCAAAATTGCGTATATATATTATGGGATCAGTGGACACTTTATAATTGAATATAAGGCTAAAGGGAAGAATCCAAATTTCAAGTCTGCAATTAAAGTGCAGCCAGTGATAACGAAGGGATCAGAAGAACTAGAGGAATCAGAAAACTAGTTTCCTTGAGGAATCCAGATACCAACTCCCTGAGGACACATAATGTGTCACCCTCAGCAGGAATAACTGACAATTTGCAAGCCTCAGTGTTGCATTTAAATGTACCAGTCCAGTTGCAAGTGTCCAAGGGTGCTACGATTTAAGTTACTAGGCTAATCGATTTTGGGGCAACAGGTAATTTTATTGACCAAGCTGGGCGTCTCTGCTCCCCCAACGGTTTCTGTTTGTGCGTCTCTCCTTCTTCCACGGTTCCAGAAGGCTCCAGATGGCTCCGGAGAGTCTCTGACTTTCTACGGTTCCCTGTCTCCAGCTTCTCACTACTGATGTTCCAGTCTTCCTAGGCTGGCACGTGATGCACAACTGTACCGTGAACCTGCAACAGTTAAAAAAAACAGACAAAGAACATTCTAAGGTATTCTTGAAGCTGCGCCTTGCGGTTGTTGTTTTGAACTTCCTGCAACATCAAGGTAATTAGGAAAAGACTGCCATTGAATGGATTTGTTTCTTTTGAACATTTATTCTTTTGTGGTAGATTATATTATTTGAACAGTGCAATTCTCTATGTGAACATTCTGGGGCTGATTACGATGACAGTCGGAAAGCCTCCGAATGGCATTCTGGTCATCCGAATTCGATTCGGAATCCGTCTTTCTGACCAGTTTGGAAAGCCTTCTGACCAACCGATTACGATAGCCGGAAAGTGCTCGGACTTTCCGACTTGTTTCCAAATGGCATTCAGAGTAACCGAGTCACTGGGAGCCAACTCGTACAGGTCTAGGGATCACATTTCCGACCGACGTATTACGATGTCGGATTCAGACAGCCTTTCTGAATTGTGTTGCTCCGACACGGATCAGCTATCGGAATAAGTCTGTGGGGGCCCATAGCAGGCCCCCCTTCACTTGGAGCCTTCCGAATTGGGCCTATGGGGGTACCCATGGGACCCCCCTTTACAACCATGCACAGTGTGGCAGGCACAATGGGGTGCCCACCACACGGTGTACGATTGTCCCCGCCCACCCCTTTCTTCAATGGAAGCCTGTGTATTCGGTCGGAACACAGGTTCCCATTTAAGTCAATGGGAGTCTGGCCGAACGGTGTTTGGAAGCATCGCACTCGGTCGGTCGGACTCCCCGAATATGATTCGATCGGAAACCATACCGAGACCGACCAGGTCAAAATACTTTCCAACCACATTGTAATGGGGCCCTATGTGTGATACTGCCTTCTGTAGCCCATGACAGAAGTTTTCTTCAACAACGTGAAGAACAGACTTTTTGAAATAGCACAAGTAAAAGGCATTTCCTCATGTTGATAAAAAGCAGATTTAAGGACAGAATCACTTGATTTATTTTCTTTTAATAGGCTATTGTGAATCTCCTGGAACCCTCGTTCTTTGTTTAAAGCAGTGGACATAGGTGAGTGTTGTTATGGAACTGCAGAATTCAGTCTGTACAGTAAGTGAAGATTAGTGTCATTAATGCTCAATCTTTTGTTACAGCTTTTATATTGATCACTTTGACTCTCCACAATAGGGGCTTTCAAGAAATTCAAGATTTGAAAATAATGCTTTGAAGAACCTCGCTTGGTAAGTTTGTTCCTTGTATACATGTACAGAACATTTCGCGAAGCTTTGACTCCAGGGGTACTAACCATTTCTTTTTCTACTATATATTAGATACCACCGACATTACAGTCAGAAGACCACCCAACCCTGATCCAGTGCGCCCTTGATCCAGTCCCTGTCCAGACGTAGATCCCGAGACCTGAATAATCTTTTTTTGTTTCCTTCTCAATCCCCCTTCCCTTTGAGAGCTTCCGACGGTGCCGGGTTCCTATTATAACATCTACCGAGGGCAGCACTTAGAGGGTATCGGGTCCAGTCTTCATCCACAGGGAACGGAGCAGATGTTAAGGTGAGTGACGTTTGACATGGTGGTGGTAGTCTCATTGGTGCTTATAGCTGCAATAGCAGGAGTTCCATGGCGTAGTTAAGCTTGCCATGGATGAAATGGGGTAGTTCTCCTTTTATCCATGGGCCTCATAAGCCCTAGCAGCACTTTTGCACTGCCAGAACATCACTTTTTTTCCATTCTGGTGGCGCAATGTGCCACAGCATATTTACAAGTCCAGGTAAAGCCACTTTACATGGCTTTTCATGGCCTTGTAAATATGTGCCCCTTTGATGCAGAAGTCCGTGAAAGGGGCATTCCATGGATGTTGCTGTGGGTGTTCCCACGCAACACCCATGGACTCTGAAGCATTCCCAGAATCTATTGCCACCCCAGGAATGAAGTTAAGGAGGTCCAACTAGGAGAAATGTTTTTATTTCCAGTCTTTTTTTCCTGTTTCCATGTGTGCTGCTTTCCGCAGCACACATAGAAAGAGGAAATCACCTGAATTGATGGATTTTGTATAGTATGGTTTCCCTTCCTGCACAAAATCAATCAGCCCTGCAGCGCAGGCACCCTTGCACCAAGGGGCAAGGTTGCCTGCGTTGGCGTATGGCAGCAATTGGGCGCCAACATTGGAGAAAAAAGACAGGAATGCCCCCTAGCTTATTGACAGGGTGAATTCCAGCCTTTTTGTTTTGTCACAGGGCAACGCAGCAAGATTACTTGTAGCGCTGTCCTACATCAAAACCTCTTAAATGAGCCTCCAAGTGTGTTTGCATAATTCTTAAGACCAGGTAATTTCTGACTTTAAAAAACTGCCGCTATTGGGACTCAGCAGCAGTTTTTCTTTTTTTTGCGGTGTACAAGGAAATCCTTGTAAATATCACATTGTGTGTTTTCCGGGAGTTTTTATGTGCGAACACCTACCTTGCATCTCATTTTCGGTAAGTCACTAACAGAAGTGGCGCAGTTAAAAATTCATAGGAACGCTGAAAAAATGCCGCTAACTGGACTTTGCGGCAACTTGTAAATATGGCTATTAAAAAAACCTGCCTTAACGTGAAAATATTGATGCTACAGCAGCGTTAAATTCTTGTAAATATGTCCTCAAATACTTTGGTTGGAATAGTAAAGATTCGAGCATCACAAATTTCCCCTTGTACTTTCACAGATGTGTTCTTGAGGAGAGGGCGTCAAAAGGTGTTCTCGAATCAGAATTAGAATGATTGAAATTATACAAATAGAAACTTAAACATGGTCAGACGAAAATAGGCATGTAGGAAGTAGGTCAAAATGCATATGGCATGTCTTTTAATATGCTACTTCCTGTCACTTGTATTTATGTACGTCTGTTAAAATCGTGACTGGCTCTTAAATGGTTAACGTGTTTCTTTGTTTGAGGTGCATATTTAGATTTAGAATTCCTAATTCTTCTGAACTACTTTGTAGAGGCTACTTCTGGAGAGTTTAAGAATTTTTGTGATTTTTTTGTCATGGCAGCATAATTCAAGTGATGGTTTTTTTTTTTTTTTGCATAATTCAAGCGGGGGCTTTCTTTTAGCAAGCTTTTTTTAAAGTTTGCAAAGGATATCTTTTTTTACTAATTTGAACATATGAATTTGCATAAGTCTTCCCATTTACTCTGTCAAACTTTATATCGAAATTCTATTTTTCCCCATAGTTTCAAGATGAAATTACAGGAATTGTGAGATTCCATACCTGTATATGGTAAAGCTCATTTCCTGCTTTTTAAGCTTCTGATTGCAATATTTTCTTAAAGCTTTCTGCAGTGCTTTATATGCCGCGGTTTTTGCATGGTCGTTTAGAAACCACCTTTAAATATTAGCCCTAATAACTTTAGTGCTACTGTAAGTCTATACTTTGTCCTTGAGAGTTCAAAGTGCTTGTCGATGACTTTTAGAATGCAGAGGCACTCCACCCTATAATCAGTGAAGAACTCGATTTGGGTAAAAATATTGGTGAAAGTTAGTACAGATGGTAGTGGCGGCTCCTCCGCCAAGGCGGAGGAAAGTTGCCCACTGATCAAAAGGAAAAATAAAATGATAATTACGTATCGTTATTATTATTTTATTTTTCCTATTGCAGTCAGTGATGGGGCGGACCTAGCCAGAGCAGGAGAGGAGTGGTTTGCACCCCCTAAAGTGCACATGAACTGTTTGGCTGGTCCTCTTGGGCTGGCCAAACAGTTCATACTCACTTGCCATGTTTGCCCCCAAGCTGCATTACGCAGCCTGGTGAGGAACCAGTCTCTGCATTTCATGTGTAAAGCAAATGCAATTCCCAGCGAACAATCAAAAACAGTATTTTGTTGTCTTATTTGGGGGGAAATCTGCCAACTGCTTCATTCCAATTTTTAAATGAGATGACCCCATTCTGTATAACTTTGATAATTTTTGTGGAGAGATGAAGAAGTCAATAGAAAAACACCAGCATTGTCATTGGACAAGGAACCGATGACCCTAATGCAAGGGTTGCAAGATTTACTCATTTACATTACAACCTTCAATCGACTGGTGGTTGAAACCAAGTAGCCAGAGGATGTAACAGCGCATAGGAGGGGAGGCAGGGGAACAATGCCACGGCCCGCGAGAACGCGCTGTGGACACTAGAAAGACTACATCTCCCAGGCACCCCTGCGGCACGACGTGGTGACGCACCGTCAAGGAAGCATTCAAGAGCTTCCAGAGACACCACACGGGTGCCGATTACTTTGGATCCGGTGCAGTGCTGTGAGGCAGACGAGGCGGTAAGGCCGTTGTAATCTCTCCCAAGTCATCGGAACGGCGAACAGCACTGGGTGGCAGGGCAGGACCCCGCCCCTTCGTTGCTCCGTTGGGGGAACCTGTTACCGTGATTCCGTGCGGAGCAACCTTCCGCCTGCATGAGGGGAGGAGTCCTTCGTGGCAGGTCAGACCTATGCTTTCTGTTTTGGTAAACGCCACGATCAGCGTTTAACTGTTTCATTCCTAGCTGTCACTCGTATTGGGAGTGAGCTGGGGGTTGGATTATTACACCTGAGGATCTGCACGTAGAAGGTCGAACGGGGGGAAAAAGACCCTCCCCTAGAGGTAGCCAATACCCTGAGTTCCTAGTTTTCAAGGAGCGAGACATTGTACCTGATCAGGCTTATTCGTGAAAAAACGTAGCGATACAGATAAAGCCTACGCCCCGATAGAGGACAACATTTATTTTGGTTAATGTGAGATGGATGAGTGCGACCACCTCCCGAGACGTATTGTGGATGTGAGTGAAACCATCAATACCGTTTGCTGAGTGGGTGTAAGCGAGCAACTGGGAAATGATCTATGTGTTTGTTATGTCTTCCCGAGCAGGGGATCAGTGAGTGAGCAGACGGAAGGCTCTTCGCTCCCCTGTTATATGCCTACCCCTTGTTGCTCAGTGTTCTGAGTGCTACCCCACGCTGCATTGATTACCTGCTTTAGAAGAACTGTCTTATTCTTTCTACAGGTCTCCCTCCCTGCTGTTCCCATCCTTTCCTTCCCCCGCTTGATCACCCCATGGAGTCTGTGTATATCTGACCAGACCGTGGGGGTGTCGTGAGGTGGACCGCTTAGAGCAACGTACGATCCTGAGGATTCCTGGCCACCACAACAGAGGAAGAACAGGCATCTCTCATCTACCAAGGTTGACACTGACATTAAGGACATTGTAGCACAGGTAGTGAAATTGCCGAAGACTTGCACAATTCAAGTAGATTACTGGTTATCTGAGAGAAAGTTGATTAATAAAAAACTGCTACGAAAGTAATAATTGTGAAGGCTAATAAATCCAACTCGGAAGACACAAACAAGAACATTGGCCCAGTAGACCCAATTCAAGTTAATCAGTTAAGAGAGCCCTAGTCCACCAAGGAACATGAAAAAAGATGAATGCAAAATTGTATATATATATTATGGGGTCAGTGGACACTTTATAATTGAATATAAGGCTAAAGGGAAGAATCCAAATTTCAAGTCTGCAATTACAGTGCAGCCAGTGATAACGAGGGGATCAGAAGAACTAGAGGAATCAGAAAACTAGTTTCCTTGAGGAATCCAGATACCAACTCCCCGAGGACACATAATGTGTCACCCTCAGCAGAAATAACTGACAATTTGCAAGCCTCAGTGTTGCATTTAAATGTACCAGTCCAGTTCCAAGTGTCCAAGGGTGCTACGATTTAAGTTACTAGGCTAATCGATTTTGGGGCAACCGGTAATTTTATTGACCAAGAACATGCAAAAAATAGGTCACTCCATGTATACGTAAATAAAATTCCAATCTTTCAAGATGGTGGATTGCTCTGCCCTGACTTGTGGTCCAGTCCACTTTGGCACCTGCACTCTACTGATATATGTAGAAGGCAAGCAATTTGGGGATATTCATTTTGACTTTATAGATGCTCCTCAATTCCACTTAATATTAGAGATGCTAGGGCTTAGCCTTTATGACCCTATGGTATTTTGCTGACTCCCCGTACAAATGAAATTGGGAATTCTATCAAAAACATTGGAGTATATTCTCAAGAATGTGTGATAACTACAGCAAGAGTAGCTTATCGCAACTCACCACATCGCAGTCCATCGCGGGAAAATAACACCTTCATAACGCGGCATTCCCAAGCCGGTGGCACCATGCGATAGTCCCACGATAACGCATCAAATATCCACGATGAAGTCAACGCGACACCGCAAAAACGCGAATCACCAAAGCAAAAAATGCTGCGATGAGCCCAAGCACGATAAAGGCCTGCCAATCCCACGCGTCATGCGGGACAATGCACTATAAAAGAACTTTAAAAAAACACACCAAAACCCAATCAAACTACGTAGCACCATGGATGCACCCGGACCTAGTGCAGAGGACAACCCGAACCCTACAAGCCCCACGGAGGACCAGCCAGGAATCCCCTGCTCGGGGAAGGGCAAGGAGAGGAGGAAGAGGAAGAGGAAGACAGGGTTCAGTCCACAGGAAGACCGGATCATCGTCACGGAGGTGATAGAACACTACCAACAACTGTTCATCACTTCCAGTGTGCCATTGGCAATACAAACGGAAATATGGCATTCCATCATCACCAACATGAATGCAGTCAGAGTGTCAAGGAGGTCAATGGAGGAGGTCAAGAGGCGCTGGCAAGTGCACAGCCTAACCAAGGAGAAACTCGCTGCCAACAGGAAGGCAGCAAGGCGACTGGAGGTGGGACTCCTGCGCCACAGGAGGATCTTGATGAGCTGGAGGAAATGGTGGCCACAGTCATCAGTGCGGAGACGGTGCAAGGAGTTGGGGGTCTGGACACAGCACGATATGACCTGACCCAACAGCAACAGGGTGAGTAACGACCAGGGTCTGGGGTGACGGAGGGAAATGGGCACAATGGCACACATGCACAATCATGCCTAGCACACTGAACACTCACAATGAGTGTGGAACATATCCCTGATACCCTTGGCACACTGCAGCACACATAGAAACACCAAGTAGGCCCCCATCCACAATGTGCACAAATGGGCCCCCCTCCATATCACCAATGCCACAACCTACCCATGCACATGTGCTGAAGCAATAAAAGCTGCGGCTCTGTGAGCCACACAGACGTTGCAACTGACACTGCATGGCAGAGAGCATGGCTGCAGTCACAATAAATGACATGGTGCACGAGACGACTATGAGGTGGCTGAGTGTGGACCACATCCGTAAAGGAGCAGGTCACACTCTGACACATCCACGTGCACCTTCAACCCATGAGGTCAAAAACACATCTGCAGACAAACAATGCACAAGAGTACAAAAATATGTCCAACAGCACAAATGACACAAGTCGCAAACATCACAGCACCCGAAAAGCACACAAGTCAAAGGCACATAGACTCATAGGGATGAGGTGCCGACAAATCAGTGCTGCAGAGCCAACTCGCTACAATGCAGCACACACACATGGCAATCACAGCACATCAACATTGACGACAATGTGGTACAAAGTGCAACCCTTACACCACAGGACAGAGGACACAACTGCTGCCACTCGTGCGTAGAAACTGGACAATCACATCTGGCATTGCATGACACTGTGAGATGATGATGTACAAGTACACCCTCACATCCATCATGTAGTCGAAATGTCCACTGTCTCCCATCAAATAGGCAGCGCCTCCAAAACAGTCACACTGTACATTGTCATGCAGTCTGTATGCAAACATGTACAATGGGCAACATACATGCAACACACCGTTAACCTACATCTCCCCTTTACATTGCAGAGGGACAATCAACACCTCCTACAAAGCAGACCACACATCTCTACAGTGATGATGAAGAGGACACCATGCACTTCTGCTCAGACACCCTCCAACGGCTCCTGGACAGCCTCAGTACCCCACCCCCAGGAACAGTGCAGCCCAGCTTCATCGAGGTGACCCCACCCCCTGCACAGCCCACACAGCAGGAAGCACACACCACCACGGCTGGCCCACAGGACCCCCACAACCAACACTATGAATTCCAATGCCATGTGTTAGAATGCCAGGAGGACTTGGCTGACCAGCTGCGTGTGGGTTTTGACCTCGTGGCAGCCAAACTCGATGCCATATGTGGGTGTCTGAGTCCCATCAGGGACCGCGTACAGTCCCTAAGGGACACCCCCTATCTGCAACATGCTCACCGACAATCCTTAGGTGACCTCGCTGGGGCCATCACTCGGATACAGGAACTGCCTAGTCAGACAGGCTCCAGCAATGGCAACACAGAGTTGGCACAGATGCGGAGGACAATGGAGACCATGGAGCGAATGCAGGCTGGGAGTAGGGCTGCCATGGCTGAACACCAGCGACATGTAGCTGGGATCTTCCAGGCCTTGCAGATCCTCATCTTGCCACTGCTGCCACAGAGCCTGTACCAGATGACTGCTGCAGGAACTTCGACACACACATCTCCGCCTCCTGATGTGTCAGTGGCACACAGTGAGGCAGCCCTATCACCTTCACACCCTGATGTGTCAGTGGCCCACAGTGATGCAGCCATAACACCACCACACACACCTGACACACCGGACACAGAAGACGTCTCAGAGGAGTAAGATGTGGAGTGCAATAACTGTGTGAGGAAGGAGGCAGTAGCAACCGTACCCGCCAATGGTCAGTCCCTGCATGGTTCAGCCCCATGCATCATGCCTTTTTAGACCGATATCTAACTGTCCCCCGGAACACTCTGCGACATTCCCCTGGACCCTGACATGGACTGCCACATCTGCCCTTGTACCAATGACACAGCAATCTGGCTGAGGACTGTTCTCTTCCTCTTCAGATCAACTTTGCATTCCCCCAAGGACTCTGGTTGGCCCACCACTGGGCAACCACTTAATGTTGGCTTAAACAGGACATGTACCCCTCCATCTCGGAGACTCCCAAGAATGTGAATAAAACATTCCAAATCACACAGATGTGTCATGTCTATGTTCACCCAAGGGTACAAGTATGGGTGAATGTAGGGGCGTTGATTGCACTAAAAGGTACACCCTGGTAAATGTCAGCAATGCGCAAGTTTGATCCTGACCCACATGGTCAATTGGATTACTGTGAAGGTGTGAACTAGCTGTGGCCTCATTGCACATGCACAACAATCTCGCATCCCCCAACGTAGCCCCACGTCCATGTATCACATAGGGCTGTGTGTGTCAATGTCAGAATCGGTAGCCCGCCTGAAGTAGTGTCCCCCATCGCATGGGGCTACGGAACTCCTCTTCACATGACGTACTCACACACATCAGTGTGTACACGGTCTCCTTCAGTGGATCATGTCAATCCAAAAGGCAAGTAGTTTGACACCATTGCTGAAGAAACGTAAGGGCACAGCAACTATACCAAACACAATGTGTGGCTCACAGAGGTGGAGCTGCCAATAGGGATTTACCACCTACGTACCACAGGCAGTCTGTCCCTCCCTGTGTACGGACAATGCTCATTGATACACACAATTTGTCTAAGCAGTCAACACTCATCACAGTTGTACACTGGTGAAGTTGCGTAGGCTTTATTTGCATGTGCATGTCAGTACGGGCAAGTGATGGGCCCCAACAGGCAGACAAATGCTGAATACACTTACAGGCAGAATGGGAATGTCTCGAGGTGCATGGAATGGGGTGGCAAACATGTACACATATCCTTACGGTTGGCAATGGTCTCAGCCCACCTTGCCTTGCTGGTCGAGTCAAGTGATGTTTGGCGTCTGCTCATTGCCCCATGTCAGGGGACATGACTCACAGCCCATGGGATCTGCGTGGAGCATTCCCATTTGACTGTGCCGACTGTGTGCTCTGCTGACAGTGAGCAGGTGAAAGGGACCAACAAAGTCACATGTTGTGCCACATTGGCATGTGTGTAGTCTCCCTCCAGCAGTACGTCAGATTTGTGAACTTTGCCAAACGACGCTGTGCAGCATCGCCCATGGGGCTGCAGCACCTTGCACAGGTGTGTGGCAACACGCGTAGGTGCATGCACATGCATTCTGAGTCCGTGCGAATGCAGAATAGTCCACTGTTGTACTGGCTTATAGGACCAATCCTTCACGATGGAACATGGTGTTGGGACCTGTGCTCTGGGTGTCAATCAGTTGTGTATGCAGGAAGGTAGTTATTTGTCCATGAATGCGAGCGCTGCTTCATAGGCAATCAGTTCCAGAAGTGCATCGTTCTCGGATTCAAGGAACACGAGGGAGAGCCAATCCATTAACTGGTCCGAACAAATGTGCTCTGACCACCGCACCAATCCGCTGCACAGCTCAATAGGGGAGCGCCTCGATGTGGTCACTGAACACGATGACTTGTGCAATCTCCCATCCACTGCTGCCGGCACAGACACCACATATCAAGGCATCCCATGCTCGGGTATCCCGGTTGCACTCCTGTTCGCGTGCCAACTGGGGTTGTACACACAAGTCGTAATCCAGGTCAGCTACCTTTGTGTTGGATAGGCAGACCTCCATGGGCCACTCGAATGTGCATGATCAACAGTGGAACCATGGCTGCACGCATGTGACGTATGAAAGCTGGAAACTCAGACGGTAACTGATTCGCAGAACTGACATTGGTAGAGCTTCCAACAGATGCAGCATTCGTGCATGGTACAGTTCCACGTGACTGTGGTTGTGCATCTGCCTGGGATTGCCTGCCATTGCGTTTGTTGGTCTCGTACCACCGGCACTCCTCAGACCGGCGGTAGTTCTGTGGACGATATGCCACAGCTCGGAGTGATGAGTCGTATGTGTGTTCAATGTTTTGGCGTAGGGGTTGACTCTTGTAGTGATGTGTTGGGGGCATGCCATACAGGTGTAGCTCAGGCAGGGACAAGTGTGTGTGGGGTGTGGACAAGTTGCTCTTTCATTAGCGCAGTTCGTGGTGTGGGAGTCGCCAGCGTCTGGTATGGTATCTCACTCAGGGGGTGCCTTGCGCATTGGAGAACAAGGTCGGAGGTTCAGATGTCATTCCTCCTTGTATTTCGAGACAAAGGTGCTTTCATGCCTAATTTTAGTCTGACTACTGCTTCCGTTTCTGAAATGTGATGTGGCCTTCACGCTGAATATGTTGCCAGGCCTCAGATTTTGGGTGCACCATTTGCGAGACACACACAACAGTTGGCATGTATGTGCCAAGGGCACGATTGTCCTTGCGCTCCTTGTTCAGTCACTCTCTGTTTCTCTCTCTCTCCGTCCTTTGATGAGTACCTGACACACCTTCTTATCTGAGATATTGTCTTACAGGCTGTCACTTGCAGGTTATCCAGGGATGACCCGCCATGACTCTACCAAATGGTTGTTTGGTGTGATATTTGATTGTGATGTATTGTTTGGACTTTCAATGGTGAAGGATTGAACCTGCTTTTTCTGTACACAGATGACTGTTAGTTGTTGTGTTTCTGCGGCATCAGGCGAATGGTTTTGTGCATGATTTCGTGACGTTGATGTGTATTCTCTTGGTCCGGGGGAGGGGAGGGTGGCCGGTTGTGGCCGCGGGGGGAGGGCGGGCTGGTACGGGGGTGTGGTGGCGGTGGGTGTTGTGTCCCTGTTGGGGGTCCGAGATGCATTAGCAGTGGCTCCATGGCATCTGTTGGACTTCAGGTGTGGCTGTGGTCTGCTCCCTTTTCTTTTGTCGGTTGTCGTCTGACTTTGCACCTGGTCGGAGCAGGTGTTAGTTTCCTTCTGCTATCGAGACTTATCGCATGTTTTGTGATCGTATCGCCGATCTGGCTGGTCGTTGAGAATGTTGTGGTGTGATGTTGTCATGGCTTTTTGCTCAGGAACACCTACTCTGCATCTCATTAGCGATAGTTGCCAGGGTCATCCGTGGCGTTGTTTTTTGAGGATGCTATCGCAGGTAAACTGGTGGTATCGGAAGTTTGCACCGGCTTGTGAATGGGGAGATGGTTTTATCGCGACTTTGGCTGCGCTAAAGTGCCGTTAACTCGGCAATAGCTCCTTGAGAATACACCCCATTGATTCTAACCCCCTCAGTCAGCAGACTTGAGATAATTCAGAGTAAAGGGTCATACAAATTCAAATCTAGAGTCTAGAATCTGTTGTTTAGTTACCTTCCTTGATTGTTATTCCATCTCCTGGGATGTGGTTGACAAAAATAAGCATATGAGCTTCTTCCTTATAGGGAATATCATTGGTGAATCTACCTGTTGGCTTGAGCTCCAATCCTGTCGAGTATGAATTACGCACTAATATACTCTGACACTGAGAACTTGAAAAGTTTAATTTAGGAAACTGTAGCCTCAGGGTTTATAAGCGTATCCATACAGGCAGTGTCTTCTCCTCTCTTTTACCTGGGAAAGGCGAAGAGTTATGTGCTTGTATAGATTACAGAGCTATAAACAAAGCGGCAATTAAAATGAGATACACTCTTTTCCTAATTCCTGTACTTCAAGAGGAGATTAAGGGAGCCTTTATCTTTAAGAAGCTGGATCTGCAGGGCACAAACCATCTTGTCAGAGTCTGAAAGGGCAGCAAATAGAAGATCACCTCTAGGGCCAATTTGGATTTACATGAATACCAGGTCATGCCCTACGGACTTTGCCACACCCTGGCAGTTTTCCAGGATATTATAGATGATGTGCTCAGAGACTACCTAGACATGATCTGCGTTGTATCCATAGAATACATTCTTATTTACTCCAGTACTAAAGAGGAACCTAAGGGTAATGTGAAAGCTGTCTTTACTAAGTTTAGAGAACACCATCTTTACATTAAATTAGAAAAATGCCTGTTTCAGAGTAGAATTTCTGGGTTGCATCACTAACGCAACAGGGTTTCAGATGGACAACAAAAAGATAGCATCCATACTACAGTGGCCAATCTCGAAGAATGTGAAATTGTTGACAATTTTTTTTGGATTTAACAATTTTTATAGTCATTTCATTCAGACTTTTCTGCCATAGTTCAGCCCATCATCTGTATGCCAAGGAAGGAGGTTCCATTTATTTGGGTGTCAGCAGCTGATCAAGCTTTCAAACTCCTGAAAGTATGATTTACCAAGGTCTCGATTCCTCAACATCCTGATGTAAGCTTACCATTCATACTGGATGCGAAACCTCTCACTATACAATGGGTTCGTAACAGCACCCTACTACAGGACAGATACACCAATAGCAAACTTTTTGAATAAATTCACTCCTCATGAGCCTAATACAGCATCACTGAGAAGCAATTACTGGGAAATAAGAGATCCTTTCAAGAATGGTACTGCTATTTAACAGGGGTGCAGCATATAGTGGAAATCTTTACCGACCTTTGTAACCTGCAGTTCCTGAGGTTAGCATGAGTTTAGACACCACGTAAGCTATTTTGAGCATTATTCTTTTCAGACTATGATTTCACAATCACTTATAGGCCTGTGCTATAAAATGGCAAGGAAGATGCTCTCTCTAGTCACATTACTGATGCTGCAGAAGACACGGTATCTAAGGTAGAGCCTCCATTCATTTTGGAATCAAAATCTCAAAACAGAGTAGGAGGCATGTTAGAGTCAAATTCGGAAGTGACAGTAGCTATCAGGGTAATCCTGCTGGATTTTTGAAAAACCTCAAAAGACAGTATACAAACTATGGTTGTCCAGAGTACCATTTGGTTAAGGGAAAGCCCGAGTCAAGTGGAAAGCCCGGGTCAAGTTGAATGACCAAGCCCCCTTTTTCACGGAGATGTTATATATGTAACTATTAATGATTTACTACTACAAATCCTTTAAAAGGTTAAACAATTCAGATTTAGCAGAAAACCCACGTAGCACTAAGACTTTCGCTGCAATTTAACAATATTTCTAGTGGCCAACCCTGAAGAAAGATGTTACTGAGAATGTATCAACATGTAGGGCCTGATTCACAAAAGTAATCTCAGACAAAATCCTAACTTTACGACTTTCGTTTTTCACAAAAGGCATTTAGTAGTAGTAAAGTTAGGATTTCTAACTTACTTTACTACTACTAAACTGAGACAAAATCCTAACTTTACGACTTTCGGTACTCACAAAAGATATTTAGTAGTAGTAAAGTTAGGATTTCTAACTTTACTTCTACTAAACTGAGACAAAATCCTAACTTTACAGCGTTCGGTATTCACAAAAGGCATTTAGTAGTAGTAAAGTTAGGATTCCTAACTTTAGTACTACTATATGCCTTTTCTGAATACCGAAAGTCGTAAAGTTAGGATTTTGTCTCAGATTACTTTTGTGAATCGGGCCTGTAGTGTTCGCACGCAAGCAAAGCCTAATAATCATAAACCGGTGGGTTTTCTTTGCCCAATTCCAATACAACCAAGGCCGTTGCATCCTGTGTCCATGGACTTTATCGTTGAATTGCCTCGCAGTTATGGAAACACAGTCATACTTTTAGTAGTGGATCATTTAACAAAATTTGGCATCTTTATATCTTTGTTTCATTTTCCCTTAGCTTTAGAATTAGCAAAAGAGTTCGCACAAGATATTAAGCTGTCTGCCATTCAGAAAGTTTTAATAACTAAATGTGAGCCCCAATTCACATCCCATTTTTGCAAGGTCTTTGTAAGGTCACAAAGATCGAAGCCTATTTATCCACAAGTTTTCCTATTCTAACCAAAGCCAAACGGAGCATCTTAAACAGACTCTAAAACTATAACTGATGTTTGGCTAGACAACAAAATATGTAATAAAGAGAGTTTGTGGATGGCAGAGTTTGTATATAATAAAATATAACATTTCCCCCTTGCAATTTCACCATTCTTTGTTTCTTCTAGCCACCATTCAAATGCATTATTAGTTGAATGGCCGGTGATAACCCCCTCATCTACTATGCAGGAACACTATGATCTTTTGCGCTCATTAGCTAAAATAATGCAACTCCAATTAAAGTAGCCAAAGATGATTATCAAAGCATTGGCTAATCAAAAAGGATTGAATTCCCACTATACAAGATTAGAGGTCATGTGTGGCTGTCTGCTAAAAATTTGCAGCTGAAGGCCCACATAATTTAAATTTCAGGTTTAGTGGACTCTATCCAACAGAAAAGATCATGAATCAGTAGCAATTTGATTAACATTGGCTCCTACATTTCAGATACATCCAGTATTCCATGTATCGGTACATAAACCATGCCAAAATAAATTCATGATTTTTTGCAACAGCTTTACCCGTGGCAATCAATGGAGATGCTGAATGAGAAGTTCATAAAATTTTAGATTCTAAAATATCTTGAGTACACATATACTACCTTCTAGATTAGAAAGGTTTCGGCAGCGAAGAGTTTTATTCAGAGTAAGCTTCCAACCTCCATGCCCCACAGTTAAAACAGGAATTCCAAATCATTTACCCCAAAAAATATTCCATACACTGCCAAGATGGTGGTCTTTTTAAAGGGCTAACTCTCATTACCCTGACATAAAGCACTAATGCTTACTTCAGGTGAAGGAGAGACTCTAAGGGCTTTCTCAGAGATTGGAACGGTCTGGTAAAAACGTGGAGAATGAGGATGTGGAACATGATCCCACGCACTAGAAGGACCCATAATTTGGTGAGGAGCACTGAAGGGTTAAATTGCGATGGTGCACTGAGCTAGTGTGCACAAGCTGATATAAAGCGAATATGTCAATGCGTGTTTGAAGGTAACCCAACCACCAATCCACCAATGTGCCAATGCCAAATCACAATAACTGTTTAAAGTCAGGGTGAGGCACAGCCGTCAATTTTTTAAAAATATTGAGCAGTGCAAACTTCTAGACATGATTGCTTGAGACAATGAAATCTCAATGGCCGTTTTCAGGGACAAAATAGGAATATCTAACCTCTACAGACATACCTTGCTGGACAATCCTGATCTACAACAGAAAAGACTTACCTGAGCTCACTCTAGATTCCTGGTAAACAATGGACTTCCAAGCTTCCTGGTGGACAACAGATGGAGATTGGGAACAGTGGAGGCAGGGGTTGAGTTTCCTGGAAAATCAAAATAAGAGAGAAAGCAAGAAAAGCCAGATGATAATAAAAAAATGTGATAAATTGGCACAGTTAAGTCAAGACATATTGAGCGCAAGTAGGTCATGGGTAAAGTGTTGGTCATTTGAAGGGCTAAAAACCTTTGATGCATAATCAGTATCACTAATACAGCCAAAATACTTGAAACAGGCTTCCACTCAATATTGTGCAAAACAAAAACTAGATGACTTTAGTTGAGGAGAGTAATTGTTGTGCGGAATACCGAAGAGCACATCAATAAAAGTTAAAATCTAAAAACACAGTAAACTTTGAACAACTAGAGACAATAGAGGTAAAGCTACACCAGCATCTGAGCTTATTCGCTCTAAGAACTCATCAAAAAGCAAAGTTTGCATTAAGTGGGAGGATGTTTCCACCAGGTTATCAGGAAAAAGAATACAGATTTGGATATACCACATTGACAAGGCGGACAGGAGAGGTGACTTACCACAGTAGTGGAAGCGGATTATTTACTGATTTGGATGGATTGGTGCTATTAATGAAGTCATATACTCTGGATCAGAAGTTTCAACTGAGTGATAAGGAGAGGAATACTAATGTTAATGCCTTTTGATGTAGATGTATTGCACTCTATGAAGCAGGTGGTGGAGGTGGATATTCATCTTTCCCCTTGGGTCGAGTATTCAGGTTAGTGCATGCATGTTTTGACAGCAGATGTCCCCTCTGTTGCTTTCAAGGTAATGAAGTTCTTGAGTCTACGCAACTGTCCTTTGTGACCTGATAGGCATCACATACCCCACATCCAGCCCCTTTTGTCACCAGGCCTAAGCTATTGTTCTGCGCTGGGAGCAGTTTTCACATCATATTATGGGCAAGCACTGGCTGGGCAGCTGCCAGCAGGTTAATACAAATTATTCTCCAAGAGCTCAAGCGAGGAATGCTTCTTAAAATCTAAATTCATCAATTTGAGGAAAGTGGTTTATTATTTTGTGTGGTTGTGAGCTTTAACACTGCTGGCGTCCTGTCGACAATGTCTGTTGACATCCCCCCCAAAGACCACCTCTGCCACGGATTCCCTCACTAGCACTCTTTAACAGTGCCCATCAGGTCTCTATAACCACTATCTGTCAGATGCATTTAGTTTTATAGCACCACTCAGACCACTGTAAGGTGTCAGAGCACTTTAAATCACACACACATTGCACAGAGACAATCATATGTGTGTAGGAAATGTTACATCAGACAGGAGTACAAGGTGTAGTGTAGGCGTGACATGTCATTGATACTGGCAGGCAATATAATTTAAGACTCCTTACTCTTTAAATCACAAATTCAGAATTTAAAACTTAACATCATTATTAGGGGTTCTCTTTAATAATATGAATTGTTTTCTACCCAAATAAACCCTTTTTGCAAGATTAGGATAATGAAAGACTGGGCAAAAAAATATGTCTTTGATGACAGTGAATAGCTCAATGTTCTATATTAGGATTTTTTACTTATAAACAACAAGTTACAAAGGGAGCTTTCTGACAGAAGCAGTAACCTACTGACCTGCTTACATTATATGCACTTTGTTATCTGCATAGTACACGTTCTTAGCAGCAGACATTTTAACCCTCTGCGCTACCTCTGGATGAGTACAATTTTCCACTAGACAAACCTCCGTCTCTTTCCAGGAAGACGATTAATCACCAGAGTTATCTTGACATTTTAATTGATGCCTGAAATTTGCTGAAGGCCAGGAACACGCCAGCAGGTGCTTAAATGATAATATGCTTGCAAAAATGACGCCCCCACCCCAAGTCAGAGCCTTGTGCGGGGAAACCGACGCACCACCCTAGAATCGGCCCTGGTTGTGCGGCCTCACGTGTAATACACTCACAATAACATCTTGTGTCCAGTCTGGCACATTTGTAAAACCTAGAGTTCAACATTAAGAAGGTGTGGCATTGAGCAGGTAGGCTGTAACAAAGAAATGAGTGTAAAGCATTAGAAGAATACCAAAACAATGCAATAAGAAAGTCACACAACATGAAAGAAATCAGACGCAAATTTATTTTTAAGGTTGTGTGTTGGGTACACCAGCCCACTCTAGTCGACCAACTCCAGGAGGGAGCAAGTCAATGCGGCCAGTAATGATTGTAGGAAGGTTACCTTGTCACAAAAGCAGTCTCAAGTCAAGTTGCAGGCTCTATGCTTGAACAGCCATAGACATCAATGGAGTAGTCCTGATGCATTGGATACTGAATGCAGAAGAGACTGTAAGAAGATGATGCTGTGGGGTTGACGGGGGACTTCCTGGGACTACTCCTTGGCCCAAAGTCCTGGTGGAGTGACTTTGGCCACAAGGGTCAATGTCCCTTGAAGTCTGGGAGGGTCCAGCAAATGTCCAGTTGCCACTGGACTACTGGTTTCTGATCACGGTGAAACCAGCAGTTCCCTTTGATGAAGGCTAGTGTCCTTGGGAGACCAAACTGCACTTCAACAACTCTCCCGGGTCAGTCTAAGGTGTATATTTTGAGCACCTGGACTTTGTCTGCACAAGCGATCAGTGGCAATCAAGCAATTCTGGCTACTGACTAGCTTCTTCAGATTTTGTGGCACTGAAACTGTAATAAGAATTCAGCCACCTGACTTTTCCGCTTGCCCGGCACCACAGGCAGAGTCCTCTCTTTGCTAGCCAATGAGCAGCAGGTGCATTCCAGTCATTTATGCCGCCTCTATTGCCAGGTCCAGGGAACAGAAGTGCAGTCCATCTTTGGTCCTCTCTCCAGTCAAGATGGCATCTGAGGTCTGAGTGCCAGAGGTGCTCTTTTTATGCCCATAAAATGCCCTTGTGGTGTGGAATGCAATGGTCGCTACCCAATGATCTACTAGGTCCCTTTCCACCTGATGATGACTTCCTGCAATGTGTGGCATCTAACTATCTCAGAATGCAATATTCTGCCCACCCCCAATATGGCGGAAACCCTCTGTGTGTGTGTGTGGAGTTTGGCATCCCACCCTAGAGGTGTGGTTACCTGAAGGCTACACGCCCATGGGAAAACCAGTTTCCCCCTCTCTGTCCATGTTGCCAACCTGTCTGGTAGAACAAAAGAACAGCCCATCTCATGTGTTTCCATAATTTGCCTGTCAAAAGCGTCTTCCCTTTTGAAGCTCTCTTTTTGGGACTCATTTCATGTGTGGTTTCCTGCCAGGGAGAGGTCACACCCCTTCCAAAGGCAGGCCTCTATTGTTTTGTTTCTTGCCCAGGAGGGCAGAAGACTGTCTTGTGCTCAGCTTCTGCAAATGGCTGCTGAAAAACTTGGGCAACAGAATGGCATCTTTCTAAAAGTTGCATTTACCCAAAAGTCATATTAAATTCAACTTGGACATCTAGGGCAAGATGTACGACCCCTTCATTTAACGCCTCGCAATTTGCGACTCATTGCGAGTCGCAAATTGGCGAGGCACTAAATGAAATGTACAACAGTGTTATTACACTGTTTTGTGATTCCCAATGGGGTTGCAAATTGCGAGGCTCATTAATACTAATGAGCCTCTCGCAATTTGCGAGCCCATTAGGAATGACAGCCCTCCCAGGGAGGGTGGCCTGCTGGGCTCAGCAAACCACCGTGTCTGGGACTGCTTTTTAACAAAGCAGCTTTTTTTATTTAAATGCAGCCCGTTTTCCTTAAAGGAAAACGGGATGCATTTAAAAAAAATTAAAAAGAAACGTTTTAGTTTCATTTTTTAAGGGTAGGCAGTGTTCCCTGGGACCACTGCCTGACCTTAAAAAATATTTTCAGAGACAGTCACAAATTTGAAGGTGTTGCCTGGGGACCCCTTCCAAATTGTGACTGCATTAATTACCCTCTCAAAGAGGGTGGTAATTTGCAAGTGTTTTGCGACCGCAATCGCGGTCACAAAACATTCACACATAGCATTGCGGACGCAATTAGGAAGGGAACACCCCTCTGCTAAATAGCGAGTCGCAAATAAATTGTGACTCTCTGTTTAGGAATTGTACATGGCCAACAGTGATTCTGCATTCGCAAACCCGTTTGCGCATGCAAAATCACGTCATACATCTGGCCCCAAGACATTTTCAATGTAACAATTCTATTGATACCTTAATGTACCAAGGGCCCAATGTACAACCAATTTTAGTATGCCAAAACGGGTTATCGACCTGTTTGCACATGCTAAAATTGGAATGGCCATGTACTAACACAATTCTGCGAGCCGCAAATGAATTGCGACTCGCAAAAAAGTATTTAGAGACTCGCTATGTGGATGGGGTGTTCCCTTCCAAATAGCGACTCTCTAACCCGTGTACGAATGTTTTGTGACAAAACACTCGCAAATTACCACCCTCTTCAAGAGGGTGGTAATGGAGTCGCAAATGAGAAGGGGTCCCCTGTGGAACCCTTCCCCTTTGTGACAGGCTGTGAAAATATTTTTTAAGGGCAGGCAGTGGTCCCAGGGACCACTACCTGCCCTTAAAAAATGAAACGAAAATGTTAACAATTTTTTTTTTTAAATGCATCCCGTTTTCCTTTAAGGTAAACATGCTGCATTAAAAAAACAAAAATGCTGTATTTAAAAGCAGTCCCAGACATGGTGGTCTGCTGAGCTCAGCAGGCCACCATACCTGGGAGGGCCTGCCATTCCCAATGGGCTCGTAAATTGCGAGAGGCTCATTAATATTCATGAGCCTCGCAATTTGCGACCCCATTGGGAATCGCAAACAGGGTTAAACACACTGTTGTACATCCAGTTTTGCGACTCGCAATTGCGACGCAATTTGTGAGTCGCAATTTTGCTGGTCGTACATCTCGCCCCAATTTAGCAGTCCCATTCAGAATTTAGCACAACTGAGTTGTCAGCATATAACCCTGTACTCATGGGGGGGGGGGGACATGCCCTTGTGCCGATGAAGGAGGCAGGAATAATCTGAGCTCCGTCCAGCGTACCCTAATCCGTGTCATCCTGATTAAATAAACTGGCCCAGGGAGCTAAGAATCGCAACAGAGATGCCCTTAGGGCACGGGGTGCCTGTCCCAGTGGCGGACAGCCATAGCAGAAGGAATTGGTCATCCAACTGTGCTGCGAATGACCCAAGTCATCCTTTTCGCCCTAAGTGGGATGGGTATTCCCAGACGTGGGACCCGTGCTCACTACGCCACTGGAGTCAAGCTATCCTGGCTGATGACGGCTGATAGCCAGAAACCGGTCCTAGGATGCTTGATTCCGGTCCAGGGAAGACATGGCTTGGCAGTTCGGGCTGGACTGTTTCCATGAGGCACAGGGTCAAGACTGATTTGCATATGGCCATGTCTGAACTGGGGTGGCGTAGTGGGCAAAAGAACGATGGATTTAACCCAGATCTCTTGACTGGGGGAGAATGTCTGCATTGTCAGCATTCCGTCCATCATTTGTTTGTTGTAACGCTTTTCGCCCTAAGTGGGATGGGGATTCCCAGACGTGGGACCCGTGCTCACTACGCCACTGGAGTCAAGCTATCCTGGCTGATGACGGCTGATAGCCAGAAACCGGTCCTAGGATGCTTGATTCCGGTCCAGGGAAGACATGGCTTGGCAGTTCGGGCTGGACTGTTCCCATGAGGCACAGGGTCAAGACTGATTTGCATATGGCCATGTCTGAACTGGGGTGGCGTAGTGGGCAAAAGAACAATGGATTTAACCCAGATCTCTTGACTGGGGGAGAATGTCTGCATTGTCAGCATTCCGTCCATCATTTGTTTGTTGTAACGCTTTTCGCCCTAAGTGGGATGGGTATTCCCAGACGTGGGACCCGTGCTCACTACGCCACTGGAGTCAAGCTATCCTGGCTGATGACGGCTGATAGCCAGAAACCGGTCCTAGGATGCTTGATTCTGGTCCAGGGAAGACATGGCTTGGCAGTTCGGGCTGGACTGTTCCCATGAGGCACAGGGTCAAGACTGATTTGCATATGGCCATGTCTGAACTGGGGTGGCGTAGTGGGCAAAAGAACGATGGATTTAACCCAGATCTCTTGACTGGGGGAGAATGTCTGCATTGTCAGCATTCCGTCCATCATTTGTTTGTTGTAACGCTTTTCGCCCTAAGTGGGATGGGTATTCCCAGACGTGGGACCCGTGCTCACTATGCCACTGGAGTCAAGCTATCCTGGCTGATGACGGCTGATAGCCAGAAACCGGTCCTAGGATGCTTGATTCCGGTCCAGGGAAGACATGGCTTGGCAGTTCGGGCTGGACTGTTCCCATGAGGCACAGGGTCAAGACTGATTTGCATATGGCCATGTCTGAACTGGGGTGGCGTAGTTGGCAAAAGAACGATGGATTTAACCCAGATCTCTTGACTGGGGGAGAATGTCTGCATTGTCGGCATTCCGTCCATCATTTGTTTGTTGTAACGCTTTTCGCCCTAAGTGGGATGGGTATTCCCAGACGTGGGACCCGTGCTCACTACGCCACTGGAGTCAAGCTATCCTGGCTGATGACGGCTGATAGCCAGAAACCAGTCCTAGGATGCTTGATTCCGGTCCAGGGAAGACATGGCTTGGCAGTTCGGGCTGGACTGTTCCCATGAGGCACAGGGTCAAGACTGATTTGCATATGGCCATGTCTGAACTGGGGTGGCGTAGTGGGCAAAAGAACGATGGATTTAACCCAGATCTCTTGACTGGGGGAGAATGTCTGCATTGTCAGCATTCCGTCCATCATTTGTTTGTTGTAACGCTTTTCGCCCTAATTGGGATGGGTATTCCCAGACGTGGGACCCGTGCTCACTACGCCACTGGAGTCAAGCTATCCTGGCTGATGACGGCTGATAGCCAGAAACCGGTCCTAGGATGCTTGATTCCGGTCCAGGGAAGACATGGCTTGGCAGTTCGGGCTGGACTGTTCCCATGAGGCACAGGGTCAAGACTGATTTGCATATGGCCATGTCTGAACTGGGGTGGCGTAGTGGGCAAACGAACGATGGATTTAACCCAGATCTCTTGACTGGGGGAGAATGTCTGCATTGTCAGCATTCCGTCCATCATTTGTTTGTTGTAACGCTTTTCGCCCTAAGTGGGATGGGTATTCCCAGACGTGGGACCCGTGCTCACTATGCCACTGGAGTCAAGCTATCCTGGCTGATGACGGCTGATAGCCAGAAACCGGTCCTAGGATGCTTGATTCCGGTCCAGGGAAGACATGGCTTGGCAGTTCGGGCTGGACTGTTCCCATGAGGCACAGGGTCAAGACTGATTTTCATATGGCCATGTCTGAACTGGGGTGGCGTAGTGGGCAAAAGAACGATGGATTTAACCCAGATCTCTTGACTGGGGGAGAATGTCTGCATTGTCAGCATTCCGTCCATCATTTGTTTGTTGTAACGCTTTTCGCCCTAAGTGGGATGGGTATTCCCAGACGTGGGACCCGTGCTCACTACGCCACTGGAGTCAAGCTATCCTGGCTGATGATGGCTGATAGCCAGAAACCGGTCCTAGGATGCTTGATTCCGGTCCAGGGAAGACATGGCTTGGCAGTTCGGGCTGGACTGTTCCCATGAGGCACAGGGTCAAGACTGATTTGCATATGGCCATGTCTGAACTGGGGTGGCGTAGTGGGCAAAAGAACGATGGATTTAACCCAGATCTCTTGACTGGGGGAGAATGTCTGCATTATCAGCATTCCGTCCATCATTTGTTTGTTGTAACGCGAATGACCCAAGTGGCATGGGTCCAAGATGGCGGCAGCATGGTGGAGTTGAACCAGTGATGGGCTGAGCTCCAGAGCTGCTGGGCAGAGCCCATTTAGCTGTACCAGTGAGTGGGGCGATTGCCTGCCAGCCTCTGCCGGGGGCCCAGGGGTGCCTTGCACTGCTGACGACCCCTGTGTTACTGCTGTGACCTCGAGGCACAGGGTGCCATTTGGATGAAACAGAGGAGTGAGAAGCAACACGGCGGCCACCTCGGCCTCTCCCAGCAGTGCATTAGCCCATGCAGGGGGAGGACACCATCTGGGGCACTGGTGGGAGACAATGTGACCTCCCAGAGGAATCGGCTGCTCTGGCTGATTGGTGGCGGTGAGGCCCTTGGCCGTGGTCGGGAAATCAACCAGCGATTGCGCCTATGGTCTGTGCACTGCGGAGGAGCCCCATTCCCTGGCAGAGCTGTCACGAGAGCTGCCAAGGGGCTGCAGCGCCCATTACAGTAGTGAAGTGATGGGGTCTGATTTGCCAGGGCATTGAACTGGCCTATGAGGGTGCAGTGAATGGGCACAGCTATGGCCTGAAGAGGGACAGACACATTGGTGACTTCGAGGACCCTATGTAAGTAGCTAGGCAGGTAACCTCCCTTTTGATTGGTCTCTTATATTTCCCCTGCTTTACCTGCCTGTCATTAGTTGCCAGGGGGCCCCCTTCTTAGTGGACTTTTGGGGTGAGGACTGAAACTCCGGGGGCACACCAGCGGGACTTGCTGTTGTCCCTTGCACAGTCCCAGAGGTGGATCTTGCAGGACTCACTGGCAATAGATTCAGACGGTTGATCTGCCATTAGATGGAAGCATGTGGCAGAGGGTTGCCAGTTGGGGCCTGGGGCCACAGGCCATTCATCACCATACGCAGTGTGGGTGCTTCTCAACAGATAGAAGATGCACTGGACTCCTATACCTGCCCAGACCTCCACTAGAGATCACTAAAGATACCTGCTGCGGTGGGGCGCTTAAGCGGCATAGTGAGGACTGGGGCCTGGGGGGTTACGCCTATGGGCATCCAGGGGAACCTGTTGGAAGTGCAGGATACATCTCCTTGCCACATAGAGACTATTAGCTGGAGACAGCTCCCTTGAGGGGACCACTGAAGGCTGTGGAGAGATGGCCCATCTAAGCTCCCACAGCTGCTGATCAGAGGGGATCTCTGGGCTGGAGAGACTGGGTGTGCACTGGAGGAGTGATCTGAGCACAAGACCCCCACACCCTCTGCAGAGACATTAGTCACAGTAGCACATCCCAAGATTGTGGCTGCATGCTGAGAACAGGTGTTGCTGAGGTTCCTTACTAAGAACCAACCCGCCACCACCCCCGGACTGGACACAAGCATCGCTTTATGGTGCAGAAAGGGGTTGATAGACTCTGGCTTAGCTACTGGCCTGGGGATTGGAGTGGGCACTCTTAGATGGACCGTGCAGTGGTGGTCGCTCAGGATCCTTGCTGTCCTACTGCAACCAAAGTTGCACATAAAAGAGAGCTTGAGTTGGGGGACTCTAGAGGAGTTGACCATGTTGACTCGCCAGCGGCCAAAGACACACGAGATCAGTGGCTGGTGCCCCCTGAAGGCCCCACCTTGCAGGACATCCTACAAGCTGTAACTGAATCTCGCTAGGTACAGGAAACCAAAACTGATGCCCTGGGTACAGACCTGGGACTTCTGAGGGATGATCACAGGAGACTTGCAGAACGGGTCACCACGACTGAAAGGGAGCTCGCTCACATGCCCCACACCATGACAGTGTTGAATGAGAAACTGGTCACGATGAAAGCCAAGATCTGAACACACGAGTTGTGAGAGGAAGACGCTGAAAACTGCTCATGCTGCAACAAGGTATGAGTGGTGGGCCTACCTGAAAGGAATAAGGGGAACAATATGCTAGCCTACTTAGAGACTTGGCTCAGAGATAACGTGGTGCCGGAGGGGTTGTCTTCGTTCTATGCCCTGGAGTGAGCCCACAGAGTACCTGCAAGGCAGCCTCTCCCTGGAGCTCCCCAAAAGCCAATCGTAGCCTAGTTGCTGCACTACAAAAACCATGACATCATACTGGCCCAGGGCCTGAGAAAGGGCGACATTACGGTCGAAAACAGCAAAGTCAGATTATTCCCGGACTTCTCCAGAGGGTTACAATGACAACGCTCCATGTTCTTCGAAGTAAAGAATAAGCTCAAACAACTGGGTATCCAGAATGGGATGGTATTCCCAGTTACAATTGAAGTGGTGATACCTCAGGGGACAAGCTTCTTCCAAACACCTCAGGGAGTGTGGTCCTGGATTGATTAGCTTCCTCAACCTGGCCCCAGCCAAGAATCTTAGAGTAGACACCTGAGAGAGACCAGATCGAGCTGGAAGAACAAACTCCGCAAAGCTGCTGCTGCGCCATCGCAGGCTAAGGTGTGGCAGGAGAGACAGAGGTCAATGGGAGCCATGGCATAGATGAGTGAAGCTGGCACCGGCCTCTTGTTGCCGCTGAGAGAATCAATTGCTGGGCATTCGGACTCTAATTGCAATTCAAGTGCCTCTGCGGCCTCAAGTGTCCAACTGCCTAAAATAACTCTGGGGACATCAGATGAAATCCGGTTACACGATGTTGATGATGGTAACACTATAAGGGCAGTATATTAGTTTGATGTCTGATGTCTACCTTCTTGTCTCTACATGAGGGGATGGAGACAAGCAATGGCAATACCTCTGGCTAATGAAACTATGTATACACTAACAACACTGGGTGGGAGGCCCTGGACACAGAGCGTCTTTCCTAGGTTTACCACCTACACTGAGAAAACTCATGAGGGCTCCCGCAAGCAATTGTAGTTTCGATAATTGTTAGGATGGGGGCCTTGGCCTGCTTGTCCTGGGGAGTGGGAGTTGAGGGCATTGTTATATGTTGAAATGTTGGGGACCCATGAGTTACGTTACTTTGATACACAGGTCCTCATGTCACAGAGGTGTACTGGAAGATGAGGAATGGGTGACAGGAGGAGAAAAGGGCCATGAACCGTCTGAAACATATGACTAATAGATGCTCATACAGCATTAAAAGCCTCTCGAGGAATATCTGGGGAATGCAACCGATGTCCAAACACTATAAAGTATTCTCATACTTAGATAGGTAGGACATCCAAATAGCACTGCAGCAGGAGACACATCTAACGGCCAAGGAGGGGGTGGCCTTACAACGTCGTTGGTGTGGACAAGCCTATTATACTATCTATTTGGCTTATGCCAAGGGGCACACATGTGGATCCGGGCAGGGTACCTTTTCAGCCCAGGGCATTATCGTTGACCCTGAGGGACGATATGTAGTAGCGATGGGTTGATTGGAGGGCCATGTGTTAGTAACTGTAAATGTCTATGCCCCCAATTTAAATCAGGGCTTGTTTCTTACACACCTATCGGGCACTTTGACTCCCCATCTTATCAGCTCAATCCTTATAAGGGGCAATTTCAATTGTGCGGCTGACCCGAGTTCTGACAGGCCACACCCTCCCCTCCAAGGCTCCCACACGTACAGGGTGACCCACTCATTCACAGATTGGCGGGAAAGATGGGGACTAATTGACACATGGAGAGCAACTCACCCATAGGCTCAGGACTGTTTCTTCTTCTCCGGGTTGCACAAACTGCATATACGTTTAACACATTCCTTTGTACCCCTGACATGCATAGTCTAGTACACAACAGAGAGTATTTAGCCAGCACACTTTCAGATCATAACCGCATTCTATTGAAATTGTACTGACACGCCCCAGATCCCACATTCCCACATGGAGTCTGAAGCCCAAATCCCTAGAAGACCGAGTGTTTAGAGAGAAAATTAGGGATAAGATAGGACAGTATTTTGTAGAAAACAACAGCACAGCTTGCACTCCTCAGGTTGAATAGGACACTTTAAATGGTAATTTGAGGTCAGTGTATGGCAACGTCCATAGGTCTCAGGACCACTGTGTTAAGGGAAGTGCTGGATGCAGAACAAGAGCTCCACAACATGGAAACCCAGAGACCTGAGCATCCAGAATTGTAGCAAACCCTGATAGATGCAAAAAAGAAGGTGGCTGTCCCGGTCGAGAGACTCCAGTGTTTTGACTTTAGACAATGCATGGAGCAGACCCATGCAGAGCGGAATGGTATTGGCACCCTATCAGCCTTGCTGGCTAATCTAGAGAAACAAGGTTCACCCTTATTGGAACTTGAGACAAGGGGGGGAACTCTGTATATATGGTCAGAGGGAAATAAATGATCACTTTTATCAATCCTATGCCGACTTTTACAAGAGTGTCACAGTGCATGATGAGGATGCTTAACTCACCTTCCTTGTACCGTTACTCCTTCCGCTTCTCACCGCCAAAGAGGTGGAGGATCTTGGCAGTTACATTACCCCCCACCAGATGAAAGCAGTCATCGAGAACATGGGCAGAGGCAGATGGGCTGCGGGTGGATTTCTACATATCCTACTCAGAAGAGCTAGACCCCACACTAGTAACTCTGTATAGTACTGCCAAACAGGATGACTGCCTCCCAGTTACTACTATAGATGCTCTGATAGCCCCCCTACTGAAACCTGTGAATCTGCCCATGATCCTCAGGCATATAGGCCACTCTCGATGTTGAACATGGTTACAAGATATTGAGCAGAATTCTAGCCACCAGGCTTTTACCGCACATGATCTTGGCCCCCTTCCTGCTCCAAAAGCCAGGAATCTGGGTGTCATTTTTTATACCAAATTGTGCTTTTCTGAGCAAATAAACCAAACTACATTGGCACTTATCTTCTCAAGGACAGATTACTGCCATGCCCTGCACCTTGGCACTCAGTAGCAATTGGTGGAAAAACTCCAATCCCTGCAAAATACAGCTGCCAGATTGATTTTGAAAGTCCCCAAATTTGCCCCTATTGCTCAAGCATTGGAGGGGCTACACTGGCTTCCAGTGAGGAACAGGATCAAGTTTAAGTAATTGTGTCTGGTTCACAAGGCACTGCACTGGACCGGGCCAGTATGTTTTCAAAAAATCTTCTAATGGCACTCTCACAATCTGATCCTCAGATCCAGTTCAGCCAGATTGGCAACTGTTCCCAGAATAAATAAAGCTAGTTGGGTGGGAGAACCTTCGCCTTTGGCATTGGTAAACTCTGGAACTCCTAACTTTAACTTTGAGATCCCAGTCCAATCTGCCGCAGTTTAGGGAACAGTTAAAAACAAGTCTCTTCACTGAAACATTTAGCTAAGCTCTATGATCTCCATTTTTCTCTACTGACTTCTGTTGATTAACCACTAGTGCTAGGACATCTTCGGGCAATTGCTCGCTTTATAAAACAAATTTACATTACATTACATTACATTACGAAATCAAACTGATCCATCCTGATTAGTCGGGTTTCATACCCGGTCACAACACTGATAGTAACATCAAATTCCTAATGGCATTATTGGTGGCCTGTGACTATGATTATGGGGCAGCAGTGGTATTTGGCGTTGACATAGAAATGGTGTTTGATAGCATGGAACGGGGATACCTGGAGGAAGTCACATTGCACATGCTACTAGGCAGGGGATTTTTGGCATGGACCGGACTGCTATTCGCAGGTCCGGTTGCTAGAGTTCAAACGGGCAAGAGAATTTCATTAAGCCACACACTAGGACATGCGACATGGCAGGGGTGCCCTCTATCACCATGGCTTTTGGTGCCCAAGCCAGTTATGCATGGCTGGGTAGGTCTTACAAGAGCTTGAGTGCATTGCCATAGCATAACTCTGTATGTAGAGTATTTACTGATCTTTTTGCGGGATACACATGGGGATCAAACAGGAGCCTGTTCCATGTTGGAGTGATTTGGCTCTATATTGGGCTTGAAAGTAAACTGCCTGAATTCTAGACTGTTCCCTACCTCTCCTGGCCGCAATCCCCTAGACAAATTGGAGAGCTTACAGTGGGAGGCACGATGCTTGCCCTATCTGGGTGTCAAAATTTAGCATGATTGACTTATTAGATGACAATGTGGGTCTTACAGTTGGGTCACTCAAATCCAATGTGGACTTTTGGAAAACACTCCTATTGTCAGTGATGAGGCGAATAGCGCACCTGAAAATGATTGAACTTCCACTTCTATTTTTTTTTGTTGCTTTCCCAGTCTGTATCCCCAGGGCAACGTTCCAAGAGTTGAATTCCATGTTCACTACATTCATATGGAGATCACGTTGCAAGAGGGTTGCACTTTTAACAATGAGACGCCCAACATCGGCTTGGGGACTCACGGTCTCCGAGTTCAAAGCATACTATCTAGCAGCCCAGCTCCAATGGTTTGTCCAGTGGTTGGCGGCTAGACAGAACCATGCCTTTCGTCCCGGGTCTCCGGAACCTCATCCGGGTCATGTTGAGGGTGGGATGCTCCTCAGCGGCGCACACTCTGGAATACAGGATGATCTCCAAGTGCTGGACTAGATGTCTGCAAAAGACTGGGAGGAAAATTCTGTATTCCCGAGACTTGCAATCATCATGGCACTGGTGTGTGTGTTGAAAAAGATTGAGACGCACTGCTTGCGAGCCTGCGAAGAGTTGCACAGCCTTATGCACCTGTGTGATCCAAATATTTCACGTAAACCATGCTTTTTTTCAAAATTCATCTTCTTTATTCCAAATAATTTTCCAAAGTTTAACCATCACGTCAAAAGGTACTCTGTTCCATTTAATTCATGCATGTTAAATCACTCAAGAATTGCCCATCCAGGCCTATTCACAAGCTAGTTGGAACGCTCGATTCCTTCGTCATTTGCAAATTTACCCAATGCATTTCGGTCTATAACCTTCGTCAGGGGTATCTATAATATAAAAGATGTGTGTCAACCAAACGTTACATGTTGTTCATAAGGAAAAAACTGTCTATCCTTTCATTTATAATCTTAAATCCTCGAGAACTTTAAATAAAACATTGTCTCCCAAAATTAATAATGATATAAATTTTGCAAACACAACTCCCTTTTAACCGTGCATGTCTGTCCCTGCTTCCCTGTACCCCACTAACCAAACCTCTCTTCGAAAAACAGACTTCAAAAAATAAACCCCTGCCGTCCTTAAATTTCCTCAAAGTGAAAACGCTATGTCTTAAACCCAAACACAACCTAAATAAACCCCAAGAGTTGCCTCTGCTTACGAATATATTTCCATGTACTAAACTAGTGTTTCGTACCTACGATATTCACCCAGGCATCCTTCTTCTCTACCTGCCAGACTTCAAAGCATTAGGAACAACCCTAGCGAATTTCTTTTTAAAAAACTCACGTAATTATCCCCACCTGTGCATTAATATCACGTGTTAATGTGTTGCTTTCAAACCCCCACAACCCATCCCAGAATACACCAACAAAAACATTTGACCCTTTCATTCCCCGTTATACCCCCTGCTACACAAATAATAAACATTTGCTAAACATTTTCTGCTAAACAATAAACGAAGCAACGTCTTTAAGTGAAGTCCATGTCGAGTTCCTTTGAGATGTTTTTTTTTGGTACAATTAACACAATCCTCTGCTCTTCTGCCAACAATGACGTGCAATGAACCACTTTTGACGTGAACCACATCCTTCAAATGTGAGTGTTTTTTCTTAGTCGGGGTGCTAAACAGAAGTGGAACGGAAAGTAATATATGCAACAAAGTTTTAACTGAAGCACACCCTTGCCTTGTAAATAGAATCATTTTTAGTATCCAAGTTTTTCAAAAGTTGGCGTGCATGCACTCTTAGTGTGCTCCGTCCCAGTGCACACTGGTACTACATTGAACAAGATTGAGACGCGCTGCCTGCGAGCCTGCGAAGAGTTGTACAGCCTTATGCACCTGTGTGATCCAAATATTTCACGTAAACCATGCTTTTTTTCAAAATTCATCTTCTTTATTCCAAATTATTTTCCAAAGTTTAACCATCACGTCAAAAGGTACTCTGTTCCATTTAATTCATGCATGTTAAATCACTCAAGAATTGCCCATCCAGGCCTATTCACAAGCTAGTTGGAACGCTCGATTCCTTCGTCATTTGCAAATTCACCCAATGCATTTCGGTCTATAACCTTCGTCAGGGGTATCTATAATATAAAAGATGTGTGTCAACCAAACGTTACATGTTGTTCATAAGGAAAAAACTGTCTATCCTTTCTTTTATAATCTGGTGGGTGTGTGGTATAGGGGGAACTGGGGAGGACTGGTTGGCAGCTGGAGCCTCTACAGAGGGAGACCTGTTCCAGGAATCAGTGCTGTTACCCTTTGACAAATTCTGGTCAGATTTTGATCTCCCACAAGGTAATTTCTTGTTTCTCAGAGCAGTCACATCAGCATTTCATAAACATTGGGCAACGGGCACAGCCGAGTCGCAGTCACAAAGGAGCTGCCAGTACAAGGCACTTTAGTCGGTAACCATCAAGGCAGTTATGTTCCTATATAGGGCGATAAGGGGTGACATACACTGCCCATTGGAGGGATTGAGAAGTCACTGGGAGGAGGACCTGGGACTCACCATCCCTAAACATGACTGGGATAAGGTTCTCACAGACTCCCCAAGACATCGTGCAATGCTAGATTCAATCTGATTAATTTTTATGTGCTTCACAGCTCATATCTCACTCCATAACACGTAAATTTACTTGGCAGGGGTAGTGTCTGCAATGAGGAGAGTTGGGAGCAAACTTGGTGCACATACTGTGCTCTTGCCTTTCGAACTGTGGATATTGGAAGGAAGTTACGGGAAAGGTAGCAGAGGTTATAGATAAAGAGGTTGCTTGTTCCCCGGGCCACTGCCTATTGAGCTGGTTTCCCGACACCTCTAAAACAAGATAACAAGCAAGTTCCAGGACCTGGCCTTCGTACTGGCTAGCATGAAATTATGAGGGCCAAGGTTCTCTACATGGTATAAGGAGTTAGAGAAATGGATGGGATGTGAGGGCAGGATACTGGTGAGGGAAGTCAGACACTGAATAGGTACACTAGAAGCGGCCCTTGCATGGGAGGCTTTAGTAGATAATCTCAAAGACTCAGAATCTGACACGCCTGAGATGTCGCAGGCGTGGCAGGCAGCGCAGGATCCGATCTACACCCAGATACCCAACCCGGAATACAATGGGGCCCGAGACCTCAGTCCCCAGCCATCCGCTCAGATGACAAGTCATCTATGGACACTGAAACGCCACTACTAGATGAGGGCAAAGGTGAAAGTAACAGAACAGACATAGAATGGAAGTAACTCATCGGGCGAGGTGGGAAGTAGTTTCGGTTGGAATGACTCGGTTAACATGCATCAGCCTTTCTTGGTTCACTTTAACTGGAATGTAATTGAAATGTTATTGAAAGGAAGTTCCGCATGTATAGAATGCACCATCTAAAACACAATAAAATGTGTTTATTAAAAAATGTAACCCTATACTCACCAATGGGGCTACTAGCATTTCCACAGTAAAAAATGACGATTTGGGATTTTTACTGTTAGGACATATAAAAATACATGTACTACTTTTTAAGATACAACACACTGCCTTAGGACTCGATAGGCCTGCTGCAGAGGTGACATGTATATTAAAATGAGAGGTTAGGACTTTGCCATTAGATTAAATGGCAATGTCAAGTTAGCAGTTTAAACTGCTCTACCAGTCAGCTGTGGTGGGCTGCAAGTCATGTTTTACTTTGTCACACTCGTGGTGGTACAGCTAGTGCTACAGTCCATGAGGGATACATTAATGTACAGGCCACAGGAACCTCTCCTTCCATATACTAGTGACTGACATGTACGTTAAGTGAGGCCAACTGGGTATAAGTCAATCCAACATATACTTTTAGGGATCAGACTACTGGCACTGAGGTCTGGCTAGCAGGCCTCAGTGCACTGTCAAAGACCAAAAACCAACAGTGTCAGTCCAAACCTTTAGGGGTGATCATGCATATAGAGGCATTACCTTACAACCAATGAATTGGAATTGGATTTTTATTAAACATGACAAATATACGTTTTCTGACTATTCTAGCAATTTCCTGTCAAAGTCACACATTGAAGTTTATAATCTGCACTTTGACATTTTCTATGATCTAGCTACGACCCTGCCAGTAAAACAGTGAACATAGCTCTTTGGTGGTTAATTACTAGAGGAACATGGCAACTTTAATTTGGCAAATTTTCTAATTTGAAATAACTGGCAGCCTACCTTATGGGCAGCAGGTGTACTTAATGATGACATTAATATTTAAAAGTAGGATTTTTTGAGAGTCAAAAGCAGTTATTTTGACAGGTTTGACACCAGGTTGTTAGGCTGTTGAAGGCAGACTACACATGGTAGGCCAGAAGTCATCTTTTACAGGCGCACTCTGTGGATGACACAATAGGTCCTGCAGTCTGCAGGTCGCATATAACTTCCAGGCCTTGAACATATTTTCTACACCATATACTATGGAGCTGGTGGCAAGTTAAATATGTCAATTAGAGATAAGCCAATGTAACCTTTTTTAAAGGGGTGAGCACAGGCACATTAATTCTGGTTAGTAGATTGCACAGGGTGCTAAGTCAAGCAAAACAGATAGGGCAAAACTCCAAAGCTGGTAATTTCATTCAAACACGCTACACCTTCACCCAATTTTCTATCACTTATCAAGCAACAATAGACATAACCTATGACCAGATGCTGGGCATAGAGCTTGCTGTCAAGTCACCCACATTTGGTAGATGTTACCATCTTTTAACTGATATTCGCCCTACTAACAAACAAAGGCGCTTATTTACAAGCCACTTGTGCCACCCGAACGTCACTTTTGCCATGTTGAAAATGACGCACAACTGGCTCAATGGGCTTGTAAATAGGCCCCTAAATGTCTCCCTAAATGTAATGGATCAAGCCCTTTTTAAACTTTGAACACCCTTCAAAAAAGAGTTCACACTCTTGTCACCCTAACAAGATCACCTTCTTATAACTCCACATAACCCTACATTTTAAGGTAAGAGGCTGAAAGTCTTCCAGTCACCACTGATAAGATGCCTTCTGCCTCAACTCTCCATAATTTGCTAAAATAGACTACAAGCATTCCTGAGATGAATGCAGTGGCATCCAAACCTTAGAGCCATGCTTAAAACCCCAGTTAAACTACCTCTAAGTGGACCACCACTACATTCTACTTTATTCAGCAATATGCAATCCCTCAAAATCACCAGCAAAATTCATACCTTATTAATATTCTCATTACATAGACCTTCTATACCAATTTATTATTACTATTTAACATAGGAAATTGCCCGCACATCCAGAGGTGGATAATCTATTGTCAACAGAATCTTTGGCTTTAAACTACAATCCACTTTGAAACATGTCTCTAACAACCACATCAGGCGAGCCCAGACTTTAGTTTTTTAACGTGGAGTACTACTTGTACCCCAAACTTTACTGGTTTTGTAAATGGTGCACCATTTAAATTTCAACTTGCACAACCACACTTACCTCCAAGTCTTAAGCTATTTCCATTCTTTGCACCCACCCTTGTATGTGCATCAGTGGTTAATTTGTAAAAACAGTAAGTGCCAAGGCTCAAAATATTTCTCTGAAAGCCAACATGGCATACACCATCCACTACCCCAGCTAAGTCTGTCAAATGCCAATTCCATTGCTTACCACAAACCATCACACTAATACACATGTAACATTTTGCACTATTCGAAGCCACTTTGAAGTGTAAGAATAGATTAGATGTAGAGTTCATTATGCTTTTTAAACTATGTGGAACTGTGAAGCACTTTACTGGTGAAACAGCACCATCATCTGGAGACCTGTCCTAATAAAGAGCTGGTGTTTGTAAATAAGTGCAGGTGCCAAACACTGGCAAACATCGGCACAAATTAGGCCCTGCTTCACAATAACTCTATGCTGTATATAACTACAAGCATTATACGAACACATTTCTTTTATAAAATGATGACATAAGGGGTTAAGGACTAATTTGAGCATAGGTCTCAAGGTTGATGTCAATTTAGATTTCACCATTGATGTCATCAGTGATATCATTTGAGATATCATCAGTGATGTCATCAATGATGTAATTAAACATGTCATGAGTACTGAAATATGAGAGGTCATAAGCAGTGCAAAACAAGGGTGCAAGATATAATTAGTTTACTAAAAATATAACTACACTGTTTAGGGGTTTGTAAGATCCTCGAAACAGGATCTCGGAAAGGACGGTGATAGGCCAAGTTGAAGTTAAGATGAAGTTTATTTTGTAGGACGGAAGATCCCATCCATCTCCCAACAATGTAACTCAACAACTGCCCTCACATTTCAAAACTAAACATTCCAGACCCACAAATGACACAATGGCCTGACAGTGAGGACATTCCGCTGTCGCTACACCCCCTTCTAGATTCCAAACCCAGATATGGCAGGGTTTTTCATTTTTTAAACGTTAGTTTGTATCTCATTTCAACACCTAACAATAACATCACTTTTAGTAAATATATACATCAAATCTCATAATATGTGTTCACAATGGTTAAATCATAATTCAAAATACTAATGCACAGGTGAGATTATGATAAACAGTGCGCATACTTTCCTGTTTATTGTATGACCCTTAATGCCCATTGGAAGGTAAACATATTCAAAGTGTTCTCAATCTCATTTCTTAGAGCCAGAAGCCAACCTTAAGATGAATAATTCGTGTAACTCATTCTGCCAGGAAAGTTAATTAAAATGTCAAGGAATTCCTTTAAAAAAATTCTTCTTCTCCTTCACTAAGCTGATACAATCGCAGCACTCACTTTACAATGAATTAACATGCCTACTTAGCATAATTAATATGTAAATTAACTAAGCGCGCAGTTTGGGCGCCAGACTGTTATTTAATTTGATACAAACAACGTCACGCAAACTGTCGATGTTTGCTGGCAACAAAGCAAGGTCACACATGTTATCACAGCCAGTGGTTCCTCTCACCGGATACGCGTTGATACAGTTTGCGGTGCTCTAGTCGTCATGCCGGCACCTTTGGGAGCTAAGCGAAATTGCCGGATTTCTTAAGAATTAATAGAGTAGCAGCTTGAAGGCCTCAATTTCAATTGAAGGCACGTCCAGTGTTGCTGCAGTGCCTTTGAAATGTTAAGCACTGCCTGGAGCTGAGATGAGATAAAAAGTATATAACGGCTTGCTATATGGGCTGAAGCCTCGTGTGGCACACTAACACCTAACTGAGATGAGGCAGGATGTACAGACTTTCTAATTAGATATTCACAGCTTGCGCTGAATCTGAAAAGCATTACATATCCTTCAGCCTGGAAAACTAGAGTAGAAAAGGTGGGATAATCTGAGACAATGTTACATAATTCTAATAATCAGAAATACAATAGCAATAATTATTATACAAACAAAATAATGATATTAATAATTATAACAGATTTGCATATTAAAAAGGAAGGAAATGACCAAAACAATGAAACTGCATGACGAGAATGTTGAACCCTACTGATGAGGCCCAAATAGGCTGAAACTGCCCTGGTGGTGCTTGTGTTCCCTTCTGGAGGGGCTCGCCTAGCAGTTTGGGCTAGACTGTTCCCACGAGGAACACAGTCAATAGTGGTTTGAGTAAGGCGGGCCTCTGTTTAGTGTGGCATGGAGGTTGAAAAATAATGGATTGGAATACGGCCCGGATGATCGCCAGTAGCTGAGATTAATACAACCATTCCTTCCATTACCCTGTTGTTGTTGCTTTTAACACCCTAAGTTCGAGGGGTATGTCCAGATGTGGGTCCTATGCTTACTGTGCCTTAGTATTCAAGCTCCACCCTACTGATGAGGCCCAAATAGACCAACTCGGCCCTAGGAATGACTTCAATCCTCTCTTGAGATGACCTTTGCTGACAGTTTAGGGTGGATAGATCCCTTGTACTGATTTGTATAGGGCAAGCCACCTTCTAGAGTGGCATGGTGGGTGAAAAACATTGGACTGTATGGTCCCAAGAGGTCACCAGTGGGTGAGATTAATTCCAGCATTCCGTCAATGAGTGTTGTTGTTATAATGCTGAGGCAATTGTTTTCCCCTTATATGTCATTTATTCAATATATACCAAAACTGAATTTCCTCACTTCATGCTATTTTGTGTCCCTCTCACATTTCACAGAGTTTATGGTTTTTGCAACCTGTATAGCACATAATCTGCCTTACCATGGCAATATATTGCATATTGGTAGTCCACATGTCGGGAAGACCTTTCATAGTTTTTCAACACAGACCAGAGTTTCATTTGGTTTAGCAGATATGCTGATAGAATCATGATTTTTTTTTAATCTCTTTACCATTCATCTTCCTTATGTTAGCAGTTTTTGGCGGTCTCTTTCCTTTACGTAACTTTTGCCATGACACTGGTCATTGGTTGCACACATGCGAAGAGACACATTCCCCCAACACCCAGACAAAACTGTATCCACAGGGCACAATTTGTATCACGTAATATAATACCGTGTATACTCAAAACATTATGATGAATAAATGCTGAATCCCACTGGAACTGTAGTTCTGCAATATTGGCTTAAACAAGCTCTATGGGCTGACCATAAAATTACCTAATACATTCCAATTATATTTATTACAACATTTGGATTAACATACTTTTTTTTGCAAACATTTTTAACACATCCTTTATATGAAAAACCATTTTTATACTGAAAGACAATTCTACTACAATATAGGTTTTTTCTTTGTTTATATAATATCCTTGTTATAAACACATTTATTTTCATATCAAACGAGCCTTTAAAACAAGAAAACTGTACAAAAGAAATTCTTTGTAAGTATCATAATCTGACCCCCAAACACACACTAACCACTCTCTCTCCTTGCACACAGAAGCATACATTCACACACACATATACCATTCATACCTATCCTAACCACATGATACATACACTAATTGACACACCAGGGAGATAGCTTAAATTTCAGCCAGTGTTGTGTTATGGGTTGTGATCTTGTGACAACAAGTCAACGCACGTTTCGGTGGAATTTGAATCCACTTTCTTCAGGACCACCTATATTTGCAATTCAATTATGGTGGATCTGTTGCTGGTATCTCAAGACATTATGATCACAACATAACCTATCCAATATTCATAAACATATGTTGATGAGTGCTTCCCTGTACAAGCAGTTTTTTTCACTCTTATAGATTGGATCAGAGCACCTAGATTCTGGGTTAGACAAATCACAGCCCTGTTACAGTTCTGTATACATTCTACATAAGTTAACAGTCATTTCTTGATACCCCTGAGAGATTGGCAATTATGCATTTTGTATTCAAACATGACACTGCTATAGCTATTGATCTTTAAAAAAATACCACATCACAATGGAAATTTTGCCTTCACTGACTCTTATTTTGGTTTCCTGCAGGGTCTAACCAACATACACCTTACCACATAGCACATTTGAAAAGACAAAATCATGATATGATGCTGCAAAATGTTGCAAATGTATTTGCCGGCATGCCGATTCACTTTGATGTGAATCGTTCCAATTTTGCACCAACATGTGTGAACCAAATGCTCCACTTTTTGAGTACAGCTGAAACTGGAAGTTCCATAATTGCTGAAAGTGAAAAAAGACTGAAAAGCTGTCAATGTGAAAGAAATTATGGTAAGGCGGAGAGATGTGACCAAACAGCTGCAGTAAGGCTGTAACATGTATTGGTGGTGGACTTCTAGTAGTAGTGACGAGATAATGGCGGGTGATACATTGGATGATGAAGGCACTGAAATAACCTGGAGCAAGGAACTGAAAGGAGTGGTGAGATAGTGGTGGACTGTGGGTTGGTAGCAGGGCGGGAAGGTAAGATAGGATACTCTGCTTTACATCGGTGGGATGTTAGGTACACTAGCGTACTGTAGTTTAGTCATACAAGATTATGTTACATTTAGGAAACTGCTTAAGACAGTTCTAATAATCAGCATTTCTGTGTTGCCCGTGCATATCTTCAGTGCCAAGATACCTTTTCGGGAGGAGATTTGTGTACAAGCCAAGTCAGGAGTTCTTTTGGTAGGTATACCAGTTAATACAGGACGTTGATGATGCTCGTATTAAAGGAGGTCCTACAATATCTACATGCAGATGAAGATGTCCATTCCAGGCTTGCAACTGTCAGTTTAACTTGGCTAAGGAGGGCCTTCCTCCTGAAAGACATTTATAGAACCAAGTAGTGCACCTCTCCCGGTGTCAGCGCTGATGCTGTGCTCGCTGCCATTCACTAAAGGGTCCTACTGAGCTCTTTCTGAAGTAGTGTACTAATAGGCTCATGCGCTGTGTAGGAAGAAGCACAGGACAAACTACTTGTGAACATCAGCACGTTTTAAGTGCTACTGTGTACTATCTCTACTTCTTCTTGTTCCATGCCCTCATCAGCCCCTAAGTAGACCATCAGGCTGATGAGGGGATGGAAAGGGCTGACTGGCCAACAAAGTTCCGGAATTTGCACTGACATGGAGTTCTACTACAGTGCTGCTTTAAGTGCTAGATGGTTTGGTCATACATCCTTGAAAGCAATCCACATCAACCACGGGAATCCCCCAGTACCCTGCCTGGACAGATCATCACTTTACATACTCAGGATATGCAAGAGCTTCCTATGAGAGAGGAGGTAGTCAGTCATGAAACACTGGAAGATTCTCTAAAAAATAACTCCTAAATTGCCTCCTATGGGAGACAATTGCCTTGTCATGTACAGTCAATGACAAGGCACTTGTCAATGAGAAGTGCCTTGTCTTTGACAGTACATGTCAAGGAGTATGGGGACTACTTCCTCGGATCAGGGAACGCTACATGTCTTCTAGAACAGGAAGTGGGAGTGACAAAGGAGCATTCCAAACACAAACAAAGGTTCTGTCTGTGACATTTATGCAGAGATCTACACACCACAGGTAATTACTCACAATCAGCTGTAATTCTAAAATAATGAATGTACTATATGACGATACTTGATATTTGAATTGATTGTATTATTTCAACATCAGAACACGGTACATAGCATAGTCTAGTAGTGCAGACGATGCAGTGTGACAAGATGCTCAAATTAATTGTATATATACTAAGAACTCAGGGTTTCATAATGATAAAAGCAATACTGGTTCATTACAAAGTATTTAAATCACAGTGAGATGTAAATTCAAATGTAATACCCCGGAAGATATGTCGATGTTTCAATCCTGACAAAAAAAACATGCTGGTCTCTTCAGGGCGATGACGTCTGTCTAGAAACCTCAAATGAAGAAAAGGCCCTTATTTTAAGACTGATCAGAAAGCCATAATTAAGTTGATAATTAGGCTGGCCTGTTTATGAATCAAGAGCGTGACCACCACGTTGTGTGTGAAATATCCCATACTGAATAAATCTCCAGCACACGCGGCGTGAGTGACACTTGCGCTGTTAACTAAGTTCCCAATGTACATAGATAGTCTAAATGATAGTTGAAAACCTTAAGGGTGTCAACACTTCCAAAAGAATGGTGTGATATAACCTCCTAATAAAATGTGCTTACCTGCCTGTGTTTATATCCAGAAGCTAATCAATGTCTGCTACTGTGTAGCTCTGATCACCAATGCAGAAAGGGTAGGAAGATTTACCCATGCATCCTCTCCAACAACAATGTATCTGCTCTTGGAGCTCAAACCACTAGACCACTGCCTTCGGCTGCCATATTAGAATGTGCTTGAATCATTAAATATTATCACCTGATGTAGATGTGTCAATCCTCCTTATTGGCAGTCTCAGTAGTGTGCATATTGATTGATGGAGTTGGTGCAGCTAGTTACCAGCACAGTGTATAGGTGGCATCTGTGTCTAGACCATGCTTAAAGCCCTCCTTTAGTTGGCCCAAACTTTTGCTGACCATGTATGTTCAAAATCAAAGAGAACATTTATATTCAATATCACAAAGAATATATTGCAGTGATATGTGAAGGCATAATTAATCCCTGGAGCACCACTATGTCAAGCAATATGCACCCCATAAGAGCATATGCGTCCAGATACGTCATGCCAGCGAGAGCACCCCATAAGGTCACAGCTGTCTCATTGTCAATATCGAGATATCTCCATCTTAGCCCAGTGATAACCCTGCAGCATTCCTCAGTACACTCTCATCTTTCAATCCTAATTCTGTTGTCTTTAAACGGTTTATCCACCTGCATTTATTTCTTGCTAGCAGTGTGTTGATGTTGCTGCCACGTGAATCCAGATGAAGTACCTCCAGCACTTGCCATTTCATTTCGTCTTCATGATGTTACAGCCTTTGACCAAACGGGCATCATTCACATTGCAACAAGTCCTGCAACAGTGCTGTCATAGTCGCTGACAATTTGTTTTGCGAACATAGATAAAATTGCATGGATATACAATCATATATGTCACATTTTTGGAGTTAGAATTCGAATGCGCCAGAAATCCGTATTTCCTAGCATATGCTTCCAAAGTCTTAGAACCCTACGTGAATCTACAGGCTTGGCAACTCCCACACTTGAGATGGCCAATGACTGGTGCTAATCCCCTCTGATCTGTAATATTTCGTATCGGAGGTAATTGCTTGTATTCCCTGACCACATAATCTTTTATAATCTTATTGCGTTTGAATGTGAATAATAGGTTGGTATTGTTTATGTCTTCCAGTAAATTCCAATGTTTCTTTTACTAATTTCTGAATCCGGTCACTGACAGAATTGGATGTGGACACCATAATGAGGCATCCCTTCTCAGTCTGCTGAACCCGAGAAGTTGACAAACTCTCCCATGGGCAATACCAAGCCCTTTTTAATCCCATCCTGATTATTCTCTTGGGGTAACCCCTATCCTTGACTTTATTTCTCAAAATTGTGGCCTCCTTAAGGTAATCTTCTTTGTTCATGCAACTTCTGTTCATATGTAGGAATTGTACATAGGAAAAATTATGTTTAGAGCCATGGTATGTTTGCAGCTAAATAGCAATAGAGCATTTCTGTCAGTTGGTTTGCAGTGCATGTGCCGTCATCATGTCTCAATAGGAAGTCTAAATAATTGATTTCATTTACTTTGATTGCATGTGAATTTATTATCAGTGGTTTGGATGTTCAGTCTGTCTGTAAATGCTTCTAGTTCTCTCATTGGTGACTGCCACATCATGATGATGTCCTCTATGTATCTATGCCAAGGTCTAATGTTTGTTTAATAGGGGTTTTCCGTCCAGAAAATCATCATTTCTTCAAATTCTGCAACAAACAGATTTGATTTGTCTAGGGCGAAGCACAAAATCATGGTAACATCTTTGGTCTGGAGATAGAACTCATTCTTAAACATAAAATAATTTGTAGTCAATATAACTAACTAGTGTTTTGGAGTAGGATTTGTTAAAATATTCGTGCTCCTTTTCATTTATTCAACAGATATTCCATACTATGTCAGTAATGATCCTTATTTCTCCCTGAATCTTTTGTAGTGGGCCCCAATGTAATTTCCTTTAATGTGTGATTCATTCCCTAGTTGTCGCTTTAATCAATCAGGAGTTTGTATAGCGCGAGGATCTCAAGGTGCTGGGGGGAGGGGGGAGGCAGTTCCGGATCAGTCGAAGAGCCTGGTCTTGTGATTTCCTTATCATATTGATCTGTTTCCTAGATAACAAGAGCAACCCCTTTGTCTGTGGATTTTATTGTGATTTAATGATTTTCAGGTAAGGGCGAAAAGGGCCATTCTCTCAGTCCTGGTGACAAAATTTGAAAGGTCTGTCTTGATGGTGTAAAAATCTAGTTTATCAGTGCATGATTACTATTATCATTCCTACAAGTATTTTGAAAATGGCCACAGAATATTCCAAGTGTTTCGCATATTGCCTAGATTATATGAAGTTAATAATTGCTTTATGCAAAAAGTAGCATAACAGAACATAAGTATCACTTTCTTTGATATCAATGAGGGAACACCAACAAAGCAGAGAAAGCTTTACCGAAACAAAACAAACCATTCCATATTTTCCACATCATAAAGAGGAAATATACCCTAAGCTTCCCTGATGCACATTAACCTGTGCACTGCTAACATGTGCTATATTGGTGCACAGTACCCTGTGCTGCATTGCTGCACATAGCATTATGCCTCAAGGTGCCTATGGATATTTATAACTGTTGGTGCATTGATTCATGCATGTTTTTGTGCTCCTGTGTGCTTTCATGTCAGTTGAACTTTTAGAAACTGGTATGCATGGTCCATTTATGTACTAATGCCGCTGCATTGTGTGTCTCGTTGTGTATGAACTATGAAATAAAAACATTGCGTTATATTTTTTTTAATTAAAACTATCTGCCTTCCTAGCTGTAAAGTATATTAAATCATATGTTTAATTGAACAAAGGTTTATTGAGGCTAAGGTGCATATGTGCAAGGAGTTAATGCCGCGGTAGCATACATTTTTGACGTTACGGCAGCTTTTTTTTTATCGCCTTATTTACAAGTTGCCGCCAACCTCAGTTAGTGGCAGTTTTGCTGGCGAAAACGTGAATATTTAAGATCGCCACTTCTGTTAGCGGGAGTTAACAAAAAGGAGATGCAACGTAGGCGTTCCCGTGCAAAAACTGCCACTATCCCCACTTCGCGATATTTACAAGGAATTCCTTGTATGGTGCAAAACCAAAAAAACTTCCTCTAACTGCAGTTAGAGGCAGTTTTTTAAGACCAGAAAATAGCTAGTCTCAAAAATGGTGCAAAAACTTGGGGCTGGCTGAACGCTTGTTTGCCTGGTCTTTTCTTGAGGGATGCGAGGGTGTCGGCACAGTTGGAGATCCATCGGTGGAGGTTGTGAGCTGCAGTGGTTGTCATCTGTAAGCGTTGGTGGAGTGGTGGTGCTGAGGGAGTTGACGAGAAAGTTCTTTAGTGGCCTTGATCCAGTTGAGAGGGGGGGATGATGATGGCGGTAGTGTACGGTGGGCATGGTGAAGATGTGGTGTATGCAATGATGGTCGGTCCAGCAGAGTCTGGTGGTGTGGCTGTAGTTGAAGTTCCCGCAGGTAGAGAAGACGTGCTTGAACGTGTGTCCGCTATGTGGGTTGCTGGGGTGACTAGCTGCTTAAGTCCAATGTTGTAGAGGTTCCCCAGGAGGGAGGTGGTGTTCTGGTCACTGTGGTTGTCCAGATGGAAATAGAGGTCTCCGAGTAGGATGTAGTCAGTGGATGGGAGAGCCTGGGGTGCAATGAGACCTACAATGGAATAAGTGAATGGTGGTTCATAGCCCGGGGGCCTGTGGATAAGGGTGCCGCAGAGGATGGTGTTGGTGTTGGGGTTGGTCCGGATCTGGGAGTGGAGGTTTTCCATGGTCATCGTTGGGTCATTATAGTGCGTGGTCAGTTGGAGTGTGCTTCTGTAGATGATGGCAATGCCTCCTCCTGGACTATCGGGGTGGTCCTTGCGGGTGATTTAGTAGCCTTCAGGGATGGCGATGGCGATGTCCGGTCCGGAGCAGAGGTTGGTCCAGGTTTCCGTGAAGAAGGCTATGTCTGAAGAGGTGGCATCGAGGAGGTCACAGATGTCTGTGATGTATTTGTGGAGGGACTGCACTTTGAGGAGGATGGAGTTGAGCCGTTGGGGTGCACTGTTGGTCGTCTGGGCGGCAAGAGACACTGGTGTGCTGATGTGGCGGAAGGTGCGTTTGCAGTTTTGACAGGGTATTCTTTGTGAATGCTAGGTGGCAGGCAGTGTGGCGTCCATGTTTGAGGGCGAGGAGGGTGCTGGCTTCGTAGTGGTGGACTGTCTGAGAGGCAGGGTCCCTGGTGCTGGGCATGGTACAGGACCGGACAGACACAATGGGCTTGTCTTTGGCTTCCCTTCGGCGCACCAGTGGCATGCCCGCTGAGCATGGCTGCACAGAATCCGTAATTAAGTAGTGCTGCAGGGGGGGGGCTGGACAGCTGTGAGGAGGTAAATGTGGGAAAGGACACTGGAGGGGGCAGGGGCATGGGTGATCGCAGCTGCAACAAGGAAGAGGATAGGGAAAAAGGAACTGCAAAAAGGCACAGGAAAAACAAAAACAAACACAGCAAAGATAAAAAAAAAAGAAAAAGGTAGGAAAGCAACGGAGAAGAGCAGAAAGATGAACAGGAACAGCAGATGAGAGGAACAGAAGGGACAGGAGGACAGTCAAGCCACAGAGCAGTGACGCTCTACCACTGTACCACCAGGGATGAGGCGCAGGCAGGTGCCTGCTCATGGAGGAGGGACTTGAACACCTGATCTCCGTGTCAGGCGAAGTAGCAGATGGGGACAGCAGCAGCAACCAACCAGAAAGCGCAATGCTGTGGAAAGAGGAAGTCCATTAAGAGATAGTGCCCGGTACATGCAAATGCAAACTAACAGCGGCAAGGAAAGGCAGCACCACCCGATTGCCTCTTCAAATCTGACAGTGGTGACCAGATTCCATGTTCTCCACTTCCCCAGCAAGTAAAGCGGATCAAGCTGCATACCAAAGGGCCTGGGCCAGAACCGGCTCCTGTGCCCCTGGCACTCACTGCCACCAATCCAGTTCTCAATGAATTGAGAGAGTTAGTGGAGTCCCCCACCAGTCTTGTGCACTGCCCTCAGTGATGTAGGTCAGCCGCAGCGCAGAGATTGCTCAGGGCACGGTGTGCGTCACCCACAGGCACTAGGCCTGGGTCCGACTTGCCCCCGGTCCTCCTCTACTATGCATCCCACCTTCTTCTCACCTGGAAATTGGACTGTTCAATCCACTGCACTCTCTCCAAATCTGTGACTCAGCCAGCAGAAGCCTTAGCCAGGTGGGATTTCACAAACCTGGGTACAGCAGTCGCTGCCAAGTCCGCTGGGGAACCTCCCGATGCAAGTGTAGCAACAGGGCCCCTTTAGGCACAAAGCTGCAGCGATCCCACCACACAAGTTTGGTACAGCTCAGGGGCCTCACCCTCCACAGCGTTCAGCCAGCACAACATCCTACGTCCTGTGATTCAGAAAGGCATGGCACACCATTGATAATCTCCTCTGTGCACCCTGTGGTAGTGGTGGATCTTAGTATGCAATGCAGACCTCCCTACTTTGGTGTGCAGGAGCGCCTCTACCGTTCACAGCTCCAAGGGGCGCAAGACGGTCTTCTCACACAGGTTGGCAACGTGTCTCCGTGTGACCTGCCAGATGTCACCACCAGGTAAGGGCAAACACCACGCCTCAATGTCTACCGCCACGGCCCAGCGACTCCACAGCACCTCCGCATCCCACTCAGGGTCCCAGACGTATGCCCAGCAAGGTCTGTCTGTCTGTCTGTGCTTTCAAGGTTTTGGATGCCATGGTGTTGCAAGGAGTGTGCAATGAAAAGTGATACATCACTGGTTTGGCACAGCGATGCACCTCTTTTCATGAATGTTGCCCTGAAGTTCCTCTTCCATTGGGGCTCTGGCTGGTCATCCTGGCTGTTCGGGGCTTGGGGGGGTGTTGATCTGTGCTGCACTTAGCCCTGGCTGCTCCATTCTGCATGCTATAGTTTTTATTTCCTATTTTTCATTTGAGGTGGACTTGTAGGCTATTTATGCCTCTAGAGTAAAAAACAGTCACGTTGGGCTGACTAACATGAGTTTTTTTGCTGCTAATGGGCTTTTCGCCCGCCAACGTCAGAATTTGTATCGCCTTCACGCTAGTGTTATCGGCAATTTTAACCACAGCTACCTGAAACTATCGCCATGTAGCGTCGTATTGTAAATACATCACTAACAGGGCGATAGGTTTTGGTGATAGGCTGCGTTAAGAAAACTGCTACTAACTAGCGTTAGCGTTAGTTAGCGGCAGTTCTTGTACATATGCCCCTATAGTTCTGTGTCACACTGTGAGATTAAGATGCAAGCACTCACTGAGACAAGTCTTGAACCCTTGTCCTTGCTACCCATTGAAAGCCAAGTCACTTTTTTAAAGCACCGGTGATGCAATGGGCTTGCAAATATTTACAAGGCCACGTACAGTCACCCTGCATGATTTTACATGGCCTTGTAAATATGGGACCCTTTCGCGTATTACTCTCCATGGGTGTTGCTGTGGGTGTTCCCACACAACATCCATGGAACTTGACACATTCCCAAATTTACAACGTTTAGTAAAGCTGGGAATGCATCAGCATCCTATGGCTCAACAGAGGATGCGTAGGGGTGGTGCAACGAGGAAAAATACTTTTATTTCTCCTTTTTTCCCCTCTTTTTATGCAGGAAGGTGTCCCTTGTTGCACAAAAACAATCATCCCCGCAATGCAGGCACCCTTGCAACATGATGCAAGGTTCCCCTCGCTCGTTTTGGTAATACAATGCGTCCTGTGATTTTAAAATGACGCAGCTCAGCACAGCATAATGGCGTGTGACTCTGCGTAATTCTTTTTGTAAATGAGGCCCAAAGAGAGCAACTTAGTTACCTATTTCGAGTGCAATAACACCTGAGACTATGGGAAGTAAGTGACCGGTGACAAGAGCATGTTAACCAGAACTGTTTGCCAGGGAACACCACTTACTACTTTAACACACTCTCAATGCTGTCTTATAACCTGTAGTAAAAGTAATGCTTTTCTGCTTGGCTCCACTTTAGACATCTGCATTCAAATTCTCAACCTACCGTGTATTTTCCTTGTTAAAACAAAGTTTTGTGCCGTGATTATGAATTGAAACAACCCGCGATTTAACAAGCATCGGCACAGAAAATAGGCCCACACAAATAATGTTCACTTGTGTTGCATGCACCAATGCTGTTTATCAATTTAAAACCCAGCCTCATTGCTTTGCCACTGCTCGGAAGAATTCGCAAAAAGGGGGTGTATTATATTTATAATAAATACAAGAGACAAGGAATTCAATATGATAAAGTCAAGATTGTGTGCACTTTTCAGATGTAAAATAGTCCCTCACTCATCCCAGTGGAAGCAGGTCCTGGATTACCTAACAGCCAATAGCATGAGATGAAATTAGTAACAATACACCTTTAGGCAGCAGTGCTGTCAAGTCAGACCTAAAAATTAAGAAAAACGTTTTCTGCAAATATTTTACACCATATTATCAATAAATAAAAAATGACTGCCTCTGAATGCTTCCCTTTGTAATCTCTGGACATTCCAAGTGCCAACTTTTACAAGTGGACTCAATCATTAAATTGTTATTTTTAAATGCTTCAGAATCGCAAAATTCTAAAAAATAAAATTAAAAAAAAAGAGTGAATTAGATCATTTTATGTCAATAAATCCATGCGTGTGGCAGTTCCTCGGAGAAAACCTTTCCCTTTCGCGCTCCCAGACTCTCCTTGCATGCAATTGTTTTTCTCCAGAGGATTACCTGATCCCATGAAGCTTTGACTGCCAAGACAACTACGGCTCGCTGTGGAAAGAGAGCGCGCATTGATAAGCAGCGGCCACCTGGGAGCCCGCAGCCACCCTGGGCCCCTCTCCCGCAGCAGGCCAGCGCGGCTCTGCCTGCAGGGGTCAGCTAAGCGAGGCTTAAGGGATCTGGAAATCAGAAGACGTTTTGGGGCCAGCAATTTGAAAAATGTGATCCCTTTGCCATTTCATTATGAATGTTTCCAAAGAAAGAAAGGACGCTCTCGGTGTTTGTTTCTAAACGCGCTGGAAATGAAAATAACTGCCCTCTTTTGAGCTGGAGGGAGGCCCGCGAAGACGACTTTCAGCTGCCACGGGGGTCAAGACCTCCTGTGTCAAATATTTTGCTGGAGCGCCTCACAGTCAGGGGAAACGAAAGCAAATACACTTGGATAATTTTCGCTGACATCTGTGTGGATGGTACAGTCCTAACACTAATAGTGCTTTGAGAAGGGAGTTATTAAATGTTGCGTTCTTTGAGGAAAAGTCCCTAATGTTGACATTTGAAAACAAACGTATTGTACCATTTGAGAGAAAGAATTAACTAAAGTGAACATCCATCTACCAGTGGCGGGACACAAAACGATAGCCCCCTCTTCAGACTATGATGATAGTTCCTGTGTCTGCAACATCTCACAGAGGTTCACTGGTCTTGGACTGCCAGGGGACCAGCTGAAGGGGTTGTGGCCCCCTGAAAGGAGGAATAGGGTGACGGGCAGGGGGGGGGGGGCAGTGCAGGGGCTGCAGGAGCCTGCTTTACACACCTGCCAGCTTCACTGTTCTTCAAAAAAGAGAAAGGTACAAACTAGAAATGAAGCTGAAAACATTCATTAGTTTGGATTCTGAGAAATATTATGCAAAATACATTTTAAACACAATTACTTCTACCTTCCTCTTCCTCATCATAGTCCTCCTTACAATACACAAGGTAACGCTGAGATCCACAGACAAGCGGCTCACCCTCCACTAAAAAATCTTCTGAACGTACAAAGTTTGTTTTTTAAAGAAAACCTTTTGAAATATACTTTCCCAGGTGCGCAATAATGAGTCCCCACACTGGCATACGGCAACGATGACTCTGAGAACGAATCGCTATTTTTGGACCTTAAACATACGCAGCAAGTGGATGTGATTAGCAGACTGATTACATGTTATAACCTAGTTACCCTTATGGAACTGAACTGAGAAAGGATGGGGCAGCTGAGAGGATACCCACGCTCATGGGGAGGGGAGGTAGTTCCACTATCGATTATAGTTTTGTTTCATTCTGTTTGTTTTTTGTTCTTGTAAAATTAAGGTTGAGTGTGATGTCCTGAGTAACCATAATCCCCTGATGACTAACTTTTTATGGGATAAGAAGTCTGTTGATGTGACTCACTTGTTTAAGGAGTCAGTCAGTCAGTCAGTCAATTTTCTTTATTCGATTAATAAAAATCATAAAAGATCGAGCAAAAAAATACATAACATGATTACATCAGATCATAACATTTGCATACAATTATCAGAAGAAGGAAAAAGAAAGTTAAAATTTATACATCTAAAACATTCATAAATATTTTAAAAAACAATAAAAAGAAGGGTACATTATATAAAAGAGGAAATTCATTTCTCGCAGATAGAATGCCTATGCCTTATTTGGTGCCTCTTCACGCGTGCTCCTGCCACTAGAAAACTAGCGACAGCGAAGGCTACATTTATATTAGGAAGGAGTTGCAAAAATAGCAGGGCTGGTTTTACCTGAATAAAGCCCTGAGTGCGTAAGATAGGGAGCAGGTACCTTTTTCTAATCTCAGTGTAATGGCCACAAAACATAATAAAATGCATCGTGTCCTGTACCGAAAAACAATCGCAGTCACAGGGTTCAGCGTCATCAGGACTAGCCCAGGTTCCAAAGTTACCTAGGATAAAGTGAATTAAATTGAAGCGAAATCTCGTTAAAAGAAAGCGATGGTAGGGATTTGTTACCCACAAAAGATATGGTTCCATTCCAGGAACAGAGGTGAGCAAAAAGTAATTCCTTACCATGGGTTTTTTTGACTCTTGTGCTTCCCTTTCCAGAGCATATAGATTTAACAGGGTGTGTTTAACTAATTTTAAATCTTCATAAATTATTTCGTCTGGAGATGAGAAGAGCTCCAATCGGCCTGCTAAGGACAGCTGAGTTCTCACATATCTTACCCATGGGATTTTGAGTGCGTTGTCCAGGGCTAAACAATCTTTTAAAATGGTGTGATTTAAAGTAAGCTCCGGATTAAGCCAAATTTTTAGCCACCCAGTCACTGGTGCTAATTTCAAGATGTCAGATATGTAACCCAATCCTAACTCTTTATGTAAAGCCAATGTCGGGGTTGATTGGGAAACAGACAGAAGTGATCTTAAAAATTTATTTTCTGCGTTCTGTATTTTAATGGGGTTAGTATAGCCCCAAATAGTGGAGCCATACTGGGCGATTGACAGGCATTTTGCTTTGTAAACTTTGATTATACTTTCCATGGGGCGAGCGCCCAGTTATTTGGCAAAACCCATCAGTCCTGCAGTAGCTCTGGTGACAGCATTACTTTTAGCCAGAAGCTCGGGGCCCCAGGAGCCCCTTTCATCAAAAATCACACCTAAGTATGGGAAAGAAGGAACTCTTTTTACCTCCTTCCCTGCGCAGTGAAATGTTATCATCTTTTTTTTTTTTCTACCTGCATGTCCAGAGATCATTACATGAGATTTATCCGTATTAATTTTCATATCCAAAGATACCATAAAAGCTCCAAAAGATGAGAGGAGTTTATTCAGTGCAACTCCAGAACGTGCGAGAAGAACGGCGTCATCCGCGTACAGTAGGACGGGTATCTTTGTCTCCCCTGCACGCGGAATATCGCTGTGTGATGTTTGCATTACTGTCTCAAGGTCATTAATATATAAAGTAAAGAGAAGAGGGGCGAGTATACAACCTTGTCTGACCCCTCTCTCAGACTTAAAGAGACAGGTGCATCTTCCTTCCCTAGTGAGTCTGACAGAAGTCATGAGATCCTTATGTAGCTCAGCTAAATAATCGACTAGGGGCGGATCAAGGCCCATGGTCAACAGGATCCCCCAGAGCTTCGACCTGTTAACCAGGTCAAAAGCTGAGGAGAGGTCCATAAAGGCCATGTACAGTGAACCACCCCTAGCGACCACATATTTGTTTATAACAAGCTCCAGGTTTAGGCATTGATCTAAGGTTCCTCTTTTGGCTCTAAAGCCATATTGTGCATTAGATAAAATGCCCTTACTTTCTAAAATCGTGGACAGTCTACCTAACAGGACTCTCCCCAAAATTTTGACACTTGAGTCAATAAGGGAGATAGGCCTATAACAGGCCGGATCTGTCCGCTGTCCCTTTTTGAAGATAGGCACAATAGTTGAAATTAACCAGCTAGAAGGGAAAATAAATTCCCTAGTGGCGTTAAAAATATTGGTTAAAATTTTTGAGCTAAATTGAGGGGCGGTCTTAAAGAAATCTGCTGGGACCCCGTCTGGCCCCGGTGCCTTTTTACAGAGTGTGTCTTTTAGGGCAAGTATCACCTCTTCTTGGGTAAAAGGGGGAATCTGAGACAATGGTTTTAACGCTGTTGATTCACAGTCTATTGTGGTATGAGTTTGACTATAGATATTACTAAAATGTGAAACCCACTGTTCATCTGGGATAATACAGTCAGCTCTCTGGTTATCTAATCCCACAAAATATGGATGGTTTATGACTGCCCAAAATTTCGCACTATCTTTCTGTGTCTCGGGCAGTAACAAATCATTCCACGCCTCATTTTTAATCTCAGACTTCCTCTTCCTAATAGCAAGATTGTATTGTTTCCTCAATGATGCTATCAGGACTCTATTTCTAGGTTTACACTTTAACGCCTTTAGAAGGGCTGAATGGGCCCTAGAGCAGTTTGAATCAAACCATCTAGGTCCAAATGATTTATTCTGCTTTGCCTTTACGGTCAGATCTAAATTAACTTGATGACATATGACACCAAAGGCATCAACCACTTTGACACTCGAATTTTTATTATCGAGACAAATAGCAATTTCATCAGGAACTTTTGCCAGTGTCTCCTGTAAAAAAGACATTGGGATAACTTGGTCCCATTTTAACCTGCGATCTTGATCTTTAAGCTCAAGGCCTGTCGCACACAATGTGTCAATCTTCCTATTTTCAAGGACTCCGAATGCTAAAACCTCTAAGATCACAGGATTGTGATCACTAAAAACAGACGTTTCTACTCCATATGTTAATATTTTAGATAAAATACTTAAGGAAACAAAAATATAATCTATAATTGTACCAGATTCATGACCCACGTATGTTGGTAGCCTCAAGTCATTTGAGCAGGTGCAAAATTCATAGAGGTTGAGGGTAGCCAGAAATAATTCCAAGATCTCTCCGCTTGAAGTGTGTTCAAAATGCGGAGGTAAAGGATAAAAAGGAAGTATCTCAGTTTCCCTCTGACAACCTGCCAAGCAGAGGTGGATATTAAAATCCCCCATTAGGATAACCTCAAATTCACAACTACTATTCTCAATATGAGTGGATAAGAGGTCCTGTAAGGCTAACAAATGCTCGTTTGGAAATTGACTGGTCATAGAGTTATAAAAATTCACGAGTAAAATAGGGTTACAGTTAGATAAAGTCAGTTCAACTATTAAGCAATTTTTGGATTTAGACTGAATGTATTTAGGTTTTCCTTTAACGTCAAGAGAAATATACACAACTAGCCCGCCCCTAGCTCTTCCTGCTTTACTGGGGACTGCAGGTACTGAAAAATGAGAGTAGCCGTCTAAGGGCAAACACTCTAACGGGTCCCAAGTTTCTTGGAAAGCAAGAATGTCGTAACTCCTGATTTTATCCAGCCATATTTTATCTTTAAATTTGGATCTAAGGCCAGCAATGTTCCAGCTCAAAATTCTACAGGCTCTATTGTCTGCAGAAGACTGAAGAGGTAAAACAAGAGTCTGCTGTGGTTCCTCAGCATTATCAAATGGGCTTGACAAAAGTCAATCATTTTGATCCAGAAAAGAAAGTGGCGCAAAACGGTTAAGCAATTCCAAAGGTTGTGTAACAGGGTTGAATACGAAAGGTTGTTGTCGATAGGCTGGTGCGTTATTCCTTATATCTTGGCCCCATCTGGATTGAAAATCCCAATTTGTGGTTCGTCCTAGAAAAGGAGTCCTTGGGATTGATACATTCTGTTGTTCCCCATAAAAGAATTTCAAAGTTAGGGGAACGACAGAACCTTGTCTACGTTGAGGGGGAAGGATATTTACAAGAATATTAGGAAGAACATTTTGATTTGCAAAGCTCACAGCCACGCAATATCCTTTAAATTTTTTAGGGCGATTTCCCAGCCAAGGAGCCCTAAATGCTGATTTAATTACACTTGCAAGATGTTGCTGACCTCCTGGAGCTAACCGCACGTTGCTGCTTAACCAATGTAATGCTTTGCTACACAGTGAGTTAGAACTTTCCACCGTGCCACTTTCTAGAAGAGGAACATTTGCAAGGACTAACACCACAGGTGTGGCTTCAACAATAAATTGCAGGGGGTCCGATGTAGAGGTGTGGGGTTGTAATGCTTGCATATGGGTAACATTTGCCACAGAATTTGAATTTACTGGGGGGCGTTGAAGCGTAGAAGTCCCAGCGACAACATTGGGAATCAGTGTCACTGGTTTGCCCCCAGATGGCTCTGTTCCCTTTCCAACCCCCAAAGTCATTCCATCAGCTGCTTCCCCATGATTATTGCTCAAAGAAGTCACTAACGTGGTTAAATTTTCAATGCCACTTGCAGCTATATTTTGCTGCCCACCCAGCTTCTTGACCTCAGCTTGTAATTTGTCTATCTTGGAGATGAGGGGTTTAATGATGGAATTAATTTTAGTCTCGATGAAATCCGCAATTTTTTCTAAGAGAGCTTCTTCAATAGGACAAATAGGAGAAACCTCAGCATGGTTCATTTGTGTAGATTTTGAGGTATTAGCCCTCTTCCATTTAGCCCCAGAGCGTAGACCACCCCGTTTGAGGGGAATCTTTGCACATTGTCGTTTGGTTCTAACTTCATGGACTGTAGGTGTTGCATCAAGGATGGACACCTCGGATGTCTGAGACTGTGTATCTTGGTCAAAATTAATATCATTCACAACATTTATATCACCCTCAGTTAAAGAATCTTCAAAGGCCGGAGTTGCATTGACCGGGATATCAGGTGTGGCTTGTAAGGCAGTGTCCACTAACGTGGTGGCGCTGAAAACATTTTGTGTGTTAATTTCGTCAGACGAAGGGATAGCAAAAGAGGGTGGGGACAAGCAGAGTAGGTCCGGTGATTGGCTCAACCCCAATGACTCCCTCCTTTGCGTATTGATTTTCTGGACAGTCTGTACCAGATAATTGTTCATCTTATTATTTTGAACTGTTGCAGCTTTTTTAGGCATGACTTAAACTGTAACCGCAAATCTTTCACGAATATAAATGTAGGGGCTTCTTAATGCTCGACTTACTTGCGCAATGATGACCAATGTGACACCGGCAGCGTATGTGGCCCTGCCCCTGCCTTTTCCTGCCGATGAGGGCCGTAGAGGGCCCGCCCTTTGCCCGGGCTTCGCTCCGGGCGTCCCGCACGCGTCCCGCGAAGCGGGCCTGACGCTAAATTTATGCGCCTCCTGGCGCTGTTGGTGCGTGCGTTGTTGTGCGCCGCCGCAAGTGCTGCCGGGATTCGTAGTCCCGAGCGGCGGCGCGGAATCTAGCTGGAAGAGACTCTTGGCGATGGCGGCACAGAAGCGTGGACTGCACGGACTCTTGGCGGTGGCGGCGTGTAGGTAAGTTCGGTTCCCCCCGCTCCGCCGGCCTGACGCTGAATTTATGCGCCTCCTGGCGCTGTTGGTGCGTGCGTTGTTGTGCGCCGCCGCAAGTGCTGCCGGGATTCGTAGTCCCGAGCGGCGGCGCGGAATCTAGCTGGAAGAGACTCTTGGCGATGGCGGCAAAGAAGCGTGGACTGCACGGACTCTTGGCGGTGGCGGCGTGTAGGTAAGTTCGGTTCCCCCCGCTCCGCCGGCCTGACGCTGAATTTATGCGCCTCCTGGCGCTGTTGGTGCGTGCGTTGTTGTGCGCCGCCGCAAGTGCTGCCGGGATTCGTAGTCCCGAGCGGCGGCGCGGAATCTAGCTGGAAGAGACTCTTGGCGATGGCGGCACAGAAGCGTGGACTGCACGGACTCTTGGCGGTGGCGGCGTGTAGGTAAGTTCGGTCAAGGAGTCAGTACTATCTACTTATCAGGGGTCAGGGTTCATTATCCAATCACTCAGGGTTTTGTATAGCACGGCTCCTCACCTGTGAGGTTCTCAAGGCACTGGGGGAGGGGGGGCTGCTAGTCAGACTGCGTGGAGGATCATTCGAAGAGCTAGGTCTTGAGGTCCTTCCTGAATTGGGTCAGTGACATGACTTGCCTGAGGTGGAGGAGAAGGGTGTTCCAGGTCTTGGTGGTGAGGTAGGAGAAGGACCTTCCTCCCGTTCTGGTCTTGTGGATCTTGGGGACGGAGGCAGATTTTATTTCCACCTTGGCTGCCACCTGTCTGACTGATTTTCCAACCTGTTTAAGTGATGATGCATTAGCTAGTCCACAGCATTCTGAAGTCCTTTTCTAATTTTTGCGGATCTATTAAGTCTGCTCTCTCTAAGCCTGGTGTTCCTTCCTCTCCACCTCCAGGCAAGTGGTTCGATAAAAAGTGCTTGCCAACACATAAGGAATTTTTTAGAGGCTCTGCATAAGAAACTTTGTTGCCAGGAGGACGTGAGGATAGTTAGGACAGTATATTGCTCAACATGTAATGAGTGCAAGAGTCAGTTGAAAAAGGCAGCCTGGGTAAATTGACTTGCTGTCTGTTCACAGTGTGACAGTGCAGCCTTTTGGAGTGTGGTAAATCTTCCTCTGTTTAGCTGTGAGCAACTGTCCAATCAGGCTTCAACCATTATGGTGAAGGCATGGGTTGATCATTTTGTGGCCATTTGCGATCAAGAGACCTTGGACACACCACCGGTCTGTTACAGGGTGGACAAAGAAATTGCATTTCAATAGGAGGAAGTGAATTCAGCCATCTCTTGTCTCTCCTCTGGTAAGGCCCCTGGTCCAGACGGAGGTTCTGGTGATGTACATAAGGCCCTTATCTATATGTCGGCCCCGTTACTGACCCTGCATTTAAGTGCAGTCCCTAGTGGCCGTTTGCCACTGTTGTGGCGTTAGTCGATTATCGTCCTGATTTTAAAACAGGAAAATGAGCAGACCCAGCCTGACACAAGCCCATATATCTTGTTGATTCAGAGGTAAACATGTTATGCCAGGTATTGCTTGGCCGTCTTTCATATCGGGCAGAAGAGCACAAAATCGGGTACAACTTACAGTATGGGAACAAGCCTGGACGGGGTACAATTGAGCAAAGTTTTAATCTTTATTTACTTGTTTGCAAATATACTACAGTTTCTTTTAGATCTTTTTATTGATTTTATGGACAGCTTACCTTAGATCTCGGGGAAAACAAAGTCGGTTAGTGTTGTGGTGGAGTTAGAGCCAGGAGCGGCCCACGCAGGTAAGAGTGGTGGGCGTTAGGGCAGGGTGTGGAGGAAGTCGACAGACGACAAGGAGTTAAAATTGAAATTTAAAAAAGAAAACCACTTACCTCAAGCTTGCTGCATAGCAGAGTCAGCGATGCAGCAAGCACCATGTAAGTGGTCTGTCGACTCCCTCCCCACTTCACCCCACCGCTCTTACCTGCATGGGCTGCTCCTGGTTGGAACAGAAAAGGAGAGACCCTGGATGATGGACTACAAGATGGAAACAGAAGCTGGAATCAGATTATAACTAACTGCTCCTGAGTTCCTCTCCTCGCCTCTCGCTGCTTTCTCAAGTTCCTTGCATACCCACACAATACGGGTAGCTGCCACTTGACCCTCCTGACTACAGGCCCTTTTTACCCCCGCCGGGGCCCTCAACTCGGGCTACTATTTCTGTTCCCACGCTGACACCAGCGATTCACAGCGTCTCAACTACGCCGTTCATCGATCTAACCTGACCCCTCGTGGCTACATCCAATTCTACGTGCTCACACCTTATTCGTCTGGATGATGATCTCTAATTTTTGAGATCGAAACGCCATCGACCATTACAACCTAAACTCCCTACTGCTCATAATTTAATTTGGAGTTTTGTTTTTCTGTTGTTGTCAATGCGATGTTGATTTACATTTTAATTGTCACCAGCACCTCTCACTTCACGCACTTTCACGTATCTGTGTGAGCACCAGAACTATTACCTTTAAAAAACGAATGATACTCCATTTATGATGTGAATAAATGCGATGTCATTCAAAACCTTGTGTCCCTTCATACATTGTTTAACAAGTCCAGCCTGGACTTTTGATGTTGCTGCATTTGACTTACGCTGCTCTTAAATCAGTTGTAGCCTAGGCTGCCAGAGTACCTTAGTGGCCTCACATAGACCTGTGTTCTCTTTAACCACGTTTAAATCACAATGAGGCATAAGATCATAAGTAACCCCAAGGTTATGTAGACCTTTCGATCCTGGGGAATAAAGCTGTGGGTCTCTTCAAGACCATGCATTATGTCTAGAATCCTAACATGGGGAGAGGAGTTGGCCTAAGTGGCTAGGGTGCTCGACGTCGGACCTGGGTTCGAGTCTCTTAAATGACGCTGAACATCCTGTGATTCTGGGCAAATCACTTAATCTTCCCGTGCCTAACAACAAAATGAATGCGTGTCCTCATGTAATGTAACTGGTGCTATGTAAAGCGCTCTGATACCTGATTGGATTCGGGTCAAGTTCGCGCTATATGAAACTCTGCAAAAAAAAAGAAATATATGATGTGTTGTGTTATGTTATGCTATGCTAAACTATGTTATGTTATATTATGTGGATTTGAATACGGCATGTAGGCGCTTGAGGAGGATCATTGTCAAAGATAGTTACTGAGAACAACTACAACTGTGGGGTTGCTTCCACATTAAAAGACTTCTATGACAGACAGATCAGAAAGCCATAATTAAGGTCAGGTTCGAAACATAACCTCACTCGTGCCACCGCACTTATAATGAAGAAGTTATGTACCGGTAATTATTTTTCTATTTCAACAAGTGCTTATAATAATCTGTTTGATATGTTACTAAAGTGTATGTTGTGCATTCCTGAAATTGTGAAAGGGTGCTGTAAAATATAAAAGAAACGTGCATCTTTTCATATATTTCACTTTGGTGGGCAGCGCAACCCATTAGTTATGTGTCCGTTTCTCTGAAAATAATAGCTGTCATACACAGAATCTTATAAACTGGGCTGTAAGTAGCTGTGTCTCAGGACAAGCCTATCAACACTCAAGGTCAGGAAAGGGCATTGGTATGTATTTATAGAGATCGTGGCAGCAAACACCTGCCTTCGAAATGTTTGCTATTAAACCATGAATCGATTCCTACTGGTCCTTGACCCGGTGGAAACAGCAGGTGACATTTGAAGAATACCGTGCTGTAGCGATACTTCATTTCTGAAGCACAGCTCTGGACTGGAAGTTCAGCTAACCACTGCTGAGCAATTCAACATACTACAGAGAATGCACCTTATTGGTATTTAGTTCCTAAAGGATGTGACACACGAACCCTACAGCATTCATGAAACCAAAGATAACTTACTTACTTTGGCAATATATATATTGCTTTTCAGACATTTGCAATATGCTAACAAAACTGCCAAAAATCAAAAAATCAAACATAAACTAGTGGACTCATGGTTACGCACCTGCGCGCTACGAGAGGTACTAGACCTGATAACGATTTTAGCAGCTTACACAGCAACCCCACACATTTTCCTACTCCCTGCTGACGAGAGGCAACTACCTCGAAACACGTGTCCAGGGATGGCACACGCCACGCATACTTGCATTCACACTCGAGCATAGGTGTATCCGCCGACGCTGACCTTCAGGGACCATTTTCATTGGGGGAACACGCCTGGTAGGTGTAGCAGTGTGCGACCAATCTGGTTTAACTTTATATTCAGGCTCCCTTGAGCCGGTGGAGTCGACGGACTCATGGTTACGCACCTGCGCGCTACGAGAGGTACTAGACCTGATAACGATTTTAGCAGCTTACACAGCAACCCCACACATTTTCCTACTCCCTGCTGACGAGAGGCAACTACCTCGAAACACGTGTCCAGGGATGGCACACGCCACGCATACTTGCATTCACACTCGAGCATAGGTGTATCCGCCGACGCTGACCTTCAGGGACCATTTTCATTGGGGGAACACGCCTGGTAGGTGTAGCAGTGTGCGACCAATCTGGTTAAACTAGTGGCCTAGCAGCCCAGCCACACCAGCCCCTGAAGTGTACTCCTTTTTAGATGGCTTTGTACAAGTAATCAGCCAAAATGCCATCACTCACAGTGCCAGACCACTCAATGCATGACATTGGCTGATGCATTGCACCAAAGCTGAATGCTTCAGTGGGTGCAAGAAAAATGTGAATGGCATCTGTTAAGACCAATCAGTGAGCTAAAGGTAAGCCCATACATGCCTGTGCTTCTGTGTGTTTGTGTGTGTGCACTTTATTATGTTTTATTGGAAAGCATGATGCTGGAGAGACAGCTAAAGGTGTCTTTAGGCAGACCTAGCAACAAAGTTGAGTAAGCCTGTGGGACTAAATAATGACAGCAGGCAAGAAAATGAACCACAACATATTGTGAAGACATTTGTATCTGCAGTATTATGTTAAACAGATTTATACAGTGCTCATGTGCTTTGACCTGACAAGCTCTTGCACAGTGCTTGTGAAATATCCTGCATTAAAATAAAATCTTAAAAGGGACTTAGACCCCACCTATTGGCTGGCTTCCACATCACACTACTTACCCTTGGTTGGTTCTCACGTGCCTCCCACATCACTCTCATTTCGTGCCAGTCAGCGCCTCCTCCTCGCCTCCGTCTTCAGGCCATGGAGCTTGGACCAAGTCCTGCTTTCGGTGGGCAGTGTCCTTCCACTGGCTTTTTGCTTGTGGAGGTCCTTTTTTTAAAAATTACAGAGAGCTGGATATTTTTTTAAGCAAACAATTTCTTATAGGGTTGCTTTCCTCCCCCTCATTTCGCCTCCCCAGAACACCACCAATAATGTGTCACACTCCCCTCTCCTCCCTGTCTGCGGAGTACACCGTGTCAGGCACGAGTCTGGCAAGAGACCCTTCCACACCATAATGGTGTCTAGCTACAGGGCAACTGCTGCATTGCACACCTAAATGCTTGAAACACCCATAATTTAAAACAAAATTCAATACACCCAGTAAAACTGGTTCCTTGCCTATCATGTATTACCCTCCGACTTCAGCTCTCCATCCTGCATGCCCTGCAGTTTTCCTTTATGTAACAGCTGAGCACTAGAACAAAACTAACACGCTTTAAGATAAAAAAAACCACACACACACACATTTTACAATTTCTCTGTGCCATCCTGGATGAGAAAGGAGATTGAGGGACTGATTTAGATCTTGGTGCGACTTTTCCATGTACTCCATCAAGCTGACTGTGGTACGCCCTCCATATTTATATGTTGCGGCCATAGACAATAGACTGCCCTGGCTGCGATTTTCTCTGCTGGCCAATAGTACTCCGTTGCCGTCAGGCAAGCGGGATTGCGCCAAGCCGATTTCGATGTTCCAGTTGTGCTGGCAGTATCCTGGCTTATTTAAACAACAACGGTCCCTAGGGAAGATAGGGATGAAAACATGTGAATGAATATAGACCCGATCAGTGCTATATTGGTTGAACTTGTCCAGCCGGACAGAGGTCTAGTATTTAATAGTTATCAATTTTCAGAAGTATGTACAAACGAAAATACAGAAAGTGGGACACAAGCCTGTATCCTACTACACAACCAGAAACAAACAATTAGGAAACACACAAGGAGGCTCAGGCAAGGCTCACGGTTTGTTACAGAAAAAATTCTCGATATGAGAAACAAATCGCAAGGAACACCTTTACATATTCAAATGATAACATTTCTAGTAACGTATAAGGTGTTTTAAGGTGTCGACGGCGTTTTGATCCATTTGAACAATGCGTGGCTCATCATCAGGACATTGAATGCATGCCTGTGTAATTTGGCCTTAAATACCGATAGCACCTCGGGGAGAGGTGAGGTGGTAGTGCTGTAGGAGCCTTCAGGACCGCCTTCGTACGGCAGTGCTATCGAGTGCAATGTCCCACAAATTGTGTAATTTCTAGAAATGGGGGATGAGGTAGGAGCCACAGTTGTGTGCTCATTTGGCGGCATTGCCTTGGTTTGGTGTCTTCGTGGGGCTGCGCAGGGGTCTGCTTCCGTCAATGCAGGAGGCATCCTGGCGGCAGTTTGCTGACAGAGTGAGTTCCTGGTGGAGTGGAGACTGGTAAGTACAGCTTATTAAGGTTTCAATACACATATGTGTCATGGTTGCGTGAAAAACTTGTAGGCAATGTGTTATGTCCCTTTGTGTTACCTATTGCATGCCACTCAAACAACTTACAACCACTATTGAATTTCCACCAACAGGCACCACTAGCAAAACACCCACAAGCACCAACATTTTTTTTTTTTTTTTTAAATGACAACACGGTTGTGTTCACTTTACCTTGATTAGTAGGAAAATGGACCATACTGCATTACACCTCTGAAAAATATTGCACATATGAGCCATATGGAAATACCCAAGGCTATGGCAATTGGCAATGCACGATACATAGCAGGACAATTGTACAAGTAGCTTACCTTAGATCTTGGGGACAACTGAGTCGTTTGGCGTCATGGTGGAGTCGGAGCAGCAAAGGAGAGACCTTAATGATGGGATACAAGATGGAAATTGAAGTGGGAAGCAGGAAAAAAGGTACGTTTTTACCTCATTTCCTTCGATTCCGCTAACTCAAAGTAGAAGGCATTCCTGCTGCAGTTGCCTTGTTAGAAATGGGGCTCTCTAGTTGGCAAGGGTTTGCACCTTTATCCAAGTAGGGACCCTTCCTTCTAGTCAGGATAAGGGAGTTACACTCCTAAAATAACCCCTGCTCACCCCTGTGGTAGCTTGGCACGAGCAGTCAGGCTTATCTTAAACGCAGTGTGTAAAGCATTTTGCACATAACCAACAGTAACACAGTGAAAGCACTACAAAAGGACACCACACCAGTTTAGAAAAATATCCAATATTTTTATATACTAAAGACAAGACCAAAATTGATAAAAATCCACAGTAGAGTACTTTGAAATCTTCAGTTATCATAATAACCTTCAAATACAGTTCCTTGAAGTCGATAGCTCCATCCCGGGCTATCACGGCATTGTGAACAAACAAATCCAAACAGTTCTGGCTGACCGTGGCATCGCGGGCCTGCTACGGTGTCGGGAAGACCTGTAAAACAATCTATTTAGGAATGCAGGGCGTCGGCGGCCGCTCGTTGAGCTCCAAAACCACGGCGTCCTCTGCCATCAGTTCTGGCGGTCGATGCAGGAGCTGTTAGGCCCTTGAAGACACACATATTGCAGGCTGAATTCCTTGCAGTTGGAGTCAAGAGCGCTGGCGTCGGTGGGCGTCGGGCGCTGCAGTGCAAAGTGCAGCGGTGCAGTTTGCGATGCCCTCAGGTCGCGGAGCGAATAGCGGCTTGGTGGTGGCATCAGATGGCGTCGTCTGTGAGACTAGGGTCGCGGTGCAAGGTGAAGCGGTGCTCGTCGCGGTACTGGCAGGTTACGGTGCAAGCAGCGTCGTCGTCGTTGTTGAAGCACTGTCGTCGGCTGACAAACTGGAGTCAATGGAGCTGGCGTCGGTAGGCCAAGGCTGCGATGCGGCATGAGGGCGGTGTGTCGTGTGACTTTACGAGCAGTGCCCTCGAACCACGGTGCATGCAGCGGTGTCGATTTTGGCTTGGAGTAGCGTATTCGGGGATACCAAGGCGCCAGTGGTGAAGCGAGGCAATGCAAAGTGTGGTGCCCACAGGTCGCAGTGCTAGCAGCGGCTCGGTGGTGGCGTCAGATGGTGTCGTCGGTGAGACCAGGGTAGCGGTGCGGTGTTGCGGCGGTGCCCTCTGCAGTGCCTTCAGGACACGAAGCGGGCAGCAGCATCATAGATGGCGTCAAGCTGCCTTTCTTCTGTTGCAGCACAAAACACGCAGTCCCCAGAGCTGATGGCAGAAGAGCTTGAAGTCTTTGCTGTGCCTGAGACTTCTTGAACAAGGGGCAAGCTCTACCTCAAGCCCTTGGAGATATTCAAAGAAAGAAGTTGCAGAAAGTTCAGTCCAGTCCTTTCACTGCCAAAGACAGAAGCAACTACTGCAGGCCAACACAGAAAAGCACTCAGCAAAGTGGTAGTTCCTCCTCACAGCTTCTCCAGCTCTTCCTCTAGGCAGTCTTCTTAGTCCAAAAGGGTTCTAAAGTTCAGGGGTTTGGGCCCCACTTTTTATAGCCCCAAATCCTTTGTCCTCTTAGGCAGAGAGTGTCTGTACCCAGCCAGAACCAGTTCTATCCTCTCTGGTGTAGCTTCCTGGCAGGAGGTGGAGACAACATTGTCAGAGGCAGATTAGGCCCATTCAGGTGAAAGGAAATCTCTTCCCCTACTCTAAATGCATCCCAGGTCTATTCAGCCCTTTCCTGACCCACCTAGACTATCTGGAGCCACTGCTCCTCCCCAGCCCCTGTCATCCCAAAGCCACACAGTCAATCCACAAACCCAGCAGAGGCCTACTGGATGGCTGAGCAAGAAAATGCCTACTTTCTAAAAGTGGCATTTTTAAACACAGAATGTAAAAATCACCTTCACTAAAAAAATGCATCTTTAGATTCTGAGTTCAGGCATACTAAACTTGATTTCTCGACCTAGTTCCTAGGGCCAGCTATGTTTATAAGATGTTATAAACAAACTCCCCGTTCTGTCCTATGGGAACAGGTAGCCTTGCAATAGTAAAAAACGAAATTGACAGTAATTCACTATCAGGACATGCCACATACACCAGGGCATGTCCTACCTTTCACGTACACTGCACCCTGCCCACAGGGGTACCTTGGGCCTACATTAGGGGTTACCAACATGTATGAAAAGGGAAGGTTAGGGCCTGGGAAGTGGGTACACTTGCCAAGTCGACATGGCAGTCCCAGACTGCACACAGGCTCTGCAATGGCAGGCCAGAGTTACATTTACAGGCTGCTTGTGTGGGTGGCACAATCAAGTGCTGCAGCTCACTAGCAGCATTTGACTTACAGGCCCTGGCACACTCAAGGGCAAATATACAAGGAGTTAACGTCGCATTAGGGGCAGTTTTCCAAAGGTTTTGCTGTGAGATTCTTATCGCCTTATGTACAAGCAGCCGCTAACCTTTGTTAGCGGCAGTTTTCCGGCAGGACTGTGCGCCATCAATAAGATGGTGCACATTCCTCGGCCTCACTCATGAAAAGTGTTGCAGCGCTGCGACAAGACAGGGTTGCAACACTTTTCACTACCCCCTTCTTGCAACACCACGGATGCACTGTATTAACTGGACAGCGCTCCATGACGCAAGTAATGACAGATACGTCTGGAAACCTGACTTATCTGTCTGCGCTAAAGTCACCCATTGCTACAGTCGCGTCACAACCGTGATGCAACTCCAACAATGCAGGGGGCCAGCCTATTCCTGTGGCACTGCGTCGCCCTTACGGTGCCATCATGCAGGCGCAAGGTACAGATGCAGTGCCGTTCTTGAGGGGTGCCCGGGAGTCAGCACAGTTGGAGATACATCAGTGGAGGTTTCACGCTGCGGTGTCATCATCTGTAAGCATTGGCGGAGTGGTGGTGCTGAGGGAGTTGAAGAGACATACTTCGGTAGCCCTTGATCCAGCTGTGAGGGGGGCGATGATGGCGGTTATGTACGGTGGTCATGGTGAAGCTGTGATGTTTACAATGATGGTCGGTCCAGGAGAGTCCGTTGTGTGGCTGTAGTTGAAGGTCCCGTGGCAGAGGAGATGTGCTCGACCGTGTGCCCTGCTATGTGGCTTGCTGCGGTGAATAGCTGCTTGAGTCTGATGTTGGGGAGCTACCCTAGTCGGGGGTAGTGTTCTGGTCACTGGGGTTGTACAGGAGGAACTTGAGTTCACTGAGTAGGATGTCATCGATGGAGGGAAGAGCCTGGTGTGCAATGAAGTCTACAATGGTATCAGAGAATGGGTGTCCATGGCCCGGGGGCCTGCAGATGAGGGTGCTGCAGAGGATGGGGTTGGGGTTGGTCCGAATCTGGAAGTTGAGGTGTTCCATGGTCATCATTGGTTCAATAGAGTGCGTGGTCAGTCGGAGTGTGTTTCTGTAGGTGATGGCAATGCCTCCTCTTGGACGGTCGGGGTGGTCCTTGCGGGTGATTTAGTAGCCATCAGTGATGGCGATGGTGATGTCATGTCCAGAGCAGATGTTGGTCCTGGCAGGCGATGTGGCGTCCAGGGTTGATGGTGAGGTGGGTTCTGGCACCGTAGGGGTGCAGGGTCCGAGAGAAAGGGTCCTTGGTGAGGCACGGTTCAGGTGCAGACGGATGAAGACGGGCTTGCCTATGGCTTGCCTTTGGCACGAGAGATGTCCATTACAATGCAGGCATTACATCGTAATGACTTTAGAACGCAAATCCAACAACGCAGGTGCCTTTACATCTCATTCCATTACAACACATTGTGAGGTCAGTAATGGGGTATTTTTAATTTTTAGGGTGGGTATGGGTTTCAGAGTTGAAATTTGGGGTGTGTTTTGGGGTCCATCATCAAAATTAGGGTGTGCATTTGGGTCAAATATAAAAATTGGGGATGCATTTGGGTCAAATATGATTTTTAGGGTGTGTTTTGGGGGCTTAAAGATGAATTTTAGAGTTCAGGGTTTGCTTTGGGGTGCAAGGGTTAGTTTTACGGTTGCACTCACTGAAGTGGGAATAGTAATGTTTACATCTCCGCAATCCAACACCTTCCCTACTGTTGCAATATGCCTAGTATTGGTATGCACTGTAATGGAATGCAATATAATGGTATGCGTCTAACTCCATATATACCTTTGGCACACCAGTGGTACACCCGCTGTGCATGGCCGCACAGCAGCCGCCATTTAGAGGTGCTGCTGGGGGGACTAGACAGCTGGGAGCTAGGAAACACCGGAAAGAACACTGAATGGGGCGTGAACGCGGGGGTGTGTGTGTGAGTGGGTGTTGTAAATATTTAAATGAGAGAAACCTTACCTCGAGGCCGGGTCCCGTGTCTTCGTTGCTCCTGCTCTCCTGAGTCTGCTTCCAGGAACAGGAAGTAGGCAGCCAGGCTCCCTCCTCTAAGCCAATCACAACTCTGCAATGCGGCGTTGGGATTGTTCATTGGCGCCCGGATGAGGATCTCAGCCAGGGGCTGGAGGTGTGGGCATGTTCTCCATGCAGGCTGTAATGCAGCTTGCATTGCGGACAGGACAGCGCGCATGACAGCTTTGTACGGCCTGAGCGGGATGATCAAACAGTCACTGCGCGCTTGAGTGGGCATGCCACTCCGCCCCTGCCCTGCTACGTGAGTGGAGCAGCCCTACCCACCCTCCCGCCCGCAAAGGAAACATGGCACGATAACATCAGGAAGTTATCATCATGTGATGATTGTTCCTCTTCTTGCACTGCTTGGAAGCAGTGGGGTGACGCTCTTCCGTTATAGCGGATGACCCGACACTAGGGTTGCGTCATCTGCAGGTGCTAGGCCTGAGCGACTGGTTAACCTCCCGATGCAGTTGATGCAGCAGGGCCCTCTTAGGCGTGAACATGCAGTGCTCCCGCAATACAATTTTAGCACAGCTCAGGGCCTCACCCTCCACAGCATCCGGCCAGCGCAACCTCATCTGGCCTGTGATGCAGAGAGATGCCGCCCACCGTTGGTAATCCTCTCTGTGCACCCCGGTGTAGTGGTGGATCGTAGTTTGCGATGCAGACCTCCCTACGTTGGTGCGCAGGAGTACCTCTACCATTCACAGCTCCAAGGGGCGCAAGGCGGTCTTCCCACACAGGTCAGCAACGCGTCTCCGTGCGACTGGCAAAACTTTACCATCAGGTACGGGCAATCGCCGTGCCACAATGTCTACTGCCATGGCTCATCGACTCCACAGCTCCTCAGCATCCCACTCCAGGCTCAAGAAGCAGGTCCAGTGAGGCATCCAGGCTCCAGACGCAGGTCCAGCGATGCATCTAGGCTCCAGACGCAGATCCAGCGAGGCATCCAGGCTCTAGATGCAGGTCCAGAGAGGCATTCAGGCTCCAGATGCAGGTCCAGCAATGCATCCAGGCTCCAGACGCAGATCCAGAGATGCATCCAGGCTCCAGACGTAGGTCCAGTGAGGCATCCAGGCTCCAGGTGCAGGTCCTGTGAGGCATCCAGGCTCTCATCCTGGTCATCCTGGATGTTGTGTGGCTTGAGGGGGTTGTTGATGTGTGCTACATTTGGCCCTGGCTGCTCCATTCTGCATTTCGTTGTTTTTTTTTGCCTATTTTCGATTGGAGGTCAACTGATAGGCTATTTTTTCCAATAGAGGCAAAAAAACTCACGTGGGGCTGACTAACGTGCATTTTTTTGCCACTAATGGGCCTTTCGTTGGTTTTCACCCGCTAACGCCTGAATTCCTATCGCCATCACACTAATGTTAGCGGCAGTTTTCACTGCTGTTCCCTGAAGCTCTCGCCAGGTAGCGACGTCTTGTACATACGTCGCTGACAAGGTGATAGTTGTCAGCGGTACACAGCAGTAAGAAAACTGCCACTAACAAGCGTTAGCGGTTGTTTTCTCCAGTCCTCGTACATATGCCCCTCAGTGCGCTTTACTAGGGACTGACAAGTAAATCAAATATGCCAATCATGGAAACACCAATCCAATTTACAACAAGAGCACTTGCACTTTAACACTGATCAGCAGTGAGAAAGTGCGCAGAGACACTAAGGCAGCAAACACAGTCAAAACCGGAAGGTGAGAAAGCAAAATGTCCGGGGAAACACGCCAAAAGATGCCAGGTCTAACATGCCTTGACCGAAAAGCACATTGTAATCAGTTCAGCAGGACTCTTGGCTGGACTCCCTCTGACAGACACTTCTGCCTCTGACACCGTCATCGCAGGAGGCGGCAAGACTCCGACAGTCTTCGCACCATAGACCGCTAATTCTAAATACAGCAGGTAGACCATCAAGTTAGAAGGCAGCAAGACTGTCAAAAAAGCAACGGCGGGACCTGAACCGCCAACATCTAATTCAGGCCCTAAGTGATTTGCCCAGAGTCACAGGATGTGTAGCTGACACAGAGACTTCAAACTTGTTCAGCAGTTAGCAGATCTGGCAGTTCTGCTACAAATAGGTTTTACCTATGTGAAATCTATTGGCTCTGTCAATTTGTTTTATCTGTTGCACAGCAACTGAGTAGAGTAAAAAAAAAGCACTATGACGCAGCCAGCATTGACCATGTCATAGCTCTTATTATGTTTTGTCCAAGCCATGGTGCACAGTAACTCAACTGCTGTGCAACGAGTACAAAAATTGACAATGTCAATATGTATTGCATAGGTGAAACTTATTGGTTTTGCCAATGCTTGTTTTTCTTTTAATATGGCTTGCAGCACAACCGTGGTTTCACTATGGGACTCACAAGGAGAAATGACTGGACTGTAAGACCTTCTGTTACATTAAGATTTGTGAAGATTGGCAAATTTTAGAAACAATTCTTTCAAGATAGAATGAGCAGTGACTAATTGAATGTTCTGAAGCCATATTCAGTGCTATTGAAGGCCTGAAGCTTGAAATGGGTTTTATACAACAGCGAACAAAGTGTTGCATGTTGCTGGGGTGTGGCCGACCCATCGACTAACATGGCCGCACGGCAATGAAGCTCTGGAACCGAATGCTCACATAAAAAGGGTAGCAGAGTCCATCCTCGCTTCCTTTACCCACTAACAAGGAGTTTTGGCACCCACTTTGTCCCGGAGATGCAGTGACCCATTGCTAGGCTTCCAGGCCCTCTCCTGGCCACTATGAACCACACACTGGCTAGGGCAGCGGGTTAGCCTGAGGCTGAAGCTGGGGAGCCTCACTGGGTCCTTTCCCATCCCATATGATATGGGGCCGGGACCATCTCTCTGCTCTTCGAAGCCCTGCTGGGAGGAGCTGTGCTTGCCCACCTCAGAGGCCCATGGCAATAAGGGCCAAGGGTGAGCCTGAGGCCATGGCATCCAGCTGAGCCTAGCTGGGGCCTCTTGACGGCCACCATTGCACATCATTGTTCGGGCAGCCCTGGGTCGGCCGTCGCCTTACTTCTGTGAGGCGGACAATGCACCGCTGGGACCCGGGGTGCTGTCCTCTCTTCGACGAGATGCCCATCCCTGCTGCTCTGTGAACTGCGCCCTTGGCAGCCGTGGCTGGGTGTGGGCCTCCTTGGTGGGACCTGCCTTTATTAGGCCCAGCTGAGCCTCATAGCCTGGGGCAGCGCCATGTTCGAGCTGCCCCCCCACCTGAAGTCCATAAGACCAACTCCGGATTTGCACCGGCTTGCCTTGAGTACTTGCCAGCAGCGCCCCCACCCCATTCAGCACCGCTTTAGGCCTCTGGCCTTCCTCACCTTGCCATTAAGGGTGGGGTGTCTCCACCACATTTTGACCCCAGCACTTCTCCTACTGGTAAGAGCTGCTACACTTCAACCGGGACCCCCAGGATACCAATTTACTGGGTGGTTTTCATGGGGCACTCCTTCTCTGCATGGAGCCTTTCGACCCCGTTGACTGGTGCTCCCTCTTTGGCAGGCCCCTCTACCTCTGCTCCTTGACCCCACTTAATTGGCCCGAGAATAAATTTGTGTTTCTACAGGAAACACATCTTTCTCCACAGATGAGCCCCCCTTTCGCAGCACCATTGGGACCACACAGTTACTTTTCCAACTACTTCACTTATTCCAGAGGGGTTTGTATTCTTATACCTAAAAGCCTTCCCTTCATACATCATACTGCTGTAGCTGATGATCGGGGCCACTACCAGCTGGTGAAGGGACGATGTTGGGGATGAAACTCATGTTCTTAAATATATACACTCCAAACATAGACGACCCTCACTTTTTCCAAAGTGTCTCCACCCTCTTGGACAGGTTCAATTCTTGAACTTATTATTGGAGCCCACTCTGGATACTTCAAGTTCTAGCCCAGGAGAAAAACAGCATTTCCTACATATTTTCCGGGACATGGGCAATACACACATTCTCAAGGATGTCTGGTGCCTGCACTATCCCAACACCCCATGCTACACATTTTATTCTGCCCCACACTGAACACGCTTGGACTGCTGGTCCCATGACTTTGGGATCTACAGGTATTACCATGCACACTCTCAGACCACGCTCTGGTTCGGTTGCAGCTCAGACTCTCATACGTTCGGGGCTGGGAGCTCTACTGGTCCTTCCCCATGACTGCCCAGCTTGATGAGGCATTCCGTTCGGAACTCCGCAGTGCAATATTTGAATACTTTGAGATTAACACAGGGTCGGTTAGTCAATATGCTACTCTGGAATGCCTTCAAGGCATATATTTGCAGAGTCTGAATTTCGAAGCACGCCGGAGTATTACGAGACCTCTGCAACAGTTTGGTGTTAGTGGAAAGCGAGTTGGCGACCATCGATAGGTTATATACTCCCCGGCCTTCCTTATTGTCACTTCACAACTGCTCAGACCTTGAAGAGGAATTCAATGACTTGGCGGATAGAGACGCTACCCTACTGGACAAACATGCTGCGGTGCGTAGATACAGCGAGGGTGAGAGCCCTGACGAACATTGGCACACGTTCTGCACCCCTCTCATGGAGCTGGACATATTACAGACCTCCACCTTGACTGTGGCTTCCATGTATCAAGCAACGTTGAGATCATCTGCGAGATAGCCTCATATCATAAATCTTTGTATACTACCCGGTTATCTTCTGATGCAGCAGCTCACCTGGCTTACCCCAAGGAAGTCGCCATTGTTTGGCTCACTGCTAGACAGTCTCAGTTCCTGAGCGAGACTTTCTCTGTGGAAGAAATCGCCCAGGCAATTGGCTCCTTGTATAGTATGAAGGCTCCTGGCCTTGATGGTCTCTCTGGCACTTTTTACAAGGCACATAAGCACATACTGATACCGCACCTGCCAGAGGCCTACGCCGAATCCTTAGACAAGAGGTCCTTGCCCCCACAATGTGGAAGCGGCAATCTCCTTGTTGCTTAAACCAGGTAAAGATACCACCCAATGCTAATCTTTCAGAGCTCTATCTCTACTTAACTTCGACAATAAAATACTGGCCAAAGCGATGGCCAACAAGTTATTTCTCTTGCTTGACCAAATACTTTCTCCAATACATGCCGGGTTTATACCACATAGGACCACCTCACTTAGGGCCATAAGTATCAAACAGTTTTACCCATTCTGTGTCAATGGGAAAATGCGTTCATACATCGGGCCCTTAATCTTAGAGCCGTCTTCTCCATCCGGAATACAGTATCCCAAGAGACTCCTACAGTGGTTACCCTTTTGGATGCAGAGAATTGCCCTTTCTCCACCCAACATGACGCAAACCCAATATTCCCAACGGATTTATGGCCCTGGTCTACCTGCTCCATTCGAACCCCACTGCCCGTATTCGGTCAATGGCTCCATCTCTCAGCCCTTCTCCTTATTCTGAGGCACCAGACAGGGCTGCCCACTATCTCCCCTCTCATTTATTATAGCTATGGACCCCTGATGTGTTATCCTTAGGGGCACGGTATACATCAGGGCCTTCAATTCAAATCTGGTCCTCTCCTTGTGTCAATGTAAGCCAACAACACCTTGTTGTTTGTCAGGCATCCCTCTGATAACCTGGACTCTTTAGTGCAAGAGATCATCTGGTTTGGCGGCCTTTTGGGGTTCCACAACAACTGGGCAAAATCCGAACTGTTCCCTCTAATGGAGGCCACCACCCCCGTCGTGCTAACACACCTTTTGGTGGTCTTCCGACTCTACCAAATACTTAGGGATCATTCTACACAGAGAAAAGGAGCAGATTATTCATCTGAAGTATGGCCCTGCCATGGATAGACTCTCCACACAAATAGACCACTGGATTCAATTACCTCTCTCAATGGTTGGCCGCATAGCTATTGATAAAATTAATGTTCTCCCACACTTCCTATACCTATTTGTCAATGTTCCCATCTCTATGATGAACTCATTTTTTACACAGCTGCACAGCCTACTTATGAAATTAATTTGGGCCGGTTGTAGACCCCGAATAGCTTGGGAAGCTCTCATCCTCCCATATGACCATGGCAGATTTGTTGTCCCCGATCTCCGCCTATACTATTTGGTCGTGCAGTCCCATTTTGCCTATTAATGGTTTCATCCAGAAGCCCGCCTACCCTACAATAAGCCGGAACAGTGCTTAGCAGAACCTACTCTCCTTAATGCACTTATGCCACAGGGCCTCTAGCTGGGCCCGACAGATATTCATACCCTATTTACGACATGCTGGGCATGGCAGAAACTCAGTGGGACATTATGCTTTGATCTTCTATACTCCCTTGAGCTACCCCTCTCCCCTGGCTACCACTCACTGTGGAAAAGCTAATACAGCGCACCATGACTAGGCTTCACTTGCACATCTTCGGGGATGTAATCCCAGATGGATATGTCCGAACACCTACTATCGATACACAGGATGGGGTAACATCATACATGGATAGATTTGTCCTTAATAGGCTGCACAGTACATTGCGGTCCCATATACCCTACTATCCCCTTGCCCCTGAGTACTTTCCCCCACTCCCAATTTTAATTACAGACTCAGAGGGATCCCATATGATTACCAAACTTTACCACACGTGCATTACCCTTAAACAAACGAACAACCATGGGTGACTGACGATGCTGGGAGGAGGACCTAGGTCCTCCTATCTCTGACAAAGACTGGGCTTTCAGCAGTGCGCAAACTAAGCTCTTTTCCCCCAACCACTTCGATAACTCCTCCATTTCTGCATAGGTCTTACACTACCGCTCTTGGGCTGGCCACCAGATCCTATCATTGCCCTAAGTGCCGCTTCACAGAGCCAGACTTCGCACACCTGACTTAGTCCTGCCCAATCGTTGCCACATATTGGATGGCAGTGTTTAACATTCTTTCACAGATGATCCCCCTAACCTTATATCTGTCTCCTACATTTGCACTATTGGGTACGTTTCATACATTCCGGTGAGCTACTGCAGATATAAGGCCATTGCATTACTCTTAGCGAAAAGAGAGATCACCCCGCCATGAAAGTTTGGCTTCGTAGCATGACATACGTGACGAGTGAGGTTTACTCCACATTGCAACCCCCCTCTGCACGACCAAAAGACATTGAGCAACCCCTCCATACAACCCCTCCATGCTTATTTACTCATTTTAGATTCTGGTTCTCTGTCGCTGTCCCCCCACTTGCCCAGCAACGCACCATCTTCTTGCCCTGCCAGTCAACTCACCGACCCATAACCCTGCGCAGACTCCTTGGTCCCTTTCCCCTCTAAGAAAACACAGTTTAGCCCTGCTCTATAAATATCAGTGAATGTTACCCATTTTCCTTTTCTGCTGCATGAAAGTGATGATATATTGCAACTTTGTCAAGCTATCTCATGTGTAAAGCCTGTAATGTTTTTGGTCCTCGCCTTCCTTTTTCTCCTTATTCCTCTCTTCTACACCGTATTATTGAAAATCTTAAATAAAGCATAAAAAAAACAAGTGTTGCATGTTGCTTTTTTTAGGTCTCGCCTAGCCAGCGCTAGCGCTGTCTCTTGGAAATATGCTGTATTCAGGTATAACTTGAAGCTCCGCCCATTTTCCACCCATCTTTTCAATTGGCTCATGTTACTGTCCTTTCTAAATGGTTGCTTTGGATTAATGATTAGGCTTAGTAGTACCTCGTTTTCTCCTTTTGTAACCTCCCATTAGGACTGGCCCTCTTATGAGTGTTGTTACTCTGTATGTTTTATTCATTGGGATCAACCAGGCCACAATGCACGTGTTCAGCACCTAGCCTCAGCCGCTGGATTGCAATACTGGAAAATAACCATAGGTGTCGGTCATCGTGCATCGTGACCTGGCCGATCAAATTGGTAGGCACATTAAAAACTAAGTTAAACATGTGCGAGAGGAATGTGAACAATTACAGCGAGAGCCAGCCATATCAAACTGACACGCTACTCTTGTACAAGTCAGCCCATCAGATTGGAATTTTGCGGGTACATTGTAGCCCATATTCAGACAAATGAGATAGTGGAAAGAGTTAGGATGTCGGAAAGGTGACGGAACGGCAGAAAAATACATTTTAAGAACCAGCCCTCTCATTGGACAAGAGTCGACCAAAGAGGAAAGCGGATATGGTATTTTAAACAATCAGTTGTAATGCAAGAAGGCAGTTGAAGGCATTTGAAGAAGGCAGAACGCTGAAATGCATCCTGCCATGATAATTGCTGCAAATAAAGATATTGAAAGGCCCAGTGAGTGCTCCATATTTCGTGTTCAAATTTGTTGTTGTATGCGAGTTCCCACCTCGCCAACTGAGGCACCCGTCCTGAGTGCAGTGGTAGTGGGAAACCTGAGAAAATGAATATATATATTCGCAGGGTCGAGGGAGACCCCATGAAATAAAGAAGCCTTCACCTTGCAGCCTTGTGTGCTTGCCTTCTTTCTGAGTGGAGACGGGGTTGTTGTGGATATATATATATCTTACCTACTGGCGGTCGCCAGTAGGTAGTTATAGTTAGGACCTATTATCCATAGGAAATCCTCAACATTCTATTTGGAATAACTTTGGCACCAGTTGACGAATCTTTGCGAAATGTTCAAAACTCGGGGCCCGCTCCAGTCCACTCCTATCCTGAAAGTCTCGGGGTGATTCGTCAAGCTGGGGCTGAGAAAAAAGGGGGGTCCCAAAACATGTTTTCCCCATGCAGTTTTCCATAGGAACCATTAGTCGTGGCTAAAGCCCAAACCGCTGAACGGAATTACACCAAATTTGGCAAAAAGGTAGACCTTGGTTGACACTCATGCCTTTTTGTTAAATGGTGTAAATCCGTTCAGCAGTTGCTGAGAAAATCAAAATCAAAATCACATATATATCTATGGCCTCGGAGGATCCGCGCACCCTATGCGCACCCAGCGCGCACCCACCCGATCACGAGCTGCATGCTAATTGGCTGTTACCTGACTGTAAACACTCCAAACCAGGAAGTGTTGGCAGCCATTTTGTGCCTTGGTAGAAGCGAGGCTTAAGAAATCAGTGGATGAAGTGTGCAAAACGTGTAAAGGGGGCAGGGTAGAAATACCCTGACCCTCTAGATTTGCTTAGGGGGCCCCACAAGGACCCCCAGGGCCCAATTTTTATTTTTTTTAAAACGGCAAAATGCACGCTGGGTACACGGATCCTACCGTATAAAAAATAAAAACGAAGCGTGGGCTCCCGCGCTTCTTTAATAATTAGTCCCCGGAGGGGCCAAATCCCCGGGGCTACAAAATAAATGGGTGGGGGCCTCAAAGGCCCCCCCAAGCCCTGAGGACCACTCCCCCAGGGTTTTCAATATTGTGGGGGGGCTGCGTGGCCCCCCTCCTGGAGCCGTCAATGGCCCTGGGGACCGCCACCCCCCAGGGCTAGCTCCTTCAGTGTCTCGGGGTGCCCACCCCCAGGACACTGCTGTTTGCTATGGCAGGGCGTGAGCCGAGGCTCCCGCCCTGTCATAGCAAACTTGGTTTGGATTTTGAAAGAGAGAGCAGGAAACCTGCTGTCTCTTTCAAAATGCAAACCATATTGCTTTTCCACACGGGGAGCTGCATGTAAGCAGCTCCCCGTGTGGAAAAGCAATGCCGGCTCCCAAAGGACGCGGGGAGCCAGCTGAGACCGTGGGGGCATTGGGCCCCCCCCCCCACGGTCTCCAAGTTTGTATATAGGCCCCGGGGGATTGGGTCCCAGGGGAGAATAGAAATCAGTAATAGGTGCTATTTTTTTTTACGGTAAAATTAGGAGTCGCGCATCCAGCGCGGAGCTCAGCACGGGTCCCTGGGTGCACGACCCCTATCGCGTTGGGTGCACGATTCCACTTGCAGCCCCTGGTGTGTACGCATTGGGTGCACAATTCCTCTCGCGTTGGGTGCACGATTCCGCTTGCAGCCCCTGGTGTGTACGCGTTGGGTGCACGATTCCTCTCGCGTAGGATGCGCGATTCCTAACGCGTCGGGTGCGCGACTCCAAGCAAAAAAATATATATATTTTTGAGATAAACATCAAACTTATGTGTTTCGATCTTGAGTGGCTCTAAAAAGAGCCGTTTTGTTCATTGAGAGATTTTGGTACTTATAAGTAAGCACCTATACAGACTCTAAAGTTGTTGAGGAAGACTCTGTTACCCTCATCAGTAAAATGTACACCATCTCTCCTATAGATACCTTGCATATTAAAACGCAGATTGTTGTTGTAAATGGACCCCCTTCTATAATCTCTGAGATAAGCAGAAACAGATTTATTGACATGTTTCCTAGTTTTCTCAATCTATGGACAAAATTGATTGGACCAGTTCCATTTCTGCCTTTGGCATATGTTAGAATAGAAAAAGGCAGTTTGGAGGAAAAGTGACATCAGTTCTGCAAAGGTGTCCTTGATAAGCATTTCCAGACCTACTCCATTCAAAGTGCCTAGGTCATTGCCACCACAGTGCACAATTATGAGGTCAGGGTGTGGGAGATGTAAAAAGGATTTAATCAATGGCATCAATTGGTGCCACGTTAACCCTCTCTATCCAGTCCATTTGATGTCTACATTTGGCAAAGCTAGGTCTTTGTCAATGCCTTTGTTTTCTGCATACCTTTGGCTCCAGAAAATATAGCTTTGTCCCACAATCCACACTCTAAGCATCTTGAAAGGAGGTCTGGATGCACTCAGATGGTCTCTGTAAATGAAATGGCAGTTTGAAAACTAAGATTTTTCTAAAATGATGGATAAGATACAGTTTTGAAAAAAGAAAAGAAATGATTGGCTGTTGGAGAACATTCTAGTCTGAAAACTAGGGTTCATGTTTCTCTTTTTTAAAAGCATGTTTCTTATTGGTTAACAAAAACTGTTTGAAAAGAACATCATATAGGATAAACTGGTATAGTGAAAAGTCAAGCACACTTGCTGTTTTGATTAGCAACACTGTGTGCTGAACTTGTGACCTGTGTGCTTAGTTGAGTGTTCCATGAACTGTTACTATGGTAACAGGCAGAAGCCACATTGGGTGTAGGGTTCAAACTTATGTCAATTGGAAAGGGTTGTAATGTGTAACCAACAGAAATGTGTGTTTGCTTTTGAATTAATGTGGGAAGCAACGTGATTTGATATTTACATGTATATGTGTGCAGAATGAGAGGGAAACTTTGCCGTTCTTTGGTTTTCCTGAAAGCATTACAATACAGAGATTCTGTAAAAGAAAATCTGGTGTGTGACTGACATACTTCTTAATCTACAAAACTATTTGAAAGGTGAGTTATTAATTTGTGAAGGGATGTATGTGGTGCATTTTGTTTTTAATGAGAGTAATGTGTTTCTCCTGCTAAAAGTCCAGGGAGTAGTTTTTCTTGTCTAGAATCATTTTTCTTGTCTAGAATCACATGGTGAGTCTGTGTGCATTTGGGAACCATTGTGACAGAAAAATGTGGGTAGTTCATGTGTTTGCAGACACATAACTGCTTAAAAACTTATTCTGTTTTCATGTTTTTGTAGAATTATAAACCTGTCATTGCTTATGTTTTTGCAAAATGAGTGAGGCTTCTACACTAATGTGCAGTAGTAAAATATGTACAACGTGTGCAGTCACCTTACCTCTTGTAGACTAGTAAATGTGTTTTGGAAAAATGCAAGGGATAGTGTTGCTTGTCTAGAATCACACTGTGAGTCTGTGTGCATTTGGGCAATCATTGTGAGAGAAGCATTTGGTTACATCAGGTATTTGCTGAGAGATAACTGTTTTAAAATCTGTCATGTGGTCAAGTTTTAGTAGCATTAGAAGCCAGTCATTGCTTATCCATTCAGAAAATGAGTCAGGCTTTCACAGTAGTGTGCACTATTGAAATATGTAGAATGTGTGCAGTCACTTTGCCCCTTCCAGACTAGTGAATGTGTTTTGGTAAAGTACTAGGAATAGGGTTGTTTGTCTAGAATCACACTGTGAGTCTGTGTGCATTTGGGAACCAATGTGAGAGAAGCATTTGGGTATTTCATGTTTTTGAAGACACATAGTGCTTAAAAACCTATCCTGTTCTCACGTTTTCATAGAATTAGAAACCAGTTATTGTTTATGTATTTTCCAAATGAGTCAGGCTTCAACACTAAAATGCAGTGCTAAAATATGTGGAATGTATGCACTCATCTTACCCCTTGTAGACTAGTGAATGTGTTTTCGTAAAAAGCAAGGGATAGTGTTGTTTGTCTAGATTCACACTGTGAGTCTGTCTGCATTTGGGCAACCATTGTGAGAGAAGCATTTGGTTACATCGGGTATTTGCTGAGAGATAACTGTTTCAAATTCTGTCATGTGGTCAAGTTTTAGTAGCATTAAAAACCAGACATTGCTTATGCATTCAGAAAATGAGTCAGGCTTTCTCAGTAGTGTGCCGTATTGAAATATGTAGAATGTGTGCAGTCACTTTACCCCTTCCAGGCTAGTGAATGTGTTTTGGTAAAGTACAAGGAATAGTGTTGTTTGTCTAGAATCACCCTGTGAGTCTGTGTGTATTTGGGAACCATTGTGAGAAAAGGATTTGAGTATTTCATGCTTTTGCAGACAGATAGGTGCTTAAAAATCTATCCTGTTCTCACATTTTGGTAGAATTAGAAACCAGTTAATGTTTATGTATTTTCAAAATGAGTCAGGCTTCAACACTAAAATGCAGTGCTAAAATGGTAAATAGACATAATATCGAGAAAAAAAATATCGACTGGACAGAATATCGAGTTTTTAATATAGAATGGACAGAATATCGAATTGCCAAAATATAGTGGTGAAGAATATCGAAAATCAGGTAAGAAATATCGATTTAAATAATATAGAATTAAGTAATATCGACAGTCATAATATAGTAGTTAAAAATATCGAATTTTTTTATAGTGTTTTAAGTGTTAGTATATGTGTTAAAAGTATGTAATAATATTGGAATGTATGTTAGAATATTTTTAAAGTAATGAATTTTATGTTATTTCATTTTTGTGTAATATAATTCCGTAGCGGGTTGTGGGTTTATAGGGGAGTAGGGTGGGAAGTAATTTAATTATAGTACATTAAATAATAATTTATAGGAATTATTAATTATTTTTAATTTAATTTTGCGTTTTACTTCTGTAGCGGGTTGTGGGTTTATAGGGGAATAGGGTGGGAAGTAATTTAATTGTTATTAGTTAATTATTAATTAGTATTGAAAATTAATTGGTTGTTGATTAATTATTAATAGGTAATTCATTAATCAAACATTTATTGGTATTTATAATCAATTAATTATTAAATATTGTGTGATTGGTGATTAATGTTAATACTTTTTTTGGTATTAATAATTCATTTATTTTTAATAAAATATTTATTTATTATTTTCCATACTATTGCACTCACTGGAGTGAGAATAGTAATTTTTACCCCTACGCTATCCAACGTATTCCCTACTATTGCACTCACTGGAGTGGGAATAATAATTTTTACCCCTACGCTATCCAACGGTTTCCCTACTGTTGCACTCTTTGGAGTGGGAATAGTAATGTTTACCCCTACGCCATCTGGCGTTTTCTCTACTGTTGTAATCACTGGAGTGGGAATATTACATTTTGCCCTCCCGCTATCCAACGCTTTCCCTACTGTTGCACTCTCTGGAGTGGTAATAGTAATTTTTACCCCTACGCTATCCAACGCTTTCCCTACTGTTGCACTCTCTGGAGTGGGAATAGTCATTTTTACCCCTACGCTATCCAACGCTTTCCCTACTGTTGCACTCACTGGAGTGGGAATAGTACATTTTACCCTCCCGCTATCCAACGCTTTCCCTACTGTTGCACTCTCTGGAGTGGGAATAGTAATTTTTACCCCTACGCTATCCAATGCTTTCCCTACTGTTGCACTCACTGGAGTGGGAATAGTAATTTTTACCCCTACGCTATCCAACGCTTTCCCTACTGTTGCACTCACTGGAGTGGGAATAGTAAATTTTACCCTCCCGCTATCCAACGCTTTCCCTACTGTTGCACTCTCTGGAGTGGGAATAGTAATTTTTACCCCTACACTATCCAATGCTTTCCCTATTATTGCACTCTCTGGAGTGGGAATAGTAATTTTTACCCTCCCGCTATCCAACGCTTTACCTACTGTTGCATTCTCTGGAGTGGGAATAGTAATTTTGACCCTCCCGCTATCCAACGCTTTCCCTACTATTGCACTTACTGGAGTGGTAATAGTAAATTTTACCCGCCCGCTATCCTACGCAGAAAATATTGAATATTTTTAATTAATATTACGTTAATATATATGTATATTTTGTTTTTTTACTTACATTAATTATTAATTAATTTTAATGTTATTTAAGCATTTTTAAGTATGTGTCAGTTAATTATATATATTATTTCATTCATTTTACATTACTTTTAAGACATTTAAAAAATTCGATATTTTGATTAACTATATTTTTAACAACGATATTTTGGATTCTATATTTTTGTACTTACCTGTTTGGAGATAGGGATTCGATATTTTGGCATTCTATATTTTGGCATCGATATTTTTGTATGTCTATATTTTGGTAGTCGATATTATGTCAGTGATCCGCTAAAATATGTGGAATGAATGCACGTATCTTACACCTTGTAGACTAGTAAATGTGTTTCGGTAAAAAGCAAGGGATAGTGTTGTTTGTCTAGAATCACACTATGGTGCCGATCACGATCCGGTAAAAACCGGGTACGAACCGTCGGACGGAGCATATTCACCGTCCGACGCGTACCCGGTCGTCAAAATTTACAAACAAGGAATTACGATTCGCACGGAACACCATTTCCGTACGATTCGTAAAAAAGCCCGACCGAACAAAATAAACCTACCAATGCGATCCGGGAAAGGGCCGACCTGACGTCGGGACGCTCGAAGCCTGCCATTCACGAACCAGGAATCACGATTCGCACCGACGTCATCCCGCACGGTGAATATTTTCCGGCTGCCAAAAACTGCCGGGAAATCAGGACGACGCGAACAAGGACCACCAGTACGCGACGGACAGACAGGACGCCGCGAACAAGGAGGACCAGTACGCGACAGGACGACGCGATCAAGGAGTACCAGTACGCGACGGACACACAGGACGACGCGATCAAGGAGGACCAGTACGCGACGGACACACAGGACGATGCAAACAAGGAGGACCCGTACGCGACGGACAGACATGGACCCGAACCTACGTGTCATCCCGGCCCTCATAGCAGTCCACCTCCTCTACAGGTTCCGACGCAGACGCCGCAGAAGGTCAGAACAACTAAGGGAGGGGGGAAAGTGGGGGGGGGTGGGGGTGGCAGGACCAGGGCAGGCCACAAAACCCCCACCAAAGTCACACACCACACATGCCCAGGACATACCTGACACCCATGCCCTGGTCACTCCGAGGGGGTGGGGGCGTGTCCAGCTAAGCCAGCGACCGCCACAACGGAAGTCCGTCACCACGCGAACCGGCAACACAACCAGACCGGTACGTCCCGTACCCACGCCTCAAGAGCGTGGGTACGAGACGTACCACGCCCACACCCACGTCACCCCAACAATGGCAGGACGGATCGTACCCACGTGGCAAAGGCCTGGGTACGGCCCGCACAAGCATCACATAGCGTGGGGACGGAGATGTACGGACCCAACCCCCACCCCCCCTATGCATGGAGCGTACACCCACCCCACCAGTGTAAGTACGACTCGTACCCTCACCCGCGTATGTACGTACCGTACCCCCACCCCAACAGTGTAAGTACGACCCGTACCCTCACTCTCGTATGCATGGAGCGTACCCCCACCCCAACAGTGTAAGTACGACCCGTACCCTCACCCGCGTACGTATGGAGCGTACCCCCACCCCAACAGTGTAAGTACGACCCGTACCCTCACCCTCGTATGCATGGAGCGTACCCCCACCCCAACAGTGTAAGTACGACCCATACCCTCACCCGCGTATGCATGGAGTGTACCCCCACCCCAACCGCGTATGTACGTACCGTACCCCCACCCCAACAGTGTAAGTACGACCCGTACCCTCACCCTCGTATGCATGGAGCGTACCCCCACCCCAACAGTGTAAGTACGACCCGTACCCTCACCCGCGTATGCATGGAGCGTACCCCCACCACACCAGTGTAAGTAGACTCGTACCCTCACCCGCGTATGCATGGAGCGTACCCCCACCCCAACAGTGTAAGTACGACCCGTACCCTCACCCGCGTATGCATGGAGCGTACCCCCACCCCAACCGCGTATGTACGTACCGTACCCCCACCCCAACAGTGTAAGTACGACCCGTACCCTCACCCTCGTATGCATGGAGCGTACCCCCACCCCAACAGTGTAAGTACGACCCGTACCCTCACCCGCGTATGCATGGAGCGTACCCCCACCACACCAGTGTAAGTAGACTCGTACCCTCACCCGCGTATGCATGGAGCGTACCCCCACCCCAACAGTGTAAGTACGACCCGTACCCTCACCCGCGTATGCATGGAGCGTACCCCCACCCCAACCGCGTATGTACGTACCGTACCCCCACCCCAACAGTGTAAGTACGACCCGTACCCTCACCCTCGTATGCATGGAGCGTACCCCCACCCCAACAGTGTAAGTACGACCCGTACCCTCACCCGCGTACGTATGGAGCGTACCCCCACCCCAACAGTGTAAGTACGACCCGTACCCTCACCTCGAATGCATGGAGCGTATCCCCACCGTGTATGTTCCAAGTGTACATATCCAGAAATAGGAGGTGTGTGTGCAGAGTCCTCCCAGCAGTGCCCTGAGACAGGAGGGGTGGGTGTGGAGTCCTCCCAGCAGTGCCCTGAGACAGAAGGGGTGTGTGCCTATCACTCCCAGCAGTGCCCTGAGACAGAAGGGGTGTGTGCCTATCACTCCCAGCAGTGCCCTGAGACAGGAGGGGTGTGTGCAGAGTCCTCCCAGCAGTGCACAGATGCAGGAGGGGTGTGTGCAGAGTCCTCCCAGCAGTGCCCAGAGACAGGAGGGGTGGGTGCCTATCACTCCCAGCAGTGCCCAGAGACAGGAGGGGTGCAACACATGTGTGTGAGGCTGGAAGTACCCACATGCATACTGCCTACAAGGGAACATGTCCCCATGAACTCATGTCAACAGACTCCACACACAAGTACAGTGATCACCAAGGATGCCACGAATGTTGCAGGTGGAGACATGGCCCTGCATGCATGGCCAAAGTAGAAGGGCTCCGTCACACACACAGCTCATGTAGACACAGCTCTGCGCTAAACATTGGGAACACCCTGCAGGGAAGATATCAGGGTACACAGAGGAAGGAATACACCCTGGGACAATTGCACCATGCAGTAACTGCTTACATGAACAAAGAAAGTTAGCTAACACCTTGTGATGGCACACAGATCCCAGGGTCCCCCCAATGAGCAGCACACTACTACATATCCCACACACCCAACACATAAACACCACCCAAAACCATGTAGCAGCCCCACCAACACCAATACCAGCATAGCAGTAGTGTTATAATGAAAAAAAAATTAAGCTTTATTCAGCATGAGCACAATGTCCGTGGATCGCAGGCAGTTCAATATTCACAAAGCCCATAGGGGAGTCAATGAGTCTCAGCTGGATGGGGGACACAGTGGGATGCGTCTTCCACAGGGGTGAGGGCATCATGGGGGGGGGAAGCAACAGGCACCGCAGGGACATCAGGGCAAAGGGGAGGCGTTGTGGGTGCAGGGATGGAGGACTCCACCACAGGGGGTGGGGCAGGGCCAAAGGCGGAGGCCAGGATGGCACTACACACCTTTGCAAGGTCCTCCAGGGATTCCCCTGCACCCGAAGGATCCACAGGCCCCAAGGAGGGGGGGGGTCAGAGGGATGGGTCGCAGCGCCACCGGGGGAGGGTGTAGACAGGGGGGGAGAATCAACCACCCTGACCGAGGACTTCCTTGACCGCTTGCGTGGTGGTGTCACTGTGGGGCTCAGGGACAGAGCGGCCATGAAGGAGTCCTTGGGGGAGATGTGGCCAGGAGAGCTGAGGGGAGGGGATTTGGAGGGAGTGGACTGGGTGGAATGCGGACTCCCACTATGGCTGCGTGTCACACGTTTGCCCCCCTACCCAGTGGGTGTGCCTACCTCACCCTGTGTGTGCGTGTCAGGAGGAGTGCGGTGGACCTTCCCTGCTGGTGTGGTGCCTGTGTCTGTTGATGTGGGTGCATGCCGACGTCTGGGTGTACGTGGGACAGGCATGGGAGTGGGAAGTGTGGATGGGGCAGGGGTAGGTGGGGGGAGGTCGCGCTGCAGGAGACCCACTGCTGCAGTCAGTGTGGAGTCTATGGACCTCAGCAAGTTGCGTTGGTCAGCCTGCGATGAATGAATGCCCTCCAAGTATGCCTCGATGTTGGTGAGGGTTTGGCCGTGGGCATGGAGGACATTAAGGATCGCAGCCTGACCAACCTGCAGTTGCCGCTGGATGTCCACAGACTCAGCATTGGCGGCAGCAGTGGAGACAGGGGCAGGGGGTGCGGTGCCTGGCATGAAGGAGACATGCGGTGACCGGGCACGCTGGGAAGGGACACGAGCAAGTGGGAGGCGGCTGATGGGAATTGAGGGGGCGGTGCGAGGTGTTGTTCCGCTGTCAGCTGCTGGTGCAGCCTCCGCCCACTCGGAGACATCCTCCTCGGACCTGTCAGCTTCGTATTCTGATGTGCCAGTCGACAGGTCCTCGGCCGCACTATCCTCCGCCTCTGTCCCACTCGATGTGCCAGCCCCGATGTCACGGCTGGCACTGGTGCTCGGTCCCTCCGCCTGGTCTGTGTCCATGTCTCCCTCTGTGTCCCCCGACGATGCTGTGGGCAGGGTGGAGAGACATAAATTAATCAGACACCTGTACACATCTGTCACATGAGTCCAATCTACATAGGTAACATTGCATACCCTGAAAAGGAAGATCCCTAACATCTACTAAACAAGGTACCGATGTAGGGCATGAAACACACAGTTGGTTGAGCCACCATGCCACTGAAATACCATGGAGAGCATGAGACAATAGCTAAAGACAGGAAACGGAGTCTGACTTAGCACCCAGGCCCTGGGGACAATCCAGCACTGCATCTGCACCACACAGCGTTGGCGAAAATACCGATGACCAGGGACCATATCCATGAACTTGAGACACATGCTGCATAGGTAATGCTGAAAACATGCCCAACATGACTCGGTCACTGCACCTTGCGTGTGTGTCCAGACAAACATCACACACTGGCCAGACCCAGCAAGTAGAAGTCTGGATTTGACATATAGGCTTTGCCCGCCCCAACCACCCCCTACACGAGGCAAATAGTTGAGACACAGGTGGCACCAACATCTCATAGTCTGGGTGATAAACACAGGGGCAGGCAAAATGCAAGATTGGACGCCAAACAGCCAAGGTGCGCCTGTACAAATAATGAGGTACCAGTGCCCATCCTCAGATGAGTATAACAAGACACACAGGCACTAGCAACTGTGAGTATGAAGAAGGACATTCAGGTCAGGCTGCACAGTGGACACCTGTACAAAATAGCATGTCTATATACATGGTGCCAGGGGACAATGGCACAGAGCACAACCTACGCTGTAGACACTGAGAGTGTCCACGTTTATGATGACACATACAACACCGATGAAAAGGTGCCCCAGGGGACAGTAGTGGCCACGCAACTCCATGCTCCTGAATGGTAATGACTGCAACACACGCCACCATCCCTGCACTATGCGTATCGCACACTCATGCACATCATGTCACAGGCCACTACATAGGACATGCGCGCTGTAAGGCATGACACATGAGAGACCAACTCCCATGTCTGGATTCAGCATCAGTGCCAACTGACATGGAACCCACATGCAGTGAACTTGACAGGGCACAGCCAAGGTCCCAAAACCTGTTACACACCACCCCCACACATGATGCTACAGGCATAGTTCTCGTGGACAAAGCGCCAGCCTACATTACCTTGTGAAGGAGTGACTACACACAGACCAGGGAACACATTGCAAGGAGGGGAAGGGTGGCAGGGGCGCAGCGCTAAACTGGGGCAAACTGGATCAGCACAGCACCTTTAAACCCTGGCAGTGAATTCATGCTACTGTGCCCTTACAAATGCCGCTGACACACAACAAACACACATGTACCTACCCCCTTCCGGCTGCTGCTTCGCCTGTAAGCGCCTATCCAAGTCTGGAAAGACCACCGGCAGCACACGCCTGTGGAGGTGGCTCAGACGGCGGCGGCCGCGGTTCTTGTGGCTCTCAGGTGAGTCCCCCAGCAGGACCCGAGCAATCCTCCGCGTCCAGCACCGGATATCCTGCCAGCGTTTCCTCACCTGGGACATGCTCCGCCTCCGACCATCCACACCCCTCACGGCACTGACGGCGGTCAGCCAGATCTGCTCCTTGGCAGTGGCGCCTACCTGTGAGGAAGAACAAGTGACACCACATCAATACACCAGCCACATGTCACAGAGAGACATCTGATATCAAATTAGCTGGTAACAACAAGGCATGTCATGCAGCCAACGCATTGCACCTTTGTCATAGGGACATGATCCTCTGGTGAGGGAAAAAGCAGTACGTGCCATAGTGGGTACACAGGTGGAATGATGGCAATGTCACAATCAATGATCAAGGCTCACACTGTGCATCACACCCACCCCTCCTGTCTCAGGGCACTGCTGTGAGGACTCCACACACACCCCTCCTGTCTCAGGGCACTGCTGTTAGTGATAGGCACACACCCCTCCTGTCTCAGGGCACTGCTGGGAGCACTCTGTACCCACCCCTCCTGTCTCAGGGCACTGCTGGGAGCACTCTGTACCCACCCCTCCTGTCTCAGGGCACTGCTGTTAGTGATAGGCACACACCCCTCCTGTCTCAGGGCACTGCTGGGAGCACTCTGTACCCACCCCTCCTGTCTCAGGGCACTGCTGTTAGTGATAGGCACACACCCCTCCTGTCTCAGGGCACTGCTGGGAGACATCAGGCATCCCCCCCCCTGGGACCCCCCCAACAGTACATGGCATGTGTGTCACACCAGGACACAATGCCAGAAGTCACAGTCACAACATAGGGACAGTCTGTGCCAGTGGCCTATGCACTCACCTGATACCCTGGTCGCCCATACAGCATGGGGTACTGTGGGAGGATCACATCCAGCAATGCCATGTTCTCCTCCAGGGTGAATGGCTGTGACCTCTCCACAGCCCTTGACATGGTTCCAGGGAATCAGTAGCAGCAGCTGGGTCGACGAATTCAAAGATGTGCAGGCAAGTACTCCCTCATGGGACCTGGCTGCCTTATATGTGCCTTTCTGCCCTGTCTCATGCACAGGAGTACAGAGTGATTGGTCACTCACATTTGCATCCTATGTTTCCACCAATCCCTTCAAACCTAGCAGTCTGTGTGTACTCTATCGGTTTCATTCTCCTGCATGATGTCAGCTCCACAAACACATTGCAACAAAGTATTTTAATTCCAACTGACTTCTGCTGTTCACCTTCCAGAAGAAATTCGAATTTTGAACTTGGTCTCCATGACAACCAGCATGCATGTAGGCCTTAATACTTGTCCCTCATGTGTCCCCTATGTAATTTTGAGCTCCACACACAGGTACGGTGCGTTCCGGGGCCCTAGGGCACCCCAAATGCATTGCAACGGCCCGTACACGCGTGACTACGTTCACTATCAGTATGGGTGGCCTCGCGTATGCGTACTCGTAATGGTACGGGCCGTACACACGCCTGTACGCTCCCTATCACTACGAGTACGCATACGCGAGGCCACCCATACTGATAGGGAGCGTACACACGCCTGTACGCTCCCTATCAGTATGGGTGGCCTCGCGTATGCGTACTCGTAGTGATAGGGAGCGTACAGGCGTGTGTACGGCCCGTACCACTACGAGTACGCATACGCGAGGCCACCCATACTGATAGGGAGCGTACAGGCGTGTGTACGGCCCGTACCACTACGAGTACGCATACGCGAGGCCACCCATAGTGATAGTGAGCGTACATGCGTGTGTACGCTCCCTATCAGTATGGGTGGCCTCGCGTATGCGTACTCGTAGTGATAGGGAGCGTACAGGCGTGTGTACGGCCCGTACCACTACGAGTACGCATACGCGAGGCCACCCATAGTGATAGTGAGCGTACATGCGTGTGTACGGCCCTACCACTATGGGTGTTCTTGCGTATGCGTACTCGTAGTGGTACGGGCCGTACACATGCCTGTACGCTCGCCATCACGATGGGTACACATACGGCAGCACTCCCATAGTGATATGGGAACGTACACAGGCCCTCTTGGCAGCAGTACAGCGGTATTCACACATCACAGTGGCGACATGCGGCACACAGGTAGGGATAGGGCGGACATACTTGTCCATGGATGGACATACTTGCCCATTAATTGACATCGAGGCATCGTCTGTGCATCACTACATGTGTGGGGCACAGGTGTGACGGCCTGTGATGTGGAACATTACTCATGAGTCGAGAAGGCACCAGATGTATGATGAGATGTCTACAGATGTACTGTGTGATGGTGCGATGTGTGCCAGGCATGCCCTTGACTCCTTTGACATGTGTGCATGTCGTACTGCGCACTTGGGGTGAGCGTCACTGGCATGGCACGGACACCAACACACGGAAGTGTCCCCTGATGCCCGGTACAGGGGTTATGACACCTGACTTGTCACTACCCACGGTGCACAATGTGACTATGTCATGTATGTGTGGGGGCTTCCCATCAGGTTGATGTTGGAGCACCCTCAAAAGCTGCAGCCGTTGCAGCAACCAACATGTGTCTGTGTGTAGATTGTCATTGCACACTGTTCCGCACACCATGCCACATGTGGTATCGGATGTGAGGTGCACATGTATGCATGGGACACGGAGTAGCATGACAAGGACATGTCAGCATCCTCACAAGGTATGTGTGGTGAGTCATGACATGTGCACCTTCATGGCAAGGTGTGTGGGCTGGCCTAGTGTAATGTCATGTGACCTGTGGCTCCAGTGTTCCGCTACCAATCTCTGCAATCGGCATCCTACTGCTGCTGATGTGTGGGCGTATGTCACTCCTGTGTTGCGTCTGGCTGTTCACTTGCACTGGGACACAGCTATTCCCATGGCGTGGCATGGGGACGTTCTCAATCTCCGTGTGTAGCTGGGTCTTTGAAGGAGTGTCACCTTGCATCCATACGTGTCCTGGCCATGTAGCACATACCTGACTCCCTATGTAGCATGTGTGTATTGACAGATTAACATGTGCTCAGTACACATGAGTTGTTGTCGTAGTGCACTCACTCTTCCTTGTCACTTCCAAATTACTGCAGAGCGCCGCCTCTTGCCCGAAGAATTCCAGACTTGGCTGCCATGCAGGAGAATGACAGCATCCGGCTCTACCGCTTCACCCAACCGTTGATTCTGGAGTTGACGGCGAGACTGGCACCACACCTGCAACCGCAGCACAGGTATCCCACGGCACTGACACCCCAGCTGAAGGTAATGGCTGCCCTACATTTTCTTGCCACGGGTACCTTTCAAAATACCATAGCTCATGTTGGTGGCATGTCCCAGAGCACGTTCAGTGGTGTGCTGCATGATTTCTTAGAGGCCATGTTGATTCACCTGGATGACTTCATCAAGTTCCCAACCCCTGAACAGATGACTGAGGTCAAGCGTGGATTCTATGCCCTGGGAGGGATGCCCCATGTCATTGGGTCCATAGATGGGACACATGTAGCTTTGGTACCACCACACGCACGGGAGGTGGCGTACCGCAATCGGAAGCACTACCACTCCATCAATGCCCTTGTGGTGTGTCTGTCCAACATGGTGATTTCACATGTCTGTGCTCGTTTTCCAGGATCAGCACACGATGCCTACATCATGAGGCGTAGCGGGATGCCTGATATGATGATGCAGCTGCGAAACGAACGGGCATGTGTTGTTGGTGGGTACAGTCTGTCTGTCCTATATTCAGTATAGCCTACCAGCACGACCGCTTCACCAGTTCTAACGATGACCATGTGCTTTCCATGTAGGGGACGCTGGCTATCCCAACATGCCTTGGCTGCTCACACCTCTCCGCAACCCCATCACGCCGGCCCAGCTCCGCTACAACACCACCCATGGCCGGACAAGGCGAGTGATAGAGAGGACGTTTGGCATGCTGAAGAGCCGATTCAGGTGCCTCCACAAGACCGGCGGCGCACTCCCATATGCCCCGGCGAAGGTCTGCAAGATCTTCATGGTCTGCTGCATGCTGCACAACATGGCAGTTGAAAGAGCAGTGCCACTCATCCTGAATCAACATGACGAGGACCATCCACCCGTGGAGGACGAAGGGCTTGGCAATGGGGCTAGTGATGTGGAGGATGTGGAGCCGCAAGAGGACATCCGGACTCGGCTCATACGCGACTTCTTTGCATAGTGGTAAGTACCAGTGTCTGAGTGTGCACGCATTGGTCCCCGTGTGGCATGCGTTGTGATGTGTGTCTCCACCTGCATGTATGGCACGTGAGTCAGAGGTGTGTGTGGGTGTGTCACTGGAGTGATGGTGGCAGTGATGGTTGTACTTCCCCAGTCATAATTGTGACCTAGCATGTTGTCATCCATACATGTGTCGAGTTCATGCACATGCAAGTGGCTGTGCTTTTTGTGGCTGACTTCTTGTGTGTCTCTCTTCCCCAGGTACCTGCGCATGCCGTCTGCTGGTTGCATTGTTGTGGCACTGCTATTCCTCATGGACATGACATCGTGGGCTGACTCAGCGTTACAGGCACGGACACGTTTGGAAGTCTCCATGGGGTAAGGGATGCATCTGGGGTGTATTGGGTGTGGCAGTTGTTCACGATGTGTGCACACTGCCCCTGTCGGTGTTTGGTTCCTCTGCAGCCATGTCGCATCCCCATGGGACACGACATGCAGCTGTGTACACCTGAATAGATGGTCTGCCTGGTTGACAGTCATCAGTGAGGGGATAGGGGATTGTGATGATGGCATCAATGTGTGTGACACTGCCCTCGGACACATTCGGTTAGCATTGGCTTGACATGGTGTGGGACTTCGACATCCGCGGATCTATGGTGTATGGCAGGCTCTCCGTGTGCAGCTGTGGGTATTTAGCTGTTAGCCGACGCTTGTGTGCCAGTTCCATGGCGAACACGCATGAGTGCTGCTGAAGGGGGGTTAATGTTAAATAGGGGTCAAACCCAATATACCCTTGAGGGCTTGGGCAAAGAGATATGAGAAGGTCAGTGTGCCAACAAGGGATTTATTTTAAAGTGATCAATTATTTATGAATTTCACCGATTTGAATCAATAGGTATGTTAAGATAAAATAACATCAATGTGAAATCAATTTCATAAACTGGACATCATAGATATATAATGATAACAACGCACACGGGGATTTCTTTTGTGATTCAAACACATTAGTTTATGTAATTTCATCCAGAGTAAAAAGAGTACAAAAAAGACATAAATTAAAGCAATATATCATGAAAACAGGGGACGGAGTTAAGTCCTCATTTCATCTATATATACACATCTATTCCTGATTGGTTTGAACAGAGATGCAGCTTTTTCTTAAAAATACAATCTGCTGTACATAACGAATAACTTGGAATTAGATGGTAAAGTCGACGTTTCGGTCTTGGGTGGTGTCAATCCGTCAGACCATCTTCAGGACAATGATTGCTTAAAAAAGGGACTCCTAAACAATACAATGCAAATAGTTACATAAATGTAAACATAAGTGCACTAACAAATCTATGTACAAAGTTTAACCCGTGTGCGAGCAATAAAGTTATCAATGTCTTTTATCAAAAGTTATATCAAATGTCTAATATTGAAAATGCTATTGTCTTTCAATCATTTCAACCAATTATTTTCTGTGCTAATAGATAATTTGTATCAATGGTCATGCTTACTTAGAGGTCTCAGTAGCGTTCTCACGTAACTTTATTTAAAATCATGTGAGTATTTACACTGCAAATCAAAAAACATGATTCAAAATTTAGTCAAAGAGAGTTGTCATGTTGTGTGAAAGAAATAGTAGATTTTATCATACCATGTGGAGCTTTGGCATCAGCAACTGCCAGATCGTGGTAATGCGGGAATCAATCCTGCCGAGATTTAATTTCTGTACAATAGAAATAGATGATGGTGTATTAACTATTCAATCACCTATATGTTATTTCTCTTTTTCTGACTATGTTTATAGATTCCAATCGTAGTAATGGTAGTATGGATCTATTTAAGAGACCCGATTGTTTGCCAGTTTATTCACAATTTGTGTAATACAGTGATTTTCAAAGCTTGAATGAATTTTAGACATTATATATACCACAGAGAGAGGTGCTACAGCTTAAGGAAAGGGGCCTGACTAGTGTATATCCCAGCAGGGCAAAATAATGAACTTTCCTCAGTGAAGTTTTGCTTTGTTCATCGTTGATTTAGAAGAATGTCAATTTGGGTAAATCACTCGAGACTGTACTAGAAATTAACGTTTGCTGACAGAACACGTTATTAGCCGATCAGTAAGCAATGAGTAAATTAAACATGACTTACATTTCTGTCGTTAGTCTTCAGAATGTGAATATGATCCGTCTGGATCAGGATAGACTGATAATACACTGCTTTTAAAGAAAGGCTGTGGTTACAAATCGGCACAGCTGAAAGCTGGAAGGATAGAAAGAGTGACGGCGTTAGGTTGAAGCGGCCATTCATTGCAGTCTTATTTAAATTAAACAACTGCAATTATCTAGGGTGTGTAGGGGAAATTTGTCATCTCACATTTAGCGTGGACAAATTGATGTTGTATTTCTACAATGGACATTTAATTGCCCGGTTATCCAGTATAACAATAAACATATTTTAAAGCATATACAATCGCTTAGAGGGTTATCATACGCTGATTGATTGTTGTTTAAAAAAGGATCTTTTCTTATTTTACAGGGTCAAAGAGTTATATAAATACACTGTTTGGAGTGTACTGAATCAAGCAAGAATGCGCGTCATAAATTCACCGGTGAACAGTACAGACATTTTAAACAACTTACTTTTCTGGCGTCAGTCTTCAGAGAATCAATGGGGGTCTGCCTGCATCAGAACAGCCTAAAGGTGTACTAAGCTGTGAAGTGCTTTTAAAGGCTGACTGTGGCAGCAATTCAAAACAGCTGAGAGTCAAGAAAATAGACAGGGTATCTTTATCGAATGACAGCGGCCATCTTGAAGAGGCTTTTATCCACTTGATGGCTATGTTGTCACTGTGGTATATCAGTTATATTACAGCTAACTGAATGTATTGATTAATAGTTATGTATGTGATCTAGAGTAAGGTTATCAGAGGCCGGTCATTAATGAAATCCGGTCCATTCTCGGCTCCACGAGACATATATAAACTTTTACGTTGGATTACAGCCGCCATTTTGAAGTGTCCAACTTCACTCAAAGAGTATATTATTTCCTATTTCTTATTAGCATTAATTAAAGACGAATTTCTGTGGTTGTAACTGAGTGGAAAACGATTATGAGCCGCTTCAAATAAGCGGGACATTAATCATGCTCCGAGGTAATCCTTTACCTTAGTGCTCAATGTCAGTGTAAACTATATTTAAATAACACAAAAATGTGAAAACATACTGAAAGTCTGTAAAAAATTTTTGATTACATGTTGATATATTTCTCACAGATACAAATCCAGTAAGTCGACCGTGTATCTATAACATTGGATATTACATGAAGTTATTGAACATAAATATGGGTATCCTGCCTATATCCATTCTATTTCTCACGGTGCAGTACATAAGTATAGTTCGATGAAGGAATATAAAGTCTGCATTCTTATCAGCAACACAGAGACGTGCTATTTTTCTCGCATTGTATTAAACAAAAACATAATTGGGTCAGTTGATGTCAAATATACCTTTTTATCAGCATCTCATAGAGATACTATATCGGTTGACAATCGGATCATTCGTTGTTGTAGTTGGTTAACGATCAGATGTTCAGATCTGGATTTACATGGGCAGGGGCAGCTACTTAGATGGTGTTTACATAGATAGGTAGCATGATGAATGCGATACAATTTCAATGAGTCTATGAAATATGGGATTAAACAGCCTAGTTTGAAACTGAAGAGGGCTGTTAGGGCCTAGATCCACAGCCCTACTCATAGGAGATGCTACTGTCAGTAAAGGTACAGTTCAAATGATGAAAGGACATCAACGGTTAAGACAAGCCAGCGAGTGCCACTCAGTGGCAGAGTTCAGGCCTTTTTTAATGTTATCAGTACGACAGATCCAACGGTTCTCCCTCAATGTCAGTATGTGATCCACGTTTGTCTGTCGAATTGTGGGCTTAACGACTTCGATGACCCACCAGAGCATTTCTTTCTCAGTATGTTTCAGTTGCATATAATGCTCCACTAATGGTGCAGTCTCTACTTTACACCTAATTCTAGATTGGTGTTGCAGAATCCGTTTTTTGACCATTTGTGTGGTCTTGCCTATATATTTGAGATTGCAAGGGCATTGTATGCAATAAACCACATTACTGGTATTGCAATTCGAAAAGGATTTGACCATGTAGTTCTCACCCAGGAACTCAAATGATTTGGTGGTTATTGTGGTGGGGCATGCTGCACACTTGCCACATTTATGGTGCCCTATTAATGGTGTCAATTGGCGCATGTCATCAACCACATTTTGGTCTGTCATTTTATAAGCATGTACAAGTCGGTCTTTGAGATTCGTACCTCTCTTGAATGAAAAGAGTGGTTCCTTGGTGAACTCAGGCAATGCAGAAAGGAGTGACCAGTGTTTCTTTACAATTTTCTTGATTTTATTAGTTGCCGTGCCAAATGTAGTGACACAAACAAGTTCTGGTTCATTATTCTTAGTTTTCACTTCGAGTAAGGCATCTCGGTCGTTGTACCATGCTCTCTTTAGAGATTTTTTCAACAATTTGTTTGGATAGCCACGTTGATGTAACTTATCTTTGAGTTTTTTTGCTTCCAGAAAATAATCTTCTCTTCTGGAGCAATTTCTCCGAAGACGGAGAAATTGACCAAACGGTAAGCCATCCTTGAGAGACTGGGGGTGGTGGCTTTCATATTTCAGAAGGGTGTTACGGGCTGTTGGCTTCGTGAAAAGGGTGGTATAGAGTTTGTTATCTGTGTCTACTTTAATTGAGATATCAAGAAAATTCATCTGTTGGTTGTTGTAATCAATAGTGAATTGTAGATTGGAATTTTGGGAGTTTATCCAGGCATGGAACTCAAGTAGTAGTTCCACATTGCCTCTCCAAATAAAGAACACGTCGTCTATATACCGAAGCCAACATGAAATATTGGTTGTATACGGATTGATGGAATTTTGGACATGTTTTTTCTCAAACTCGGATACATAGATATTGGCTATATCCGGTGCGTAGACAGCACCCATTGCAACTCCCTTGAGTTGTTGAAAAAAAGTCCTTTCAAAAAGGAAGAAGTTTTCGCATAGGGATATTCTTATGCATTCAACAATGAAATCGGTTGGTACCGCATGTGGTCTGGGTCTATCCTCAAGTAAATGTTCAATGATCTCCAAAACTTCTGCTTGTGGAATGTTAGTGTAAAGACTCTCTATGTCCATAGAGACTAGAAGTTGTGTCAGTGGATCAAATGTATAGTTTTCAACCACATTGATGACCGCTGTGGTATCTCTAATATAGGTAGGTGTTTCTGTGGCAAAAGGTCGAATGAAAAAATCTGCATATTGAGCCAGTGGTTTTAAGATGGAATTGCACCCTGAGACAGTTGGTCTACCGGGAGGTGTCTCAGCATTCTTATGTACCTTGGGTAAGATATATATCACCGGTACTGTGGGGGATTTGTTGATGAGAAAAGATGCTTCTTTGGCACTTAGCCACCCACCATCGAAACCTTGTTTGCTCAACTCACTGATAGACTTCTCAATACGTGAAGTAGGATTGTGATTTAACTTCTTGTAGTGTGACGATACCGAAAGCTGTCTGTTCATTTCAGCATTATAGGATGTCAAATCCCAGAGTACGATGCCACCGCCTTTATCGGCTGGTTTAATGATGGTTTCTGGAAGAGATTGGAGATTTCTTAAAGCTTGTTGTTCATTGGAAGTGAGGTTGAATCTTGTGTGTGTGGGTTTTTGGAAAAGGTTATCTATCTCTGTGAGGATAGCATTCTCGAAAGTAATGATTTCTTTGGCTATCATTGTGTTAACCGGAAAAAAGGTTGAAGGCTGATGTAACCCTGTGGTATCAGACACATGTGCAATGATTTTATTTGCAAAGAAATTTTTCAGTCTAACCGAGCGGAAGAACTTATATAGTTCCAATTTGGTTTGGAACAAGTCGTTCCTATTGGTCGGCACGAAGGACAACCCTGCAGAAAGCACGGAAATCTCAGCTTCAGAAAGGTTGTGTTTTGATAGATTGAAGATGGGAATAGTCTCATTAGTTTTTACCATTCGTAGTACTGGTTCCGGGTTTGTCGATAGCCCGGTGTGTAGTGGTTGCGCGACCAACCCCTCCTCGCACCTCGTTGTCTCCGAGGTTGGCCGGATCCTCTCCGATCCTGACCTAAAAAAGACTGCCGTGATGTTGAAGGTTGTTGGTCAAAAACTTGGCGATAGTTCTTTTCGGATGTCCGATCACTATCAGTGTCTGAGTTTGTATCTGAGAATGTCACTTTTTTAGGGAGATCTGGTCTTAGATTATGATTTTGTTGTTGGTAAAAATCTTTCTGTAGATAGGGATAGGTTCTTTCTTTGCTGTATCTACGGATATCTTTGTGCAATTTATCTGTTTTTTTGTGGGAGTTAAACTCCTCAAAATCTTTTATTGTCAGTGCCACTTTGTCTAACAACGCTTTTGCATTGACTATGCTGGAATCGGCATTGATTTTACTTTCTAGATTTTCAATCTCCTTTGTCAGTTGTTTAATATGTTTGATGGCTGTCTCTATGCTAAGCACCATCCATGTGCGGGAGCATTTGTTGGATGCGAAACTGAACCCAATCTTAAAGTCTTCGTCGTCGACAAAGATGATTGGAATATTTCTAATTTGTAGTCCGCCTGGTATGATGTTGGCATTCAGACAGTCAGTTAGAAATTTCGCATGCAGTTCCGTTCGGACCAGCTTCTTTTTCAGTCTCTCTAATTGATTTAAATCAGATTCGTAGGGTAGGGACACTACCGAACCTTTAGCTCCTAGCAAGGAGGGGCCTGCAGCTATCTTTAGGACATATTCATCCGTATAGGACAATGTCTCCGCCTCAGACATAAGTATGAGTGAAATTTGATATTTAAGACAGGAGAGCTGATGTGACAATGTGGTCTACTTAACTATAGAAACAATAGAAAAGCACAATTTTTAATTCTTTCTAGTAAAATTCGGGGAAAGAAATAAGACTAGATTACAATCTAAAGTTCTGACAAAAACCACTTCAAAGAAGTGACCCAAAGCAGACTGCCGTCTGCGCTGGAACAATGTTAAATAGGGGTCAAACCCAATATACCCTTGAGGGCTTGGGCAAAGAGATATGAGAAGGTCAGTGTGCCAACAAGGGATTTATTTTAAAGTGATCAATTATTTATGAATTTCACCGATTTGAATCAATAGGTATGTTAAGATAAAATAACATCAATGTGAAATCAATTTCATAAACTGGACATCATAGATATATAATGATAACAACGCACACGGGGATTTCTTTTGTGATTCAAACACATTAGTTTATGTAATTTCATCCAGAGTAAAAAGAGTACAAAAAAGACATAAATTAAAGCAATATATCATGAAAACAGGGGACGGAGTTAAGTCCTCATTTCATCTATATATACACATCTATTCCTGATTGGTTTGAACAGAGATGCAGCTTTTTCTTAAAAATACAATCTGCTGTACATAACGAATAACTTGGAATTAGATGGTAAAGTCGACGTTTCGGTCTTGGGTGGTGTCAATCCGTCAGACCATCTTCAGGACAATGATTGCTTAAAAAAGGGACTCCTAAACAATACAATGCAAATAGTTACATAAATGTAAACATAAGTGCACTAACAAATCTATGTACAAAGTTTAACCCGTGTGCGAGCAATAAAGTTATCAATGTCTTTTATCAAAAGTTATATCAAATGTCTAATATTGAAAATGCTATTGTCTTTCAATCATTTCAACCAATTATTTTCTGTGCTAATAGATAATTTGTATCAATGGTCATGCTTACTTAGAGGTCTCAGTAGCGTTCTCACGTAACTTTATTTAAAATCATGTGAGTATTTACACTGCAAATCAAAAAACATGATTCAAAATTTAGTCAAAGAGAGTTGTCATGTTGTGTGAAAGAAATAGTAGATTTTATCATACCATGTGGAGCTTTGGCATCAGCAACTGCCAGATCGTGGTAATGCGGGAATCAATCCTGCCGAGATTTAATTTCTGTACAATAGAAATAGATGATGGTGTATTAACTATTCAATCACCTATATGTTATTTCTCTTTTTCTGACTATGTTTATAGATTCCAATCGTAGTAATGGTAGTATGGATCTATTTAAGAGACCCGATTGTTTGCCAGTTTATTCACAATTTGTGTAATACAGTGATTTTCAAAGCTTGAATGAATTTTAGACATTATATATACCACAGAGAGAGGTGCTACAGCTTAAGGAAAGGGGCCTGACTAGTGTATATCCCAGCAGGGCAAAATAATGAACTTTCCTCAGTGAAGTTTTGCTTTGTTCATCGTTGATTTAGAAGAATGTCAATTTGGGTAAATCACTCGAGACTGTACTAGAAATTAACGTTTGCTGACAGAACACGTTATTAGCCGATCAGTAAGCAATGAGTAAATTAAACATGACTTACATTTCTGTCGTTAGTCTTCAGAATGTGAATATGATCCGTCTGGATCAGGATAGACTGATAATACACTGCTTTTAAAGAAAGGCTGTGGTTACAAATCGGCACAGCTGAAAGCTGGAAGGATAGAAAGAGTGACGGCGTTAGGTTGAAGCGGCCATTCATTGCAGTCTTATTTAAATTAAACAACTGCAATTATCTAGGGTGTGTAGGGGAAATTTGTCATCTCACATTTAGCGTGGACAAATTGATGTTGTATTTCTACAATGGACATTTAATTGCCCGGTTATCCAGTATAACAATAAACATATTTTAAAGCATATACAATCGCTTAGAGGGTTATCATACGCTGATTGATTGTTGTTTAAAAAAGGATCTTTTCTTATTTTACAGGGTCAAAGAGTTATATAAATACACTGTTTGGAGTGTACTGAATCAAGCAAGAATGCGCGTCATAAATTCACCGGTGAACAGTACAGACATTTTAAACAACTTACTTTTCTGGCGTCAGTCTTCAGAGAATCAATGGGGGTCTGCCTGCATCAGAACAGCCTAAAGGTGTACTAAGCTGTGAAGTGCTTTTAAAGGCTGACTGTGGCAGCAATTCAAAACAGCTGAGAGTCAAGAAAATAGACAGGGTATCTTTATCGAATGACAGCGGCCATCTTGAAGAGGCTTTTATCCACTTGATGGCTATGTTGTCACTGTGGTATATCAGTTATATTACAGCTAACTGAATGTATTGATTAATAGTTATGTATGTGATCTAGAGTAAGGTTATCAGAGGCCGGTCATTAATGAAATCCGGTCCATTCTCGGCTCCACGAGACATATATAAACTTTTACGTTGGATTACAGCCGCCATTTTGAAGTGTCCAACTTCACTCAAAGAGTATATTATTTCCTATTTCTTATTAGCATTAATTAAAGACGAATTTCTGTGGTTGTAACTGAGTGGAAAACGATTATGAGCCGCTTCAAATAAGCGGGACATTAATCATGCTCCGAGGTAATCCTTTACCTTAGTGCTCAATGTCAGTGTAAACTATATTTAAATAACACAAAAATGTGAAAACATACTGAAAGTCTGTAAAAATTTTTTGATTACATGTTGATATATTTCTCACAGATACAAATCCAGTAAGTCGACCGTGTATCTATAACATTGGATATTACATGAAGTTATTGAACATAAATATGGGTATCCTGCCTATATCCATTCTATTTCTCACGGTGCAGTACATAAGTATAGTTCGATGAAGGAATATAAAGTCTGCATTCTTATCAGCAACACAGAGACGTGCTATTTTTCTCGCATTGTATTAAACAAAAACATAATTGGGTCAGTTGATGTCAAATATACCTTTTTATCAGCATCTCATAGAGATTCTATATCGGTTGACAATCGGATCATTCGTTGTTGTAGTTGGTTAACGATCAGATGTTCAGATCTGGATTTACATGGGCAGGGGCAGCTACTTAGATGGTGTTTACATAGATAGGTAGCATGATGAATGCGATACAATTTCAATGAGTCTATGAAATATGGGATTAAACAGCCTAGTTTGAAACTGAAGAGGGCTGTTAGGGCCTAGATCCACAGCCCTACTCATAGGAGATGCTACTGTCAGTAAAGGTACAGTTCAAATGATGAAAGGACATCAACGGTTAAGACAAGCCAGCGAGTGCCACTCAGTGGCAGAGTTCAGGCCTTTTTTAATGTTATCAGTACGACAGATCCAACGGTTCTCCCTCAATGTCAGTATGTGATCCACGTTTGTCTGTCGAATTGTGGGCTTAATGACTTCGATGACCCACCAGAGCATTTCTTTCTCAGTATGTTTCAGTTGCATATAATGCTCCACTAATGGTGCAGTCTCTACTTTACACCTAATTCTAGATTGGTGTTGCAGAATCCGTTTTTTGACCATTTGTGTGGTCTTGCCTATATATTTGAGATTGCAAGGGCATTGTATGCAATAAACCACATTACTGGTGTTGCAATTCGAAAAGGATTTGACCATGTAGTTCTCACCCAGGAACTCAAATGATTTGGTGGTTATTGTGGTGGGGCATGCTGCACACTTGCCACATTTATGGTGCCCTATTAATGGTGTCAATTGGCGCATGTCATCAACCACATTTTGGTCTGTCATTTTATAAGCATGTACAAGTCGGTCTTTGAGATTCGTACCTCTCTTGAATGAAAAGAGTGGTTCCTTGGTGAACTCAGGCAATGCAGAAAGGAGTGACCAGTGTTTCTTTACAATTTTCTTGATTTTATTAGTTGCCGTGCCAAATGTAGTGACACAAACAAGTTCTGGTTCATTATTCTTAGTTTTCACTTCGAGTAAGGCATCTCGGTCGTTGTACCATGCTCTCTTTAGAGATTTTTTCAACAATTTGTTTGGATAGCCACGTTGATGTAACTTATCTTTGAGTTTTTTTGCTTCCAGAAAATAATCTTCTCTTCTGGAGCAATTTCTCCGAAGACGGAGAAATTGACCAAACGGTAAGCCATCCTTGAGAGACTGGGGGTGGTGGCTTTCATATTTCAGAAGGGTGTTACGGGCTGTTGGCTTCGTGAAAAGGGTGGTATAGAGTTTGTTATCTGTGTCTACTTTAATTGAGATATCAAGAAAATTCATCTGTTGGTTGTTGTAATCAATAGTGAATTGTAGATTGGAATTTTGGGAGTTTATCCAGGCATGGAACTCAAGTAGTAGTTCCACATTGCCTCTCCAAATAAAGAACACGTCGTCTATATACCGAAGCCAACATGAAATATTGGTTGTATACGGATTGATGGAATTTTGGACATGTTTTTTCTCAAACTCGGATACATAGATATTGGCTATATCCGGTGCGTAGACAGCACCCATTGCAACTCCCTTGAGTTGTTGAAAAAAAGTCCTTTCAAAAAGGAAGAAGTTTTCGCATAGGGATATTCTTATGCATTCAACAATGAAATCGGTTGGTACCGCATGTGGTCTGGGTCTATCCTCAAGTAAATGTTCAATGATCTCCAAAACTTCTGCTTGTGGAATGTTAGTGTAAAGACTCTCTATGTCCATAGAGACTAGAAGTTGTGTCAGTGGATCAAATGTATAGTTTTCAACCACATTGATGACCGCTGTGGTATCTCTAATATAGGTAGGTGTTTCTGTGGCAAAAGGTCGAATGAAAAAATCTGCATATTGAGCCAGTGGTTTTAAGATGGAATTGCACCCTGAGACAATTGGTCTACCGGGAGGTGTCTCAGCATTCTTATGTACCTTGGGTAAGATATATATCACCGGTACTGTGGGGGATTTGTTGATGAGAAAAGATGCTTCTTTGGCACTTAGCCACCCACCATCGAAACCTTGTTTGCTCAACTCACTGATAGACTTCTCAATACGTGAAGTAGGATTGTGATTTAACTTCTTGTAGTGTGACGATACCGAAAGCTGTCTGTTCATTTCAGCATTATAGGATGTCAAATCCCAGAGTACGATGCCACCGCCTTTATCGGCTGGTTTAATGATGGTTTCTGGAAGAGATTGGAGATTTCTTAAAGCTTGTTGTTCATTGGAAGTGAGGTTGAATCTTGTGTGTGTGGGTTTTTGGAAAAGGTTATCTATCTCTGTGAGGATAGCATTCTCGAAAGTAATGATTTCTTTGGCTATCATTGTGTTAACCGGAAAAAAGGTTGAAGGCTGATGTAACCCTGTGGTATCAGACACATGTGCAATGATTTTATTTGCAAAGAAATTTTTCAGTCTAACCGAGCGGAAGAACTTATATAGTTCCAATTTGGTTTGGAACAAGTCGTTCCTATTGGTCGGCACGAAGGACAACCCTGCAGAAAGCACGGAAATCTCAGCTTCAGAAAGGTTGTGTTTTGATAGATTGAAGATGGGAATAGTCTCATTAGTTTTTACCATTCGTAGTACTGGTTCCGGGTTTGTCGATAGCCCGGTGTGTAGTGGTTGCGCGACCAACCCCTCCTCGCACCTCGTTGTCTCCGAGGTTGGCCGGATCCTCTCCGATCCTGACCTAAAAAAGACTGCCGTGATGTTGAAGGTTGTTGGTCAAAAACTTGGCGATAGTTCTTTTCGGATGTCCGATCACTATCAGTGTCTGAGTTTGTATCTGAGAATGTCACTTTTTTAGGGAGATCTGGTCTTAGATTATGATTTTGTTGTTGGTAAAAATCTTTCTGTAGATAGGGATAGGTTCTTTCTTTGCTGTATCTACGGATATCTTTGTGCAATTTATCTGTTTTTTTGTGGGAGTTAAACTCCTCAAAATCTTTTATTGTCAGTGCCACTTTGTCTAACAACGCTTTTGCATTGACTATGCTGGAATCGGCATTGATTTTACTTTCTAGATTTTCAATCTCCTTTGTCAGTTGTTTAATATGTTTGATGGCTGTCTCTATGCTAAGCACCATCCATGTGCGGGAGCATTTGTTGGATGCGAAACTGAACCCAATCTTAAAGTCTTCGTCGTCGACAAAGATGATTGGAATATTTCTAATTTGTAGTCCGCCTGGTATGATGTTGGCATTCAGACAGTCAGTTAGAAATTTCGCATGCAGTTCCGTTCGGACCAGCTTCTTTTTCAGTCTCTCTAATTGATTTAAATCAGATTCGTAGGGTAGGGACACTACCGAACCTTTAGCTCCTAGCAAGGAGGGGCCTGCAGCTATCTTTAGGACATATTCATCCGTATAGGACAATGTCTCCGCCTCAGACATAAGTATGAGTGAAATTTGATATTTAAGACAGGAGAGCTGATGTGACAATGTGGTCTACTTAACTATAGAAACAATAGAAAAGCACAATTTTTAATTCTTTCTAGTAAAATTCGGGGAAAGAAATAAGACTAGATTACAATCTAAAGTTCTGACAAAAACCACTTCAAAGAAGTGACCCAAAGCAGACTGCCGTCTGCGCTGGAACAATGTTAAATAGGGGTCAAACCCAATATACCCTTGAGGGCTTGGGCAAAGAGATATGAGAAGGTCAGTGTGCCAACAAGGGATTTATTTTAAAGTGATCAATTATTTATGAATTTCACCGATTTGAATCAATAGGTATGTTAAGATAAAATAACATCAATGTGAAATCAATTTCATAAACTGGACATCATAGATATATAATGATAACAACGCACACGGGGATTTCTTTTGTGATTCAAACACATTAGTTTATGTAATTTCATCCAGAGTAAAAAGAGTACAAAAAAGACATAAATTAAAGCAATATATCATGAAAACAGGGGACGGAGTTAAGTCCTCATTTCATCTATATATACACATCTATTCCTGATTGGTTTGAACAGAGATGCAGCTTTTTCTTAAAAATACAATCTGCTGTACATAACGAATAACTTGGAATTAGATGGTAAAGTCGACGTTTCGGTCTTGGGTGGTGTCAATCCGTCAGACCATCTTCAGGACAATGATTGCTTAAAAAAGGGACTCCTAAACAATACAATGCAAATAGTTACATAAATGTAAACATAAGTGCACTAACAAATCTATGTACAAAGTTTAACCCGTGTGCGAGCAATAAAGTTATCAATGTCTTTTATCAAAAGTTATATCAAATGTCTAATATTGAAAATGCTATTGTCTTTCAATCATTTCAACCAATTATTTTCTGTGCTAATAGATAATTTGTATCAATGGTCATGCTTACTTAGAGGTCTCAGTAGCGTTCTCACGTAACTTTATTTAAAATCATGTGAGTATTTACACTGCAAATCAAAAAACATGATTCAAAATTTAGTCAAAGAGAGTTGTCATGTTGTGTGAAAGAAATAGTAGATTTTATCATACCATGTGGAGCTTTGGCATCAGCAACTGCCAGATCGTGGTAATGCGGGAATCAATCCTGCCGAGATTTAATTTCTGTACAATAGAAATAGATGATGGTGTATTAACTATTCAATCACCTATATGTTATGTGTAATACAGTGATTTTCAAAGCTTGAATGAATTTTAGACATTATATATCTTCACATTCTGAAGACTAACGACAGAAATGTAAGTCATGTTTAATTTACTCATTGCTTACTGATCGGCTAATAACGTGTTCTGTCAGCAAACGTTAATTTCTAGTACAGTCTCGAGTGATTTACCCAAATTGACATTCTTCTAAATCAACGATGAACAAAGCAAAACTTCACTGAGGAAAGTTCATTATTTTGCCCTGCTGGGATATACACTAGTCAGGCCCCTTTCCTTAAGCTGTAGCACCTCTCTCTGTGGTATATATAATGTCTAAAATTCATTCAAGCTTTGAAAATCACTGTATTACACAAATTGTGAATAAACTGGCAAACAATCGGGTCTCTTAAATAGATCCATACTACCATTACTACGATTGGAATCTATAAACATAGTCAGAAAAAGAGAAATAACATATAGGTGATTGAATAGTTAATACACCATCATCTATTTCTATTGTACAGAAATTAAATCTCGGCAGGATTGATTCCCGCATTACCACGATCTGGCAGTTGCTGATGCCAAAGCTCCACATGGTATGATAAAATCTACTATTTCTTTCACACAACATGACAACTCTCTTTGACTAAATTTTGAATCATGTTTTTTGATTTGCAGTGTAAATACTCACATGATTTTAAATAAAGTTACGTGAGAACGCTACTGAGACCTCTAAGTAAGCATGACCATTGATACAAATTATCTATTAGCACAGAAAATAATTGGTTGAAATGATTGAAAGACAATAGCATTTTCAATATTAGACATTTGATATAACTTTTGATAAAAGACATTGATAACTTTATTGCTCGCACACGGGTTAAACTTTGTACATAGATTTGTTAGTGCACTTATGTTTACATTTATGTAACTATTTGCATTGTATTGTTTAGGAGTCCCTTTTTTAAGCAATCATTGTCCTGAAGATGGTCTGACGGATTGACACCACCCAAGACCGAAACGTCGACTTTACCATCTAATTCCAAGTTATTCGTTACGTACAGCAGATTGTATTTTTAAGAAAAAGCTGCATCTCTGTTCAAACCAATCAGGAATAGATGTGTATATATAGATGAAATGAGGACTTAACTCCGTCCCCTGTTTTCATGATATATTGCTTTAATTTATGTCTTTTTTGTACTCTTTTTACTCTGGATGAAATTACATAAACTAATGTGTTTGAATCACAAAAGAAATCCCCGTGTGCGTTGTTATCATTATATATCTATGATGTCCAGTTTATGAAATTGATTTCACATTGATGTTATTTTATCTTAACATACCTATTGATTCAAATCGGTGAAATTCATAAATAATTGATCACTTTAAAATAAATCCCTTGTTGGCACACTGACCTTCTCATATCTCTTTGCCCAAGCCCTCAAGGGTATATTGGGTTTGACCCCTATTTAACATTGTTCCAGCGCAGACGGCAGTCTGCTTTGGGTCACTTCTTTGAAGTGGTTTTTGTCAGAACTTTAGATTGTAATCTAGTCTTATTTCTTTCCCCGAATTTTACTAGAAAGAATTAAAAATTGTGCTTTTCTATTGTTTCTATAGTTAAGTAGACCACATTGTCACATCAGCTCTCCTGTCTTAAATATCAAATTTCACTCATACTTATGTCTGAGGCGGAGACATTGTCCTATACGGATGAATATGTCCTAAAGATAGCTGCAGGCCCCTCCTTGCTAGGAGCTAAAGGTTCGGTAGTGTCCCTACCCTACGAATCTGATTTAAATCAATTAGAGAGACTGAAAAAGAAGCTGGTCCGAACGGAACTGCATGCGAAATTTCTAACTGACTGTCTGAATGCCAACATCATACCAGGCGGACTACAAATTAGAAATATTCCAATCATCTTTGTCGACGACGAAGACTTTAAGATTGGGTTCAGTTTCGCATCCAACAAATGCTCCCGCACATGGATGGTGCTTAGCATAGAGACAGCCATCAAACATATTAAACAACTGACAAAGGAGATTGAAAATCTAGAAAGTAAAATCAATGCCGATTCCAGCATAGTCAATGCAAAAGCGTTGTTAGACAAAGTGGCACTGACAATAAAAGATTTTGAGGAGTTTAACTCCCACAAAAAAACAGATAAATTGCACAAAGATATCCGTAGATACAGCAAAGAAAGAACCTATCCCTATCTACAGAAAGATTTTTACCAACAACAAAATCATAATCTAAGACCAGATCTCCCTAAAAAAGTGACATTCTCAGATACAAACTCAGACACTGATAGTGATCGGACATCCGAAAAGAACTATCGCCAAGTTTTTGACCAACAACCTTCAACATCACGGCAGTCTTTTTTAGGTCAGGATCGGAGAGGATCCGGCCAACCTCGGAGACAACGAGGTGCGAGGAGGGGTTGGTCGCGCAACCACTACACACCGGGCTATCGACAAACCCGGAACCAGTACTACGAATGGTAAAAACTAATGAGACTATTCCCATCTTCAATCTATCAAAACACAACCTTTCTGAAGCTGAGATTTCCGTGCTTTCTGCAGGGTTGTCCTTCGTGCCGACCAATAGGAACGACTTGTTCCAAACCAAATTGGAACTATATAAGTTCTTCCGCTCGGTTAGACTGAAAAATTTCTTTGCAAATAAAATCATTGCACATGTGTCTGATACCACAGGGTTACATCAGCCTTCAACCTTTTTTCCGGTTAACACAATGATAGCCAAAGAAATCATTACTTTCGAGAATGCTATCCTCACAGAGATAGATAACCTTTTCCAAAAACCCACACACACAAGATTCAACCTCACTTCCAATGAACAACAAGCTTTAAGAAATCTCCAATCTCTTCCAGAAACCATCATTAAACCAGCCGATAAAGGCGGTGGCATCGTACTCTGGGATTTGACATCCTATAATGCTGAAATGAACAGACAGCTTTCGGTATCGTCACACTACAAGAAGTTAAATCACAATCCTACTTCACGTATTGAGAAGTCTATCAGTGAGTTGAGCAAACAAGGTTTCGATGGTGGGTGGCTAAGTGCCAAAGAAGCATCTTTTCTCATCAACAAATCCCCCACAGTACCGGTGATATATATCTTACCCAAGGTACATAAGAATGCTGAGACACCTCCCGGTAGACCAATTGTCTCAGGGTGCAATTCCATCTTAAAACCACTGGCTCAATATGCAGATTTTTTCATTCGACCTTTTGCCACAGAAACACCTACCTATATTAGAGATACCACAGCGGTCATCAATGTGGTTGAAAACTATACATTTGATCCACTGACACAACTTCTAGTCTCTATGGACATAGAGAGTCTTTACACTAACATTCCACAAGCAGAAGTTTTGGAGATCATTGAACATTTACTTGAGGATAGACCCAGACCACATGCGGTACCAACCGATTTCATTGTTGAATGCATAAGAATATCCCTATGCGAAAACTTCTTCCTTTTTGAAAGGACTTTTTTTCAACAACTCAAGGGAGTTGCAATGGGTGCTGTCTACGCACCGGATATAGCCAATATCTATGTATCCGAGTTTGAGAAAAAACATGTCCAAAATTCCATCAATCCGTATACAACCAATATTTCATGTTGGCTTCGGTATATAGACGACGTGTTCTTTATTTGGAGAGGCAATGTGGAACTACTACTTGAGTTCCATGCCTGGATAAACTCCCAAAATTCCAATCTACAATTCACTATTGATTACAACAACCAACAGATGAATTTTCTTGATATCTCAATTAAAGTAGACACAGATAACAAACTCTATACCACCCTTTTCACGAAGCCAACAGCCCGTAACACCCTTCTGAAATATGAAAGCCACCACCCCCAGTCTCTCAAGGATGGCTTACCGTTTGGTCAATTTCTCCGTCTTCGGAGAAATTGCTCCAGAAGAGAAGATTATTTTCTGGAAGCAAAAAAACTCAAAGATAAGTTACATCAACGTGGCTATCCAAACAAATTGTTGAAAAAATCTCTAAAGAGAGCATGGTACAACGACCGAGATGCCTTACTCGAAGTGAAAACTAAGAATAATGAACCAGAACTTGTTTGTGTCACTACATTTGGCACGGCAACTAATAAAATCAAGAAAATTGTAAAGAAACACTGGTCACTCCTTTCTGCATTGCCTGAGTTCACCAAGGAACCACTCTTTTCATTCAAGAGAGGTACGAATCTCAAAGACCGACTTGTACATGCTTATAAAATGACAGACCAAAATGTGGTTGATGACATGCGCCAATTGACACCATTAATAGGGCACCATAAATGTGGCAAGTGTGCAGCATGCCCCACCACAATAACCACCAAATCATTTGAGTTCCTGGGTGAGAACTACATGGTCAAATCCTTTTCGAATTGCAATACCAGTAATGTGGTTTATTGCATACAATGCCCTTGCAATCTCAAATATATAGGCAAGACCACACAAATGGTCAAAAAACGGATTCTGCAACACCAATCTAGAATTAGGTGTAAAGTAGAGACTGCACCATTAGTGGAGCATTATATGCAACTGAAACATACTGAGAAAGAAATGCTCTGGTGGGTCATCGAAGTCGTTAAGCCCACAATTCGACAGACAAACGTGGATCACATACTGACATTGAGGGAGAACCGTTGGATCTGTCGTACTGATAACATTAAAAAAGGCCTGAACTCTGCCACTGAGTGGCACTCGCTGGCTTGTCTTAACCGTTGATGTCCTTTCATCATTTGAACTGTACCTTTACTGACAGTAGCATCTCCTATGAGTAGGGCTGTGGATCTAGGCCCTAACAGCCCTCTTCAGTTTCAAACTAGGCTGTTTAATCCCATATTTCATAGACTCATTGAAATTGTATCGCATTCATCATGCTACCTATCTATGTAAACACCATCTAAGTAGCTGCCCCTGCCCATGTAAATCCAGATCTGAACATCTGATCGTTAACCAACTACAACAACGAATGATCCGATTGTCAACCGATATAGAATCTCTATGAGATGCTGATAAAAAGGTATATTTGACATCAACTGACCCAATTATGTTTTTGTTTAATACAATGCGAGAAAAATAGCACGTCTCTGTGTTGCTGATAAGAATGCAGACTTTATATTCCTTCATCGAACTATACTTATGTACTGCACCGTGAGAAATAGAATGGATATAGGCAGGATACCCATATTTATGTTCAATAACTTCATGTAATATCCAATGTTATAGATACACGGTCGACTTACTGGATTTGTATCTGTGAGAAATATATCAACATGTAATCAAAAATTTTTTACAGACTTTCAGTATGTTTTCACATTTTTGTGTTATTTAAATATAGTTTACACTGACATTGAGCACTAAGGTAAAGGATTACCTCGGAGCATGATTAATGTCCCGCTTATTTGAAGCGGCTCATAATCGTTTTCCACTCAGTTACAACCACAGAAATTCGTCTTTAATTAATGCTAATAAGAAATAGGAAATAATATACTCTTTGAGTGAAGTTGGACACTTCAAAATGGCGGCTGTAATCCAACGTAAAAGTTTATATATGTCTCGTGGAGCCGAGAATGGACCGGATTTCATTAATGACCGGCCTCTGATAACCTTACTCTAGATCACATACATAACTATTAATCAATACATTCAGTTAGCTGTAATATAACTGATATACCACAGTGACAACATAGCCATCAAGTGGATAAAAGCCTCTTCAAGATGGCCGCTGTCATTCGATAAAGATACCCTGTCTATTTTCTTGACTCTCAGCTGTTTTGAATTGCTGCCACAGTCAGCCTTTAAAAGCACTTTACAGCTTAGTACACCTTTAGGCTGTTCTGATGCAGGCAGACCCCCATTGATTCTCTGAAGACTGACGCCAGAAAAGTAAGTTGTTTAAAATGTCTGTACTGTTCACCGGTGAATTTATGACGCGCATTCTTGCTTGATTCAGTACACTCCAAACAGTGTATTTATATAACTCTTTGACCCTGTAAAATAAGAAAAGATCCTTTTTTAAACAACAATCAATCAGCGTATGATAACCCTCTAAGCGATTGTATATGCTTTAAAATATGTTTATTGTTATACTGGATAACCGGGCAATTAAATGTCCATTGTAGAAATACAACATCAATTTGTCCACGCTAAATGTGAGATGACAAATTTCCCCTACACACCCTAGATAATTGCAGTTGTTTAATTTAAATAAGACTGCAATGAATGGCCGCTTCAACCTAACGCCGTCACTCTTTCTATCCTTCCAGCTTTCAGCTGTGCCGATTTGTAACCACAGCCTTTCTTTAAAAGCAGTGTATTATCAGTCTATCCTGATCCAGACGGATCATATTCACATTCTGAAGACTAACGACAGAAATGTAAGTCATGTTTAATTTACTCATTGCTTACTGATCGGCTAATAACGTGTTCTGTCAGCAAACGTTAATTTCTAGTACAGTCTCGAGTGATTTACCCAAATTGACATTCTTCTAAATCAACGATGAACAAAGCAAAACTTCACTGAGGAAAGTTCATTATTTTGCCCTGCTGGGATATACACTAGTCAGGCCCCTTTCCTTAAGCTGTAGCACCTCTCTCTGTGGTATATATAATGTCTAAAATTCATTCAAGCTTTGAAAATCACTGTATTACACAAATTGTGAATAAACTGGCAAACAATCGGGTCTCTTAAATAGATCCATACTACCATTACTACGATTGGAATCTATAAACATAGTCAGAAAAAGAGAAATAACATATAGGTGATTGAATAGTTAATACACCATCATCTATTTCTATTGTACAGAAATTAAATCTCGGCAGGATTGATTCCCGCATTACCACGATCTGGCAGTTGCTGATGCCAAAGCTCCACATGGTATGATAAAATCTACTATTTCTTTCACACAACATGACAACTCTCTTTGACTAAATTTTGAATCATGTTTTTTGATTTGCAGTGTAAATACTCACATGATTTTAAATAAAGTTACGTGAGAACGCTACTGAGACCTCTAAGTAAGCATGACCATTGATACAAATTATTAGCACAGAAAATAATTGGTTGAAATGATTGAAAGACAATAGCATTTTCAATATTAGACATTTGATATAACTTTTGATAAAAGACATTGATAACTTTATTGCTCGCACACGGGTTAAACTTTGTACATAGATTTGTTAGTGCACTTATGTTTACATTTATGTAACTATTTGCATTGTATTGTTTAGGAGTCCCTTTTTTAAGCAATCATTGTCCTGAAGATGGTCTGACGGATTGACACCACCCAAGACCGAAACGTCGACTTTACCATCTAATTCCAAGTTATTCGTTATGTACAGCAGATTGTATTTTTAAGAAAAAGCTGCATCTCTGTTCAAACCAATCAGGAATAGATGTGTATATATAGATGAAATGAGGACTTAACTCCGTCCCCTGTTTTCATGATATATTGCTTTAATTTATGTCTTTTTTGTACTCTTTTTACTCTGGATGAAATTACATAAACTAATGTGTTTGAATCACAAAAGAAATCCCCGTGTGCGTTGTTATCATTATATATCTATGATGTCCAGTTTATGAAATTGATTTCACATTGATGTTATTTTATCTTAACATACCTATTGATTCAAATCGGTGAAATTCATAAATAATTGATCACTTTAAAATAAATCCCTTGTTGGCACACTGACCTTCTCATATCTCTTTGCCCAAGCCCTCAAGGGTATATTGGGTTTGACCCCTATTTAACATTGTTCCAGCGCAGACGGCAGTCTGCTTTGGGTCACTTCTTTGAAGTGGTTTTTGTCAGAACTTTAGATTGTAATCTAGTCTTATTTCTTTCCCCGAATTTTACTAGAAAGAATTAAAAATTGTGCTTTTCTATTGTTTCTATAGTTAAGTAGACCACATTGTCACATCAGCTCTCCTGTCTTAAATATCAAATTTCACTCATACTTATGTCTGAGGCGGAGACATTGTCCTATACGGATGAATATGTCCTAAAGATAGCTGCAGGCCCCTCCTTGCTAGGAGCTAAAGGTTCGGTAGTGTCCCTACCCTACGAATCTGATTTAAATCAATTAGAGAGACTGAAAAAGAAGCTGGTCCGAACGGAACTGCATGCGAAATTTCTAACTGACTGTCTGAATGCCAACATCATACCAGGCGGACTACAAATTAGAAATATTCCAATCATCTTTGTCGACGACGAAGACTTTAAGATTGGGTTCAGTTTCGCATCCAACAAATGCTCCCGCACATGGATGGTGCTTAGCATAGAGACAGCCATCAAACATATTAAACAACTGACAAAGGAGATTGAAAATCTAGAAAGTAAAATCAATGCCGATTCCAGCATAGTCAATGCAAAAGCGTTGTTAGACAAAGTGGCACTGACAATAAAAGATTTTGAGGAGTTTAACTCCCACAAAAAAACAGATAAATTGCACAAAGATATCCGTAGATACAGCAAAGAAAGAACCTATCCCTATCTACAGAAAGATTTTTACCAACAACAAAATCATAATCTAAGACCAGATCTCCCTAAAAAAGTGACATTCTCAGATACAAACTCAGACACTGATAGTGATCGGACATCCGAAAAGAACTATCGCCAAGTTTTTGACCAACAACCTTCAACATCACGGCAGTCTTTTTTAGGTCAGGATCGGAGAGGATCCGGCCAACCTCGGAGACAACGAGGTGCGAGGAGGGGTTGGTCGCGCAACCACTACACACCGGGCTATCGACAAACCCGGAACCAGTACTACGAATGGTAAAAACTAATGAGACTATTCCCATCTTCAATCTATCAAAACACAACCTTTCTGAAGCTGAGATTTCCGTGCTTTCTGCAGGGTTGTCCTTCGTGCCGACCAATAGGAACGACTTGTTCCAAACCAAATTGGAACTATATAAGTTCTTCCGCTCGGTTAGACTGAAAAATTTCTTTGCAAATAAAATCATTGCACATGTGTCTGATACCACAGGGTTACATCAGCCTTCAACCTTTTTTCCGGTTAACACAATGATAGCCAAAGAAATCATTACTTTCGAGAATGCTATCCTCACAGAGATAGATAACCTTTTCCAAAAACCCACACACACAAGATTCAACCTCACTTCCAATGAACAACAAGCTTTAAGAAATCTCCAATCTCTTCCAGAAACCATCATTAAACCAGCCGATAAAGGCGGTGGCATCGTACTCTGGGATTTGACATCCTATAATGCTGAAATGAACAGACAGCTTTCGGTATCGTCACACTACAAGAAGTTAAATCACAATCCTACTTCACGTATTGAGAAGTCTATCAGTGAGTTGAGCAAACAAGGTTTCGATGGTGGGTGGCTAAGTGCCAAAGAAGCATCTTTTCTCATCAACAAATCCCCCACAGTACCGGTGATATATATCTTACCCAAGGTACATAAGAATGCTGAGACACCTCCCGGTAGACCAATTGTCTCAGGGTGCAATTCCATCTTAAAACCACTGGCTCAATATGCAGATTTTTTCATTCGACCTTTTGCCACAGAAACACCTACCTATATTAGAGATACCACAGCGGTCATCAATGTGGTTGAAAACTATACATTTGATCCACTGACACAACTTCTAGTCTCTATGGACATAGAGAGTCTTTACACTAACATTCCACAAGCAGAAGTTTTGGAGATCATTGAACATTTACTTGAGGATAGACCCAGACCACATGCGGTACCAACCGATTTCATTGTTGAATGCATAAGAATATCCCTATGCGAAAACTTCTTCCTTTTTGAAAGGACTTTTTTTCAACAACTCAAGGGAGTTGCAATGGGTGCTGTCTACGCACCGGATATAGCCAATATCTATGTATCCGAGTTTGAGAAAAAACATGTCCAAAATTCCATCAATCCGTATACAACCAATATTTCATGTTGGCTTCGGTATATAGACGACGTGTTCTTTATTTGGAGAGGCAATGTGGAACTACTACTTGAGTTCCATGCCTGGATAAACTCCCAAAATTCCAATCTACAATTCACTATTGATTACAACAACCAACAGATGAATTTTCTTGATATCTCAATTAAAGTAGACACAGATAACAAACTCTATACCACCCTTTTCACGAAGCCAACAGCCCGTAACACCCTTCTGAAATATGAAAGCCACCACCCCCAGTCTCTCAAGGATGGCTTACCGTTTGGTCAATTTCTCCGTCTTCGGAGAAATTGCTCCAGAAGAGAAGATTATTTTCTGGAAGCAAAAAAACTCAAAGATAAGTTACATCAACGTGGCTATCCAAACAAATTGTTGAAAAAATCTCTAAAGAGAGCATGGTACAACGACCGAGATGCCTTACTCGAAGTGAAAACTAAGAATAATGAACCAGAACTTGTTTGTGTCACTACATTTGGCACGGCAACTAATAAAATCAAGAAAATTGTAAAGAAACACTGGTCACTCCTTTCTGCATTGCCTGAGTTCACCAAGGAACCACTCTTTTCATTCAAGAGAGGTACGAATCTCAAAGACCGACTTGTACATGCTTATAAAATGACAGACCAAAATGTGGTTGATGACATGCGCCAATTGACACCATTAATAGGGCACCATAAATGTGGCAAGTGTGCAGCATGCCCCACCACAATAACCACCAAATCATTTGAGTTCCTGGGTGAGAACTACATGGTCAAATCCTTTTCGAATTGCAATACCAGTAATGTGGTTTATTGCATACAATGCCCTTGCAATCTCAAATATATAGGCAAGACCACACAAATGGTCAAAAAACGGATTCTGCAACACCAATCTAGAATTAGGTGTAAAGTAGAGACTGCACCATTAGTGGAGCATTATATGCAACTGAAACATACTGAGAAAGAAATGCTCTGGTGGGTCATCGAAGTCGTTAAGCCCACAATTCGACAGACAAACGTGGATCACATACTGACATTGAGGGAGAACCGTTGGATCTGTCGTACTGATAACATTAAAAAAGGCCTGAACTCTGCCACTGAGTGGCACTCGCTGGCTTGTCTTAACCGTTGATGTCCTTTCATCATTTGAACTGTACCTTTACTGACAGTAGCATCTCCTATGAGTAGGGCTGTGGATCTAGGCCCTAACAGCCCTCTTCAGTTTCAAACTAGGCTGTTTAATCCCATATTTCATAGACTCATTGAAATTGTATCGCATTCATCATGCTACCTATCTATGTAAACACCATCTAAGTAGCTGCCCCTGCCCATGTAAATCCAGATCTGAACATCTGATCGTTAACCAACTACAACAACGAATGATCCGATTGTCAACCGATATAGAATCTCTATGAGATGCTGATAAAAAGGTATATTTGACATCAACTGACCCAATTATGTTTTTGTTTAATACAATGCGAGAAAAATAGCACGTCTCTGTGTTGCTGATAAGAATGCAGACTTTATATTCCTTCATCGAACTATACTTATGTACTGCACCGTGAGAAATAGAATGGATATAGGCAGGATACCCATATTTATGTTCAATAACTTCATGTAATATCCAATGTTATAGATACACGGTCGACTTACTGGATTTGTATCTGTGAGAAATATATCAACATGTAATCAAAAATTTTTTACAGACTTTCAGTATGTTTTCACATTTTTGTGTTATTTAAATATAGTTTACACTGACATTGAGCACTAAGGTAAAGGATTACCTCGGAGCATGATTAATGTCCCGCTTATTTGAAGCGGCTCATAATCGTTTTCCACTCAGTTACAACCACAGAAATTCGTCTTTAATTAATGCTAATAAGAAATAGGAAATAATATACTCTTTGAGTGAAGTTGGACACTTCAAAATGGCGGCTGTAATCCAACGTAAAAGTTTATATATGTCTCGTGGAGCCGAGAATGGACCGGATTTCATTAATGACCGGCCTCTGATAACCTTACTCTAGATCACATACATAACTATTAATCAATACATTCAGTTAGCTGTAATATAACTGATATACCACAGTGACAACATAGCCATCAAGTGGATAAAAGCCTCTTCAAGATGGCCGCTGTCATTCGATAAAGATACCCTGTCTATTTTCTTGACTCTCAGCTGTTTTGAATTGCTGCCACAGTCAGCCTTTAAAAGCACTTCACAGCTTAGTACACCTTTAGGCTGTTCTGATGCAGGCAGACCCCCATTGATTCTCTGAAGACTGACGCCAGAAAAGTAAGTTGTTTAAAATGTCTGTACTGTTCACCGGTGAATTTATGACGCGCATTCTTGCTTGATTCAGTACACTCCAAACAGTGTATTTATATAACTCTTTGACCCTGTAAAATAAGAAAAGATCCTTTTTTAAACAACAATCAATCAGCGTATGATAACCCTCTAAGCGATTGTATATGCTTTAAAATATGTTTATTGTTATACTGGATAACCGGGCAATTAAATGTCCATTGTAGAAATACAACATCAATTTGTCCACGCTAAATGTGAGATGACAAATTTCCCCTACACACCCTAGATAATTGCAGTTGTTTAATTTAAATAAGACTGCAATGAATGGCCGCTTCAACCTAACGCCGTCACTCTTTCTATCCTTCCAGCTTTCAGCTGTGCCGATTTGTAACCACAGCCTTTCTTTAAAAGCAGTGTATTATCAGTCTATCCTGATCCAGACGGATCATATTCACATTCTGAAGACTAACGACAGAAATGTAAGTCATGTTTAATTTACTCATTGCTTACTGATCGGCTAATAACGTGTTCTGTCAGCAAACGTTAATTTCTAGTACAGTCTCGAGTGATTTACCCAAATTGACATTCTTCTAAATCAACGATGAACAAAGCAAAACTTCACTGAGGAAAGTTCATTATTTTGCCCTGCTGGGATATACACTAGTCAGGCCCCTTTCCTTAAGCTGTAGCACCTCTCTCTGTGGTATATATAATGTCTAAAATTCATTCAAGCTTTGAAAATCACTGTATTACACAAATTGTGAATAAACTGGCAAACAATCGGGTCTCTTAAATAGATCCATACTACCATTACTACGATTGGAATCTATAAACATAGTCAGAAAAAGAGAAATAACATATAGGTGATTGAATAGTTAATACACCATCATCTATTTCTATTGTACAGAAATTAAATCTCGGCAGGATTGATTCCCGCATTACCACGATCTGGCAGTTGCTGATGCCAAAGCTCCACATGGTATGATAAAATCTACTATTTCTTTCACACAACATGACAACTCTCTTTGACTAAATTTTGAATCATGTTTTTTGATTTGCAGTGTAAATACTCACATGATTTTAAATAAAGTTACGTGAGAACGCTACTGAGACCTCTAAGTAAGCATGACCATTGATACAAATTATCTATTAGCACAGAAAATAATTGGTTGAAATGATTGAAAGACAATAGCATTTTCAATATTAGACATTTGATATAACTTTTGATAAAAGACATTGATAACTTTATTGCTCGCACACGGGTTAAACTTTGTACATAGATTTGTTAGTGCACTTATGTTTACATTTATGTAACTATTTGCATTGTATTGTTTAGGAGTCCCTTTTTTAAGCAATCATTGTCCTGAAGATGGTCTGACGGATTGACACCACCCAAGACCGAAACGTCGACTTTACCATCTAATTCCAAGTTATTCGTTATGTACAGCAGATTGTATTTTTAAGAAAAAGCTGCATCTCTGTTCAAACCAATCAGGAATAGATGTGTATATATAGATGAAATGAGGACTTAACTCCGTCCCCTGTTTTCATGATATATTGCTTTAATTTATGTCTTTTTTGTACTCTTTTTACTCTGGATGAAATTACATAAACTAATGTGTTTGAATCACAAAAGAAATCCCCGTGTGCGTTGTTATCATTATATATCTATGATGTCCAGTTTATGAAATTGATTTCACATTGATGTTATTTTATCTTAACATACCTATTGATTCAAATCGGTGAAATTCATAAATAATTGATCACTTTAAAATAAATCCCTTGTTGGCACACTGACCTTCTCATAGCTGAAGGGGGGTGCCAGTGTTGGACCCACATGTTACTCCACATGATGTGTTCATGTGTACTTCGAGTTGCCTCTGCAATCCCGAATACATGACTAATAAAGGTGTCCCTATGCCTCCAAGGTGCCTCTTCTCAGTCAATGCTGGTGTGTTGCCACGGTGCATCCTGCTTGTCTGGCATGGTATTCCCTGATTGTGGCTATGTGTCAATGTGTCGAGTGGCAAGATGCAAGCTGTGTGTGTGGGCTGAGACTGTGTATTGGGCATGATGTCCATGACTGTGTGGGTATTGTGACATGTGCCATCCCCATGCATCCAACGTTGGCCAGGCCCCCATTCTCTGCATCCACCGGACTCAAGCTTGCAGGACATGGTTCTGCCACCTGTCTACACATACCTGGGTGCCCCCCAGGACACTGGACTGGATCCCTGACCTCTGCGCATGACTGTTGCTGTACTCAATGTGTGTGTCAGCACGGTTGTTCGGTAACCCCCTCAGCTGGTTGGGCCCATCACGGGTGTGTATGGTGCTCCATGTCTGTCTTGCCTAATACACTGTGACCCATGTGTCCTGTGCCAGACTCAGGCCCCAGGGTGTGGGTGGTTGAAGACAAAAGATGACTCAGGCATGTTTTGACTTTACAAGACACATGTTAGGTAATAATGCTACCAGCAGGCATCTACTCTTCATAGTGTGATTTATTATTGGGGGGGGGGGCAACAAAGTGAGTGTCTTTCTGGGAATTTGGAATCCAAAGTTTAGTAGGGGAGTTGGTGTCCTTGCCATTGGATATCCATGCCACAGTCTTTGTCAACATTGGTCAGCCAGTGACCAGCAGGGCCATGTGGCAGAGAATGTCTCTTGATGCTGTGATGCTGTTGCTCCAGTGGGCCAGGTGCCAGGCCAGGTGTCCTGGGAGATGGTGATGTAGCGCCGACCCTCACGGTCCTTTCCGTGGACGACCCGGCCTCCTGCGGGGAACCTCAGCAGCAGGCCGTGACGACATCTGGGATGCTCCGTCGGATGTTTCCTCCTCCTCCTCCTCCTGATCCCTCCCTGTGGGTGGTGATGTTCTCCGCCTTCTGGCACAGGGAGGGTCGGCCATGTTGTCGGCCATCCGACGGAGTGTAGCGTGAATCCCCTGGAATGCCGTCACTTGCTCAGCCTGTCTGTCCTCCATCCTCCGTTGGTGTACCAGTAGACAGGCATGTAGCTCCGCATGTTGCTGGGCCTGCTGGGCCTTGATCCCCTCGAGGACGGACACAACCTGGGCCATGCCCGTGGTGTCCTGCCGGTATGAGTCCAGGATGTTACGGACATGGGAAAATACCGGATCCCCAGCCAACTGGTCAGGCTCGCGCCTCCGCCGTCCTCCACTCCCACCACCCCTGCCCACTTGCGCCTGGCCTGCCCTTGTGGGCACATCGGGTCTCCGGGACCCCTGAGGGGTGGCATTGGCGTTGTCGCCTGCCTCCTCCTGGGTGCCCGGGACACCGTGTCCCTCCTGGCCAGCCTGGCTGCATTGTGGTGTTGGGGCAGGGATCCTGGGTGTCTCCTGGGATGTGGCAGGAGTGGGGGTGGTGGTTGGCACAGTTGTACCTGACGCAGGTGCTGCAGGCGGTTGGACACCAGAGGGGCCAGGTCGGTCGGGGTCGTCCACAGAGTGGTGAGAGTGGTCGCTGCCGGTGGGATCGGGCTCCTGCAGATCCGGGTCCTGTGAGTCTTCCCCCCCAGTGTTGGGGGGTGCACCACGACGTTGACCTGTGTGTGAGAGAGACAATGTTAATTTTGGTCCATGCAACATCCATGTTTCATCATTTTCAAAGTTGGCACATTTCCTCTTGGAATTAGGATCTGTCTTGCATTCCACTCACAGTGCACTTGTGCATGGGTGTGTCCCTTGGGCACCCCTTTGGCCCCTTTAACTATGTGTGGCACAGTCTTACTTGCTGCGTCAAGTGTGACTGCAGTCAGCAGTGGAGTGGGCAGGTGTTGCGAGCCATGCATTGGCGCCTTCCGTGTAGCACTGTACATGTGCACATGGAGTTGTTCCACACATTTATGTGATGCAGGTAGCTGTCATTGTGCTCGTGCACAGGTTGTGACATGGCCCTGTGTTTTGCCATGGAGAAGAGGGGGGGTTCTGGCACGGGCCACCCTTGGCTACATGCACGCAGTCTACCTGCTGACGAGCAGACATTCCCACACACCACACGGCTGATTTGCTCTCCCTGTGTCTCCCTCCCTCTCTGTCCCCCTCTCCCTCCCTCTCTGTCCCCCTCTCCCTCCCTCTCTGTCACCCTCTCCCTCCCTCTGTGTGTCAGCATCCTCCCTCTGTCCGTCTCCCTGTGTCTCCCTCCCTCTCTGTCCCCCTCTCCCTCCCTCTCTGTCCCCCTCTCCCTCCCTCTCTGTCCCCCTCTCCCTCCCTCTGTGTGTCACACTCTGTCACCTCAGCCCAGCTTCCTGGGCACACACTGTTAGCAGATCTTTGAGTGGCCCTTGGCTTGTTGATGTGAGTTTGTTTCTGATCTCCAGGCACCCATTGGGTGTGATGTGTGTCCCTGCGCTGCTGCTGTGGTGGTGTGTGCTGCCACTCTTTCACAATGTTGGCTGTTCATTAGCTGCTGTCATGTGCAAAACAGTGCCTTCACCCCCATGTGTTGATGCAAGGCGTCCGCCATTTGCTGGCAAGTCATTCCTGTGTTGGGACACACTGTTTGTCTGGCTGTGACCTAGGCCATATGGGCAGAGTGCATTGTTGTCTGCTTCGGAGTCGCACTATGTGATTTTTGGGGCCCAGCCTCCCGCCATCCGGGTTACCGTGTCATGTGTTGTTGTCTTCTGTGGCCTGTGACTTGACATTGTCCAGCTGGGTGCATGGGGCATGGTGGCAGCAGTGGCATGTGCGTGCTCATGGAGTGTGGTTGAGTAATGCGATGGCTTGTGGTGGTTGCGTGCCTGTTAGTGATTTTGGTTGTGGATGCCGTTCCCCCCATGTGAGGTGCGTTGTTTGTGTACTCACCCGGGTCTCGGAGTCCTTCTAATCCTTCGACTGCCTCCACCGGCAGTATGGCCATCACCCTCTCCTCCCAGGGATGGTACTGTACGGGTCTGCGGGAGGGCCCTCCTCCGGTGGCGTTGGCCTGGTCGTGTTCCTCCTGCCTCTTGGCTCTGACCCTCCTCCGCAGATCGTACCACCTGTTCTGGCATTCCTGCCTGGTCCTTCTGGTGTCCGCAACAGCATTCACAGCATCGACGATGGTCTGCCACATGGCTGTTTTTGCTGCCAGGCTGGTGTTTCTGACCAATGTTCCAAAGATCTGTGGCTCGACTCTGAGGATTTCATCAACAAGGACCTCCAACTCTCGGTTACTGAACTTTGGATTCTTGGTAGTGGGCATGGTGAGGGGTGTGGGTGGGGATGGTGGGGGGGGTGTGTGGATGTTGGGGGGGGGGTGTGGATGGTTGTGTGTGTGTGTGTGTGTGAATGTGATGAGGGGGTGTTTGTGAGGGTGGTTGTGTGAAGGTGTGCAAGTGTAAGGTGTGGTGTAGCTTGTAGTATGGTTCTGTGGTGTCTGGCAGCAGTGAGTCTGTTGCAAAGGCTCATGGTTTGTGTGTGTGGGCCCTTTTTATTGGTCCATGGGTGGGTGTGGCAGTGTTTGAAGTTTGGGTGGGTGTGTTATAAGTAGTGGTGGTGTTTTGGGCCTCTGTTTGTCTTTGGCAGTTGCAGGTCAGTGAAGGTGTATTTGTAGTGTTTGTTGGCCATGTTTAGTGGCTTTGTGCCATTCGAATAGTGTATTCTTGTGTTGTTTTGTTTTGTCCTGGTTGTGTACGTGCGTTTTGAGCGTGTGTACGGTGTGTACATGGGCCATTTGGTTGTACGGTGCTGTCCTTGTGTGTGGGTTGGTACGACTCGTACATGCGGTTGTGATGTTGGGGCCTGGGGTGCGCTCCGTACTTAGGATGTTGTTTTGTGGGTAGGACCAGAACGTACTGGGGTGTACATAGACGGTGGTACGACACGTACTGGGGTGGGGGTACGACTGGAACGTACTGGGGTGTAGGTACACGGGGGTATGACACGTACAGGTGTGGGGGTAGGACTCGAACGTACTGGGGTGTAGGTACACGGGGGTATGACACGTACAGGGGTGGGGGTATGACTGGAACGTACTGGGGTGTAGGTACACGGGGGTATGACACGTACAGGGGTGGGGGTACGACTGGAACGTACTGGGGTGTAGGTACACGGGGGTATGACACGTACAGGGGTGGGGGTACGACTGGAACGTACTGGGGTGTAGGTACACGGGGGTATGACACGTACATGGGTGGGGGTACGACTGGAACGTACTGGGGTGTAGGTACACGGGGGTATGACACGTACAGGGGTGGGGGTAGGACTCGAACGTACTGGGGTGTACATAGACGGTGGTACGACACGTACTGGGGTGGGGGTACGACTGGAACATACTGGGGTGTAGGTACACGGGGGTATGACACGTACAGGGGTGGGGGTAGGACTCGAACATACTGGGGTGTAGGTACACGGGGGTATGACACGTACTGGGGTGGGGGTACGACTGGAACGTACTGGGGTGTAGGTACACAGGAGTATGACATGTACAGGGGTGGGGGTAGGACTCGAACGTACTGGGGTGTACATAGACGGTGGTACGACACGTACTGGGGTGGGGGTACGACTGGAATGTACTGGGGTGTAGATACACGGGGGTATGACACGTACAGGGGTGGGGGTAGGACTCGAACGTACTGGGGTGTACATAGACGGTGGTACGACACGTACTGGGGTGGGGGTACGACTGGAACGTACTGGGGTGTAGGTACACGGGGGTATGACACGTACAGGGGTGGGGGTACGACTGGAACGTACTGGGGTGTAGGTACACGGGGGTATGACATGTACAGGGGTGGGGGTACGACTGGAACGTACTGGGGTGTAGGTACACGGGGGTATGACACGTACAGGGGTGGGGGTAGGACTCGAACGTACTGGGGTGTACATAGACGGTGGTACGACACCTACTGGGGTGGGGGTACGACTGGAACGTACTGGGGTGTAGGTACACGGGGGTATGACACGTACAGGGGTGGGGGTACGACTGGAACGTACTGGGGTGTAGGTACACGGGGGTATGACACGTACAGGGGTGGGGGTAGGACTCGAACGTACTGGGGTGTAGGTACACGGGGTATGACACGTACAGGGGTGGGGGTACGACTGGAACGTACTGGGGTGTAGGTACACGGGGGTATGACACGTACAGGGGTGGGGGTAGGACTCAAACGTACTGGGGTGTACATAGACGGTGGTACGACACGTACTGGGGTGGGGGTACGACTGGAACGTACTGGGGTGTAGGTACACGGGGGTATGACACGTACAGGGGTGGGGGTACGACTGGAACGTACTGGGGTGTAGGTACACGGGGGTATGACACGTACAGGGGTGGGGGTAGGACTCGAACGTACTGGGGTGTACATAGACGGTGGTACGACACGTACTGGGGTGGGGGTACGACTGGAACGTACTGGGGTGTAGGTACACGGGGGTATGACACGTACAGGGGTGGGGGTAGGACTCGAACGTACTGGGGTGTACATAGACGGTGGTACGACACGTACTGGGGTGGGGGTACGACTGGAACGTACTGGGGTGTAGGTACACGGGGGTATGACACGTACAGGGGTGGGGGTAGGACTCGAACGTACTGGGGTGTACATAGACGGTGGTACGACACGTACTGGGGTGGGGGTACGACTGGAACGTACTGGGGTGTAGGTACACGGGGGTATGACACGTACAGGGGTGGGGGTACGACTGGAACGTACTGGGGTGTAGGTACACGGGGGTATGACACGTACAGGGGTGGGGGTACGACTGGAACGTACTGGGGTGTAGGTACACGGGGGTATGACACGTACAGGGGTGGGGGTAGGACTCGAACTTACTGGGGTGTACATAGACGGTGGTACGACACGTACTGGGGTGGGGGTACGACTGGAACGTACTGGGGTGTAGGTACACGGGGGTATGACACGTACAGGGGTGGGGGTACGACTGGAACGTACTGGGGTGTAGGTACACGGGGGTATGACACATACAGGGGTGGGGGTAGGACTCGAACATACTGGGGTGTAGGTACACGGGGGTATGACACGTACAGGGGTGGGGGTACGACTGGAACGTACTGGGGTGTAGGTACACGGGGGTATGACACGTACAGGGGTGGGGGTAGGACTCGAACGTACTGGGGTGTACATAGACGGTTGTACGACACGTACTGGGGTGGGGGTACGACTGGAACGTACTGGTGTGTAGGTACACGGGGGTATGACACGTACAGGGGTGGGGGTACGACTGGAACGTACTGGGGTGTAGGTACACGGGGGTATGACACGTACAGGGGTGGGGGTAGGACTCGAACGTACTGGGGTGTACATAGATGGTGGTATGACACGTACTGGGGTGGGGGTACGACTGGAACGTACTGGGGTGTAGGTACACGGGGGTATGACACGTACAGGGGTGGGGGTAGGACTCGAACGTACTGGGGTGTACATAGACGGTGGTACGACACGTACTGGGGTGGGGGTACGACTGGAACATACTGGGGTGTAGGTACATGGGGGTATGACACGTACAGGGGTGGGGGTAGGACTCGAACGTACTGGGGTGTACATAGACGGTGGTACGACACGTACTGGGGTGGGGGTACGACTGGAACGTACTGGGGTGTAGGTACACGGGGGTATGACACGTACAGGGGTGGGGGTACGACTGGAACGTACTGGGGTGTGGGTACACAGTGGTGCGACACGTACAGGGGTGGGGGTAGGACTCGAACATACTGGGGTGTACCTAGACGGGTGGGGGTATACATACACGAGGGGTACGTGTCGGACGTACGGGGGCTGGGGGGAGTGTTGGGCGCGTATGCGGGCACATGTCTCCATGGTTGCTATAGGAGTTCGGTGCGGACGGTGTTTTTTCCATACGGTTGTAACCTCGGACGCACGGGATGGATCGTGATTCCTCGGTCGGACTTGACTTTTCACGTTTGTAAGGTAAATCGTCCGAGGACGTGTCGGACACATTTTCCGACCCGAGGACGTGTGGGGAATGATTCCCAATGCGGTTCGTATGGACTTTTTACCATGCGAATCGTGATTGCCAGTTCGTACGGCACTTGTACGATTCGTACGGTAAAAAGACCGGACACGAGTCGTACGGAGACATTTTTTACCGGATCGTAATTGGCACCTATGAGTCTGTTTGCATTTGTGAATCATTCTGAGAGAAGCATTTGGATATTTCATTTGTTTGCAGACACATAACTGCTTAAAAAACTATGCTGTTCTTACGTTTTGGTAGAAATAGAAACCATTTATTGTTTATGTGTTTGCAAAATGAGTCAGGCTTATACACTAATTTGCAGTAGTAAAATATGTGGAATGTGTGCAGTCACATTGCCTCTTCGAAAATAGTAAATGTGTTTTTGTAAAATCCAAGGGATACTGTTTGTTTTCTAGAATCACACTGTGAGTCTGTGTGCATTGAGGAACTGTTCTGAGAGAAGGATTTGGGTATTTCATGTGTTTCTAGACACATAACTGCTTGAAAACCTATCCTGTTCTCACACTTTGGTAGAATTAGAAACCAGTCATTGCTTATGTATTTGTAAAATGAGTCAGGGTTGTACAATATTGTGCAGTAGTAAAATATGTGGATTTTGTGTACTCCGTTTACCCATTCCAGACAAGAAAATGTGTTTTGGTAATATGCAAGGGATAATGTTTGAATCACACTGAGAGTCTGTATGCATTTAGGGACCATTCTGAGAGAAGGTTTTGGGTACTTCATGTCTTTGCATACACATACCTGGTTAAAAAACTCTAATCATTCAGTCAGTACTCAAGTAGTCATGCAGTGAGCCAGGCCTTAGCACATGGATTGATTCAAACACCTATCCACTATGCATGAAGTTCTCTAACCACCTACACACTTGTCTTTCACACCTTCAATTCCCCAGTCAGTATCTATACACTTCCAGCAAACACCCTGTTACTCCCCTTACACTCTTCAAGCGACCCATTTAGCACCATGTAGTAATCCATTCACTGCGTCAAAACCCAAACACTTATAAATTCACCATGGCACTCTCCTTGCAGTACTCTAATCATTCAGTCAGTACCCAAGTATTCATGCAGTGAGCCAGACCTTAGCACATGGATTGATTCAAATGCCTATCCACTATGCATGCAGTCTTCTGACCACCTACACACTTGTCTTTCACACATTCTATTCCCCAGTCAGTATCCATATACTTCCAGCAAACAACCTGTCACTCCCCTTACACTCTTCCAGTGACCCATTTAGCACCATGTAGTAATCCATTCACTGCGCCAAAACCCAAACACTTATAAAGTCACCCAGGTACTCTTCTTGCAATACTCTAATCATTCAGTCAGTACCCAAGTACTCATGCAGTGAGCCAGGCCTTAGCACATAGATTGATTCAAACGCCTATCCACTATGCATGCAGGCCTCTAACCACCTACACAATTGTCTTTCACACTTTCAATTGCTCAGTCAGTATCTATATACTCCAATAAACACCCTGTCACTCCCCTTGCACACCTCCAGTGACTCATCCAGCACCATGTACTAATCTATTGACTGCGCCAAAACCCAAACAATCTAAAGATTCATCCAGGCACTCTCCTTGCAGTACTCTTATGATTCAGTCAGTACCCAAGTACTCATGCATTGGACTAGGCCTTAGCACATGGACTGCTTCAGACGTCTATCCACTATGCATTCAGTCCTGTAACCACCTACACACTTGTCTTTCACACCTTCAATTCCACAGTCAGTATCTATACACTCCAATATACACCCTGTCACTCCCCTTATACTTCTCCAGTGACCCTTTCAGCACCATGTACTAATCCATTCACTGCGTCAAAACCCAACCACTCATAAATTCACTGAGGCACTACTCTAATCATTCATTCAGTACCCAAGTACTCATGCAGTGAGCCAGGCCTTAGCGTATGGACTGCTTCAAATGCCTATCCACTATGCATGCAGGCCTCTAACCACCTACACACTTGTCTTTCACACCTTCAATTCCCCAGTCAGTATCCATACACTTCCAGCAAACACCCTATCACTCTCCTTATACTCCTCCAGTGACCCATTTAGCACCATGTAGTAGTCCATTCACTGCGCCAAAACCCAAACATTTATAAATTCATCGAGGCACTCTCCTTGCCCTACTCTAATCATTCACTCAGTACCCAAGTACTCATGCAGTGAGCCAGGCCTTTGCACAAGGTCTGCTTCAAATGCCTATCCACTATGCATGCAGGCCTCTAACCACCTACACACTTGTCTTTCACACCTTCAATACCCCAGTCAGTATTCATACAGTTCCCGCAAACACCGTGTCACTCCTCTTACACTCCTCTAGTGACCCATTCAGCACCATGTAGTAATCCATTCACTGCGCCAAAACCCAAACACTTATAAAGTCACCCAGGTACTCTGCTTGCAATACTCTAATCATTCAGTCAGTACCCAAGTACTCATACAGTGAGCCAGGCCTTAGCACATGCATTGATTCAAACGCCTATCCACTATGCATGCAGGCCTCTAACCACCTACACAATTGTCTTTCACACTTTCAATTGCTCAGTCAGTATCTATATATTCCAATAATCACCCTTGCACTCCCCTTGTACTCTTCTAGTGACCCATTCAATACCATGTACTAATCTATTCACTGCGCCAAAACCCAAACCCTTAAAAGATTCATCAAGGCATTTTCCTTGCAGTACTCTAATCATTCAGTCAGTACCCAAGTACTCATGCAGTGAGCCAGGCCTTAGCACATGGAGTGCTTCAAACGTCTATCCACTATGCATGCTGTCCTCTAAGCACCTATACACTTGTCTTTCACACCTTCAATTCCCCAGTCAGGATCCATACACTTCCAGCAAACACCCTGTCACTCCTCTTGCACTCTTTTAGTGACCCATTCAGCACCATGTACTAATCCATTCACTGTGCCAAAACCCAACCACTTATAAATTCACCCAGGCACTCTCCTTGCACTACTCCAATCATTCACTCAGTACCCAAGTACTAATGGAGCGAGCCAGGCCTTTGCACATGGACTGCTTCAAACACCTATCAACTATGCATGCAGGCCTCTAAGCACCTACACACTTCTCTTTCACATCTTCAATTCCCCAGTCAGTATCTATACTCTTCAATAAACACCCTGTCACTCCCCTTGCACACCTCCAGTGACCCATTCAGCACCATGTACTAATCCATTCACTGTGCCAAAACCCAACCACTTATAAATTCACCTAGGCACTCTCCTTGCACTACTCTAATCATTCACTCAGTACCCAAGTACTAATGGAGCGAGCCAGGCCTTTGCACATGGACTGCTTCAAATGCGTATCCACTATGCATGCAGACCTCTAACCACCTACACACTTCTCTTTCACATCTTCAATTCCCCAGTCAGTATCTATACACTCCAATAAACACCCTGTCACTCCCCTTGCACACCTCCAGTGACCCGTTCAGCACCATGTACTAATCCATTCACTGTGCCAAAACCCAAACACTTACACATTCTCCCAGGAATTCTCCTTGCAGGAATGTAATCATTCAGTCAGTGAGTAAGTACGTATATAATGTCCCAGGGCATAACACAAACACTGGTAGAAACCTTCGTCCATTACACATGCTGACCTGTAATCACCTATTTAGTTATGTATACACCTTGAATTACAATTTCAATTAGTGAAGAGAAAACAAAGTGGTTGTTTATCATCATTAAAAAAAAGTTATCATGCCTGAAAAATCAAGAAAGAGCAAAGGACATAAAAAGGAAAAATATTCCAAGAAAATTCAACAAAAAGTAGTGGATGACCAACATTGTGTGGCTAAAAAGAAGAAATCTTCTGGTAGGACAACCAAGGAATTCATTAAAAAACTTTCAAAGCCTACGAACAGTGTGCAGAATGTGCAAACTACTGACTATGATTCGACTAGACAAAAGAAAATCAATAACAGGAAAAGACAAAAAGATAATTTACATGCAAAAGATTTAAAGTATGGTAAAAGAAGGCAAAATCAGTACAAAGAAATACGTTTTTTTTTTTTTTACAAAAGAGTGGTTCTTAATTTGCTGAAAGATGTGAAAAAATATAGAAAACGAGCAAAATTTTATAAAAAGAAGAAGCATATTGAATCCATTGTTGAAAAGGCTTTTGCAGTAGAAAGGAAACTATTTATTTTAGTTTTAAACAGAATTCGATCACTAGATAAACCAATCCATTTAATGAAGGCCAAAAGTAAGAGTAAAAGAGTAATTAACAGAACAAATTTTTGTGATTTTTTGGGGGTAAATGGAAACACAGTTCAAGTTCTGAGCCTTTATTTAATGAAGAGAGTTATTTACAGACCAATGATTTGTTGCATGCAGTTGATACCAGTGGTCGAGCTGATGAGGTTAGAAATGGTTGTCCAATTGAGAAAGAGAAAATGGTTCCCAGAAATGCAGAAGAAGTGATAGCTGATGAAGTTCTAGGCAGACGTCCTAAAGCCCCAGTGTACACTTGGGATTGCAGTAGTATTTGCAGTGTACAACAAGAATCTATTGATATTTTATGCAATTTCTTATGCGCATATCGTAAAAAATCTGTTAAACAAAAGATTAAGATATTGCAAGGACTATACCCTTGCAGAGTGAGAAAAAGTACGGGTTTGCAAAGTCATTCTCTGACTTGTCTTTCTAGGAAAGTATGTCAAAGTGTTTTTCACCATTTCAGGATGTTAGCAGTACACCATACTCAAATGCGAAAATTAGTCAGAAGATTGTATTATGCAAAAAGTTCAGCACTGATGTTAAATGAGTTGAACAGTGCTCTTTTGCATGGATCAGTATCAGATGTGAAGAAGGTTTGTGATGAAATTGAGTTTTGTTACTTTGGTCCTGAACAAGAGAGTGCAGAAACTGATACATTAATAGAAAAAAATGTTGAAGAGAATGTTGAACATAGTAGTACAAAAAATTTTGAAGATCAAATTACAAAGTTTAAGGTGATTTCAGGTGAAAGGCCAAAATATTCTTGTATTTGTTGCCGGCGAACTCACTATAAAAATCAGACTAGGACTGTTGATCTGTATTTAAAGAGTGAAACAGAAAATAAGGATACGTGGAAGGAATTTGCAACTTATTTGTTGGTAGAGAATTGTTTTGATTTGGGTTCTGACCAGCGTATTTGCAAATATTGTTATAACAAATTAGATGAGAATAAAATGCCCGCTAGAGCTGTTCATAATAATCTAGAGTTGGTTGCTATTCCTCCAGAACTGATAGATTTAAATACGTATGAGTCTATTCTCATTCAATGTGTGCACCCGTTTCAGGCTATTGTTCGTATGGAGCCTAAAACAGGTAAATTGCCTCCTTCAGATTTACAGAGAGGATTAAAAGGAAGAGTTGTACATTTACCTCTAGATTTAAAGAAAAATATTGAAACTATTGGTGTACAGAATGTAGAAAATGAACCACTAGTTATTCTAGTTAATGGTGTTCCTACTAAGAATAAGAAAATCTGGCAAGAGTTAGTGGATGTTAGAAAAGTGCAAATGGCAACATTGTATCTGATAAAAAATAATGAGTACTATAGAAATGTGTATGTAGGAGAAGAAGAAATAGATTTAGCAGAAGATACTGAAACGTCAAGTGGACAAATTGAAAATGTGGACATGTCCAGATGTGAAGAAATCTATGAATATTACAGTGTACATCCACTTCATTCCAAAGAAGTGATGGGGAATACTATTGAGTTATTCCAAATGAAAAAAGCAAAGGGAAGTCCCATGAGTGTATGGGAAGAAAGTTTGGAAGCTCGTTGTTTTCTGCAGTTGTCCCCAACAGGAAAAGGTGGACGATATGATGAACGACCTGTGCAGATTCCTGCATCTGAATATTGCACAACAAGATTGTATGCAGAAGATCCAAGATTTCGACAATGTATCCCATATATATTTCATTTTTTGTTTGAGAGCGACTTGTCTGGACTTTCATATGCAGTGAATCACATATTGAAAACAGGAGTACATTTTCAAAATGTTTCTGCAAATGAATTTATTGATAAAGTACATCAGAGAGATGATCATTTAGAATCTCAACTGATTAATCTGATGGCATGTCAGCGTGGCACTAATGAGTATTGGTACCTTTTGTAGTTGCCTCTGAGGAATGAAGAAAGAATCCGCCAGGAGAGTTATGGTAATCCATGCTTTATTGATTACGTTGAGTCACTGCAAACGCCCCATCTGACTACACCTTCTTGCTGTCAGCTGCACACTCCCCAACCGCTCGACACTCAAACCTCGCATTCTGACATTCGTAATCAGAATCTCACGACCTCACACGCACACAGCTGAACAGCATAGATACAATGAATTGCAATGCCAAGATATAACACATCTCCCTTCTTCAAGAACAATAACATAAAGGAACTATATACAAGAATAAAATAAATTGCAAAAGCAGGTTGAAAGAACTTCAACAAATTATTAAGACAAAATTATGTTAATAAAACACTATGTTCCAGGGATAAAATGCATTAACTTAGAACATAAGAATTTGTCAGAATGGTCTATGAATGATTCGACCAGATAATCTCCTGGAACCGGCATTATGTGCAACCGATGGATCCTCACTACTTTTATTGTTGGAGGGAACAAAATTGAGGTCACGAGGTTTAGGAGAACTGACACTGCTCTCATCATTAGTCCACACCCTACATTCAAGCTCATTACATAAAGTCACCTTCCTGAGATTCCACCATCGTCCATCACTTAACTTAACACAATTCCCACTTGTTTTCAATACTTCCTTAGGTTTAGACCATCTGGACATTCCTGTCTTGGGCAACCCCTCAAGTGACGTTCTCACCCAATCCCCAATTTTGATTGATCGTGTTTGCCCTTTTATCTTGCTATTATGTCTCGAAACATATTTATATTGATAGTCACTGACTCTTTGCTTTAAAGTTTCCCTTGGGATTTTCCTTACAATTTCCTTACGCATCCAAGCAGGAGTGATTTTACAACAAGCCATTCTTCCCTTGAGAAGACTGAATGGAGTTTCTCGAGTAGCAGAATGAGGAGTGTTACGATAATTCCATAACATTTTCTTAATAGATAACCTGCAATCCTCTCCCTCCGTTTCAGCCAACTGTATACACTCCTTCAACACACGGTTGAATCTCTCAACCATTCCATTTCCCCTAGGATTGTACACTGCAGTAGTAATATGTTTGTCCCCATGGACCTTCATGTATTCCTGAAATTCATTAGCTAAAAATTGTGGACCAGTATCAGTGGTGATGCTTTCCGGATAACCCTCTATGAAAAATTTCTTCACAAAAACTGATAACATTAGATGCCTTGATTTCCCTTACAAAAGCAAATTCAGGCCATTTGGTATAATAATCCATTAGTACAAAGGCAAATTTACCAGTTATGTAATTAGTATTGAACGGACCACAAATGTCCATGGCTAGTTTTTGCCATGGTCTTTCTGGAAATGCAGTAGGTGCAATGGTGGTGTCTTGTGATGTATGTGATTTGTCACTACACATGCAAGCTACACAGTTCCTCACGCATCTATCAATGTCCTTATCTATTCCAGGCCACCAAAAGTCACCTCTTGCCCTTCTTTTCATGCTAGACATACCAGGATGACCTTCATGTAGGAGTTCCAACAATCTGGGACGTAATCCCAAAGGCACTACTAATTTATCAGTTCTCCTAACAATACCCGTCGGTGATTCAACAGACAATTCAGACCAAATCATTTTGTATTCAGGTAACTCCATATTTGCCAAAATTTGATGATTACAATGATTAGAAAGACCTGAAACAACCCGTTGTAATACCGGATCTGTTAAGGTAGCCTGTTTCCATTCTTCTAAACTGATTGCGCCATTGCAAGCTTCTTCTACTGAAGCTATCAAGTAATCTTCATCAAGGTCCTCATGAGAAATGTCATCCTTGGAGATTTCTGGAAGGGGTAAACGTGATAAACAGTCAGCATTGATGTTTTTGAGGCCAGGTACATACACTACCTGAAAATCATATTCCTGTAATCTGTATAACCACTTCGCAATTCTGGGGGTGGCCTTCCCTGCTCCTTTGGTTGTGCATATGTCTATCAATGGTTTGTGATCTGTTCTTAATTCAAATTGGGTACCCCAAATGTATGTTCTGAACTGGTTAATGCCCCAAAATCACGCAAGGGCTTCATTTTCAATAAGGGAGTAAGTTGCTTCCGCACCTTTTAAGGTGCGGGAGGAAAATGCCACTACCCACTCACTGTTATCTCTTCTTTGCATCAAAACAGCCCCCAACCCATAAGAACTGGCATACACTACAATGATAGATTTGTTGTGAGGATCATATGGTTTAAGAGCAACAGCTTGACTGATGTCTTTTTTAAGGTTGTCGAATGCAGTTTGACATTCAGGGCCCCATGTAAAGTTCGCCCCTTTTTTCATCAAAAGTCTCAAACAATGAACCTTAGACGCGAAGTGACTTACAAATTTAGAGTAATACTCCGCTAACCCCAGAAATGAGCGAAGTTGTTCTTTATCAACAGGAGACGGAGCATTATTAATTGCATCCAGAAGGTTTTTTTAGGTTTGACACCATCAGCTGACAAGGTGTGACCTAAGTAGTCAATTTGTGTCACAGCAAATTTACATTTATCAGCTGAGAGTGTCAAACCAGCCTGTTGAAGTTTCCTTAGGACATCATTCAAAATTGCGTCATGAGTCAACAGATCTTTTCCCCACACTAGCACGTCATCTTGAAAAACTAGCATGTTTTTGACACCATTGAGGATACTACACATGATCCTTTGAAAAACTGCTGCCGCAGAAGCTAACCCAAAAGGCATTCTAAGAAATTGAAATGCACCTTCAGGAGTGATAAATTATGTGAGATGACGCAAAGTGGGGTGTAATTTTATCTGGTGGTATGCGTTAGACAAATCAATTGTCGAAAAATATTTGCCATTCTTGACACTAGCTATCATTTCGTTGATGCGTGGGAGAGGGTGACGGTCTATCCATATACTTTTATTCAAATCTCTTAAGTCAACACACATACACAATTTTCCATTGGGTTTGTGTGCCAAAACCACTGGACTAAGCCATTGAGATGATTCAATAGGCTCTATTATGTTCTCTTTGCATAATCTGTCAACTTCTAGCTTTAATTGTGGTCTTAAAATCAAAGGGACATTGCGAACTTTGTGAACTGCAGGAATTGTATCAGATTTTAATATGATGCGATGTTCAAATTAATTTAAACAACCCAGTTCTGTTTTAAATAGCTCAGGATATTTCACGCCCCAATCCAAAGTGTGGGAACCACCTGTTAGTAATACTTGGTTGGGATGATTGGGATCAAGAATCATTCCCAAACTTTTTTTGTTCTTTCCACCCCAACAAAGCTCTACCTTTGTCAACCACATAAATGTTGGCTTGAGTGTTTCTACCTTTGTACAATATGCTACCAACAAAATATCTCAAGACCGGGAGTTTGTTTCCACCATACCCTACTGGTTCCACATCTGGTGGCAAGAGATTGTTCTTACTAATAGATGACCACATATGCTTGTCTATAATTGTGAAAGGTGAACACGAATCCGCCCACATGGAAATTTCTACCTGGTTAATTGATAATACACATTTGGGTGGTTGATATATGCCTGATACTTCATTGACTTCATTGTCCCAAATAACCATTACTTCAATATCCCTATCCTTATCACTCAAGGGTGAATCATTACTGTAATTAACAGTATTTACTGAATGCTTCCAAAATTCACGATCGCCAGTTTTACACATTTTAGAGAAATGGCCAATCTTATTGCACTTAAAGCAAGTGACATTGATGGCAGGGCATCGTGGATTATTGGCGGTGTGAATGTTGCTACCGCATCTGAAACAAAAACGTTTAATAGTTGACAATTGCATTTTGCCTTTGTTGGGATGAGTGCAAGATTCATTGTGCCTTTCATATTCTGACTTCAACTTAGGTTTGGATTTATAAGTATTATTATGATCTTTAGGTAAAGTAGCTGTGGTCCTTGTTGTGCAGTTATCTATGAGATTTACCTCGCTTTGATTTTTTGGATTTTCACATTTTAATTCTTTTACATATCGTGAGGTATTTTCAATTCTTCTAGCTACACTGATGGTTTTCTGTAAAGTAGGGTCATTGAGGTCTAAAAGTCTTTCTTGAATTTTAGGATTGTTTGTCCTGTTTATAAATTGATCCCTGATTATTTCTTCATGTAAATCTTTGAACTTACAAGTTGCAGCTAGCGTTCTTAAGACAGCAACATACTGTTCTACCGTTTCACCTGTTAATTGTGCCCTTGAAAAAAATGTGTGTCTTTCGACAACAATGCTAGTTTTCTTTCCGTAGTTCTCTTCTAATGCTCTTAATGCATCTACATACTCATCAGTGATATATAATTCTGCCTTGGAACTATCAAATACAATTTCTTCATCAGTGGAACTTCCCCCATCATCCCCATGTACTGCATTGTTTATTGATGCATTAACATTTACAGGTTTAGGTAGGGTTTTTTAAAACTTTCCTTCCTTCCACTCCTAGGTTATGTTTTAAAAGTGCTAGTTTACGTGATGCTAAACATGTTTCACCTCCAATTGCTTCAAGATAAGTTTCAAAAGATTCCTGCCAATCTTCCCAAACCATGGGAGGCAAACCTGGATTTTGTAAAAACTTAGGTGGAGCTAGTACAGCATTGGTTTCCATGGTAGCAGATTTTGTATATTAAAATTTTATCACAAAATGCAATATGTCAAAAAAACTTTTTACACTGCTAAACGTTTCTAGTAGCTGTAGATAAAAATTGGCGTTCAAATCTAAAAGTGGAAAAAGAAGAAAGAAAAAAGAAGAAGGAAAAAAAATCTTGTTTAAATTAAGTTATATGGATGATCCAAACAAAACAAGTTAAAATAATGAATGTGGTCACCGTAGTCTGTGGTGTTTAAAGCTTGAAATGTCCATGTTTGTTAGTGCTGTTTGTTGAATAAAGTTATTAATATACAAAAGAAAACAATTTAAATAATCAATGTGGTCACCGTTGTCTCTTAATTTAATGCAAGCTTCTTTGGAAATACTTTACTTTAGGTTGTCCACTAAAACGCTGCTGCAGGCCTTGAAACGTATTAAATGACTTGCACACGAGTAAAATGCTTGGTAAACTGAATCAGTGAAGTTTCTCCGTGAGCCGGCACTGTTGCTACGCTACCAATGACGATGTAGCGTGATGACGTGAGGCGTCCTCTTTCAACTTCCTGCTGCACGAACCGCAGTAGCGCGGCCTGCCTTCCTCTAGAACTTGGATGCGAGCTCCGTGGCGGATAACATTCTCAACGCCGTAAGATGATTGTTTTTGAATTTCCCGGCGTGAAACGTTACCGAGGATTTCCAACGGTAATGCTATTAGTCAGATATGTTTCAGCGAAAGTTCCGAAATTTTAACAATCCAAGAAACGCCCAAACTTAATGTAAGACTAATACTGTCTCTTATCCAGTGAAAAACTTGAGTTTTCTTCAAAACAGCTATGAATGAACATATCTCCGATGGGGCAGATGTAACATTTTCAAATAATAAAGCACACCCGCTTGTTCAGGCTCGATGTATGCCCCCGAGTACAATGCAGATATAACGTACACGTACCTTCTTTAGAAGTTATAGAGGCTGTAATGTCAGATCTGCACACAAGGTTCGATCGTCGCCACTTTTGTAGTTGCCTCTGAGGAATGAAGAAAGAATCCGCCAGGAGAGTTATGGTAATCCATGCTTTATTGATTACGTTGAGTCACTGCAAACGCCCCATCGGACTACACCTTCTTGCACACTCCCCAACCGCTCGACACTCAAACCTCGCATTCTGACATTCGTATTCAGAATCTCACGACCTCACACGCACGCAGCTGAACAGCATAGATACAATGAATTGCAATGCCAAGATATAACAGTACCGTCATCATGGAGAACTTAAATGTATGCTAAGAAATTTAGGAACTCCTACGTGGTTCCCTACCCTAAGCTGTGCTGAATACGCTTGGGATGATTTACTTGAATTTCTTCGAGAGGCAAATTCGAATATAAAAAATATTGAATACAAGACACCTGGAGAATTGTGCTCTCTGGATCCTGTTAATGTATGCAGGTATTTCAATCATAGATTTGAAGCTATGATGTCTTTTATCTGTAATAAAAAGAATCCTCCTCTTGGTGAAGTTGTGGATTTCTTTTCGAGAAAGGAGTATCAAGCTCGAGGTGCTCCTCACATGCATATGCTCATATGGATCATAGATGCCCCCAATTTCATAACTGATTCTGATGATACTGTTTTGTCATTCATTGAAGAATATGCCACATGTGCCATACCCAAAAGCACAGAAGAAAACAATTTAAGACAACAAGTCTTACTATTCCAAAGTCATCGATGTGGAAAATACTGTCGACGAAAGTACAAGTCTAAGGAAAAGTTTTATACCAAATGTCATTTTGGATTTCCACGTCCTGTAATATCAAAAGGAAGAGTAAACAGTTTTATGTCAGCAGTGAGACATACTATTACTAGAAAGTCTCCAAAAAATTCCTACAATTTGAGAAGATGTGAAGAATCAAAATACATCAATGATTACAATTCGGTTATTCTCTCGATGTGTAATGCTAACATGGATATTCAGTACGTAGCAGATAATTCCATTGCTGTCGCTCGGTATGTAACATCTTACATTACAAAATCAGAAAAGACAGAATTAAAAGAAATGTGGGAAGAGATTTCTCACGAGAAGAGTTTAAGTAAGAAATTATACAGTTTCAGTTTGAAGATGTTATCCAATCGAGAGATTGGAGCGTATGAATGCTCAGATCGGTTATCATCTGCAAGTTTATACTCCAAATCTAGAAGAATCGTTTGGGTGAGTCTAGGTCTTGCTGCAACACGAATTCGAGTTCTTAAATCTGTACAAGAAATTTAATATTTAGCATTAAATTAACCAGAAAGTACAGATATTCTGAAAACATATATGTTGGACACATATTATCCAAATAGAAGTCATCATCTTGAAAACATATGTGTCTATGAAGTGCTGCAAAACTACACTTTTAAACCGAATACTACAGAAAACATCAATAATGGAAAATATGCAGTTATTGGTTCCGAAGGATGTTTGGTGAAACAAAGGAAAGGAAATTTAATTAATCACAGGAAACTGAGTTGTGACACTCCTGATAAAAGGGAATTTTACTCTTTAGCACTTTTGCAACTGTTGAAACCGTGGCGTTCAAAATTGGAATTACTTGGAGATTTTCACAGCTATGAAGATTCCTTCAATGCTTGTAAAGATACCATAGAATGTTCTGTTTTTGCAAAATATGTGAAAATGTTGAACGATGAAATTGATCAAGAAGCTACTATTACAGCTGAGATTGCTAGGGACAGTTCTCAAGACAGTCAAAGCTCTGCTCCACTGAGTCAAGTTCCACTAGGACAACCAATTGTTGAAAATGAAGCAGCAATCGCCATGAATGAGGTGGAAACAGCAATGCATCAAGTTCAAGAAGATATTATGGACTTAGCAATTTTGGAAGAACAACTAAATGTTGAACAGAATGAAATATATCAGCTTGTGAGAACCCAGATTGACCATGGACTTCTTCATGAAAAGAAAGAATGCACATGCACCTCATTTCAACCTATACGAATGTATGTGAGTGGAGAAGCTGGAACAGGAAAAAGTTTCTTAATTAAAGTAATCACCAGTTATCTACAGAAGAAAACAGCGGACTCATGTGTTGTAACTGCTCCAACTGGGTTGGAAGCACACAACATTAAAGAAATTACATTGCATCATTTACTCATGCTACCTGTGGAGCATGAAAACTAATTGGTATATCACAAGCTATCTGGAGAAGCTTGTTTAGAAGTTTCAAGAGTACTATAGAAAATGAAACTTCTGATTATTTGTGAGGTAAGCATGGTCTCAAACTTAATGCTTGCTTCTGTACATTTAAGAATGCAGCAAATTCTTAAAACAGAGTATGATGTGTTATGTGGAGGAAAACATGTCATAGTTTTTGGAGATCTACTGCAACTTACTCCTGTAAAAGGACAACCAGTATTTAAAACACTTGCACATGAAGACACCAAAAAGTCCTTGGGAAATGTTGTAAATGTTAACATTTGGTCATATTTTGAGTACAAAGAACTCACGTAAAATATGCGACAGGCAAATGATGCTGAATATGGAAGTATTCATCAAGATATAAGAATTGGAGTACTGACAGAACATGCCAAACCAGCTGTGCAAAGTCGACTACTTACAAACTTATTTCCAAATGAAAATATACTTCCAGAAAAAATATATTAAAAAGTTGCAGAAATAATTCCATAATCTGCTTAATGCCAACAGTGCGCGAGTGCTCTATTTTCAGTGAAGAACTTTTGAAGCTAGAAAATGAAGAAATAAGAAAAATGGAAGCCATTGATAAAATAGAGCATGAAGGAATCACTATTATTTTGATGGACAAATTGAAAACAAAGTTGGATTCTTTAGAAAAATCTATTTCCAAAACTGCAGGTTTAGAAAGAATTTTTATGTATGTGTAAACTGTCGGGTTATTTTGAGGTGTAATTTGGATGTTGAAAAAGGTTTAGTGAATGGAGCAATGGGAATAGTTGTGGATTTTGTTAATTATAAGAATAAAGATGGAATTGAGTGTTTAAAAATTAAAAATTTGATCAGATTGAAGAAGTGAAACAAATTGCTCGTTGTTCTGCTGGTTTTTTGCTTGTTAAAGATTTGTATGTACGTAGAAAACAGTTTCCTTTTTCTTTGGCATATGCAGTGACTATTCATAAATCTCAATGATTAAGTGTAGACAGTGCTTTGGCGAACATTAGAAGTACTGTGTATAAAGAGGGTATGGCATATGTTGCTTTGTCGTGAGTCAGAAGTTTATCTGGTTTGTTTTTGATTGATTTTGATGAGTCAAAGATTACTGCAGATGCAAACTGTGTAAAAGAGTATAATAGGTTAAGAAGAGTGTATGCTCCCCATTTAGGGCAATATCCTGTGGTTGAAAAGCGTGGGGTTGGTTGAAAATGAAGATATGAGAATATCTGTACTGAAGTTATAGAGAAGGAAAAAAATCATAACAATTTTGAGATTGCAAGCAAAAAGAAAAAGGATACTGTAGAAGAGATTGTTGGTTATCACTTTGAAAATACTTCTGGTATCAACTGCTATGCTAATGTAGTGGTCAATGTTGTTTTTTTTCTTGAAAGATTGCAACAGCAAATTGAGAAGAATCTGGAAAAAAGATTTTGTTCCTTGTTGCATTCTGTTTAGGAAAAATTGAGAACAGATAAAACTAAAATGCAAAGCGTTTCTGATATTCGTAAACTTTTAGATATATGTTCTGGTTCTACACAATTTACACAGAATATCCAACAAGATGCTCCAGAATTTCTAATGTATATGCTTACCGTTTTGGAAAATGAAGGCATAGAAATTGAAAATCTTTTTGGCCTTCGTAATAAATGGGAACATCAATGTGAAAATTGTATGTTCACATGTAGCACTGACATAGACACTGAAAGATTTATATATTTGACAGTATCAGACTGTAAATCAGTGTCTTTCAATAAACTAGTTAAAGCAGCAAATCAGAACATGGACTGTAGCCAATGCAACTCAGAAATGTTATCAACATTATTTATACAAAGATATGGACAATATATAATTTTTATGATGCAACGTTGTACAGCTGATGGAAGAAAATTGGAAACTTTGATTAAAACATTTGTAGCAAGTCAACTATCAATTTCAGGAAGAACTTTTGTAGAAGTAGCAATAATTTTCCATGATGGTCCTTCTACAACATTTGGACATTAAACTGCCTATTTAAAATGCCAGAAAGGATGGACATATTGTAATGATGCTCACCTGGTTTTTAAACAATTTTGCCAAGTGAATTACCAAATTCCTACCTAATATTTTTTAAGCCAAAGTTTTAGGAACATAATTCGGGCTTTGAGGAATTTAGTGATATGCATTAATGCGATTACTATTGGACAATTTAAATATAAAGGATTTCAAAAATACTATCTGGCCTAGAGGAAAAGTATTTATTTCAATTAAGTAGTATTTCTTGCACATTCGGTCACCATATATTTTTAAAGGACATTATTTATAGTGTATGAAAATGAAAAATAATTGTTCATCGTATTATTATTTGATTTTTTTCTTATTCTAAAAAGAAATTTCTCTTAGAAGAAAGCATACATATTGGTAATTTGTAGTATATGGTTTGTTATTGAAGATGTAGTTTCTATTGAATATTCAGAAATGCTTGTGTATATGATAAATATGTTAGATGTAGTTGTGTTTTTTTTTAAACAATCTAATTGATTGTATTTTTTTTTTTTGGCCGCTCCTATGTGAAGAGTACGATTGAAATCACTGTTTCTAGTGAAATTCAATATATTCTGAGAACAGCAAAAAAGGCAAAGAAAATAATTTATAAAATGTTAAAATTAAGTTGAGTTGTAAAAAATATAATATAATATATTATAACTGTATTTTTTCTTCTCTTTCACAGATACTAATTCTAAACTTTCAAATTTTCAGGAATTTAAATTATAAGAAAAAACTGAAAAAAATGTGTACTGTTTTTTATTTCTATTACTGTGAAGGTAAGTTTAACTAAGTATTAATATGCACAATGGGCTGTGTTTGCACATTGTTGAAGAAGGGGGGATGGACGGAGTAGATATGTGTGGAAAGATGCTCTGTGGGTGTTTTACGTTACAGGATAAAGTTAACATGAATACTGTGTGTCCCTGGGGCCAACTAACCCACCAGATATGTGCAGAAAATGCCAAAGACCTGCATTGCAGAGAGGTATAAAATGGGACATGGTTTCAGAGCACCTCTGTGCAATGCTGCTGTATGGTGTTCAATACAGAGACATGGTGGGTTAGTAGGGCCCAGGGACTTTCATGATTAAAAGAAACTAAATTCCTCAACTTAAAACATGTCACAGAGTGTGTTTGCACAAGTCTCATCAGGCTCTATCCCTTCCTTTTACCACTCTATAAACATGTCCTATCACTTTGCCAAAACCTAAGTACTTATACATTTATCTTCTTCTCTCTTTGCAGTATTGAAAATACTCTATTTGTAAGTCATAAAGGTAAGAATTGGCCTAGTCATTAACCCTAGTACAAGTTAATTCCTTTATATACTATGCAAGCAGATCTGCAAGAAGCTACAAAGTTTGAATACACTCTTCAAAACACCCTATGTAATTTTGGAATCTCCCTGTCATAGGATATCATGTGACCTGCAAAAAAACAGATTTGATTGGTTCATAATATTTCCCATAGTACCTATTGAAGGACCGCAATCATTTCAATCTTTCTTCTTTGAACATCTTTGGAGACAAAACTCTGTGCTTACCTGTGTCCTCCAAAGAAGCGTAAAGAAGAATGATGGAAATGGGTGTGGTCCTTCAATAGTTACAATGGGAAATGTTATAAACCAATCAAATCCTTATTTTTCAGGTCACATGGGATCCGCGCACCGTGCGCACAGGCAGCACGCACCCAAGGTGAATTCACGAAATCATGGTCAGTGATGTCATCAGTAATGTCACTGACCATGTAATGAGTGATGTAATATGTGACATCATCAGCAGTGCATTGCGGGGGCGCGGGGGTGCGAGTTATAGTTAGCTGAACTAACTATAACAGGCGAATTTCTATGGTTTTGTACGAGTGAAATGTCCAACTAACTATAACGCCCCTGAAACCTATGGTTTTTTCAGTGAATTTATAAGGTTTTTTAAATGCTAATTCCTAACTATAACATGTCTGTAACCTATGGTTTTTCAGTGAATATATATATAATTAGATATGTCAGCAGTGATGTCACTGACCATGTAATGTGTCATGTAATATGTGAGGAATATAAGCAGTACATTGTAGGGGCATACGTTTAAGTTAGCTCAGGTTTCTCTACCTACTGACATTCAATGGTTTTGTATTAGTGAAATCTGAGCCTAACTATAACGTCACTGTAACCTTTGTTTTCAGTACATTTCTAAGGTTTTTTAAATTCTATTTCCTAACTATAATGTCCTGCAACCTTTGTTTTTTAGTAAATTTCCACTTTTTTAAATCTTATTTCCTAACTATAAGGTCCCTCTAAGCTTTCTTTTTTCAGTGAATTTCTAAGTTTAAAAAAAAAGTTTAAATAAGATGCCCATCGCAGTGCACAGTTTGGGGGGGGGGGGGTAAATTCACCTGATCTGGCATTGTGCTGCCCCCAGTAAGTTTGCTGCTCCTGCCCCTCCTCCTTGCCATCTATTACAGCTGTGTGTGGCCATTGTTCTCCCTCCCCTCTGTTGTCCATGCACCAGCTCCATCTCTCGTGCCCTGCATTGTCTGATGTGCTGCAACTGCCCTTAATTTAGCTTGATGTCCCTGCCCACTCCTCCTGCCCTCAGTTGCCCAATACTCTGCCCCATCATTGCCTTTCTGCTTAGTCCCCAAGCTTAGCTTGCTGTCCCTACTCTCCTTCCCACTGTCCTCCGATGTCTATGTACATGCCCCTACTCTCTCCTTTCTGTCCACCATATTCCATGGAACTGTCATCCTCCTATTTACTCTGAGTGTTCTGTTGAGCTGCCACTGCCCCTCCCACCTGCCTAGCATGGTCAGCTGGCTGCCACCTGCCCCTGCCAATGTTGCCCTGCCTGTCCAAGTCCCATGCCTCTGTCCCCTCCCTCCTGTACTCCATAGTCAATTTTGCTGTGATGCCTTCTGCCCTCTGTAGTGCTGTAACGGCTCCTCTTGCCTACCATGTGTGGTCTGTTGTGAAGCCCCTTACCCTGCCCTCTTTTGACTGTGGCTATCCCCTACCCCTCACTTCTGTCCTCCATGGTCCTTTGTGCATGCCCCTGCCCCCTCCCTCTTGCCCACCATCGCCATTGTGCTGCCACTAACCCTCCTTCCTGCCATGCATGCTCGTCTGTGCTGCCACAGCCCCTCCCACTTGCCTTGTGTGGTCATATTGCTGTCCTTGACCTCCTCCTGCTTTCCCCCCACTGTCTGTGTTTATAACATAATATTCTCACTGTTGCCCTACTTGGTGTGTTTTGCTTCCAGTGCCCATCCTACCTGCCCTCTGTCATCAGCTTGCTGCTCCTGTCCTGCCCCCTGCCCCCTTCGCCCGTGCCCTCCATTTTCCATGTGCAGACCCCTATCATTTCTCTCCTGCCTTGTTTGGTTCATTGTCATGTCCCTGCCCCTTCCCTCCTGCTCTTCATGGTCCATTATACGGCAACTGTCCCTCCTGTATGGTCACCTTGCTGCCCTTGCCTCTTTGCCCTTTAGTCTCTGTTATCCATGTGCATGGCCCTGTCCCCTCCCTATTGCTTTCCATGGTCTGCAGTGCTGCACTGCTTACTTGCCCACATTTTGAACTTGGTAAGAGAGAGATTTTGAAAGAAAAATCCTCCTGAATTGATTTTCTCCATTGACTTAAATTGAAAAGGAGGAGCTTTTAGGCAAGAGACAGATAAATGAAACTCTTTTGAGCTTAAAAACATTTCGAGTCTCCTGCCTGAATCGGGCCTGTTGGCATGTATGGTTGTACTGCCATGCCACTGCCTCTTCTTTTTGCCCTCAGTGGTCTTTTATATTGCCACAGCCTCTCATGCTTGGATTGCATGATTGGTTTGTTGCCTCTGCCACTTTGGAAGGATTAGGGCCTACACAGACCCGATTCAGCAAGTGGAATGATATAATTACCATGGCGTAGCTGCCACAGGAGTTTGCTCTTACATTTACTGGTTTTAATATTGGAACAACTTTATATTGGATGCCTCCACGGTTGAACATCATCTGTCTCTCTAAACATAATAGAGTGGACCAGTGACTTCTCATGATAGCACGGCTGTGCTATTAGCTTGACTCTATTAACGAAAATAAGCCCTGACGAAGTCGATATTAACGACGAAACACGTGGTGACTACTGTGAAGAACAGCTGTGTGAACAAGCCAAATAAATGACTTGTGGAGTCCAAGATTTGAAATAATACATTGATGTGTGGAGTCAAAAATCTGAAGGAATACAGCAATTGAAAAGTCTAGTATTGTGACTGCAAACTATATATTATTATTATTATTATCTTTATTTCGGTCACTAGGACCATAAAAGAATAAAACAATTTTATATACAATAAAATGCACAAGATTCAAGGCAATACAGTATATCCAGAAATGTGCCATAATTCTCAAAGATAGCATACATAATATCCAATGCGGACCGAGACTACAGTTTGTTTCATGTGGCTATTAAAATAGAGACTACGCAAGTACGCAAGTACCATATGAAATTCCATGCAACAAATTACAAAAATCATTAGCTGCATTCGGGTACGCTATTCAATTTGGTGTAGTAATTGCGAGTAAACCACATGGCTGTTAAACATTTCGCAACTGCGAATACTATAGAAGCTGTTAAATCAGTTTTTAAAACTCTGTATGCTGAGAGATGCCGAGAGAATCCTAGGTTTTTTAATAAAGGTACCAACCAATACTTTCTCGGTCTCTGATAAGCTTGACAGAAAAATAAGATGTGCAAATCTGACTCAATTGAGTAACCACACGCTGGGCATTAAGGTGCAAGTTACGAATGAGACCAATTAGCCATATATTCCCTGAGAGGTAAAGTGCCATAACGCCATTGAAGATAGAGTTTCCTTGTTAAAGAAGGGCTTATGTTATCTAAAACAAGTTCCCGGTGATAGGTATCTTTGAAGGTCAAAAATTTATCAGACAGAGATCCGACCCGTACACTCGTAACAGCCACACGCAAATTATACTCATGGATAGTTGATGTGAGAGTTTTGCGTGAGATCTTGCAACATGTGTTGGCTGGGTCAGACCACAGATCTGGTCTTCCTATCTTTTCACATGTCTGTTTGACAAACTTTAACCATGGCACATGGGAAATTTTTGCGAGGCATAGAATCTCCTAGAGTTCCGCTCTATAACCTAGGAGTTCAGGTGAGCTCCATAATTTACGCCAATAGATAATTGGTTTAAGAGCAAGCTCCTCGGAGATAGGTTTCAAACCTAAATCTAGTCTCAATGGCAATAAGGGAGTGCTGGGCGGTAGAGCTGTCAGATGCCTGAGAAGGTTGTTCTCTATGACCCGGAGTTCCTGATTTAGAGTATAACCCCAAATTTCTCCTCCATAGAGCCCAGCGGCCCTCGCCTGAGTTTTATAAATGTGGAGACGGGGGCCTAAAGGCTTATAATTCAGGCCCTTTGTCATTCTACAAATGGCGCCAGTTGTCTGGGTCAGCTTGAGTTTTACCTTTGTTTGGTGTGAGTCCCAAGTCATATGCTGATTGAATGTAACCCCCAAATACTCAAAGGTGTTGACCCTCTCCAGACTAGCATGACCTATACGTGGGCTCGGACGTGTTGAGGAGGGGGGGTTGAAGATCATATATTTTGTGTTTCCCGCATTGATCTCCAAACCGTGTTTGCTACAAAAGTCCACGAAGCCATCCAGGACCCTTTGAATACCCATCGGGGATTTGGAAAGCAGCAGGGTGTCATCCGCGAACATAATCGCGGGCACCCTGGTGCCAACCAACTTGGGAGAGTCGATGTTGTTTAACTCATTTAGGTGGGCAAAGACCCCGTTGACAAAGAGGCAGAAAAGGGTCGGTGCAAGCACACAACCCTGTCTGACCCCCCTGTCAACAGGGAAAGGATCCGAAAGGGCTCCTCCTCTGCCACACCTTACCCTAGCATAGTTCCCCCGGTGTAGTATCTTCAGGAGTGCCAGAAGCTCCAGTGGTACCCCTAGATCCGTTAGAACAGCCCATAACCTGTCTCTAGGGACTAGGTCAAAGGCTGCTCGCAGATCAACAAATACGGAATATAGACTACCACCCTCAGTTAAAACAGTCTTCCAGTAGAGGATATTCAAGCGGAAAATCTGGTCTACCGTTGATAAGCCTTTCCTGAACCCCGCTTGGAATGGACTCAAGATTTCATACTCCTCCATCCAGAGCTGGAGGCGATTTAATATCAGTCTTCCGAAGATTTTTTGTGAGACATCAATTAGACTGATTGGTCTATAATTGGCTGGGAGCAGAGGCGAACCCTTCTTAAAGATAGGGACGATCTCCGCGCCCAGCCACGTCTCCGGAACCTCCATACCCCCCACAATGGAATTAAACGGTAGAGCAAGATAGGGTGCCCAAATGTCCTGCTCCTGTTTAAAAAGGTCTCCTGGTAGGCCATCCAAACCTGGGGCCTTACCAGACGCCAACCCAGCAATAGCTACTCTGACCTCGCTGGTTGTAAAGTACTCTACATCAGTGAAGTTTTCAGCCGCCCTTGATGGGGAGACTACCAAATTCCCTTCCGGCAGATGGTATAAGGAAGCGAAAGGGTCTGACCATGCGTTAGGTGAGATATTTGGCTCCACTGCAGACGTCAGGTTCCCTGAGCCATTATTGGCAGTGCGCCACAATTTGCGAGAGTCTCCAGAGGCTAGTGCAATGGTCAATGATTCCCATTTATCACATTCCCATTCCTTTTTAGCATTGTTCAATAGGGTTTTGTACAGTGATCTCTTAGTCCTGATAACCTCAGTTCCCGATCTCGCCTTAATGGAATTTAATAAGCTAGTTTTAGCATTGCGGCACGTCTTGTTATACCATGACGGACCTGCCACACTTCCATGTAACCGTTTCACGGGACGAGTGAGAATTTCAGATAGTGATTTCGAGAGATCTTTATGAAGTTGCCCTAACTGGGTATGTAAACTCCCAGCCGGGAGTGTCTGTATGTTTTCGAATATGGGAATTACCCTAGCGTAAAGTTTGGGTAGGTTGTCTGGATCAGAGGTTAAACTTTCCCATTTCACTCTGCGTCTGTTATGAGTTAGGACAAGCCCCCCTTCAGGTGACATCCTTTGCTTTTCCCTGGGGTTAAGGCCAGGATGGTCGTATTCGAGTTCCAAAGCATTGTGGTCGCTATCATCCCTAGATGTCACTCGAAAACCAATGATATGCGGCCACAAGGCTAATGGAACAAGAATGTAATCAAGTCTCGACATCCTGCCAGGCCTATTATAGGTAAAGTTAGCTGGGCTATCCAGGTTTGTCCTTCCATTACAGGCCCGAAAACCATATCTTAATGTTAAAGAAGTTATTTGTGTGGCCAATGGTGTCCATGCTCTTGGCGGCGGTGCATTCAGTGGAGGTATGGACCACTCTAAGTCCTCGTCCTGGGCCAGGTCTGCCAAAATGCCCGGGAGGGGTTCATATTGGCAATTAAAGTCTCCTCCAATTAGAATGTGGGTGCCCGGAACAATTTCATCCAGGACTTGCACCAGTTCCTCAATTGTGCGTGATACCTGAGGGGTGCTAACTGGCCTGGAGTATATATTAATCAAGAGGAGTCTATTTGCATTTGTCCACTCAAGGCGGACAACCAGAATATCCTCTGATTTTTGCGGACAAACAGTTGCCCTGCATCCTAGGTCGCTAGCAACCCATATTGCCAAGCCCCCAGAGGGGCGGCCTGTTCCACTCCATTTTGCTTGTGAGGTAAATGATGCAAAGCCTGGGTGGATAGTATGATCTCTCGCCCATATTTCTTGAAATAGACATATGTCTTGGGCTTGTATATAAGTACACCAATCCGGGGAGGTGATTTTATTTGCCAAGCCTGCCACATTCCAGGACAAAATCTTGAGGGAGGAAGAATTATTTTCCTCCAGCTGTAAGTTTGAAGCCATTTCCTCCCCATCGCCCTGCTCTAATGTGGTAGTAACGGCTAAATTTGGTAGTTGGGTTGCAATTTCCTCACTTAGGTTAGGCACAACCAAAGCGGACGTAACCCTTTTATCCATGTCTGAGGAGTCCCATTTAGCTCTGGACTCCTCAGAAAGAGTGGGTCTACATTTATAAGTTACCTCCTGCCCCTGCCTCTTTTGTGGTCAATCCACCATATCTAGACTAGAAAATCTGTTATGGGTTGGGAAATAATCTAGGCACGATGGTCTAGGAAGGGGATTTATCCATGTAGGCCTTGGGACACAATTGCCCAGCCGACTGGGTACTAGTTCCCATCGCTCATCTAGCTGTACTTGATTATCAAGTGGATAAAAGAAAGATAAGGGACGTGGGATGATAGAAGTCCCTTGGCCAGGATGAGACCATTTGCATATGTGGGAAACAGTACATGGGTCTCTGAAGTTAATCAGCACACAATCCCCTTGGGTCGACTTTCTGGTGTTCCCTATCCAAGGGAAGCGCCTTACCATCAGTACCTCACTGTTAATTCCTTCTGGAAGGGGCCTATTAACTGAGAGCCAGTGTATGACCTTGTTTTTTAAGGCCCCCTGTCGTTCACGAGTAAGGGGGTTGAGTTCTGGTATCCCCGTGAGGATTACAGTGTAGGGGATAGCCTCAGGTGGTAGGTCAATAGATCTATAATTTACATCTTTGCGTTGGGCATCATTTTGTGGTTCAACTGACTTCGCTTGTTGGTCTGAGCTTTGGGAGTTTAGTGGATAGTTAGGATTAGCGATTTCAGAAGATACCGGGTTTGGCTGCAGCATTGATGCCACCTTTGAATTTGATGAGCCATTGTTGGTTGGTTTTACGGATGAAGGGAACGTGACAGTGGGAGGCAGTATGTCACTAGAGCTGTTGTTAGGTATCAATGGTCTCTCTGCCGGTTTAATGGTCCCCACCAGAATATTAGCTAAGCTTTTCTCTATATTAACTAGGCTGTTTATAAGTGGGGTAAGGAGATCTTTAAGGAGGGCACCAATGTTTAACAAAGTTAATCTCTCCTCCCCCGCTACCACATTTAAAGTATGGTCTGTTTGGGGCAAAATATTTGGACGTATTGGCCTTTGTTCATGTACATGGCTCGGGTTCTTTTTTGCTGTGCCTGATCGATTAGTTGCAAGGCTAAAATTTCGCGTGGAACTTTTAGGTTTGCAACCTCCTCCTAATAGTGACCCTTTTTTTCTTTTCGGGATAGCCCCTTCCCGAATATGATGTTGTACAGAAACGAGTTGATGGGCCCTATGGGGTGATGTTCGCTATCTAGTTGTGTAGGTTTATTTTGGCTGGCGTTTCTAGATGGAATGGGCAGCGGGAGGGGTAATAAACTGAGCTCAGTGTGAGCAGATATATCACACTCGGTTATCAGGTCACTAGTGTTACATAATACAGTATGATCAATTTTGGCATTGGGTAACACATTATGCTCTTCCCCTGTTAACGTAGTGTGCCTCAAGGATTGATCGGGGGTTATGGCATGCTGTATAGGGCCCAGTGAGGACCTTCTAACCCAATCAATCTCTTGAGAGATACGCCTTTCTAATATAGATATTTCGTCAATTAGTAAAGACCCAGCCTTTGCAAAGTATGTGTCCAGAGTACCTGTAGCTGGGCGGGTAGCCTGGGCAGTTTTGCTTCTGGTTTCTCTTGTGGACATCCTCGTTGTGTGGCAGTTCAAATGTTACTAGAAAGGTTTTCCCGGCCCTACCTCGGCCGTCCTCGAACGGCCTCAAACGGCCCGCTCTTTGCCCGGTCTTCGCTCCGGGCTGCAACCCGCGCGCGTCCCGCTACAGATTGAGCCATGTGATATAGCAATGGGCAGGAGGGGGAGGCGCCAGGAAGAGGAATCAGGTGGGGCGGGTGAATTATCGCCGGGCTACCTGGTCCTCGCAGTCCCGGGGGAGAGTACAACTGTAGCTGATGGAAGTTCCCCTCCGAAGCTGCAAAGCGTCCTTGCTGTCCGTGAAGCCAAAGGTGAACAAAGTCCCAACACAAACAACGCCTGCGAGCGGCACCCGCGAAGCGTAAAGTAGGCAAGGGGGGAGGCGCCGGGAAGAGGAATCAGGTGGGGCGGGTGAATTATCGCCGGGCTACCTGGTCCTCGCAGTCCCGGGGGAGAGTACAACTGAAGTTGATGGAAGTTCCCCTCCGAAGCGGCAAAGCGTCCTTGCTGTCCGTGAAGCCAAAGGTGAACAAAGTCCCAACACAAACAACGCCTGCGAGCGGCACCCGCGAAGCGGGGGACGCGAGGCGTAAAGTAGGCAAGGGGGGAGGCGCCGGGAAGAGGAATCAGGTGGGGCGGGTGAATTATCGCCGGGCTACCTGGTCCTCGCAGTCCCGGGGGAGAGTACAACTGAAGTTGATGGAAGTTCCCCTCCGAAGCGGCAAAGCGTCCTTGCTATCCGTGAAGCCAAAGGTGAACAAAGTCCCAACCTGTGGGCAGGTGTTTTGCCTGTAGTTGAAAACAATCGCCCTCCGATTACCGGTCTCCCCTGCCTCCAATCATCATGTGGCCGGTCTCTGGTCTCTAATCCCTGTCTCCGTCACAACCCGGGGCCAGGCACACAGGCCCCTCTGCAGGGAAGTGGGAGGCGAGCGAGCTCAAGCTCTAGCTCCAGCCTCTGGTCTGGTCGCGGCTCTTTCCCTGAGGAGGATAAGGTGGATAAGGCGACAAACACTGGTCACGAAGCTCCTCGCCGGGCGGCATCGCGGTCGCTGTCCCCTGGTGATTCTCCGCGGCAGCCTCCCTCTCTCTATATATACATACTAATCAATGTGTGCCAATTGGGTTTATATGAATATGTATGGGACCCTGTTCAGGGTTCCTAGTTGTGAATGAAGGGTGAACATTCCTCCCTTGTGTGCACCACTCTTTCTTTCCCGAATTTGTAGACATTGTGTTAACGGCTAGGTGAGCACTGAGAGAACCCCTGTTTTTCACCCTGCCTATAGCTGTAACTCATTTAAAATGTTTCCTAATTTTTCTTTCTACAGCACTAACTATAATTTCTATAACAAACTGAACCCCCTCGTTTTGTTCCTTTGTAAATTTAATGTTTTAAGTTTAAGTTTTGCCTGTTTGATTTAATCAACATGATTTCAGGTGTGCCACAGTTTTGTCAAAAGTAACACTGTTACTGCTCTAGATAATCTTCAGAAACCTCTCGGAGACTGCAGTGGAACACAAGGTAATCAACTGACAGGCTGCTCCTGTTAGAAGTGCAGATTTACTGAGAATGTCAGACTTCATTTTCATATGGCTGAGAAAGATAGTGTGAATTTAGAGAAAATATGATCCTATTTTAGCTTCAGGAGCACCTTCCATAACCTCTATGGGAAAATCATGATAAACAGTTTTCTCGTAAACATGATTCGTAAAAATCCCAGCAAAAGACTTTTTTACAGAGTAAAATCACCTTAGAACACACAAAAATATGTTGTCACCCTTTATACGTTCTACTTTTTATGACCCTCAAAACTTGCCATTCACTACAATGCATTTCAATGGGGTACCATCATGTATATTGGTGATATAGCAATAAAAAAACACGGGAAACCAGCAGGAAGAATTATAGAGACAGAAAAACTGACCACGGGAAAAGAAAAGGAAAGAAAAATGCTGTTTTTCTTATAAAACCCTCACCCACGAGGGTTGCCCCTTGGTGGCATGCTTCATCATTGGGGTTCTTCCCGATCCACTGCAGATTGGGACGTGCTGCGACCAAACAAATATGCCGGGGGCACCTAATGGTGTTATAAAATGATAAAGACGAAGGTGTGGGAGGGGAGAGGAGGGAAGGTGCTAAGCTAGTTTAAAAATACCTGACTGGTAGGTCTCACTACTTTATTCCAGCCTCTAGTCGGTATGGTATAAAATCAGGGGTTGGTATGGAAAACGTAGGTTATGATGTGCATACTTTTTCAGGTGAACGTGTTTCGAGCCTTGCCCCTATTGGCTCTTCGTCAAGACCATAGGAACCTATTTCCTTTTGGTACCACTCCTTAGTGTCCCTTAATAGGAACACATTCATTTGCATGTCATGCAAAATCATGCAACATTCATACGAAAGTCACTGATTGGTGTTACGTCATTGCGTATCTGTAGAAACAGAAAGGGAGAGTTTTAAAATGTCAGCAAAAGGCTGACATCTTAAATTATAATGCGTTCTTGTGAAGCACCCTTCGTGCAGAGGTGCTGTTTTAATGTAAAATTCAAGTGACCACTCTACTTGTGCTTTAATGTTAAATAACCCATAACCAATTTGTCAAGAAGTGGTTAAAAAACCACTCAGGCTCTTTAAATAATACTATGTATAACAAGACAGACAAATACACACAGAAACGCATACATTTTTGATGTTGCATTAATACATCATGATCACTCTGGGAAGGAGGGGGGCCTGTAGTTGCACCCTAGGGGAAGAAAGCTATAATTCAATCATCCGTCAATGGTAAAGATGCTGTGAAAGCAGCAACGTAATGCTTGTTAGACCGAGCTTACCGATGTGCAGGGGGGCCTCGCTCTCAAAAGACCACACGGGGGAATTACTTTGTCATGGCGGACCTTCTGTCTTTGTACCTGCTCTGCTCACCACGTCTTGCCTGTGCGCGTCCTGCCAGGTTTCTTAAACTGGGACTTAGCGGGACACTTCCGCGTACAGTCCCGGCATGAGAGACAAGACCGTTCCGGTCTTCCAAAATGGCCGCCTCATCCGCACAGAATTGCATCCAATGGAGTATTACCAAAACGGACTAAAATCCTATTTCCACCACTAAGGTTCCGGAAAAAGGGGGTAACTCATGGCTATATTTATGGAATTGTTGTATACTTTGAAACGGTGATCACAAATTAAGGGATGTATTTAAATGTAATGGTTGGATATTAGGAAAAGGTGATCACGAAAGGGGGATGTGTGGTATATCATGGCTAGATGAACCAACAAAGTCACAAATGGCAAAAAAGAGGGCAGAGGAATTCTAAGGCTCATGTCATTAATGTCTTGATGCCCACACATGAACGAAGGGATTTCTCTTACTCTGTAAAGTTGTTAGGCCCTCAAAAGGCTTCATTGAGGAAGGTCCAAGCATGGTGAGCTCGGTGTCTGCGAATTTCGGTAAATTCTAAACATAACTCCAGGATTGTTGTTCCAAAATACACCTAATTTTTTCAAGGATTTATTGAGAAAAGACAATACCTTGTGGTGAAAGTCAAGGGGTAGAGTAAGGTGACTAATACTTGATAGGGTATCATAGTAGGTTACCAGGTGGTTTTAAGATTGTAACAGTTAATTAAGCCTGAGTAAGCCTACATCATTCATGTTACAGTATGTTCATATCTGCGAGAAGACCGGCATCCACAGCCCTAGAGGGATGGATCCAGTGTGGTCATTTGGCAACCATCCTCATTGCAGGAACTGGCCCCATGGGATGTTGTCGTTGAGGCCCTGGGTGTGATATATATCAAACTCCCACTACTGCAAAGAAGCAGGTCACATCCACACAAAAAGCGTCAGTTCTGTAGCAGGGTGTAGGCTCCATGTAAATATGAAATCCATTAATTTCCAAGGACACACAATGGCACTACAAGTGTGCTATTACAAAAGGAATTGAATCCGGACAGACTCCAAACGCCTTTCTTAAACAGTGTGCCTAACCACCTCACAATACTAAATACCATTGATTCATGGAAAGGGAAAACATACTAAACAAACATACTAGACATGATTCAGTGTAATGCACAGTTTTTCTAGAAAAAACACACACTGCATGACAATAATAAAGATTACAAAACTATAAAAATAATCATCCATTGAGAAAATCATAATAAAAAATTCCCAACATGCTAGAGGTAGTTTAAAATACCATAGGGTATAATATAAAGTTATAACAAAAAAATAATGCCCCAGTGGGATTTTAAAGACTAAACAGTAATTCAATACCAACAAAAGATAGAGAAGAGAATCAAATTGCAACAAAATGGGGGAAATAAACCATGATCGGTTAAATGCAATCAACATACAATTAAAATCAAATCCATTCTAAATTTTTTTGATTATCTAATATTGACAAAACACAAAAGCAGGTTTCCTCCTCTCTGATTTCTCAGAGCTCTATCAAGGCCAAAGAATTTCAAGAGTTCAGGATTATGGCTATGTACTTTATCAAATTGTTCCACTATAGGATAAGTTTTGTCACAGTGTTTTATAGGTCTCATATGTTCCAAAATGCATTTATGTACTGGTAAAATGGTGCTTTCTACTCATATGTGTTTGCTCAGAGACACAAGAACATGAACTCAAAAACCACGGGAGCATGTAAGATTTATATATCTTACATGCTCCATTTATTTAGTATATATGTATGTTTATATGAATATATTTATATATATGTGTGTGTGTGTGTATATATATGTATTCACTGAAAAAACCATAGGTTTCACACATGTTATAGTTAGCGGAAATTTTACTGATAAAAAACCAATGAAATTCCCCCGTTATAGTTAGTGCAGGCAACTATAACTCACGCAACCGCAATCCTCTGCTGATGATAATACTGTATTTAGACACTTATTTGCCCATGTCTTCTTCCATAAATTTTTAGCTATACATATATTACAAATATTTTTTTTTCATAAAGACACATATGTCATCAGCAGAAGATTGCGGTCGCGTGAGTTATAGTTGCCTGCACTAACTATAACGGGGGAATTTCATTGGTTTTTTATCAGTAAAATCTCCGCTAACTATAACATGTGTGAAACCTATGGTTTTTTCAGTGAATTTGCAAGGTTTTTTAAATGCTAATTCCTAACTATAACGTGTGTGAAACCTATGGTTTTTTCAGTGAATTAGTACGTTTTTTAAAATGCTAAGTTACTTTACGCCATTCGTGGCGTGCGCGCCCACTTAACGCAGTTCGTTCTGTGCACGCACGGTGCGCTTCGCACACCGTGCGCGCACAGTGAGCACGCGGTGCGCTTCGCGCACCGCGCGCCCACTTTACGCAGTTAGTGCCGTGCACGCACGGTGGGCACGGGGTGCGCTACGCGCACCACGTGCCCACGTTACGCTAGATGGGCCATGTACGCACGATGCGCTTCGCGCACCGTGCGCACATGGAGGACATATGATGCACTTCGTTTTGAAAGGTAATATTTTAATTTTTCAAAATAGTAATATGCCATTCACAAATGGTGCCCTTCGGGCATCCTTTGCACACAGGGTGGGGAGAATATTGATAATTTTTTTTTTATATTATTTTTTTACCGTACGCGTCCGGTAAGCGTAATCGGCGAAATTAGCGAAAAAATAAAAATTCAGTTTTTGGCCTTGAGGGATATTTGAGTACTCCATCAACATGGGTAGGTGTTTTGGAGTTGTCCAAACAGCCCCTTTGTATGTTTTTGACCTTTGTTTTTTAATCCACACTCTCAGTGCGAGAGAGAAAATGGCGGCCGCCGCTTCCTGGTTTCGGCCGATTCGAATGTTTACTAAGATCAAAGAGCCAATCAGAATCGCGCTCGCGCACGTCACCGTACGCGTACGGTAAGCGCACCGTAAGCGCACCGTAAGCTGGCTCAGATATATATATTGATTTAAAGGCTATTTTCTCAGAATCTACTGAACAGATTTACACCAAACCTACAAAAGGCACTTCCTTGACCTGAGGACTACCTCTCTGCCAAATTTCAAGTAATTCTGTTCAGCCGTTCGGGCTGTAGCTGTGTCTAAAGGTCCTATGGAAAAATGCATGGGAAAAACGCGTTTTGGGACCCCCCTTTTATCTCAGCCCCCGCTTGACGAATCCCCCCGAGACTTTCAGGGTAGGAGCGGAGCGTAGCGCCCCACCTATTTTGAAAAATTCGCGAGGATTCGTCGACCGGCGCAAAAGTTATTCAAAATAGAATGTTGCGGATTTCCTATGGAAACGTGGTCCTAACTATAACTACCTACTGGCGACCGCCAGTAGGTAATATACATAGATATACATATATAGCGATCACTCAGGGGATTTGTAATACCACCAGTTGGTTTATTTTCAGTAACGCGTTTTGCCTGACCATGCAGGCTTGCTCACACACTGAAATGTTTGGACTGACAGTCCTACATAGTTTTTATAAAGCAAAAAGGGACTCATCATGATCTGAGTTCCATGGCATCCATTTTGGAATGGTAAATAACACAGCAAAAGATTACAGTATTGCTCTATAACTTTGCATAAATCAGTTACATTCACTGATCACATGTTCATGTTTGAATAGCACGTTTAGTACATTTTGTAAGCATTTGTCAACACTGTTAAGTAATTCCTCTACTTTAGACAGTTGCTATCTACATCATATAGAGATTCAGCATCCATGTTGGAATGATCAAACTTAGTATAAATACACTATGACAACATTTCACAGACTTTGTATGTATATACTGTGTCTGCAAAACTTAGATACAGACATTATTGCACATGTACAGTCTAGTGCCTGTGACTGCATTTTGCTTTTGGCCTCATACCCTTAGTGGGCTATTTATCTTTTAGTTCTACATGGCTGATCCCATTCTACTTGGCAGAGTGCCTTAAGAATTTTGTTTACATTTTTCTACATTCTATGTAGAATATATGCTGTTGTTCACATGATTAGTCAACACTGTCAAATACATCTGCTATTCTAAATTATATTCTGGTACATTCCAGTCCTAAGCCATTAGCTTGGTTGCATAATATGACACCCTTGTGTGTATATATAACACAGTGCTTTTTACCCCCATCCACCAATTATAAACAAATTAGATATTTGTGAGAATCCATATGAATTAAAGAACATAAATTCTCTTATCTGTCATGTACAATCTCTAATCACTCTTTATCGTGATGTCCGAAGAAAAGGGCTGGGGGAGCGTTGGACGTGTCGACTGCTGGAGTTGGCCCCTTCCTTTACTCCTATTGTATAAAAAAGAGAAAATCACAAATTGTTTGTGATTGGGGTTAAAACCAAGTTCTAGTATACTATGAAGCAAACAGACTTTCTACATACAGGCGTTTCATGACTTTTTACAAGAAGCATATCCAGGCGCTTTTAAGCGTACAGTAAAGGGTGTGATGTGGCTAATGTTTGTTGTTTTTACAACTACAGATAAGGGTATCTATTACTCACGTAGGTGGATGTTCAATTCCTCGTCCTGGTCCCTCCCGGTGTTTTGGTCTGTACATTGATATTGTGCCAGGACACCCCTTGCCTGAGGTGGAGTGTCCTATTGCCACCCCTTATTTTCCGTTAAATTTGTGCACTTGCAAAGTAAGTTATTGACGAGCTGTTGGACAAATAATACTCTGCAAAGTGCCTGGCCACTGGGTACTGAGGGTCCTTGTTGTTAATGGCCCTCATGTGTTCCAACACTCTCTTCTTAACTGCTAAAGAAGTTCTACCCACATATCGGAGGTTACATGGACATTCCAAAATGTAAACGTCAAAGGTAGATCCACAGGTAAAAAATTGATTAATTGTTTTTTCCCCTGTTGGAGTATAGTACTGTTTACGCATGCAGATGTTGTGGCATGCCTTGCAGTGTCCACAGGGGACCTCATGTAACCTCCGATATGTTCTGTTTTTTACACAATAGGAGGAAAGGAAGGGTCCGACTCGAGCAGTGGACACGTCAAACGCCCCCCCTACCCTTTTCTTCGGACATCACGATAAAGAGTGATGAGAGACTGCACATGACAGATAAGAGAATATATGTTCTTTAATTCATATGGATTCTTGCAGCTATCTAATTTGTTTCTAATTGGTGGAGGGGGGTAAAAAGCACTGTGTTATATATACCCACAAGGGTGTGATATGGTGATACCAAGCTGATGGCTTAGGACTGGACAGTACCAGAACATAATTTGGAATAGCAGATGTATTTGACAGTGTTTTCTAATCATGTGAGCAACAGCATATATTCTACATAGAATGTAGAAAAATATAGACAAAATTCTTAAGGCACTATGCCGAGTAGAATGGGATTAGCCATGTAGAACTAAAAGATAAATAGCCCACTAAGGGTATGAGGCCAAAAGCAAAAAGACAAAATTCTTAAGGCACTATGCCGAGTAGAATGGGATCAGCCATGTAGAACTAAAGGATAAATAGCCCACTAAGGGTATGAGGCCAAAAGCAAAATGCAGTCACAGTCTCTAGGCCCTACATGTGCAATAATGTCCATGTCTACGATTGCAGACACAGTATATATGTAAATGTATTTGTACTTATATAGCGCACTTCTACCCAGAGGTCTCGTAGCGCTGTATTCATACCGCTGTGGAACCCTTCCTGGTTTTCCTGTGAGATGTCCACTCCTGGGCACCCCTCAAGGTGAAGCCGGACATCCTAGGGCCGTGGAGCCGTTGTGGAGATTAAGCAAGCTATTGCCCAGAGTTGCACAGTGGGACCCATGATTAGAATAGGCACAGAGGCGAGAATTATCAGGTCCAGGGAAATTGAATCCAAGAGCCACCGAGGCGGGAATTGAACCCTAGTCCCGGGCCAGACCTCTGCATCAGTGTCTGCCGCTCTAACCATTGAGCCACACTTCTCCATATATACATTCAAAGTCTGTGAAATTTTGTCATATTGTATTTATACTAAGTTTGATCATTCCAACATGGATGCTGAACCTCTTTATGATGTAGATAGCAACTGTCTAAAGTCGAGGAATTACTTAACAGTGTTGACAAATGCTTACAAAATGTAATAAACTCGCTATTCAAACATGAACATGTGATCAGTGAATGTAACAAATTTATGCAAACTTATAGAACAAAATGTTATTCTTTTGCTGTGTAATTTACCATTCCAATATGGATGCCATGGAACTCAGAATACAATGAGCCCCTTTTTGCATTCTAAAAACTATGTAGGACTGTCAGTTCAAACATTTCAGTGTGTGAGCAAGACTGCATGGTCAGGCAAAACGCGTTACTGAAAATAAACCAACTGGTGGTATTACAAATCCCCTGAGTGGGAGGGGTGGGGCTTTTTACAGAGGTGTGTCTTAACCTACTGATCTAGCTAAAGTCCAGCAAAGGGCTTCATGAAACTGAAAAAAATACATGTTTTCTCCAGCATTCGATTAATCTTTACACACTCCCGGAGCACTAAAGGGTTTTTAACAGCATCGCTTAAAACCGATTCACTTTATAACAACCCGCTGTAGTGGCTTCACACGAGTCTTTCATCCTATCAGGTGTTTGGTGCCAGAACTTATGAGAGCAGAAATAGCTCGCGCACCATGGGGCGTCCACAGGATACAGACGCCGCGGAAATCAGCGCGCAGATGTAGAAACCACGCATTTCTGAAATAGCATCTCAATGTTTTTCCAATTATTTAACCCCTTCAGTGCCCGCCCCTTTCCCCGCCCTGTGCCGGCCGTTTCATTAGCGGGCGGGGTTTATGACGAGCTGGTCTCGTCATGGGCACAGCGCAACCGCGGCCCATGACGAGACCAGCTCGTCACGGGCATTGAAGAGGTTAAGGGAGCATCTGCCTTTTGCCTTTTTATATTATTTTGAGTTATGGCTTCTTTCACTTAGATGGTCTCAAATGTAGTGTAGTGGAGTGAACGAAAGGAATATTTAACCAAAACATTGTAAAAAGCACTTGAATGGAATGTGTTAATGTTGCCGAGTGCCCCCGGGACCTGGCCCTCTGAGGAACTTCGATTTCCGATCGCGATCGAATCGATCCGCCATTTTGTGCTCCGCCGCCATTTTGTGTTGCCATCACTCAGGCAGCATGGCGAACAAAGTCTATTCTGCTTTTTCTGCAGCTTTGTGTTAAAAAACAGCCTTTCTGCCTCTATTTACAAAGCTGGTGTTAGGACTGGCCGAGTACACTAATCCCCGTCTGGTTTTCTAATCCCTGTCTCAACTATCTGTTGATTCACACTATTCTTTTCTGACTTTATCTTATCGTCTGGCCTTCACTGTCTTCTGCTAGCATTCTCTCGTTTCACAACTGTCCTCCAATACACACAAACGTATCTAGCCACCTGCACGTTAGTTACGAATCCGTTAATAAATTAGATTGAGGGAGGGGTGACAAACATAGTTGGAGGAGAGGTTTCTTCGAGTCATCTGACACTTTGTTTTCCAATCTCTCCTATTGGTTCTGTCCTGTTTTCCAACTTTCCTTATTGGCTCTTTCTTGTATGCCCTGGGTGTATATTTGGTTAATGTATATGTTTCTGAATGGTATATAAGTTTGTGCACCACAGAGTGAAGTGGCAGTCTCCTGAGAACCTACCTTGTGTACTTCTGGGATAACTGTACTAGCTGCAGCTAATAAAATCTGATCTTCTAACGCCGACAGAGTGTCCCGTGTCTCTGTGTAGCTGAGCAGGAGAACTCCTTGAATCACTTGTCTTACTCACCCAAATAGCGATTGTGAAGTGTAGTGCACACAAAAAGATTACAGATGATGTTGGCCGAGGAAATGCATTTGCAGACGAAATAGCGAAAAAGACAGCGAGAAATGCAACAAGTCGAATGTATGTGGCGGGTCCTGCAAAATGGGTTAGAGAGAGAGGAATGTATGAGGATACAGTGGAAAGTGTAAGAGCAATTCAGAAATAGGCTTCAGAGAAAGAGTTGAGCAAGTGGAGAGAAAGTACGGGAATGTTAGATGAGATGGGTTGTTGGGTGGAATTATCTGAACACCAACGTTGGCTGTTACCAGATGCCTATGTACTCCCAAGTGGTTACTATGGCACATGGTCCAGCCCACTTAAGTGCAAAAGGTATATGCAAACTTCTGGCTCCAGTGTGGCAAAACAAACAAATCCCAAAATGCGCAGACAATGTAGTGAAACATTGTATTATTTGTTTAATGTACAATCCGGGAAAGGGAACCCCAACCCCAGCGGGTCACTTTGCTCCTCCGACATATCCATTTGAGGTGTTGCAAATCGATTATATTCATATGGAACGATGCAACAACCTTAAATACGTTCTGGTGGTAGTACGTGCCTTTTCAAGATGGATAGAAGCATACCCTTTAAAAGACAACACAGCCTTATCAACAGCTAAAGTTCTATTGAAAGAGTTCTTCCCCAGGTTTGGTTTGCCGCGCATTGTCTGGAGTGACAATGGGAGCGAATTTGTTGGCCAAGTCATGCAGAAAGTTTGTGCAGGTCTTGGTATCAAGCAAAAGTTTCATGCGGCAAATCATCCACAGTCAGCGGGTTTAGTAGAATGCTACAACGGAACCTTGAAGTTAAAACTAGCGAAGGTTCAGGCTAGTACAGGACTCAATTGGCCCGATGCTTTGCCATTAGCTCTGCTGTCCACCAGAACTGCAGTACACTCTCGTTTGGGACTTAGCCCTTACGAAGTGGTTTTTGGACGCCCTGCTAATGTATGGGGAGTCCCTCGCCCTAAGAAATACTCAGACTTGCCATATCCAATCTTGATTGACTACTTGCATGATCTTACGACTAAATTGCGTGTTCTCCATCAACAGGTTCAGAGTGCTTTAGCGGAGGCTTCCACCGACCCAGGTCATTCCATCCGACCCGGTGACTGGGTCTGTACCAAGAATTTCCAAAGGACGAGAAATTTGGAACCCAGGTGGAGAGAGCCCCGGATGGTTTTGCTCACCACGAGAACAGCAGTTAAGGTCGAAGGAAAGAAAAATTGGATTCACGGCGTGCATTGTAAGAAAGTGCCTTTGCCTTTACCTTATGATCAATGGGTGCGCAGGGGCATTGGTGACTCTGAAAGTGAAAAGGTTCCACAATTCGTGCCTTTTAGTGATGCACGCCTGAATGGGACACTGTCTGAGAAGGAGGACGACGACATTCTGCAGGAAGCAATACCATCACATCGTCGCTTAGATACGACTAATCCACGAACATTGTTTCAAGATCAAAACACTCCTGGGAAAGAACACTACAATCTAAGACCTAGAACAAAGAACTCTTAAAATTTCTCTCTTGTGTAGTATTCTGTCCCGGTTGCAGGGTCACGGTAGGAGTCTTAATTGCGACCTGAGTAGTGGCAATAGGCCTACAGGACTTGCAGTGTCATAGGACGGCAGACAATCGTGATTGACTGATCAAGGAAGATTGCCGTGAGCATCCATTAGCAAGATGGAAACTACACAAAGCAAAAGAGAGAGAAAGGATGAAGTGAAGAAAGAATCCTGTAAATTAATGTACAGTCGTTTCAATATAACCTTATGTATTATTATATTATTGTGTTTTGCTTTGGTGTTTATAGGTTGGATTATTTATGCTCTGCAGCAAAAAGTTGTCTCTCCTTCTTCCTCTTCGTCTTCTTCTACTGTCTCTCCACATCTCTTTCATACCCTTCCTCAACATGAACTCATTAGAAGAACTGAATATTATAACAATTCTTTTGTCCAGCTGTTACATCAGCATCGGTTAGTGGTCAATACGACTGACTGTTGGGTGTGTGGACTTATGCCACATACCACAGAGAAAGGAATGCCATATTTAGTTCTTCCATTTTCTTATGAGGGTTCTGCTTGGGCTTATTTTGTCATTTTCTCCAATGCCTACCAAAGCAAATTTAAACGATCCATTAGTTCATAAATTGGTGGTCCGGATTTTAGTCATAGCAGCAGGACAAGAGGGAGGAGATTTCCTAAAAGGATTTCTTCCCTTCTGGGGTCCAATGGCTAACAGCAGAAATATAAGGCAACTGGTTTGTGTCGTAGAAACTACAATAGACATCACTGTAGGAGCCTTAAGTAACATCACAGCAGAACTACAGGCGGATCGTCTTATGACCTTACACAATCGAGTTGCCTTAGATTTTGTTCTTGCAGATCGTGGTGGAGTGTGCAAATTGATCGGGTCAAGTTGCTGTATTTTCATACCTAATGACGCTCCGACAGTATACCAAGCTATCTCCAAGTTGCACATAATCTCTGAGTCTATTCACCAAGACGAAGGAGATTGGTCTTTTACGGAGTGGTTTTGGGGACTACTGTCCAAATGGGGTTGGAAAGTATTGACATTCCTTGGAATAATTCTGACCATTATCTTTTCTTGTTGCCTTTGTATACACTGTGGCCCCGCCATCTGTGACCTATGTGCTACTATGTGCATCCCTAAACCCAAACCACAAGTAACAGAAAACATAAGAATGATGTTACAGCAACAGCTCGATGACCTCATGGCTATCGACATTGACTCAGATTAACATGAGTCTATCTTGCCTGAGTTCTGGCAAAAGGAGGGTCTGAGGAACTTCGATTTCCGATCGCGATCGAATCGACCCGCCATTTTGTGCTCCGCCGCCATTTTGTGTTGCCATCACTCAGGCAGCATGGCGAACAAAGTCTATTCTGCTTTTTCTGCAGCTTTGTGTTAAAAAACAGCCTTTCTGCCTCTATTTACAAAGCTGGTGTTAGGACTGGCCGAGTACACTAATCCCCGTCTGGTTTTCTAATCCCTGTCTCAACTATCTGTTGATTCACACTATTCTTTTCTGACTTTATCTTATCGTCTGGCCTTCACTGTCTTCTGCTAGCATTCTCTCATTTCACAACTGTCCTCCAATACACACAAACGTATCTAGCCACCTGCACGTTAGTTACGAATCCGTTAATAAATTAGATTGAGGGAGGGGTGACAAACATAGTTGGAGGAGAGGTTTCTTCGAGTCATCTGACACTTTGTTTTCCAATCTCTCCTATTGGTTCTGTCCTGTTTTCCAACTTTCCTTATTGGCTCTTTCTTGTATGCCCTGGGTGTATATTTGGTTAATGTATATGTTTCTAAATGGTATATAAGTTTGTGCGCCACAGAGTGAAGTGGCAGTCTCCTGAGAACCTACCTTGTGTACTTCTGGGATAACTGTACTAGCTGCAGCTAATAAAATCTGATCTTCTAACGCCGACAGAGTGTCCCGTGTCTCTGTGTAGCTGAGCAGGAGAACTCCGGAGATTAAGGCGTACCCTGCGCCACCAGGCCCAAAAAGGTTCTGGTTCTTCAACTGGCGCCCAACGTGGGGCGGCTTCAGTGGTACCGGTTCTGCCCGAAGGTCGTGAGGAAGCCCGCAAGAAAATTCCGGAGGGTTCGCGAGCCACGTTAAGCGACCCCTGTATGTCGAAAGTGGTCCGAAGGTCTTTTGCAGCGCGGTTACTCCTTCCTGACGGCTACTAACAACCGCTGCCCTGACTGCCGCCCTGCCTTGGCCCTTCCTTTGGTGATGTATGGTAAGGCGAGACGATAGACGGGCCTCTGTTGGTGTGAGAAGACGTCCTTAGTTAAGTATCTTCGTGGGTCGCGCCCACAATTTTTTGTTCTTTGATTTTCTTGGTATTTGTGGTCCTTAGATTCGACTATTGCAATAGCCGAAGCCGAGGGTAAGTGCATTTGTGCTGCATAAACTGAGTTTTACCCCCTTGAAGTTTGTGAACAGTCCGGTGAAATCAAGAGATGCCTGGTCTGACTAAGTTTGGAAGAATTTGTTGCTTTGGTTGTAATAGGGATTCCCGACTTGAGGACTCTTGTCCGATTCCTTCCGTTGGAACTCCCACATATGAGCTCTATTCAAAACATGGTATTGGCCCCATTGCCTTTAACGAGACATGGACCCGATACACGAAGAAAGATGGTGTTCTAAAATGGCCAGAAAATGGTAGTTTCGACTCTGATGTGTTAGACAATTTAGAAGCAGTCTTATTCAAAAGAAAAGCCCGGCCGGCAATGTTTGACTCTTTCCGCCTTTGGTGTAAGGAAGCCAAACAGAAAGAAATTAAGCAAGCAAAACGAGATAGGAAAGATCAGGGTATGACAATTATACAGGCTGCCCAACAATTCAAAGATAATGAAATTAATAATGCAACTGAAATTTCAGAAAGACAGCATCGCATGGCGATAGATAAATGCTATCCGGTGTTGCCTGTTTCCCCTTCCGATAATAAGAAAGAAAGAGAAGAAGAACCCCTAATGTCCCATTTATTGAGGTTGCCTCCGCCCTATGCACAAAGTGCCAATGCACCCCAAATGCTACAGCCTGTTCAGCCACCAGCGGTACCTCCGCCTGTTCCGGCTCTTCCGCATTTGCCTCCTCCAGTATTACCGCCCTTGCCGGTTTTACCATTAACTTCGACTTCTTTGCCCTCATCTCCTGATCTTGGATCTCCTTTGCCTTCTGCTCCTCCTGCAATAATCGGTTCTCCTTCTGTCAGTTCTCCTAATACTTTGTCTCCAATTCTTATGTCTAATTCTCCGTCTGTGCGTAAGCGTCTCACAGACAATGTCACTGGTATTTTATCTCCTTTCTTCGAAGCTTTAAATATGTCTCCGGCTTTTGCTCGAAGACAGTTTCGTAGTCAGTTCCCAGATTTTGAAGAACGAGAAAGGTTAGACTCGCTTGCTCGTAAATGGATCAAAAAGGGTCCTCAAAACAGTGTGCTTGATATCATGCCTACTTTCTCACAATGGAATGCGCCTACACAAAGATATGTTTTTAATGCAATGTGCGATACTCTCATTAAAGAATGGGAAGATGTGAATTCGAGTCCAATCCCACAAGATCTGTTAGATGTTCAGACTGATTTGTGGGTTCTAAGGTTGAGAAAGCTGTAAGGACACTTATTTCTTATAGATCCTTATTGTTCTATCAGGCTTTCCTTGATTCTGATCCTTCAGTTAAACTAACACTGAAAAATTATCCCATGAGAGAGGTTCCTCCAGTATGGAAAGAAGAGGTTGCAGCAGCAGGTGCTAATCCACTTATTCCCGCTCATTTTTAACGTATATGGGTACATGTCCCCTGTAAGAGATCTGAAGTTTTGGCCCTTAAGCAGACTCTACCGGATCCTCGTAAAAACCCTGCGGGTTATCATAAAGAATTATCACAGACAGTTGACGCCTGCATCATGAACCTAGCTGATATTGATATGCTAATGGGAAATGTAGTTCCACAGACAATATGGGCTAAGATTCGTAAAGAGGATCATGCGCAGGAACTAGGTGCTACTTGGGATGTTATAACTACCACTGATAGAGACCAAGTAGGTGGTGCAAAGCCTGATGCTTTGATTTCGGAACTCCCTGGTAGGATTATTACATTAATGAAAACTATGATGCCTGCATTGAGAGTAAATTGGGATAAATTAGCAGCATGCAAACAAAAGAAATATGAAAGTGTCTCTGATTTCTTTACTCGTTTCGAGGAGACATTTATTGATCACAGTGGTCAAGACATGGCTACAGAGGGTGGACAGTGATTATTTGTGGACAAATTCGTATTCAATTTGCTTCCCGAGCTGTCACATAAATTGAAAGATTCTGAAAGTTCATGGTCTGTTTCTTCTTCTGCCCAGATATTGGCTACTGCACAATATTACGAAAATAGTGATAAAGAAGAAAAAGAAAAGCAAGAGAAAAAGACGAAAGAAGTAAAAACAAAGGTTCTCTTGAAACAAGCTTATCCTCCTCGTTATGTCCAGCCTCAGTCTCAACAGCCTCCGCAGTTTCAGAGGTTGTATCAAAAGCCTGAGCCATACACTCCGCGACCTTTGTTAGGACCTAATCAATGTGCCTATTGTAGAGAAGAAGGTCATTTTGAGAATAGTTGTCCAGTTTTATTGCAGCACAATGAAGCATTATCTGCTCCACGAGGTCGTGCTGGCCTCCAGGCAGCAAACAGAGATAGAGGTCGGGGTGTGTTGACTCAAGAACAACGTGCCCTTCCTTCTCCCAATTCCATGAACTACTTCGATCAGCAGAATGTCAGGTCTACTCAGTATTACAATGAAGACCATTATATTGAAAACGGAAATGAAAGTTTTCATGCCAACTAGGACAGCCATGGACAAAGTAAGGGAGTTGTGTTGGTTCCAGTAGATCAGAATGGACCTTATGTTAACGTCACTACAATGGGTGTTTTAGAGCCATTTCTTCTAGATACTGGGGCGATGAGAAGTTCTATCATTCATTCGAAACTCCCTGGGGCACCTTTGTCTGGCTTAACAAATATTTCTGTAGGATTTTCTGGCGCCCCTGTTCGCAATCCATTTTCTTGCCCTTTGCCTATTTCAATTGGTCCTTACGATTTGGAAGCTCCACTTCTGTTAACGAATGGTTGTGGTGAGAATCTGTTGGGTCTAGACCTATTGAAAAGAATGCATGCTACGATATATTGTTCTCCTTCTGGTGTACATCTTACTTTAGGACAGAAATTGATTTCCCCAATGTATTTGTCCAAAGATCAGTTTCCACCTGAATTGCTTTCTCTTCCAGCAACGCTTTGGGCCACGGGTCCGAATGATGTAGGCTGTCTTGAGATTCCACCTTTTGTTGTCACCCTCAAGCCCAATGTTGAATTGCCGCGCATTCCGCAGTATAGAATTTCCACTGAAGGTGAAAAAGCGCTTTTGGAAATCATTCATGATTTGATTCAGAAGGGTGGGGTTGAAGAAACAAGAGGAAACACATGCAATAGTCCTATTCTTCCTGTCCTTAAACGCACTGATCCTTCTCAACCACCTGTATATCGTTTCGTAATTGATCTGCGAGAGGTAAACAAAATTGTTGTACCACAATTTCCTGTTGTTCCAGATATCACTGCTTTGTTGACGATGACACCTTCCACAGCGACTTGGGTCTCTGTTATTGATCTAAAGAATGCCTTCTTTAGTATTCCCATTGCAGAAGAGAGTAGGGACATTTTCGGCTTCTCTCTTGAAGGCCGAAGATTCCAGTTTAAGCGCGCACCTGAGGGCTATTGTGAAAGTTCCTCTATTTACAGCCAAGCTTTAAAATGTCATCTTGATACTTTTTATTTGCCGTCTGGTGCAGCTCTTATCCAATATATGGATGACTTATTAGTCGCTGCTGATTCAGAAGAAATTTGCAAAAATGTCACTGTTGCATTGTTACGCCATTTGTTTAATCTGAATCATAAGGTTTCACCTTCCAAATTACAATATGTCTGTCGAGAGGTTACCTATTTGGGTCATCACCTATCAAAGGAGGGACGGCGATTAACCCCAGAACGAATTCAGGCGATTACGCAAATGTCTGTGCCATCCACACAAAGGGAAGAACGTGCCTTTCTAGGTATTACCTCTTACTGTAGGCAGTGGATCCCTAACTTCTCTTTGATGGCTAAGCCTTTGTTGGCACTCACTTTGAAAGATACGCCTCAGCCCCTTCCTTGGACTGATGAGTGCCAAAAGAGTTTTACTGACTTACGTACTGCTCTGTGTTCTGCACCTGTATTGGGTACTCCTGATTACAGTAAGCCTTTTACGCTCTATGTTCACGAGAGAGATGGCTGTGCGTTATCAGTTTTAACACAGCAATTTGGAGACAAACAGCGGCCATGTGCCTATTTTTCGGCTACGTTAGATCCTGTAGCTAAAGCATTGCCCAGTTGTCTCAAAGCGACAGCAGCAGCAGCAATTTCTAGTCACGTACACATCAAACGATGTAATACCCTAAATCTGGCTACTCTGTTGCCCCTTCCAGATGAGGAAAGTGTTGAGGAGCAACATGATTGTTTCTTCCGTACTGAGGAACAGACAAAAGGAAGAATTGATTTGAAAGACACACCGCTAGAGAATCCGGATGGAACTCTATGGGTAGACGGTTCTTGTTTTAAAATGCCTAATGGAGATACAGTTTTAGCCTATGCTGTAACTAATTTGCATACAATTGTGGAAACAGCACGTATTAGACACAATTCGGCTCAAGCAGCAGAATTGATAGCATTAACAAGAGCATGTGTACTATCAAAAGGAAAGAAAGTGAACGTGTACACCGACAGTCAGTATGCCTTTGGTGTAGCGTTTAATTTTGGGCGTCTTTGGAAGGAAAGGGGATTCCTCACTTCACATGGCACCAAAATACAACATGGCCAGTTAGTGACTGATCTCCTTGAATCACTTGTCTTACCCACCCAAATAGCGATTGTGAAGTGTAGTGCACACAAAAAGATTACAGATGATGTTGGCCGAGAAAATGCATTTGCAGACGAAATAGCGAAAAAGACAGCGAGAAATGCAACAAGTCGAATGTATGTGGCGGGTCCTGCAAAATGGGTTAGAGAGAGAGGAATGTATGAGGATACAGTGGAAAGTGTAAGAGCAATTCAGAAAGAGGCTTCAGAGAAAGAGTTGAGCAAGTGGAGAGAAAGTACGGGAATGTTAGATGAGATGGGTTGTTGGGTGGAATTATCTGAACACCAACGTTGGCTGTTACCAGATGCCTATGTACTCCCAAGTGGTTACTATGGCACATGGTCCAGCCCACTTAAGTGCAAAAGGTATATGCAAACTTCTGGCTCCAGTATGGCAAAACAAACAAATCCCAAAATGCGCAGACAATGTAGTGAAACATTGTATTATTTGTTTAATGTACAATCCGGGAAAGGGAACCCCAACCCCAGCGGGTCACTTTGCTCCTCCGACATATCCATTTGAGGTGTTGCAAATCGATTATATTCATATGGAACGATGCAACAACCTTAAATACGTTCTGGTGGTAGTATGTGCCTTTTCAAGATGGATAGAAGCATACCCTTTAAAAGACAACACAGCCTTATCAACAGCTAAAGTTCTATTAAAAGAGTTCTTCCCCAGGTTTGGTTTGCCGCGCATTGTCTGGAGTGACAATGGGAGCGAATTTGTTGGCCAAGTCATGCAGAAAGTTTGTGCAGGTCTTGGTATCAAGCAAAAGTTTCATGCGGCAAATCATCCACAGTCAGCGGGTTTAGTAGAATGCTACAACGGAACCTTCAAGTTAAAACTAGCGAAGGTTCAGGCTAGTACAGGACTCAATTGGCCCGATGCTTTGCCATTAGCTCTGCTGTGCACCAGAACTGCAGTACACTCTCGTTTGGGACTTAGCCCTTACGAAGTGGTTTTTGGACGCCCTGCTAATGTATGGGGAGTCCCTTGCCCTAAGAAATACTCAGACTTGCCATATCCAATGTTGATTGACTACTTTACTTGCATGATCTTACGACTAAATTGCGTGTTCTCCATCAACAGGTTCAGAGTGCTTTAGCGGAGGCTTCCACCGACCCAGGTCATTCCATCCGACCCGGTGACTGGGTCTGTACCAAGAATTTCCAAAGGACAAGAAATTTGGAACCCAGGTGGAGAGAGCCCCGGATGGTTTTGCTCACCACGAGAACAGCAGTTAAGGTCGAAGGAAAGAAAAATTGGATTCACGGCGTGCATTGTAAGAAAGTGCCTTTGCCTTTACCTTATGATCAATGGGTGCGCAGGGGCATTGGTGACTCTGAAAGTGAAAAGGTTCCACAATTCGTGCCTTTTAGTGATGCACGCCTGAATGGGACACTGTCTGAGAAGGAGGACGACGACATTCTGCAGGAAGCAATACCATCACATCGTCGCTTAGATACGACTAATCCACGAACATTGTTTCAAGATCAAAACACTCCTGGGAAAGAACACTGCAATCTAAGACCTAGAACAAAGAACTCTTAAAATTTCTCTCTTGTGTAGTATTCTGTCCCGGTTGCAGGGTCACGGTAGGAGTCTTAATTGCGACCTGAGTAGTGACAATAGGCCTACAGGACTTGCAGTGTCATAGGACGGCAGACAATCGTGATTGAGTGATCGAGGAAGATTGCCGTGAGCATCCATTAGCAAGATGGAAACTACACAAAGCAAAAGAGAGAGAAAGGATGAAATGAAGAAAGAATCCTGTAAATTAATGTACAGTCGTTTCAATATAACCTTATGTATTATTATATTATTGTGTTTTGCTTTGGTGTTTATAGGTTGGATTATTTATGCTCTGCAGCAAAAAGTTGTCTCTCCTTCTTCCTCTTCGTCTTCTTCTACTGTCTCTCCACATCTCTTTCATACCCTTCCTCAACATGAACTCATTAGAAGAACTGAATATTATAACAATTCTTTTGTCCAGCTGTTACATCAGCACCGGTTAGTGGTCAATACGACTGACTGTTGGGTGTGTGGACTTATGCCACATACCACAGAGAAAGGAATGCCATATTTAGTTCTTCCATTTTCTTATGAGGGTTCTGCTTGGGCTTATTTTGTCATTTTCTCCAATGCCTACCAAAGCAAATTTAAACGATCCATTAGTTCATAAATTGGTGGTCCGGATTTTAGTCATAGCAGCAGGACAAGAGGGAGGAGATTTCCTAAAAGGATTTCTTCCCTTCTGGGGTCCAATGGCTAACAGCAGAAATATAAGGCAACTGGTTTGTGTCGTAGAAACTACAATAGACATCACTGTAGGAGCCTTAAGTAACATCACAGCAGAACTACAGGCGGATCGTCTTATGACCTTACACAATCGAGTTGCCTTAGATTTTGTTCTTGCAGATCGTGGTGGAGTGTGCAAATTGATCGGGTCAAGTTGCTGTATTTTCATACCTAATGACGCTCCGACAGTATACCAAGCTATCTCCAAGTTGCACATAATCTCTGAGTCTATTCACCAAGACGAAGGAGATTGGTCTTTTACGGAGTGGTTTTGGGGACTACTGTCCAAATGGGGTTGGAAAGTATTGACATTCCTTGGAATAATTCTGACCATTATCTTTTCTTGTTGCCTTTGTATACACTGTGGCCCCGCCATCTGTGACCTATGTGCTACTATGTGCATCCCTAAACCCAAACCACAAGTAACAGAAAACATAAGAATGATGTTACAGCAACAGCTCGATGACCTCATGGCTATCGACATTGACTCAGATTAACATGAGTCTATCTTGCCTGAGTTCTGGCAAAAGGAGGGTCTGAGGAACTTCGATTTCCGATCGCGATCGAATCGACCCGCCATTTTGTGCTCCGCCGCCATTTTGTGTTGCCATCACTCAGGCAGCATGGCGAACAAAGTCTATTCTGCTTTTTCTGCAGCTTTGTGTTAAAAAACAGCCTTTCTGCCTCTATTTACAAAGCTGGTGTTAGGACTGGCCGAGTACACTAATCCCCGTCTGGTTTTCTAATCCCTGTCTCAACTATCTGTTGATTCACACTATTCTTTTCTGACTTTATCTTATCGTCTGGCCTTCACTGTCTTCTGCTAGCATTCTCTCATTTCACAACTGTCCTCCAATACACACAAACGTATCTAGCCACCTGCACGTTAGTTACGAATCCGTTAATAAATTAGATTGAGGGAGGGGTGACAAACATAGTTGGAGGAGAGGTTTCTTCGAGTCATCTGACACTTTGTTTTCCAATCTCTCCTATTGGTTCTGTCCTGTTTTCCAACTTTCCTTATTGGCTCTTTCTTGTATGCCCTGGGTGTATATTTGGTTAATGTATATGTTTCTAAATGGTATATAAGTTTGTGCGCCACAGAGTGAAGTGGCAGTCTCCTGAGAACCTACCTTGTGTACTTCTGGGATAACTGTACTAGCTGCAGCTAATAAAATCTGATCTTCTAACGCCGACAGAGTGTCCCGTGTCTCTGTGTAGCTGAGCAGGAGAACTCCGGAGATTAAGGCGTACCCTGCGCCACCAGGCCCAAAAAGGTTCTGGTTCTTCAACTGGCGCCCAACTGGGGCGGCTTCAGTGGTACCGGTTCTGCCCGAAGGTCGTGAGGAAGCCCGCAAGAAAATTCCGGAGGGTTCGCGAGCCACGTTAAGCGACCCCTGTATGTCGAAAGTGGTCCGAAGGTCTTTTGCAGCGCGGTTACTCCTTCCTGACGGCTACTAACAACCGCTGCCCTGACTGCCGCCCTGCCTTGGCCCTTCCTTTGGTGATGTATGGTAAGGCGAGACGATAGACGGGCCTCTGTTGGTGTGAGAAGACGTCCTTAGTTAAGTATCTTCGTGGGTCGCGCCCACAATTTTTTGTTCTTTGATTTTCTTGGTATTTGTGGTCCTTAGATTCGACTATTGCAATAGCCGAAGCCGAGGGTAAGTGCATTTGTGCTGCATAAACTGAGTTTTACCCCCTTGAAGTTTGTGAACAGTACGGTGAAATCAAGAGATGCCTGGTCTGACTAAGTTTGGAAGAATTTGTTGCTTTGGTTGTAATAGGGATTCCCGACTTGAGGACTCTTGTCCGATTCCTTCCGTTGGAACTCCCACATATGAGCTCTATTCAAAACATGGACCCGATACACGAAGAAAGATGGTGTTCTAAAATGGCCAGAAAATGGTAGTTTCGACTCTGATGTGTTAGACAATTTAGAAGCAGTCTTATTCAAAAGAAAAGCCCGGCCGGCAATGTTTGACTCTTTCCGCCTTTGGTGTAAGGAAGCCAAACAGAAAGAAATTAAGCAAGCAAAACGAGATAGGAAAGATCAGGGTATGACAATTATACAGGCTGCCCAACAATTCAAAGATAATGAAATTAATAATGCAACTGAAATTTCAGAAAGACAGCATCGCATGGCGATAGATAAATGCTATCCGGTGTTGCCTGTTTCCCCTTCCGATAATAAGAAAGAAAGAGAAGAAGAACCCCTAATGTCCCATTTATTGAGGTTGCCTCCGCCCTATGCACAAAGTGCCAATGCACCCCAAATGTTACAGCCTGTTCAGCCACCAGCGGTACCTCCGCCTGTTCCGGCTCTTCCGCATTTGCCTCCTCCAGTATTACCGCCCTTGCCGGTTTTACCATTAACTTCGACTTCTTTGCCCTCATCTCCTGATCTTGGATCTCCTTTGCCTTCTGCTCCTCCTGCAATAATCGGTTCTCCTTCTGTCAGTTCTCCTAATACTTTGTCTCCAATTCTTATGTCTAATTCTCCGTCTGTGCGTAAGCGTCTCACAGACACTGTCACTGGTATTTTATCTCCTTTCTTCGAAGCTTTAAATATGTCTCCGGCTTTTGCTCGAAGACAGTTTCGTAGTCAGTTCCCAGATTTTGAAGAACGAGAAAGGTTAGACTCGATTGCTCGTAAATGGATCAAAAAGGGTCCTCAAAACAGTGTGCTTGATATCATGCCTACTTTCTCGCAATGGAATGCGCCTACACAAAGATATGTTTTTAATGCAATGTGCGATACTCTCATTAAAGAATGGGAAGATGTGAATTCGAGTCCAATCCCACAAGATCTGTTAGATGTTCAGACTGATTTGTGGGTTCTAAGGTTGAGAAAGCTGTAAGGACACTTATTTCTTATAGATCCTTATTGTTCTATCAGGCTTTCCTTGATTCTGATCCTTCAGTTAAACTAACACTGAAAAATTATCCCATGAGAGAGGTTCCTCCAGTATGGAAAGAAGAGGTTGCAGCAGCAGGTGCTAATCCACTTATTCCCGCTCATTTTTAACGTATATGGGTACATGTCCCCTGTAAGAGATCTGAAGTTTTGGCCCTTAAGCAGACTCTACCGGATCCTCGTAAAAACCCCGCGGGTTATCATAAAGAATTATCACAGACAGTTGACGCCTGCATCATGAACCTAGCTGATATTGATATGCTAATGGGAAATGTAGTTCCACAGACAATATGGGCTAAGATTCGTAAAGAGGATCACGCGCAGGAACTAGGTGCTACTTGGGATGTTATAACTACCACTGATAGAGACCAAGTAGGTGGTGCAAAGCCTGATGCTTTGATTTCGGAACTCCCTGGTAGGATTATTACATTAATGAAAACTATGATGCCTGCATTGAGAGTAAATTGGGATAAACTAGCAGCATGCAAACAAAAGAAATATGAAAGTGTCTCTGATTTCTTTACTCGTTTCGAGGAGACATTTATTGATCACAGTGGTCAAGACATGGCTACAGAGGGTGGACAGCGATTATTTGTGGACAAATTCGTATTCAATTTGCTTCCCGATCTGTCACATAAATTGAAAGATTCTGAAAGTTCATGGGCTGTTTCTTCTTCTGCCCAGATATTGGCTACTGCACAATATTACGAAAATAGTCATAAAGAAGAAAAAGAAAAGCAAGAGAAAAAGACGAAAGAAGTAAAAACAAAGGTTCTCTTGAAACAAGCTTATCCTCCTCGTTATGTCCAGCCTCAGTCTCAACAGCCTCCGCAGTTTCAGAGGTTGTATCAAAAGCCTGAGCCATACACTCCGCGACCTTTGTTAGGACCTAATCAATGTGCCTATTGTAGAGAAGAAGGTCATTTTGAGAATAGTTGTCCAGTTTTTTTGCAGCACAATGAAGCATTATCTGCTCCACGAGGTCGTGCTGGCCTCCAGGCAGCAAACAGAGATAGAGGTCGGGGTGTGTTGACTCAAGAACAACGTGCCCTTCCTTCTCCCGATTCCATGAACTACTTCGATCAGCAGAATGTCAGGTCTACTCAGTATTACAATGAAGACCATTATATTGAAAACGGAAATGAAAGTTTTCATGCCAACTAGGACAGCCATGGACAAAGTAAGGGAGTTGTGTCGGTTCCAGTAGATCAGAATGGACCTTATGTTAACGTCACTACAATGGGTGTTTTAGAGCCATTTCTTCTAGATACTGGGGCGATGAGAAGTTCTATCATTCATTCGAAACTCCCTGGGGCACCTTTGTCTGGCTTAACAAATATTTCTGTAGGATTTTCTGGCGCCCCTGTTCGAAATCCATTTTCTTGCCCTTTGCCTATTTCAATTGGTCCTTACGATTTGGAAGCTCCACTTCTGTTAACGAATGGTTGTGGTGAGAATCTGTTGGGTCTAGACCTATTGAAAAGAATGCATGCTACGATATATTGTTCTCCTTCTGGTGTACATCTTACTTTAGGACAGAAATTGATTTCCCCAATGTATTTGTCCAAAGATCAGTTTCCACCTGAATTGCTTTCTCTTCCAGCAACGCTTTGGGCCACGGGTCCGAATGATGTAGGCTGTCTTGAGATTCCACCTTTTGTTGTCACCCTCAAGCCCAATGTTGAATTGCCGCGCATTCCGCAGTATAGAATTTCCACTGAAGGTGAAAAAGCGCTTTTGGAAATCATTCATGATTTGATTCAGAAGGGTGGGGTTGAAGAAACAAGAGGAAACACATGCAATAGTCCTATTCTTCCTGTCCTTAAACGCACTGATCCTTCTCAACCACCTGTATATCGTTTCGTAATTGATCTGCGAGAGGTAAACAAAATTGTTGTACCACAATTTCCTGTTGTTCCAGATATCACTGCTTTGTTGACGATGACACCTTCCACAGCGACTTGGGTCTCTGTTATTGATCTAAAGAATGCCTTCTTTAGTATTCCCATTGCAGAAGAGAGTAGGGACATTTTCGGCTTCTCTCTTGAAGGCCGAAGATTCCAGTTTAAGCGCGCACCTGAGGGCTATTGTGAAAGTTCCTCTATTTACAGCCAAGCTTTAAAATGTCATCTTGATACTTTTTATTTGCCGTCTGGTGCAGCTCTTATCCAATATATGGATGACTTATTAGTCGCTGCTGATTCAGAAGAAATTTGCAAAAATGTCACTGTTGCATTGTTACGCCATTTGTTTAATCTGAATCATAAGGTTTCACCTTCCAAATTACAATATGTCTGTCGAGAGGTTACCTATTTGGGTCATCACCTATCAAAGGAGGGACGGCGATTAACCCCAGAACGAATTCAGGCGATTACGCAAATGTCTGTGCCATCCACACAAAGGGAAGTACGTGCCTTTCTAGGTATTACCTCTTACTGTAGGCAGTGGATCCCTAACTTCTCTTTGATGGCTAAGCCTTTGTTGGCACTCACTTTGAAAGATACGCCTCAGCCCCTTCCTTGGACTGATGAGTGCCAAAAGTGTTTTACTGACTTACGTACTGCTCTGTGTTCTGCCCCTGTATTGGGTACTCCTGATTACAGTAAGCCTTTTACGCTCTATGTTCACGAGAGAGAGGGCTGTGCGTTATCAGTTTTAACACAGCAATTTGGAGACAAACTGCGGCCATGTGCCTATTTTTCGGCTACGTTAGATCCTGTAGCTAAAGCATTGCCCAGTTGTCTCAAAGCGACAGCAGCAGCAGCAATTTCTAGTCACGTACACATCAAACAATGTAATACCCTAAATCTGGCTACTCTGTTGCCCCTTCCAGATGAGGAAAGTGTTGAGGAGCAACATGATTGTTTCTTCCGTACTGAGGAAGAGACAAAAGGAAGAATTGATTTGAAAGACACACCGCTAGAGAATCCGGATGGAACTCTATGGGTAGACGGTTCTTGTTTTAAAATGCCTAATGGAGATACAGTTTTAGCCTATGCTGTAACTAATTTGCATACAATTGTGGAAACAGCACGTATTAGACACAATTCGGCTCAAGCAGCAGAATTGATAGCATTAACAAGAGCATGTGTACTATCAAAAGGAAAGAAAGTGAACGTGTACACCGACAGTCAGTATGCCTTTGGTGTAGCGTTTAATTTTGGGCGTCTTTGGAAGGAAAGGGGATTCCTCACTTCACATGGCACCAAAATACAACATGGCCAGTTAGTGACTGATCTCCTTGAATCACTTGTCTTACCCACCCAAATAGCGATTGTGAAGTGTAGTGCACACAAAAAGATTACAGATGATGTTGGCCGAGAAAATGCATTTGCAGACGAAATAGCGAAAAAGACAGCGAGAAATGCAACAAGTCGAATGTATGTGGCGGGTCCTGCAAAATGGGTTAGAGAGAGAGGAATGTATGAGGATACAGTGGAAAGTGTAAGAGCAATTCAGAAAGAGGCTTCAGAGAAAGAGTTGAGCAAGTGGAGAGAAAGTACGGGAATGTTAGATGAGATGGGTTGTTGGGTGGAATTATCTGAACACCAACGTTGGCTGTTACCAAATGCCTATGTACTCCCAAGTGGTTACTATGGCACATGGTCCAGCCCACTTAAGTGCAAAAGGTATATGCAAACTTCTGGCTCCAGTATGGCAAAACAAACAAATCCCAAAATGCGCAGACAATGTAGTGAAACATTGTATTATTTGTTTAATGTACAATCCGGGAAAGGGAACCCCAACCCCAGCGGGTCACTTTGCTCCTCCGACATATCCATTTGAGGTGTTGCAAATCGATTATATTCATATGGAACGATGCAACAACCTTAAATACGTTCTGGTGGTAGTATGTGCCTTTTCAAGATGGATAGAAGCATACCCTTTAAAAGACAACACAGCCTTATCAACAGCTAAAGTTCTATTAAAAGAGTTCTTCCCCAGGTTTGGTTTGCCGCGCATTGTCTGGAGTGACAATGGGAGCGAATTTGTTGGCCAAGTCATGCAGAAAGTTTGTGCAGGTCTTGGTATCAAGCAAAAGTTTCATGCGGCAAATCATCCACAGTCAGCGGGTTTAGTAGAATGCTACAACGGAACCTTCAAGTTAAAACTAGCGAAGGTTCAGGCTAGTACAGGACTCAATTGGCCCGATGCTTTGCCATTAGCTCTGCTGTGCACCAGAACTGCAGTACACTCTCGTTTGGGACTTAGCCCTTACGAAGTGGTTTTTGGACGCCCTGCTAATGTATGGGGAGTCCCTTGCCCTAAGAAATACTCAGACTTGCCATATCCAATGTTGATTGACTACTTTACTTGCATGATCCTACGACTAAATTGCGTGTTCTCCATCAACAGGTTCAGAGTGCTTTAGCGGAGGCTTCCACCGACCCAGGTCATTCCATCCGACCCGGTGACTGGGTCTGTACCAAGAATTTCCAAAGGACGAGAAATTTGGAACCCAGGTGGAGAGAGCCCCGGATGGTTTTGCTCACCACGAGAACAGCAGTTAAGGTCGAAGGAAAGAAAAATTGGATTCACGGCGTGCATTGTAAGAAAGTGCCTTTGCCTTTACCTTATGATCAATGGGTGCGCAGGGGCATTGGTGACTCTGAAAGTGAAAAGGTTCCACAATTCGTGCCTTTTAGTGATGCACGCCTGAATGGGACACTGTCTGAGAAGGAGGACGACGACATTCTGCAGGAAGCAATACCATCACATCGTCGCTTAGATACGACTAATCCACGAACATTGTTTCAAGATCAAAACACTCCTGGGAAAGAACACTGCAATCTAAGACCTAGAACAAAGAACTCTTAAAATTTCTCTCTTGTGTAGTATTCTGTCCCGGTTGCAGGGTCACGGTAGGAGTCTTAATTGCGACCTGAGTAGTGACAATAGGCCTACAGGACTTGCAGTGTCATAGGACGGCAGACAATCGTGATTGAGTGATCGAGGAAGATTGCCGTGAGCATCCATTAGCAAGATGGAAACTACACAAAGCAAAAGAGAGAGAAAGGATGAAATGAAGAAAGAATCCTGTAAATTAATGTACAGTCGTTTCAATATAACCTTATGTATTATTATATTATTGTGTTTTGCTTTGGTGTTTATAGGTTGGATTATTTATGCTCTGCAGCAAAAAGTTGTCTCTCCTTCTTCCTCTTCGTCTTCTTCTACTGTCTCTCCACATCTCTTTCATACCCTTCCTCAACATGAACTCATTAGAAGAACTGAATATTATAACAATTCTTTTGTCCAGCTGTTACATCAGCACCGGTTAGTGGTCAATACGACTGACTGTTGGGTGTGTGGACTTATGCCACATACCACAGAGAAAGGAATGCCATATTTAGTTCTTCCATTTTCTTATGAGGGTTCTGCTTGGGCTTATTTTGTCATTTTCTCCAATGCCTACCAAAGCAAATTTAAACGATCCATTAGTTCATATATTGGTGGTCCGGATTTTAGTCATAGCTCATTAATTAAGGGAATGGTAGCTATGGCTAAAATCATGGAAAATAGTAAGATTTCCGTTGATGAAATAAAAGCGTATACAAACTGGAACGTCACCCATTACATCACTAGCCTTAATGATAAGGTCAAGCATAGAAAATCTCCACTGATTTGGACGATTCCTCATCAGGGAAATTTCTGTCTACAAATTAACGATCGCTCTTCTGACACCACACAAAGAAATAACTGTTCCCACACGTACGTTTACTCCTCTCAAAACTCGCCTCCTCTAGTGCCGTCTCAAGGCACATATTTCATTTGTTACAATAGGGCTTATACGTGGTTGCCAACGGGTTTCTCTGGTACTTGCTATATAGCTTTCCTTCTTCCCCCTACTTACACCGCTTCCGCAAATCATCATCGAAACAGATACGGCAGAGGGATTATTGATTCGAAGGACACAGCAGGACAAGAGGGAGGAGATTTCCTAAAAGGATTTCTTCCCTTCTGGGGTCCAATGGCTAACAGCAGAAATATAAGGCAACTGGTTCGTGTCGTAGAAACTACAATAGACATCACTGTAGGAGCCTTAAATAACATCACAGCAGAACTACAGGCGGATCGTCTTATTACCTTACAGAATCGAGTTGCCTTAGATTTTGTTCTTGCAGATCGTGGTGGAGTGTGCAAATTGATCGGGTCAAGTTGCTGTATTTTCATACCTAATGACGCTCCGACAGTATACCAAGCTATCTCCAAGTTGCACATAATCTCTGTGATGAGTACAGGCCCCAGCTAGGCCCGCAGCATACAAGGGTTCGCTCTCCTGTAATGGAAGCTACAAGGAAGTTGGCACGGAAACTGCAAAGTACAAAGACAAAGTTTATTAACCCTTAAGGGTGGTCCTACAACCTATACAACACTCTTCAGTATTGCACAGAGTAGTACAAAGAACCTGCATACACGGTCCCCTTTTATACACAACAGAGGGGCTCATAAGTGGGTGGATACATCATGAGGCAAGCGTTTTTACCTTTTATGGGCATTTTCGATACAAAACCAATATGTGGGCGGAGTAACCAATTTCCTGAGCCCGCGAAAACATGGTCAAACAAGGATTAACTGATAACAGATGTGGTCAAGTCTGGGCATGCGCTAGACGGATGAAGGAGCTATTTATAGACTGTTACTAGGCAGATTACAAGAGCAACTAGCGAGAAGGAAGGACTCTTCTCGTGCACAACACGTGGAGGCAGACAATACAAAATGGAGTCCAGACGCTAGTCAACATAAGACAATAGACATGTTCTAAGGCAGGAAAGTTAATGTCTTTAGTAAATGCTTAACCATCGCTGTTTTCGTTTTCAACAGACGACCCTTTCAGCATTTACTGAAGACATTCGGCTTATTAGGATAATCATCAAATATGTCAATTTTCATCATCTCTTCCACTTCTTTGGTTAAATGTTTCTGATGGGCGACATTGGCGATAGTTTTCTTATCAGGAATACAAAATGACACACATAAAGAACAGAGTAAAGGACCACATTGGACACAGATGCAACAGGAAAACAGAACTGCTACAATAATACAGAGACCAGTTAAAACCTTCCATCCCCATGTAGTGATCAATGCCCAAAACCATCCGGGAAATGTCCAAGAGCCATTTTCTGTATGGATTTCAGCTGCAATTTTATGTAACTTGTTGATGGCATTATAAACTGATGGCGTATGATCAGGAATAAACACACAACAACTACTTCCGATAATTTTACATGCTCCACCTCTGTCAGCTAACATAACATCTAATACCATGCGATTCTGTAATGCGACAATTCTAGTAATTTGCAATTCTTCCGTAAGATTCCCAAGAGCAGCGGCGGTCTGATTCGTCACAGCCTCTACGACTCTCGTTAATCTTCGAACTTTCCTACTATTTAGGGCAGCTCCAACAAAGAAAAACAATCCTAAATTAAAATCAATATACTGTTGCAAACTCGTATCAGTTTGGTCAACATCATCAATAGATAGAGTACGTTTATACCTATTTACAGTCACATTATTCAACAACTTCAAATCTTTATGATAAGATGCAGGTGCCAAGAATACAGGAGGTAATAAGAATGCTACATAACATACTCCGGACCAACCGGCCGGTAAGCGATAATAACCCTTATTCCCACATACGAAGTATGTATTATGGGATGCTAAGAAGGTACTATTATTCAACCCGTCAATGTTCAAGATGGTGATACAGTCACTAACACCAACAGGAATATAACCCAAACTCTGGACACACAGGTCCGCTTGAGCTTGTGCCACTTGAATCACGAATCGGTCCTTCCCCACAGTGTCTCTAGTGTTCGCGAAAATGTAGGGGATCGATTCATTGTCTGGTCGATACTCTTCCCATTCCCATAGTGTCCCATTCGCTTGTGGATAACCATCTTTATCTTGATGACATTCCCTATTAAGTCTGAAAAGTAATCGTCCCACTGTTGGTTTCCGTGTGGCAAAAAGCAAAGTGTACCATGCTCTACAAGAGCCATTATGAGAAAAAGGAAGAGGTATGAATGGCGTTCCTCCTTTCTTCTGATGAGCGGGCATCATACCACATATCCAACAGTTTGTAGCATTGGTAGCAACATGGGTATGATGCAACATCTGAATGAAAGTGTTATTCAAATAAGACTGACAATGCTTCAGTTCTTGATACGGAAGGGTATAAAAGTAGTGCTCCTCGGGCACTGGAGTAGTCAAAATAAGCAACTCCCGCACAGGAGTCACATCCTCAACAAACCATGTGGTTATCCCAACAATAGCTACTGTAATAATAAAACCTGTTGCACATAAAAACTTCTTCTTCTCCATCTTAAAGTGAAAAGTCAGTATCTTCCTGAAACTAAGAGGTTGTCAGAACTCTTCCCCTTAGGCAGCGGTTGATTTCTTCACCAGCGGGCCAAGACGGGTGTCGCTACACTAATGCAGGGCTGATCCCCCCCCTTGCCACATTGGCTCTCCGTTTCACTAACCTAAGGGCCGTTCTGACAACTTTGAACACAGCAGTCACTTCCTCGGTCTGAGGTGATATCTTCTTCCTCCAGGGATCGCTTGGTCCGGAAAGAGCTCCTCAGTGTCGTTCGGTTCCACAGTATGGCCTTTCTCTGCAATCAGAATTTCTCGATGGTCGGTCAATACAGCAGGCTCCATCAATCCGGGCGGCACTTTGCGACAGTGCAGGGAATGGATCCAATTCTTTCGATTGGAAACTCGCACAGCCGTCCTCGTTGCAAGTAAGACCTGCTCAGGACCAACCCATCTCGGCTCCAAGCTGTTCGTCCTTTCAAAAATCTTCAGCATAACATAGTCCCCAGGTCGGAGATTATGACCTTCACCTGTGGACCGATCAGGGAGCGCCTCTCGGACCTGTTGATGAATAGAAACCAAATTATCCGTTAACTGTGCCAGATAGTCATTCATCATTACACGAGGTACATCATACACAGACTTAGGTTTTGGTGGACCCCAAATATTCATTGGGCGTCCAAAGACGATCTCATAAGGTGTGAGACCGGTTCGAGAATGCGGTATCGATCTAATTGACAATAATGCCAGCGGCAAAGCATCTGGCCAAGTCAAAGAAGTTGAAGCTTGGATCTTAGCGATCTTGAGCTTCAAAGTACCGTTATACTTCTCAACCAATCCCGCAGACTGAGGGTGAAACACTGCATGGAACTTCTGGGTAATGCCTAGACCCTTCAGGACATACTTTATAACGTCCGCTATAAAGTGAGGTCCGTTATCACTCCACAACAATCTGCAAACACCGTATCGAGGGAAGAACTCCTTCAATAGCATTTTGGCTGTCGTCATTGCAGTATTGTCTTTCGTAGGGTATGCCTCAACCTATTTACTGAAGGCACAAACCACTACTAGAACATACTTCAGATTGTTACAGCGTTCAAGCTGGATGTAATCCATCTGCAAAACCTCAAAGGGTGCAGTAGGTGTCACAAATCCTCCTGCTGGAGTTCGGGTACCCTTTCCTGGGTTATACCTCAGACAAATCATGCAGGTCTGCACTACCCTCTTTGCCGTACTAGCGATCTCCGGATGCTCCCAAACTCGTGTGAGTAATTTGACAATTGCGGAAGCTCCGACCAGCGCTAGTCCATGTGCCATCTGAACCATAGGTTGTACGGAGGCTGTGGGTAACTTCCATTTATCCATCTGCTTATTTCTCCAACATCCTTCGTCATCTAATTCTCCATCATTGGACCATTGTTCCCGTTCCTTATCGGAAGCGGTCCTCTGTATCTCCAACACCTCTCTCCTAGCATCGTGCCATCTTTCTGCCTGTGACTTCACAACATACATTGCAGTAGCACCAGGCTGCATCGCAGTCTCTCGTGCCACCCGGTCTGCGAAAGCATTCCCTTCTCCAACTTCATCCACCACCCTCTTGTGGGCACTGCATTTAACTATAGCAATCTTCTTTGGATATGTTAATGCAGTCAAAAGGTTGTGAACTAACTCCCCATACATTATCTGGGTTCCATGGGACGTTAGAAACCCTCTCTCCTTCCAGAGTAGGCCGAAATCGTGCGCTACTCCGAAGGCATAGCGGCTATCTGTATAAACATTCACACACAATCCTGCACTAAGCTCACATGCCCGTGTTAATGCTATCAGTTCCGCTGCTTGAGCTGATTTCTGTGGTATGCGTGCTGTCTCCACTATTGTTCGCAGTGTGGTGATTGCATACGCTGCTGAAGTCGTACCATCTGGTAGCTTCAGGCATGATCCGTCCACCCACAGTTCTCCATCTACATCTGTAAAGGGCGTATCCTGGAGATCAACACGACCCTTTGTCTGTTCCTCAGTCACAAGAATACAGTCATGTGCCTTCCGTGCTTCAGACTGAGTTTCCGGGAACGGCAACAATGTGGCCGGGTTTAACGTTACACACCTCTTTAACGTAATATGAGGAGCCAAAAGTATCAACTCATATCCCGTTAAACGGGCACTGGTCAAATGCTGCGTCTTCGTCTGATTAAGCAGGGCATCAACAGCATGGGGGACTAATACCAACAGTTTGTGAGATAACACAATTCCCTCACATTGACGTATTGACACAGCTGTCGCCGCAACCGAGCGAAAACACCCTGGTAATGCTCGGGCAACAGGATCAAGTACAGTCGAAAAATATGCACAAGGGCGCTGCTTGTCGCCGTGCATCTGCACTAAAACTGATAATGCACACATCCATCTTTCTCATGCACATACAGTGAAAAGGGCTTCGTATAATCAGGAGTCCCTAACACTGGTGCTGAACAAAGGGCCTGTCGCAGTTGCTGAAATGCAATTTCACACTCATTTGACCAAGGAAGAGGAATTGGTGTGTCCTTTGTCAAAAGGGCTAACAATGGTTTAGCTATGTGTGAAAATCCCAATATCCATTGCCTACAAAAAGAAACAAGACCCAAAAATGCACGCACGTCCTTCTGTGTGGAAGGCACTGGCGTGTCCAGAATTGCTTGAATACGAACTGGTGTGAGTGCACGCCCCTCCTTAGACAAAAGGTGACCTAAATAAGTCACCTTTGGTCTACAGAATTGCAATTTCTTCTTCGACACTTTGTGATTGTGAGATGCCAAAAAGGAAAGCAAGGATAACGTACTCTGCTCACACAACTCGGGAGTGTCAGCCGCCAACAAGATGTCATCAACATATTGTATAAGGGCGACACCCCCGGGCAGAACAAAGGAATCCAATTGCCTTTTCAATGCTTGACTGTAAATGCTAGGGCTTTCTGTATAGCCCTGAGGAACTCTACAAAATCGATAAGACCTATTATTCAAAGTAAAACCAAAAAGGTATCGGCTATCAGGATGAATAGGGATCGAAAAGAAGGCATTTTTCAAATCAATAACTGAAAACGTGGTCGCCGTTGGCGGGACCAGAGTGAGCAACGTCGTGATATCAGAAACCACCGGATACTGAGGTATCACGATCTTGTTCACTTCCCTCAAATCAATGATAAACCGATAAACTTTAGCATCCGTGTCTTTCTTTAAGATGGGTAAAATAGGACTGTTGCAAACATTGTAGGGAACTTCTTCCACTACCCCCACCTTAATCAAATCCTGCACAATCTGAATGAGCGCCTCCTCCCCCTCCTGGGAAATGCGATACTGAGGGAGGCGCGGTAACACCGCACCCTCCTGGACACTAATATGGACTGGTGGAACCACTATCTGTCCCACATCGGTATCTGAAGTAGCCCACAAAGAATGAGGGAGGGAAGCTAACACAGAATCCTCCACGACCACACACATCCTGTCTGTCATCGGGTGATTATCATTTAATATCACACGTACTCCAGCAGGGGAACAGCGGATCGTAGCCCTGAAGTGTTTGAGCATATCAAGACCCATAATGTTGTCAGGCGTGTTCGGGGCAAGCAGAAACGGACAGGGTGCAGAAAAGTGATCAACATGGAAGGGAAGGGGTCGAGAAAGAGGGCTTCGAGAGAGTGTACCATCAAACCCTACCGATGTAACCATTAAGCCAGATGGGGGAGCCCTCGGAACCAATTGTTTGGACAACGCACTGCGAGTCGCTCCTGTATCAACTAGGAACCGATCAGTAGAACCCAAAACCTGTGCTGAAACATAAGGACCCTTCTGATCAACCGGAACTTCAACTGATTCCAACCCCCATCCAACGCATTCCTATGCATGCCGCGAATCATGGTACCCAGCGCTGTCAGTCCCTGCCATTTGATACTGGTGCTGTCGATCAAACACATTGGATCTGTCTCGCTGCTGCGCGTTAGGTTCAAAACGAGCACGATCACTAGAATTCCCTCTGAAATTCGAGAAACCCCCTCTACCTCTCGGTGGACCTTGACCACGCCCCTGACGAGATGCATACAACGCCGGACAATCTCTGGCCCAATGACCCGACTGTTTACAATACGCACATTGATTCCTATTGACATCTGACCGACCTGAAGGGGGATCATAAAATCCTCCCCTACCTCTGTCGATACCCCGACGAGGCGGACCATATACCTCTGCTAGCATCACCTTTGTCTTTAAATCTTTCGATTTCTTCTCCTCCTGCCCCTTCGCTTCTTGTTCCTGACGCTCATAATACTGAGCCATAGTCAGGAGGGATGCCGGAGACGAAGTGGACCAGGAACTTTCACTCGCTTTTAAACGAGCTGCTATTCCCGGTAATAAATTCGCCACATATTTATCCACAAAAAGATGTCTACCCGTGTCGTCCGTAAGTGACTGACCACTAAAATCGTGAAATGTCTCCTCAAAGCGCGTAAAAAAATCAGAGACTGATTCATCAACCTTCTGTTTACATGATGCTAACATATTCCAGTCAATCTTTTTAGGGGGGATAATCGTTTTCAACTTAGTCAAGATAGCAGCGGGAAGATCTAAAATAATCTGCGGTGGTTTTTGCGCGGGTTTTCTCTCCCTGTCGTTGTCCTCAATGTCAGACCACTTAGCCTTAAAAACGGCTTGATCATCCACCTTCCGCACAGATCGCCACATATCCGGTGGTAAGATAAGCCCAAAGAACAAATCTATATCTGCTAAAGTCATAGTACAAGAATTCAAGGCCCCTTCGACTTCTTCGTAAAAGGCCGCTGGATTCTTGCGGGGGTCAGGCAATGCATTCTTTAATGCCATAACATCTGCCCTATGCTAGGGAGTATAAACCCAATTATACACAAAATATCCCTTAGCATCGGCGGAAGTAATATCCGAACTAGTTCCCGCTCCTTTAGGAGGAACGTACAAAGGTGCCGCCTCTCGGATCGGTTTAACATGCACTAGTTCGCTCTTATCTGAGTGGGGGGTAGATGATTGGTCATCGCCGACACGTGAATCCGACTGCTTTTCCTCCTCTGCTTTTAGGCGCGCTCTCTCTTTAAGGTCCCTCGCCGCATCCCGTAATGCAAACAGCCGTCGAGCCGCATCAGGCGCCTTAGAGGGAGAAAAAACACCGTTACGTAATGCTTTAGCATCTATTACCACATCATCAGGCTCAAAAACGTCAGAATATTTCCGAAAGGCAGAAATCACTTCATCAGAAAAGTGTCCCAAAAAATACAACTTCTCTCTATCCTGCCACTTTTCCCAAGAGTCCAACAATTCAGTGAGGGACAACCTGCCCTTAAGTGCACGAAAAGAAAGGTTCCGAAGCTCACCCGTTCGGTCAGCCGATAACATGGACCGAGTGTCTACCTTAACCGAAGCCGATCCAGAATCCTGTGACCTCGGGGCAGACGCACCAACATAAGGGGGCGGAGAGCGATCTAATAAATAAAAATCATCGTCAAGATTAGTAAGGACAAGATAAAGTGGCTGACGGACAGCATATTGACCCGAGACTTGCAACCTACGCTCTTTCTCTTGTCTCTCCGTCAGTTCTCTTTCCTCCCGACGCTTCGCTTCCTGTGCTCGCACATGATCATTCTTCCGTTGCTCTTTATCAAATAGCGCTCTCTCACGTTTCTCTCGCTCACGCACTTCCTTCACCCATAACCGCACACACTCAACCATATCTTGACGAGCACGCCGTTTACACATACACTGTTCCACATACTCAATCTTACGCACATCAAACGATCCATACAAAGGCCATCGCAACTCAGGATCCTTTTTGGTGTATTTCCTCCATACTGTGCTGTACATTATAGAAGAAAGACCATGTTTCACATACATATCCCTATTAGGAGTCCCCTCTGGGGGAGCTGGAGCAGATTCCTCGAGGTTCAACCGGTTTCCAAAGCAGCAGCACCACTTACGGAGTGCGCTAAAAGCAGGCATGCTCAAAAATAATGCAAAATATGCAGTACTATATAAAAAATGGCACTTAAACGTTGCGCCGTTCAAATTTACACAGCTCCGGAGAAATATCTCCACATTACCTGCCTATATATGTTGCAATGCATATATTCTCACAGTAATCAATACAAAGCATGACCGGTCATCACAAATCAAATTCAAATAGCCAACCCAGGCTTCAAAACTCGGAGCAAGTACCGTACAACGGTTCTTACCAATCAAGAGTCCAGGTTCCAACTGCCAAGCTCCAAAATTCGCCCAAACGGCTGTCACGGCAAAACCGACAGAAGAGGTCTCAGTCGAGGACCGGCGCCACCCAGAAGGTCAGTTCGGAAGGAGAGGAAGAAAACCTCGGGATGCCAGGGCTAAAAGACGCCGCTGGCAGTGATCACATCCCTGGCCAAATTCCTCACCTTCGTCACGACCAGTCCTTCGAGCATCCGAGTCGCCGATGAGCCCCACGTGACGGGCGCCAATTGATGAGTACAGGCCCCAGCTAGGCCCGCAGCATACAAGGGTTCGCTCTCCTGTAATGGAAGCTACAAGGAAGTTGGCACGGAAACTGCAAAGTACAAAGACAAAGTTTATTAACCCTTAAGGGTGGTCCTACAACCTATACAACACTCTTCAGTATTGCACAGAGTAGTACAAAGAACTTGCGTACACGGTCCCCTTTTATACACAACAGAGGGGCTCATAAGTGGGTGGATACATCATGAGGCAAGCGTTTTTACCTTTTATGGGCATTTTCGATACAAAACCAATATGTGGGCGGAGTAACCAATTTCCTGAGCCCGCGAAAACATGGTCAAACAAGGATTAACTGATAACAGATGTGGTCAAGTCTGGGCATGCGCCAGACGGATGAAGGAACTATTTATAGACTGTTACTAGGCAGATTACAAGAGCAACTAGCGAGAAGGAAGGACTCTTCTCGTGCACAACACGTGGAGGCAGACAATACAAAATGGAGTCCAGACGCTAGTCAACATAAGACAATTGACATGTTCTAAGGCAGGAAAGTTAATGTCTTTAGTAAATGCTTAACCATCGCTGTTTTAGTTTTCAACACTCTGAGTCTATTCACCAAGACGAAGGAGATTGGTCTTTTACGGAGTGGTTTTGGGGACTACTGTCCAAATGGGGTTGGAAAGTATTGACATTCCTTGGAATAATTCTGACCATTATCTTTTCTTGTTGCCTTTGTATACACTGTGGTCCCGCCATCTGTGACCTATGTGCTACTATGTGCATCCCTAAACCCAAACCACAAGTAACAGAAAACATAAGAATGATGTTACAGCAACAGCTCGATGACCTCATGGCTATCGACATTGACTCAGATTAACATGAGTCTATCTTGTCTGAGTTCTGGCAAAAGGAGGGTCTGAGGAACTTCGATTTCCGATCACGATCAAATCGACCCGCCATTTTGTGCTCCGCCGCCATTTTGTGTTGCCATCACTCAGGCAGCATGGCGAACAAAGTCTATTCTGCTTTTTCTGCAGCTTCGTGTTAAAAAACAGCCTTTCTGCCTCTATTTACAAAGCTGGTGTTAGGACTGGCTGAGTACACTAATCCCCGTCTGGTTTTCTAATCCCTGTCTCAACTATCTGTTGATTCACACTATTCTTTTCTGACTTTATCTAATCGTCTGGCCTTCACTGTCTTCTGCTAGCATTCTCTTGTTTCACAACTGTCCTCCAATACACACAAACGTATCTCGCCACCTGCAAGTTAGTTATGAATCCATTAATAAATTAGATTGAGGGAGGGGTGACAAACATAGTTGGAGGAGAGGTTTCTTCGAGTCATCTGACACTTTGTTTTCCAATCTCTCCTATTGGTTCTGTCCTGTTTTCCAACTTTCCTTATTGGCTCTTTCTTGTATGCCCTGGGTGTATATTTGGTTAATGTATATGTTTCTATATGGTATACAAGTTTGTGCGCCACAGAGTGAAGTGGCAGTCTCCTGAGAACCTACCTTGTGTACTTCTGGGATAACTGTACTAGCTGCAGCTAATAAAATCTGATCTTCTAACGCCGACAGAGTGTCCCGTGTCTCTGTGTAGATGAGCAGGAGAACTCCGGAGATTAAGGCGTACCCTGCGCGGCCAGTCCCAAAAAGGTTCTGGTTCTTCACCAACCGGGGGCTTAAATTCAATGAAGTGGGGGAGCCCGCTCTTCGTTTTCTTTTTATTTTCGGCCGAAATTCGCGCTGGGTGCGCGAATCACGCCGTTTAAAAAAAATTTGCTTTTTTTGGCCTTGGGCAGGCCTAGGGGGTCAGGGTGTTTCTACCCTGCCCCCTTTTTTTTCTTCTCACCTTTTTTTGTTCTGTTTGCTTGAGGCACAAGATGGCTGCCAACTCTTCCTAGTTTGGAGTGTTGACAGCCAATTAGAATAAAGCTTGTGGTCGGGAGGGTCCACGGATCCACAGCGCCTCTAGATATCGAAACTTTTATTTTTTGATTTTCTCAGAAACTACTGAACGGATTTAAACCATTTAAGAAAAAGGGTGCTTTCGGAACCAAGCACTACCTTTTGCCAAATTTGGTGTAATTCCGTTCAGCAGTTTGAGCTGTCGCCGTGTCTAAATTTTCCTATGGGAAATTCATTTTCCGACCTCTTTTTTTTCAATTTCTTAGGAACTACTGAACTGATTTACACCATTTAATAAAAAGGGCTCTTTCTGAACCAAGGGCTACCTTTTTGCCAAATTTGGTGTAATTCCACTCAGCAGTTCGGGCTGTAGCCGTGTCTAAAGTTTCCTATGGAAAATAACATAGAGAAAACACGTTTTTGGGCCTCCCTTTTTTCTCAGCCCCGCTTCGGGAATCACCCCGAAACTTTCAGGATAGGAGCTGACCGGAGCAGGCCACAAGTTTTGAAAATGTTGCGATGATTCGTCAAACGATGCCAAAGATATTGTGAAAAGAATAAACACTTTTCCTATGGAAACTAGGTCCTAACTATAACTATCTACTGGCGACCAACAGTAGATTTTATATATATATATATATATATATATATATTTATATATATATATATATATATATATATATATATATATATATATATTCACTGAAAAAACCATAGGTTTCACACATGTTATAGTTAGCTGGACATTTCACTCGTAAAAAACCAATGAAATTCCCCCGTTATAGTTAGTTCAGCTAACTATAACTCGCGCGCCCGCAATCCACTGCTGATGACGTCACATATTACATCACTCATGACATGGTCAGTGACATCACTCATGACATCACTGATGACATCTCAAATGACATCACTGATGACGTCATCCATTGAGTATGTATTTCTGATCAATTTTAATATGTTTAATATACATAGGGAAAGGCCTGTTGAAGAATGAGTGGGTGTACAAGTATGTAAATGGATGATTTTCTGTGGTGCGTAACTGACTCTATAAGTGAGTCATTAAATGTATCTTACTGCAGACTAGTGACTAAACTGTGTAAATATTTGTATGTGTCTGTATGTTGGTGTATAAGTGGCGGCATGGTTTTGTGAATACCTATATAAGTGTCTATATAAGTTATTGATTGTATGGGTTCCTGATTGTGCGGGTAGGGTGTGTGTGACTCTATGCATAGATGTGTGAGTGGGTGATTCTATGGGTGCATGGTTTTAAGAGTGCATCTGTGATGGACTGTATGGTTGAGTGAGTGTATGTATGGGTGTGTTAGGGATTGAATGTATATCTCAGTGGTACATTTGTGACTAACTACATATGTGAAAGGCAGTATATATGTGTGTAAGAGTATATAAGTGGGTAGATGTGAGAGTGTGTGATTGTGAGAGTGACTGTATGGATGAGTGTGTGCTTGTATCAATTATTCTATAAGACCGTAAGAATGTGGTACTATTTTTATGAGTAAGTGAACTTGAGTGTGTATAACTGCATAGGTGAGTAAATGGGAGTGTGATTATTTGCATGACTGACTAGGTGTGAGAGTACCTCTATGGATGATTGGTAGTGTGTGAGTGTCTATATAGGTATATAAATGCATATGATAGTTTTGTATGTTGTGACTGTAAGTATGAGTGACTGTACAGGTGAATAAGTGGAGGTGTATGTAGACTTAAGAGTTAATAAGTGGGTATGTAGTCATTGGTATTGCAGTATGTATGGTTTTGATTCGGTGTATCAAAGGTTATATTAGGGTGTGAGAAGATGCGGTAATTTATCACATGGATGACGTCATCAGTGATTTCATCAGTGATGTCATTTGAGATGTCATCAGTGATGTCATGAGTGATGTCACTGACCATGTCATGAGTGATGTAATATGTGACGTCATCAGCAGTGGATTGCGGGCGCGCGAGTTATAGTTAGCTGAACTAACTATAACGGGGGAATTTCATTGGTTTTTTATGAGTGAAATGTCCAGCTAACTATAACATGTGTGAAACCTATGGTTTTTTCAGTGAATTTGCAAGGTTTTTTAAATGCTAATTCCTAACTATGATGTGTGTGAAACCTATGGTTTTTTCAGTGAATTTCAAAGGTTTTTTAAATGCTATTTTTTGAATTTTTTATTATATTTTTTAATATATTTCTTTTACAACAAGTTACCTATGTATATACTTATAGATTATCTGTATCCTTTAATTTGGAATGGCTCAACATTTTTTTGTATTTGGATAAAGTTAAACAGCATAGTTAATTCTTTTTTTTTTCTTTTTTTTACCGTGCGCGCTCGGTGCGCGCACCCAGTACGCATGCGTATGTTTTTGGTGTACGCATGCGTACCTTATCTACTTACGCATGCGTACGTCTTAGTGCGCGCTCGGTGCGTGCACTAAGTACGCATGCGTATGTAGATAACGTACGTATGCGTACATTGTCCACGTACGCATGCGTACGTCGTGTGTGCTCTGCGCGGTAAGTTCGCGCATGCGCGCGTTCTCCGCGCGCTGATTTCGTGCATGCGCGCGTATTACGTTCGCACATGCGCGTGTACTTCTTACGCGCGCAACGTACGCGCATAATGCGTATGCGCATCCGCGCTTAGTACGTTCGCGCATGCGCGCGTGCTATGTATACGTGCTACGTACGCGCGTAATACATACGCACATGCGCGCGCGCTTTGTTTGCGTACTACGTACGCGCGTAATACGTTCGCGCATGCGTACTTGCTCCACCGTGCGCGCACCAAGCGCGCACCTCAAGTCATGTGATTAAAAAACAACACTTTTTATTGGTTCATACTAGTTTCAGTTTTAGATTCTTCCAACACCACACCCACTCCCCTCATGGCAAGTCATGTGATCAAGAAACAACACTTTTCATTGGTTCAAAGTAGTTTCAGTTCCAGATTCTTCCAACACCACACCCACTCCCCTCATTATTACTTCTGATTCACTTGGTGAAGGAGCTAATCTGTTTTTGGGATACAATGGCAGAGCAGCAGCCATCTTCTGAGACTGAACAGGAAACTCTTGTGAGACAGAGTCAGAGGAAGTAGAAAGACTCCTTCATATGGCAGTTTTTCACTTTTCCAGAAGGCCAAAAGAAGGTGAATGCACCAAAAGTCACCTGCATTCTTTGTCAACGGACCTTATCACGTGGAAATGCTAATAAGAAATACTCTTTTAGTATTCACACAATGTTAAGGCACGTTGAAAAAGTGCATCCAGCGACTTTTTCTCGAGCTGTTAGTGAAAACCCACCAGCAGCTGAGCCGAGCACATCCGCAACAGTTCAGCCGAGCACACCATTGGCAGCTCAGCGAGCACTTCTTTTGCAGTGGTGCCTTCTCCTACTTCCACACCTCTGGATATACGCCCTTCTTTTGCAAGGCTGTATACACGGTGCTTGGACTGTCATGCTGTCATTTCTATTGGTGAGACCAGTATTGACCTCATTGAGAGGAAATTAGAGCAGCACTCATGCACCAGTTTATAGTTTTTTTCATTTTTTCGTTTTTCTCTTCCTCTGTCCCTACATTAACACAAGGGCTCTTTTTAGAGCCACCTAAAATCTAAACACAAAAATTTGTTTTTTATATCTATTTGTCGATTTTTTTTTTAGGGTGCGCGCACAGTGCGCGCACCCTATGATTTTTTTAAAAACAATATTCGTGTTTTTCACCCTTTGTGATCCTTCAGGGACTCCCTGACAAAGACTAGGGGGTCAGGAAGTCTCTACCATGCCCCCTTTCCATGTTCTCCACCTTTGTTTTAAATTTAAACACATTTTTAAATGTTTTTTTTTAATTGCAAGTAAAATGGATTACATTTAGCAGTACATATTTTTCCAGATTTATCAAAGCAATTTTTTGCCCTTTTTTTGCTGTTTTCAGAATGTATTGAGTTTCACTGAAAATGGTGAAATCAATTGTTTTCATCATTTAACAGCGGGCAAAAAAAAACAATCTGAAAGATTGTTTTAAAAAAGCCCTGAATCTCTTCTCACTAAAACAGACCTTGATAGAAATGTCAGAAATGTCACAAATATATTAAAAATACCTTCTAAGAACAATAACTATTTGCAATAAATAACGTCTGTAAATCTTGCTTTTTAAGCACGTACACCAAAATAATATTTGTCAAACAAGTCCACAATTGTTACCTTTATCTTTCCTTGAGGCCAAATGCTAATTTTAAAATCCTTTGTAAGTGAAATATCAAATGTTAATCCTATATAATTGAAACAATGGTTTCTTCAGATGCTGGAATTTGTATCTAAAATTTTGGTTTTAGAAAAATTAAGTAACAATTTGGTAAATCATAAGGCAAACGTTGCTTGAAAATCAATTGAGAATCATTACACAGTGTCCATCCTTTTTCACATTTAAGAAAAACTGTGTAATGACCAGAAGTTATAGAAGGTCCATCATGAAAAATTATTGCAACTGCAACAAAAGTTTTACCTGATATTGATAATTGATTTCCTACCAACTTCTTTAGTAAAGCTTCCATTTTAGTTCCATCTGCTCTACAACGTTGCATCATTAAAATTACATACTGTCCATATTTATGTAAAAATAACGTTGATAACATGTCTGATTTACATTGAGAACATTCCATGTTGTGATTTGCATCTTTAACTAATTTACTAAAAGTCACTGTTTTACTCTCTGGTAACGTTAAATAGATGAACCTTTCAGAATCAACATTACTGCTGCATGTGTTCATACAGTTTTCACAACAATGTTCCCATTTATATGAGACACCTAATATATTTTCTATTTCTACCCCTTCATCTTCCAGTACCATAAGCATATACATCAAGAATTCCTGTGCATCTTGCTGGACATCTTGTGTAAACTGTGTACATCCAGAACATTCATCTAAAAGCATCTAGAAGCACTTTCTATTTTAGTTTTATCATTACTCAGCTTCTCATAAAGGAGACTCAGCAGAGAACAGAATCATTTTTCATGATTTACTATTATCTGCTCTTGCAAAATTTGAAGATAAAAATACAACATTGAGCACTACATTTGCGTAGCAGTTGACACCAGAGCTATTTTCAAAATGACAACCAACAACCTCTTCAACACTGTCCTTTTTCTTTTTGCTTGCAGTCACATCGCTCTCTTTTAGTTTTCTCTTCTGTACATCCTCATTACAGATATTCTCAAATCTCCTTTTCCGACAAACAACACGTTTTTCAAACACAGGATACTGACCTAAATGAGGAGCATAGCTTCTTCTTAATCTATTATACTCCTTTACACAGTTTGCATCAGCACTTACTTTTGAGTCATCAAAGTCTAGCATGAATAAACCAGATATTTTTTTCACACATGACAAAGCAACATATGCCATACCTTCTTTGAACACAGTAGATCCAATGTTTACAAATGCACTATCGACAGTTAATCCTTGAGATTTGTGAATAGTTACTGCATATGCTAGAGAAAACGGAAACTGCTTCCTACGTACATATAAGTCTTTCACAAGCAAGAAACGAACTGAACAACGACAAATGTCTTTAACCTCTTCAATCTGATCAAATTTTATTTTTAAAAATTCAATTCCAACTTTTTTCTGGTAAATAACAAAACCCACAACTTTACCCATAGCTCCGTTCACTAAACCTTTCTCTACATCCAAATTACGTCTTAAAATTACTCGACAGTTCATACATACATAAAGATTCTTTTCTAAACCGGCTGTTTTCGAGATGTTTTTCTCTAGAGAATCCAATTTACTTGTCAATTTGTTTGTCAACATAATAGTTATTCCTTCATGTTGTATTTTATCCACAGCTTCCAGTTTGACAATCTCTTTATTTTCCAATTTCAAAAGTTCTTGATTGAATATAGAGCATTCATGTAGTGTTGGCATTAAGCAGATTACAGTATTTTTTCCAGCAATGTTCTTGTATATTTTCTCTGGAACTATTTGTTCTGTTGGAAACACATTACATAGCAATCGACTCTGTAAAGCTTTTCTGCCATGTTCTGTGAGTAGTCCAATTCTGATATCTCTGAGAATACTTGCATAATCCTCATCATTGGCTTGCCGCATATTGGTAATGAGTTCTTTATACTCAAAGTATGTCCAAATATTCACATTACTTATACTTCCTAATGACCTTTTCGTGTCTTCATGTGTAAGGGTTTGAAATACTGGTTGTCCTTTAACTGGAGTAAGCTGCAGAAGATCTCCTAAAACTATAACATGTTTTCCTCCAAATAGCACGTCATAGTTTGTCTTTAGAATTTGCTGCATTCTTAAATGCACAAAGGCAAGCATTAAGTTTGATACCATGCTTACCTCATCAATGATGAGAACTTTCATTTTTTTCAAAACTCTTACAACTTCAAAACATGCTTCTCCAGTTAGCTTGTGGTATTGTATTTTGTTCTCGTGCTCTACTGGTAACATTAGCAAACGATGGAGGGTAATTCCTTTTATGTTATATGCTGCTAACCCAGTTGGAGCAGTAACAACACAAGACAAAGTTGAATCTGTTTTTTGCTGTAGGTAGCTTCTAATTACTTTAATCAAGAAACTTTTTCCAGTTCCGGCTTGTCCACTCACATACATTCTGATTGGTTGAAACGATGTTCATGAGCACTCTTAATTTTCATGTAGTAATCCGTGATCAATTTTTTTTCTGACTTCCTCATAAATTTGTTGTTGTTCATCATTCAGTTGTTGTTCCATATTTGGTAAATTTATTAAATCTTCCTGAGCTTGATTCATAGCTGTTTCGACTTCAGTCATGGCTATTGCAGCTTCATTTTCTACGATTGGTTGTCCTAGAGGATCTTGACTGAACGTCCCAGAACTTTGACTGTCTTGAGAACTGTCTCTAGCTACTTCAGCTGCAATTGTTGCTTCTTGTTCAATTTCTTCATTTAACATTCGTCCTCTGAAAGCCATGGTTTAAACAGCTGTAAAAGTGCCAAGTAGTAAAATTCCTTTTTGTCAGTAGTGTCACAACTCAGCTTCCGGTGATTAATCAAACTTCCTTTTGTTTGTTTTACCAAACATCCTTCCTCACCAGTGACTTTATATTTTCCATTGTTGATGTCTTCTGTGGTATTCCGTTTATAAATGTAGTTCTGCAGCACTTCATATAGACACATGTTCTCAAGATGATGACTTCTTTGTGGGTAATATGTGTCCAACATGTTTGTTCTTAAAATATCTGTACTTTCAGGTTCGTTCTCTGCTAAATATTCAATTTCTCGAACAGATTTCAGTACCCGATTTCTCATTCCTGCAAGGCCTAAACTTACCCAAATTATTCTTCTGGATTTGGAGTACAGACTTGCAGATGATAACCTATCTGAGCATTCGTAGGATCCAAATTCTCGATGCGATAACATCTTTAAACTGAAACTGTATAGCTTTTTACTGACAGTCTTCTCGTGAGAAATCTCTTCCCACATTTCTTTCAATTCTGTTTTCTCAGATTTAGTGATGTAAGATGTGACATATCGAGCAACAGCAATAGAATTGTCAGCTACATACTGTATATCCATGTTAGCATTCCACATGGATAAAATGACTAGGTTGTAGTCATTTATATATTTTGACTCTTCTTTTCTTCTTAGGTTGTAGGTATTCTTAGGCGATTTTCTTGTAATAGTATGTCGCACAGCTGACATAAAACTGTTTACTCTTCCTTTTGAAAGAACAGGTCGTGGAAATCCAAATCGACATTTTGTGTAGAATTTATCTTTACTCTTGTACTTTCGTCGACAGTATTTTCCACACCGATGTCTTTGGAAACGTAAAACTTGCTCTTTTAAGTTTTTTTCTTCTGTGCTTTTAGGTATAGCACATGTTGCATATTCTCCAATGAATGATAAAACTGCATCATCAGAATCTGTTCCAAATTTTGGGGCATCCTTGATCCACAACAGCATATGAATATGAGGAGCACCTCTTGCTTGGTACTCTTTTCTCCAAAAGAAATCCACAACTTCTCCAAGAGGTGGATTTTTTTTATTGCAGATGAAGGACATCATAGCCTCAAATCTATGATTGAAATATCTGCAAACTATAACCGGATCCAATGAGCACAATTCTCCTGCTGTCTTGTATTGGATGTTTTCAATATTTGAATTTGCCTCTCGAAGAAAATCCAGTAAATCATCCCAAGCGTACTCAGCACAGCTTAGGGTAAGGAACCATGTAGGAGTTCCTAAATTGCGTAAAATACATTTCAATTCTCCATGGCGTCGGTACCAATATTCATTAGTTCCTCGCTGACAAGCCATCAAATTTATCAATTGAGATTCCAAATGATCATCTCGCTGTTGCACTTTGTTCATAAAATCCTTTGCAGACACATTATGTAGATGTACTCCAGTTTTTAACCCCTTGTGTGCCACGCCCTTTCCCCGCCCTGTGCTGGGCGTTGCATTAGCGGGCGGGGTTCATGACGAGCTGGACTCGTCATGGGCACAGCGCAACCGCGGCCCATGACGAGTCCAGCTCGTCATGGGCACAGAAGGGGTTAAAATGTGATTTACTGCATAAGATAGTGCAGACAAGTCACTTTCAAATAAAAGATGGAACAAATATGGAATACTTTGACGAAATCTTGGATCTTCTGCATATAATCTTGTAGTCCGATACTCAGAAGCAGGAATCTGTACTGGACGTTCATAATATCGTCCACCTTTTCCTGTAGGAAACAGCTGGGGAAAACAACGAGCTTCCAAGTTCTCCTCCCATACACTCACGGGACTTCTGTGTGCTTTTTTCATTTGAAACAGATCAATAGTGTTTCCCATAACTTCTTTAGAATGAAGAGGATGTATGCTGAAATGTTCATAAATTTCTTCTTCTTTTGACTTATCCACTTTTTCAATTTGCCCAGCTGGTATTCCTGAGTCTGCTAGTAAAACTTCTTCATCTTCATCCATATAAATTGTTTCATACCATTTATTATTTCTTTTCAAATATAAATTTGCTCTTTGTACTTTTTGTACATCTACCAGCTCCTGCCAAATGTTCTTATTCTTTGTTGGTACTCCATTAACCAGAATAACTAATGGTTCAGTTTCCAATTTATCTGCATCAATTGTTTCCATATTTTTTTTCAAATCCAATGGCAAATAAACAACTCTTCCTTTTAAACCTCTTTGTAAATCCGAAGGAGGTAATTTACCTGATTTTGGCTCCATACGCACTAAGGTCTGAAACGGATGGACACATTGAATGAGTATAGACTCATACGTATTTAAACCAGAAAGATCTGCAGGAATATCAACCAATTCTAAATTATTATGTACAGCTCTGGCTGGCATTCTTTTTTCTTCTAACTTGTTATAACAGTATTTACAAATACGCTGATCTTCACCCAAATCAAAACTATTTTCCAGAAATATATATGTTGCAAAATCCTTCCACTTATAATTATCTTCATTTTCACTTTTTGTATACAGATCAACATTCCTTGTTTGAATTTTGTAATGGCTTCTCCGGCAACAAATACAAGTAATATTTGGTCTTTCATTAGAGATGATAACACATTTTGTCATTTCATCTTAAAAAGTTTTACTAACAGTGAGTTCTACATTCTCTTCCACATTTTCCTCAATAACTGTGTCATTTCCTGCACTTTCTTCCTCTGGACTAAAGTAACAAAACTGAATATCATCAGTAACCTTCACTACATCTGATACAGATCTACGGAACAGAGCACTATTCAACTCATTTAACTTTAGTGCTGGACTTTTAGCAAAATACAATGTTTTCACAAACTTTCTCATTTCAGTATGATGAACAGCCAGCATCCTAAAATGGTGAAAAACACTTTGGCAAACTTTCCTAGATAGACAAGCAAGAGAATGTCCCTGCAAACCAGTATTCTCTCTCACTCTGCATCGGTCTAGTCTTTGAAGTACCTTAATCTTCTGTTTAACACTCTTTTTACTATATTCTCTTAGGAAGTCACGTAATTTATCAATAGATTCCTGTCGCACAGTGCAAATACTACTACAATTCCAAGTGTACACTGGGGCTTTAGGACGTCTCCCCATAACCTCATCAGCTAACACTTCTTCCTCATTTCTTGGAACCATTTTCTCCTTTTCCATTACACAACCATCTTTAACTTCATAAGCTCGACCATTGGTGTCAACTGCGTGCAACAAACTATTACTTTGAAGATAACTCTCTTCATTAAAAAATGGCTCAGTACTTGAACTATGCTTCCATTCTCCTAAGAACACTTTACAAAAGTTATTTTTTTTCACTACTCTTTTCCTTTTGCTTTGTGAATTTTTCTAATCTACGCATCCTGTTCAAAATTAAAATGAATAGTTTTCGTTTTATTTCCAAAGCCTTAGCAACAATTTTTTCAATATATTTCTTTTTTTTATAAAATTTGGATTTCTTCTTATATTTTTTCACATCCTTTAGCAAATTTAACATCACCCTTCTCTGAAACATTTTTCTACGAATGTTTTTAAAATCTATTTTTCGTGTTAAGTCACTCTTTCTTACTTCTGATTCAACATTGGCTTTTCGTATTTTCTGTCGACTCTGTTGTTGTTTTGTACTTGAAACACTATTTGCAGTGCATATTTTCTTAACATTTTTTCTTTGTTTGAAGATATTTTTTTTAAAATCCTTAGTCTGCTTACCAGAAGTCTTTTTCTTTTTTCCAACATGAGGTTCTTCAACTATTTTTTTTGGTCCAGTTTTCTTCAAATATAGATGTTGTTGCTGTTCTTTTCTCTTTCTTGACTTTATAGGCATCTTTAATTAATTTCACTGTTGGTCAGCAATACCTGAAAGAAACTAAAAAAAAAATACCCTTATGTAATTTTAATACATTGCCATTTTTTTCAGAGCTTTTCAAATCCTATCACATGACCTGTCCCTTTCCTTCAACTGCAAATCTGACAGAACAAGAGCAACACTATTAAATCTGTAACATCAATTCCTGTGTGCACACAAACTCATGGTGTGATTCTAGGCAAAAAACGATTTTAGTTTGGCAATTTCAAAGCACATTTACTACTGTGGAAGAGTAAGTGATAATTACTATGGCAGCCTGACACATTTTCCTTATATTTTAGAGAGGCAGAAAAGAGTACACGTCCTAACAGCTACTTGAGACCATCAGCATGTGTTACAGGGTGAGTGATTAGAGTAGAGCAAAGGAAATGAGCCTTGGTAACGTTGAATGTGTTAGCATTACACACTGCTATCTGAAATACCACACAGAGCTGAATAGTAAGCATGAGAGTGCAGGAGAAGCACCTGTCTGTGTGCTAAAAGCGTGCTTCTGGAGACCATGTATTGTCAGGTGCAACACAGATCTGCATGGACGCTTGCACAACTGCATGAAGACTGCAGAGATGTATGTAAGAGTACATGTGTGGTAAAGGTTAATTGGAGTTTTGAACATGTAGGATCTACCTCACCCATTGCGGGAGTGGAAGGAAAATGTACCGTGCTAATTTCAAATGTGTTAGCATTTGCCTCTCATTTGTTAGAAAGTGATTTCTGGTAAATGCTAACCATCATAGTTCCAGGAAACAAGCTCCCCCTTTCCTGCGAGTGCAAGTCTAACAGGGCAAGAGCAACACAAATTAAATCTCTGAGAAGAATTCCTGTGTGCACACAGACTCATGGTGTGATCCTAGGCACAAAACAGTATTCCTGGGTGATACCAGTACACCTTAACTTATGGTGAAGACATACTCCATAATATCTGACATGTTCAAGGCACTTAAATATCTTCCTTAACATAAAATGTAAAACACAACTTTTAAAGTGGTAGGAAAATGTACCATGCTATTTTCAAATGTGTTAGCATTTGCCTCTCATTTGTGAGAAAGTGATTTCTGCTGAATGCTAACCATCACAGTTCTTGAAAACAAGCTGCCCCTTTCCTGCGAGTGCAAGTCTAACAGAGCAAGAGCAACACAAATTAAATCTCTGAGAAGAATTCCTGTGTGCACACAGACTCATGGTGTGATTCTAGGCACAAAACAGTATTCCTGGGTGATACCAGTACACCTTAACTTATGGTGAAGACATACTCCATAATATCTGACATGTTCAAGGCAGTTAAATATCTTCCTTAACATAAAATGTAAAATACAACTTTTAAAGTGGTAGGAAAATGTACCATGCTATTTTCAAATATGTTTGCATTTGCCTCTCATTTGTGAGAAAGTGATTTCTGCTGAATGCTAACCATCACAGTTCTTGAAAACAAGCTGCCCCTTTCCCGCGAGTGCAAGTCAAACAGAGCAACAGCAACACAAATTATATCTCTGTGAAGAATTCCTGTGTGCACACAGAATCATGGTGTGATTATAGGCACAAAACAGTATTCATGGGTGATACCAGTACACCTTAACTTATGGTGAAGACATACTCCATAATATCTGACATGTTCAAGGCAGTTAAATATCTTCCTTAACATTAAATGTAAAACACAACTTTATAAGAAGAATCACATTTCTATTATTTATAACCAACTACACCACATACATCCCCTCTCAAATTCATAACTCACCTTTAAAAGTAGTTAGTTGAGAAAGAAATGTGCCACTCACACAGCAGATTATCAGAGCCATAATCTCTGAACTGTACACCTCTCAGCAGAACCAGTAAATGGCAATGTTTCCCTCTCTTTTTTCACACATGTACATGTTAACTTCAAATCACAGTGTTTCCCACATTTTTTCAAATGGAATCACACATTTCTATTGGTTGCAAATTTCAACCCTTTTCCAAATTATCCCTTCCCCCAACATGACTTCTGCCTGCTACCATAGCAACAGCTCATGTACCACTGGTGTGAGCAGAGAGGTCAGAAGTTCAGCACACAATGTTTCAAATCCAAAGAGCAAGAGTGCTTGACTTTTCAAACCTAACAGCAAATCCAAACTAATGTTCTGTGGGAACACATTTTTCTGAACCAATACAAAACATGTTTTTAAAAATTTAAACATACAGCCTAGTTTTTAGTGTTGTATGGTCTGAAACAGCCAATGATTTCTTTTTATTTTGAAAAAAGTATGTAAGCCTCCATTTTACAACTATCTTTCTTTTCATATTGCCATTCTACTGAAAGACACCTTCTCAGTGCATCCAGATCTCCTTGGAATATGTTCACAGTGTGGATTATAGGTCACAGCTATATCTTCTGGAGTGAAAAGTTTGCAGAAAAAAGAGGTATTGTGAAAGATCTTGCTTTGCCAAATGTAGACATTAAATGGATTGGTCAGAGAGGGTTAAAGTGGCACCAATTAATGCCTTTGGTGAAAACCTTTCTACATCTCCCACAGCCTAACCTTATTATTGTGCACTGTGGTGGTAATGACCTAGGCACTTTAACTGGGGTAGGTCTGGAAATGCTTATTAAGGACACCTTTGTGCAATTGATGTCACTTTTTCCACAAACTGCCTTTGTATATTCTAATATATGCCAAAGGCAAAAGTGGAACTGGTCCTACCAACATTGTCCGCAGATTGACAAAGCAAGAAAGCACGTCAATAAGTCTGTTTCTGCTTTCCTCAGAGACTATGGTATGGGTTCTATATACCACAACAACTTGCGTTACAACATGCAAGGCATTTATAGAGGAGACGGTGTACATTTCAATGATGAGGGGTACAGAGTCTTCCTCTTGATCTTTAGACTCTGCATCGGTACTTACTTGTAGGTACCAAAAAACACTCAATAAACACAACGGCTCTTTTTAGAGCCAACCAACATCCAAACACTTAATCTTCTTTTTTAAATATTGTTTTTAAAAACAAATGTTGCCGTGCACCTCGCGAATTTTTAAAAAAAATTAAAATCTTTTTTTTTGCCCTTCGGGGTCCCACTGTGACCCCCTGACAAACGCTAGGGGGTCAGGAACTCCCTACCCTGCCCCCTTTTCACATTCTCCACCTTTCCTTTTCAGTGTGACAGACAAAATGGCGGCCGACACTTCCTGATTTCAATCAATCAATCAATCAATCAATCAGTCTTTATTCGATTTAGAAAATACAATCATAAAAGACACAAACATAGTACCTAAAACCATACATTTCAATAAATACATTAAAATACCTTATTAAAAAAAGCCTAGTTAAAAAAAACATTAAACACTTCAATAGACTGATATAAAAATTTTTGGATAAAAATTATCCCTGATACAGCTTAAAAAATAGGGAAGCCCCTGATTTCGACCGATTCGAATGTTTACAGACATATAACAACCAATCAGAATTTCGCTCGCGCACGTTAGGGTGCCCGCACCGTACGCTTACGGTGCGCGCACGGTACGCGCTTATAGATATTTATATGCTTTTAAATGCTATTTTCTCAGGAACTACTGAACAGATTGACACCAGACCTGCAAAAGGCACTTCCCTGACCTGAGGACTACTTCTCTGCCAAATTTCAAGTAATTCTGTTCAGCCGTTCGGGCTGTACCTTCGACTAAAGGTCCTCGGCCCCCGCTTGATGTATCACCCCGAGACTTTCAGGGTAGGAGCTGAGTGGAGTGCCCCATTAGTTTTGAACTTTTCATGAAGATTCGTCAACCGGCGCCAAAGTTATTCAAAATAGAATTTTGAGATTTCCCATGGAAACACGGTCCTAACTATAACTATCTACTGGCGACCACCAGTATAATATATATATATATATATATATATATATATATATATATATATCCAACAAAGACCCCTCCGTGAAAGAAGCCAGAGGACACAGCGGGAAACGTTTCAGAAATGCTTTAATGACGGTTAGATGTGGCATAATGCATTTCGGCGTCTTGCCTTCGTCAGATGCCGCTAACTTGATCGAGAACCATCCTTCTACCACCCTTGATGTTCTAAGGCCCTCCCAATCAGGGGAGGTCAGCTGGCTCCACCCATTAATCACCGTCAGCTGAAGCTCAATGTCTGTGAACTTCAGCTCCCATGGTGCAATATTCCGGTATACTCCGTTTGTGCAGACAAAATTGTTCAATCTCAAATTGAACGCTGTAGTTCCTTAGCAAATGGTGGGGATATTGTAGATATGAAGCAGTCCCGTAGATTACAGTCCAGCATTCCCTCGGGTCCCCATCGCTCCAGCCCCAAAACCAATGCAAAGTCAAAACGAGCCATGTAGCCGGGATTCAGTGTTCCCGCTACCCCGTGAAGTCACGGGCTGTTCCTGACAGTAGTTGCTTGCCTGTCTCAGTTCTGTGGCGGTCCTATATATATATATTTTCACACAAAAAACCATAGGTGTCAGGGGTGTTATAGTTAGCTGGCCATTTCACTCGTACAAAACCCTAGAAATTCCTGTAATAGTTAGTTCTGCTAACTATAACTCGCGCGCCCACAATGCACTGCTGATGATATCACATATTGCATCATTCATGACATGGTCAGTGACATCACTGATGACATCACTGATGACATCTCAAATGACATCACTGATGACATCGCTGATGACATCATCCAGTGAATGTAGTTTAGTTTGAAATGTAAATATGTATTATATATATACCAATCTGTATTGAATATTGAGTGTATATATAACTGTCTGGATGGAGGATTTAGTAGCTGTCTGACTGTCTGTATAAGTGAGTAATTAAAAGTGTCTCACTTAATACATGGATTAGTAACTAAACTATGGGAATGTGTGCATCACTGTCTCTGTTGTTGTATAACATGCTGCATCAGTTGGCCACTAACTACATGAGTGTGTATATTAGTTATTGATTAGTTGGGTGAGTATTTGTATGGGACACTGAGTTTGTGTGTGGTTGAATGGTGTGTGTGTAACTCTATGCATAGATGTGTGAATGGTTGATTGACTAGGTGTAAAGGTTTAAGAGTGCATGTGGAAACAGTTGTTTGGGTGACTGAGTGTATTTATTTGTGTGTTGGTGAGCGAATATATGTTTTAGTTGTACATCTTCAACAATGTAAAAAAATAAAAGCCATTGTATATGAGAGTTGGTGTATATAATTAAGTATGTGTAAGAGTCAGTGATTGTGAGAGTAACTATATGAATGAGTGTATAATTGTAATGGTGATTTTTTTAACATATTAACTATGAGTTACTATATGTTTGAATAAATGAGGTGTTGTTGGATAATTGTGTAAGTGAGTAAATGTAAGTGTGATTATTTTTTTTCATGAGTGAGTAGGATGACTGCATAACCGACTAAGATGACTGCTGATGTGTCAATGTCTATATATGTGTATAAGTGCATTTGATAGTGTTCTATTAATTAGTGACTGCATGTATAAATGATTCTGTTGTTGAATGGGTAGTTGTGTGTGTAGACTTAGGAATCAGTGAGTGGGTATGTAGTAACTGGTATTGGTGTGTCAATGGTTTCAAATATGGTCCTCTGTATTTTACAGTGAGTGATGAAAGATTATATTAGTGTATGATGAGGTGTATCAGATTGTCACGTGGATGATGTCATCAGTGATGTCATCAGTGATGTCATTTGAGATGTCATCAGTGATGTCATCAGTGATGTCACTGACCACGTCAGGAATGATGCAATATGTGACACCATCAGCAGTGCATTGCGGGTGCGCTAGTTATAGTTAGCAGAGCTAACTATAAAGGAGGAATTTCTATGGTTTTGTACGAGTGAAATGGACAGCTAACTATAACAACCCTGAAACCTATGTTTTTTTCTGTGAGTTTCAAAGGTTTTTAAAATGCTAATTTCTAACTATAACGTCTCTGAAACCTATGTTTTTTTCAGTGAATTTCAAAGCATTTTTAAATGCTAATTTCTAACTATAACGTCTCTGAAACCTATGGTTTTTTTCAGTGAATTTCGAAAGGTTTTTTAAATGCTAATTTTTAAGTGTGATGATAGTTATACCCATGTTTCTTTACTGATTTTCTACAGTTTTTTAACTGTTTATTTATAAATATTTTATTCATTAAATAACATTATATGTTTTTCTGAAAATTGCAACAAAAAATAAAAAATAAAATTCAAACTGAAAAATTGATTCATTTTTTTGTTTTCATTTTTTATATAAATATATTTATATTATTTAAAAAAATAAATTTCGGAGTTGCGCACTCAAAGCGTACACATCAAGGTGGGTGCGCGGATTCTAGATGCTATTTTAGAAAAGTCATGAAGGATCCGCATACGGTGTGCGATGGCTGCGTGTTTTTCAGTTACATCATATACATTTAATATTTTGTGATGTGCCCGATTGGTATGCGACTAGTCTGCGACTCCTGCTCCCACGCATTTGCGACACATGCGCATTATGGTACGAGATGCTTGCGCGGTGGCGGGTCCCGCGTGACGTCATAAATGTGCTGGGGTGCGCTGGGTGCGCGACTCCTGCAAAAAAATGTATGTTCCAAAATGATATGTATGTGTCTTTAATATACATACTAGGGCAAGAAATTATCTAAGATAGTCATAAAAATAACATATTTGTACTTATAATAAACTTATATTATTTTTAAATATATTTTCGCAAAGTCGGGTGCGTGCATCGTGAGTGCAGAGAACCAGGTCAGCAGAGGTGCTGTAGAGCCAGAGAAACCAGGTCAGCAGAACTGCTCTAGAGCCTAAGAAGCAGGTCAGCAGAGCTGCTCTAGAGTCAGAGAACCAGGTCAGCAGAGCTACTCTAGAGGCCGAGAACCAGGTCAGCAGAGCTGCTTTAGAGCCAAAGAACCAGGTCAGCAGAGCTACTTTAGAGCCATAGAACCAGGTCAGCAGAGCTGCTCTAGAGCCAGAGAACTAGGTCAGTAGAGCTGCTTTAGAGCCATAGAACCAGGTCAGCAGAGCTGCTCTAGAGGGAGAGAACCAGGTCAGCAGAGCTGCTTTAGAGGGAGAGAGCCAGGTCAGCAGAGCTCCCCTAGAGCCAGAGAACCAGATCAGCAGAGCTGCTTTAGAGCCATAGAACCAGGTCAGCAGAGCTGCTCTAGAGCCAGAGAACCAGGTCAGCAGAGCTACTGTAGAGCCAGAGAAACCAGGTCAATAGAGCTGCTTTAGAGCGAGAGAACCAGGTCAGCAAAGCTGCTTTAGAGCCAAGGGAACAGGTCAGCAAAGCTGCTCTAGAGCCAGAGAACTAGGTTAGCAGAATTGCTTTTGAGCCATAGAACCGCGTCAGCAGAGCTGCTTTAGAGCCAGAGAACCAGGTCAGCAGAGCTGTTGTAGAGCCAGAGAACCAGGTCAGCAGAGCTGCTCTAGAGCATAAGAACTAGGTCAGCAGATCTGCTCTAGAGCCAGAGAACCAGGTCAGCAGAGCTGCTGTAGAGCCAGAGAAACCAGGTCAGCAGAGCTGCTCTAGAGCCAGAGAACCAAGTCAGCAGAGCTGCTCTAGAGCCTAAGAACCAGGTCAGCGGAGCTGCTCTAGAGCCAGAGAACAAGGTCAGCAGAGCTGCTGAAGAGCCAGAGAAACCAGGTCAGTAGAGCTGCTTTAGAGGGAGGGAACCAGGTCAGCAGAGCTGCTTTAGATGGAGAGAACCGGGACTGACTGACACTAACTGACTGACACTGACAGATTGACACTGACTGACACTGATTGACGACACTGACACTGACTGACACTGACACTGACTGACAATGATTGACACTGACTGACTGACAATGACTGACACTCATTGACTGACACTGACTGACTGACTGACACTGACTGACACTGATTGAGTGACACTGATTGAGTGACACTGACTGACTGACTGTCACTGACTGACTGACACTGACTGACACTGACTGACTACTCTCTACTATTCTTCTACTCACTCTCTACTACTCTCTACTACCCTCTCTCTACTACTAACTCTCTACTACTCTCTACTGCTCTCTACTACTCACTCTCTACCACTCTACTACTCTCTACTACTCACTCTCTACTACTCACCCTCTACTACTCTCTACTACTCACTCTCTACTACTCATTCTCTGCTACTCTCTACACCTCACTCTCTACTACTCTCTACTATTCAATCTCTACTACTCACTCTCTACCATGCTCTACTACTCTCCCTCCACACTCTCTCTCTACTACTCACTCTCTACTACTCACTCGCTACTACTCTCTACTACTCACTCTCTACTACTCTCTACTATTCACGCTACTACTCTCTTTTACTCTCTACCACTCACTCTCTACTACTCTACTACTCGATCTCTACTACTCTCTCTCTACTACTCACTCTCTACTACTCACTCTACTACTCTCTACTACTCACTCTATACTACTCACTCTCTACTATTCACTGTCTACTACTCAATCTCTACTACTTGCTCTCTACCACTCTCTACTACTCACTCTCCACTACTCACTCTCTACTACTCGCTCTCTACTACTCTCTACTACTCACTCTCCACTACTCACTCTCTACTACTCGCTCTCTACTACTCTCTACTACTCACTCTCTACTACTCACTCTCTACTACTCACTCTCTACTACTTGCTCTCTACTACTTGCTCTCTACTACTCTCTCTCTACTACTCACTCTACTACTCTCTACTACTCACTCTCTACAACTCACTCTCTACTATTCACTCTCTACTACTCACTCTCTACTACTCACTCTCTACTACTCTCCACTACTCACGCTCCACTACTCACTCTCTACTACTAGCTCTCTACTACTCTCTACTACTCACTCACTACTACTCGCTCTCTACTGCTCTCTACTACTCACTCTCCACTACTCACTCTCTACCTACTCACTCTGAACTACTCACTCTTTACTACTCTACTACTCTCTACTACTCACTCTACTACTCACTACTACTCTCTACCACTCAGTCTCTTCTACTCTACTACTCAATCTCTACTACTCTCTCTCTACTACTCACTTTCCTCTACTCACTCTACTACTCTCTACTACTCTCTCTCTACTACTCTCTCTCTACTACTCACTTTCTAGTACTCTGTACTACTCACTCTCTACTACTCACTCTCTACTACTCTCTACTGCTCACTCTCCACTACTCACTCTCTACTACTCGCTCTCAACTATTCTCTACAACTCACTCTATTACTCACTCTCTACTACTCAACTACTCTCTACTACTCTCTCTACTTCTCAATCTCTACTACTCTCTCTGCTACTCACTCTCTACTACTCTCTACTACTCACTTTCTACTACATACTCTCTACTACTTGCTCTCTACTACTCACTCTCTACTACTCTCTACTACTCACTCTACTACTCACTCTCTACTACTCTCTACTACTCACTCTACTACTCACTCTCTACTACTCACTCTCTACTACTCCAATACTCTCTACTACTCACTCTCTACTACTCACTCTCTAGTACCCTACTACTCTCTACTCTCTCTCTCTACTACTCACTCTCTACTACTCTCTACTACTCACTCTCTACTACTCTCTCTCTAATACTCACTCTCTACTACTCACTCTCTACTACTCTACTACTCACTCTCTACTACTCTCTCTACTACTACTCTATACTACTGACTCTCTACTACTCACTCTCTACTACTCTCTACTACTCACTCTCTACTACTCTCTCTCTACTACTCACTCTCTACTACTCACTCTACTACCCTCTACTACTCACTCTCTACAACTCACTCTCTACTATTCACTCTCTACTACTCACTCTCTACTACTCACTCTCTACTACTCGCTCTCTACTACTCTCTACTACTTACTACTACTCACTCTCTACTACTCGCTCTCTACCTACTCACTCTCTACTATTCACTCTCTACTACTCTCTACTACTCTCTCTACTACTCACTCTCTACTACTCACTCTGATCTACTCACTCTTTACTACTCTACTACTCTCTGTTACTCACTACTACTCTCTACCACTCACTCTCTACTACTCTACTACTCAATCTCTACTACTCTCTCTCTACTACTCACTTTATACTACTCACTCTACTACTCTCTACTACTCACTCTCTACTACTCTCTCTCTACTACTCACTCTCTAGTACTCTACTAATCACTCTCTACTTCTCACTCTCTACTACTCACTCTCTACTACTCACTCTACTACTCTCTACAACTCACTCTCTACTACTCTCTCTCTACTACTCACTTTCTACTACTCTCCACTACTCACTCTCTACTACTCTTTCTCCACGACTCAGTCTCTACTACTCGCTCTCTACTAATCTCTACTTCTCACTCTACTACTCACTCTCTACTACTCTACTACTCTCTACTACTCTCTCTACTACTCACTCTCTACTACTCTCTCTCTACTACTCTCTACTACTCACTCTCTACTACACACTCTCTACTACTTGCTCTCTACTACTCACTCTCTACTACTCTCTACTACTCACTCTACTACTCACTCTCTACTACTCTCTACTCCTCTCTACTACTCACTCTCTACTACCCACTCTCTACAACTCTGTACTACGCACTCTCTACTACTCTCTACTACTCACTCTCTACTACTCACTCTACTACTCTCCACTACTCATTCTCTGCTACTCTCTCTACTACTCTCTACTACTCACTCTCTACTCACTACTCTCTATTACTCATCCTCTACTCTCTACCTCGCAACATCTCTCTCTACTACTCTCTACCTCTCTACCTCTACCTCTCTACCTCTACCTCTCTTCCACTACACCTCTACCTCTCTACCTCTCTCTACCACTCTCTACACGCACACATATGCACATATATATATGCATATATATGCATATGCCTTTATATATATGTATGTGTGTGTATATATATACATACATATATATAATCTGCATATCTATATAAATACAAATATAAATGCATGCATACATATACATATATGCATACATATGCATGTTATGTACATGAAAGTTTGAAAAACACTAATAAAAGCAAAGCTAAAAAGCGAGACCTATTGCATTTTCAATGCTTGTTTACTTTGTTTCCATCAAGAAGGCATTCAGATGTGTCACACTTTTGCCATAAATTATGAATGTTAGCACACTAGTTGCTCATTAGATCACTGTAGTAAAGCTACTGCTCACCAGGGAAGTCTGCATCTGGTATTCAAAGTGCATGTTTCAGTCTGCATGTCAGAATTTTTTAATGAAATAGAAGAGGATTTGAGAAGTCAAAATGTGCCCTAATTTTTCTTTTTGCAGCACTAATCATACTTTCTATGGCAAAATGAATCCCCTCATTTTGTTCCTTTTTAAATTAAATGTTTTAAGAGTTACCACTTTATTCCAATCAAGATGGCTTCACGTGTGCCATACGTTTGTCATAAGTAGGACTGTTAGCGCTCTAGTTGTTCTTTAGAACACTCTGGGAAGCTGCAGTAGAACACAAAGGAATCAACTGACAGTCTCTGCCCTTGTTGGATGTACATGCTTATCTGAGAATGTCAGACTTCATTATCACATGACTGAGAAAGATAATGTGAATTTACAGAAAATATGCTCTCAGTTTAGCTTATAGATTACCTTCCAAACCTCTGTGGGAAAAGTATGAGAAAATAGTTTTCTCTCAAACATGATTCATGATATCCCAGCAGAAGGCTTTTTCACATGGTAAAATCACCTTAGAACACACCACAATTCCTGAAATGAGTATGGTACCATCAACAAATGATTGATAATGTAACTAATGTCTTAAAACCTTTTATTAACTGCAATGCTTTTTAATGAGGTGCTATCATGTATATTGGTCCCAAGATGGCTGCCAACACTTCTTGGATGAAGTGCTGATGGCCAATCAGATCTCACGATGAGATGTGTGGTTAGGCTCCGCCCAGATATATATGGGAATTTAATTTTGATTTTCTCAGGAAATACTGAACGGATTTACACCATTTAAGCAAAAGGCATGACTCTGAACCAAGGTCTACCTTTCTGCCAAATTTGGTGTAATTCCGTTCAGCAGCTCGGGCTGTAGCTGCGACTAAAGGTCCCTATTGAAAATTGCATGGGGAAAACAAGTTTTGGGACCCCCCTTTTTTCTCGCTTGACGAATCACCCCGAGACTTTCAGGATAGGAGCGGACCGGAGCGGGCCGCGAGTTTTGAAAAGTTTGCGAAGATTCGTCAACCGATGCCAATGTTATTCCAAATAGAATGTTGCGGATTTCCTATGGACAATAGGTCCTAACTATAACAACCTACTGGTTGTTGTAATATATATCTATATATATATATCCTTTTGATGTAGCTCAATGGCGCCGAATCCTTGGCGCGTCTTATGTGGTGCAGCTTCCACGGCAGAGCCAAGCCATATATTTATATTTTTCAACCCTCTTTTGCAAGAAGAATGGAGGCGCACTCACGGGTACTTTTCACGGTGTTTCTGTTTTTATTTGATCCTTAAATCACGGGTCATCGCTTCAACCAACGCGTTTCAGTCTCCTCCGAGACCTTGATCACGGTTGACGTCTCGCATTTCTTTACAAAGTATATACTTTTTTCAAATACGTATCACGTGACTTCCTGTAGCCTCACAGGCGGAAGTATTGGACATGTAGTTTTTTCAAAACAATATAATCTTTTTTTTTCCCAAACATCTAGTCATTTAAACATTGTTTATATTTTCTGTCCTTTTTCATTTTCATTTGTAAGGTTTTGCCAATTTAATTGAATTACTGCATTCAATATTTTAATGAGAAGTGTACAATTTTTTAGCCCTCCGGTGGGCCTGCTTTCAGCCATTTCCTGCTATTTCCGAAGCTTTATCAAAACAATATTCTCCATATCTTACACTTCTCTCATTAACTCTCTTTTATGTATTTGGCAATCCTTACTATTGTCATGAATATTCACATGCTGTTATTCCTATATTGTTCCTGATGTTTGTATACAGTGAAATCACATCCATTGTGATTAAACTGTAAGATTCTTGCCATGGTATATCATGTAAATGTCAGCATGTCGCTTGTGTCCTCTATGTATGAGGTCAAATTCAAGACAAATGGCATTAAAAAAATAGTCTACATAATTTGCTTGGTTGGATTTTAATTTGATCACTGATAAGAGTAATTTGGATGTTTATTAAATATGAACCAAAGATTTTTTATATAAAAAAGTTATTTATGACAATAGTAAGGTGCCTGCCACCTAGTGCAGGGAAAAGCACTACATACAATTTTACCATTGCGGCAGGTGCTGCAGCCAGCAGCACCTGGCAAAATGGTAAAGATGTGACCGCCACGGTGGCGGTCACATCGTGATTCAATGTGCGGGACCGCCGCCATATAGTCGAGCGGATCCAAGCACCACCACGATGCGCCATTGTAATGACTCCCTTAATACTTAATGTTTCTGATTAAACTACAGGCCAACTCCTGGAAATTCCCTACTTAAAAAGACTCAAGGCGAGAACTAGAAAAGCCACCAAAGAAAACCTCAAACATGTGCCAAGTTATAAATATCTTCAAAAACGTAACTTTAATGCACATCAATGAACCTTTACTTTTATATGGCAACATCAGCAATGAAAAGAAAATATTTATACATTCAATCAAAAACAACCTGCTAAGATTAAGAGCCTGATTATGATCTTGGCAGTGACAGTACCGCTGTTGCGGCGGCTGTGGATTCCCTGTCTGCCTAGTAGTCAGTCCGCCGCCCTATATAGATGTGTGCAGTTTGTCAGCTGAGAGACCGCCCAGTTCCCGCTGGGTTTGTTGGTCCTGCTCCACCGCCCCGAGGGCGATCTCAAGAAAAAGCAGCTGGCAGTGGTATCCCAGCCATTTTCTCACCATGGCCAATCACAATATGCCTTCCCGCTGAGGCAACTGTGGTGGTCAAACCTCCACACCTGAGTGAGTGGAAAGCAATGCACAGAAGGCCGAAACTCACCTTCAGTCACCAATTCACTCCCTGCACCACCATAGACCCACTCTTACAAGTCATGCTGCTGCTACAACATGAACAAAATCAACACCATTGCCACTGGAACTCAAGGTAAGCGCATCCATTGCCTGTTACCGTCTGACTTGTCTGGTCACATTTCCAAAGAATACGCTCATTTTTAACTTACACGCACAAGCCATAGCATACCAATGTGTTGTGCCGATGTCAGTAATGTTGATGTTTACGACATGTAAAGTATCACAGCTGTAGGGTTACAATGTATTATTGAATTTTGGGCCAACTCTCTTACACAAAATGGGCACTTTCTCCTATAAACAAAATCTAATCATAAAGCGAAAAGTCTCCATATATGTGTGTTCAGAGAGATTACGTAAAATTACACATCAAATTAAAATGGCGAAGACATCATTGTGATAAGTGCAATGTGACAAAATGTAGAAATTGCACTAGACAAGGTGCAAGCCTCACCTCAACAATTCCTAGGAAAATCAATTCCAGTGCCAGACGTTAACCAATTCATCACCTCAACATTTGTCCATGTCTATTTGAAGTCCCGAATTGCATACAATAAATTGTCACATAAGTTCACATGGGGCACTACACATGTGCACATACTTATTGGTAATCAATGGGAAACAAACACTCCTACATGGAAATATCATAAAATCAAGTTGAAACATCTATTTGTTGGTAGATATGACCATTACTATGATAAATACCTGTATATATATGCACAGAACCATCACTTACCATGCCAACCAGTGTATGTGACTTAGAAAGTAGATATTAAAATGTTTTACCTGGATTACATAACATCATGGGAAAGAGAAATATGCACTACAAACCTTGCTAGGTATCACACAATTGCTAAGGGATAGAAATGCCAGAACTAACTTGTTGAAATCCAAACCATAGATTTATTTAAAACAAATGAGATAATGCTCTCAAATAATGCCAAATGGCAGTCCAAATTCAGCACCTAAAGTCCTTTGCACATTTGTGGCATGCAACAAAGCTTGCCTTCTATATCACTGCAAGGGGGAACCTCCTCAGGAAGGGGCATCCAGTGGGCAGAGCAGGCACCTCACATAAACTACAAGGGGGAGGTGGGGTTTGGAGGGGTGGACTTGGATTTGTGAAGGGTCTCCTTGGCTTTGGAATGGAGAGTTTCGGAAGTGGCTCTTCTGACATTTTATATGTGGGTTTGCGTAGGGAAAGGGGGTTTGGAAGTGGAAGGGCCGGAATTGTATTTAGGAGTGTGGGCCTTGGAAGTGGGAGGGTTGGATGAGCCTTTTTCATGGGTGGATTGTGATGATGGATAGATGTGTTTGGTGTGGGAAGGGTAGATTGCTGTTTTATTGGATTGGGTTTAGTTATGGGAGGGGATATGGCAAGGGTAAAATGGGGATCCTCAATGGGGAACTTGGGAGGCTGTGTTGGAAAGCTTGGGGTTTGGGAGGCAGAGGGACTGGCTGTGTGTGATGTGCATGTGTCTGTTAATGGTGCTGTTGTCTGTGGGTCTGGTGTATGTTTGGCAAGTGTGGGTGTGTCTTGTGTCCTAGGTGTCTGTTGTGTGTATTATTGGGTGCGTCTCAGCTTCTTAGGTGTGTACTCTAAGGATCTTGTGTCTGTGTATGTGTGTACAGTAGATGTGAAGGGATGTGGCTGGTGACTGTGGATGTGTGTTATGTGGATGTTATGGGGGTGTGGCTGGTAAATGTAGGTGTGGTGGAGTCTGTGGATGTGATGGTTGTTGTGGTGATGAGTCACAGTGACTGTGTGTGGTGGTGTCAGTGTCATCTGTGGATATGATGGGGTGTGGCTGGTAAATATGTGTGTGGTAGAGTCTATGGATGTGATGGTTGTTGTGGTGGTGACTGTGGGGGTGGTAGTTGTTGTGGTGGTGACTGTGGGTGTGGTGGTGCCAGTGTTATCTGTGGATGTGATGGGGTGTGACTGGTGAATGTGGGTGCGGTGGAGTCTGTGGATGCGATGGTTGTGTTGGTGATGAGTCACGGTGACTGTGGGTGTGGTGGTGTCAGTGTCATCTGTGGATATGATGGGGTGTGGCTGGTAAATATGTGTGTGGTAGAGTCTATGGATGTGATGGTTGTTGTGGTGTTGACTGTGGGGGTGGTGGTTGTTGTGGTGGTGACTGTGGGTGTGGTGGTGCTGGTGTTATCTGTGGATGTGATGGGGTGTAACTGGTGAATGTGGGTGTGGTGGAGTCTGCGGATATGAGGGTTGTTGTGGTGATGACTATGGCTGTGGCATTTGTTGTGGTGGTGACTGTGGGTGTGGTGGTGCCGGTGTCATCTGTGGATGTGATGGGGTGTGGCTGGTGACTGTGGATGTGTGTCATGTGGATGTTATGGGGGTGTGGCTGGTAAATGTAGGTGTGGTGGAGTCTGTGATTGTGATGATTGTTGTGGTGATGAGTCAAGATGACTGTGGGTGTGGTGGTGTCAGTGTCATCTGTGGATATGATGGGGTGTGGCTGGTAAATATGTGTGTGGTAGAGTCTATGGATGTGATGGTTGTTGTGGTGGTGACTGTGGGGGTGGTGGTTGTTGTGGTGGTGACTGTGGGTGTGGTGGTGCCGGTGTTATCTGTGGATGTGATGGGGTGTGGCTGGTGAATGTGGGTGTGGTGGAGTCTGTGGATGTGATGGTTGTGTTGGTGATGAGTCACGGTGACTGTGGGTGTGGTGGTGTCAGTGTCATCTGTGGATATGATGGGGTGTGGCTGGTAAATATGTGTGTGGTAGAGTCTATGGATGTGATGGTTGTTGTGGTGGTGACTGTGGGGGTGGTGGCTGTTGTGGTGGTGACTTGGGTGTGGTGGTGCTGGTGTTATCTGTGGATGTGATGGGGTGTGACTGGTGAATGTGGGTGTGGTGGAGTCTGCGGATATGAGGGTTGTTGTGGTGATGACTATGGGTGTGGCATTTGTTGTGGTGGTGACTGTGGGTGTGGTGGTGCCGGTGTCATCTGTGGATGTGATGGGGTGTGGCTGGTGACTGTGGATGTGTGTTATGTGGATGTTATGGGGGTGTGGCTGGTAAATGTAGGTGTGGTGGAGTCTGTGGTTGTGATGGTTGTTGTTGTGATGAGTCACAATGACTGTGGGTGTGGTGGTGTCAGTGTCATCTGTGGATATGATGGGGTGTGGCTGGTAAATATGTGTGTGGTAGAGTCTATGGATGTGATGGTTGTTGTGGTGGTGACTGTGGGGGTGGTGGTTGTTGTGGTGGTGACTGTGGGTGTGGTGGTGCCGGTGTTATCTGTGGATGTGATGGGGTGTAACTGGTGAATGTGGGTGTGGTGGAGTCTGCGGATATGAGGGTTGTTGTGGTGATGACTATGGCTGTGGCATTTGTTGTGGTGGTGACTGTGGGTGTGGTGGTGCCGGTGTCATCTGTGGATGTGATGGGGTGTGGCTGGTGACTGTGTGTGGTGGAGTCTGTGGATCTGATGGTTGCTGTGGTGTGACTGTGGGTTTGGAGGTGTCAGTATACTTGATAGTGCCCATGTGCCTCTTGTGGGGTTTGTGTGTTTGTTTTTCTGTAGTGCTAGCATCTGTATGAGTGGGTATGTGCAAATGTTTGTGTGTGCTTGGTACAGGTGTGGTAATAGGGAATTAGGATGAGGATGGGGTGATGGCCACGAGGTTGGGGTGGATGGGAGGCTGCAGTGAGGGTGGAGGCCTGGGCCTTAAAAGACTTCGGTAGACCAAGAATTGCACTGTGAATGCCTTCCAGGTAGGCCATCATCTGTTACAGATGGTTGCCATGCCCTGGGTTGGCATTCAGTATTGAAGTCTGACCTACAGAGATGTTGCGCCGAGGTCATTAGCCTCCTTAGTCAACCCAGCGGGGGGCAGGGTAGGATGTACCTGGAGCGAAGGCGATAGCAGCCCTCTTAGGGCTTTGGGCCCAGTCAACTGGGTCGGAAGTCACATAGAGGATGGAGATAATGCTGGGGGTGGTGGACAAGGATGATATTGTCTGAGTTCTTGTTAGGTCTGCCACCACTGGAGAATGTCCATTGGAGGATGTGTCAGATAATGAAGTTGTAAAACTTGCATCCTCCATAGCACTAACATCACTCTCTGGGCCACTGGCTCCCTTGGTCTCCAAGGTGCCTGAACCAGAACCTCTCTGGCCAGCTGCTTCCTTGCCATGGCCAACACTTACTACTGCGCTTGCTGTGGATGATGCTGAAATGACATATACAATAGGTTAATTGAATCTGTGAAAACACAACTGATCCTGACCTGTGAGCACAAAACAATTCCAAAGTTTACAGATTTCATATGCTTCAAGGCTCCCAATCTTGGATTCACCATTAACATGAGGCCATGCATGTATGCAACATAATCTGAAGACATTTGGTCACAGTGTTGCACAACCTCAGATAGCTACTCACTCATGTATAAACATGTCTCTACCCCATCATCATGTATCACCAGAAACAGTGCTTCACCTTCAATAGTGTGGTCTTTGAAGTAAAGCATAATGAACTGATGTCAACAAAATGGATACCTACCAAAAATACCTTCGTACAGTACCTCCACAAGGCCTTAAAGTATGCATACTGTACATTTTTCAAATGTAAAATAAGAGTCAACAAATACAGCAATGTCGTTTCAATAGCTACTTAAACTGAAAGCACTTTACCTTTTTAATGTGCATTTGATAATGTAGAACACTCATTCTAAAAAACTAAGGTATAAACCTGGTGTCAAAATTGACAGTGAAATCAGTACTGAAGTACATTAGCAATGTATTGCATACCATATATATAAGTAGGGTTTTGAAGGCAGTAAAAAACAAAGACTGGGGGGATTGACAAATCACTCGTACAGCAAATTAACTTACATAGACCCAAATAATGCAGTACAGAGAACAATATCATCATTAATTTTATTTCGGTTAATAAAACCATAAAAGTACATATAGCAGCATAAGTTTAAAAACATCATAAATTGTAAACATTATCACATTTAACTCGAAAATGCCTATGGTCAATAGAAGTTTGTGGTGTCTAAGTGAAATGGTTCCACTACATATGGTGGCTTGCACTGTGGTTCTCAATGTTCATGAACATCACAGTACTTGTTTGCATACAGCATTCACTATGTAATACTTACCTCAAACACTCACATATAATCCTGACATTCCAACGTATTACACTTTGATGCATGCAAACATCTGCCTAATGAGTCATGAGTTTACCCTGAGTCACAGTTCACATGATTTAATATGCCTACATATATGTGATGGGAATTCCCGTCTTACACAATCAGTGCAAGTATGCCATTTATCTCCAACATCACTTCATTATATGGTCATGACAATGGACATAGTAAAATGCTTTAGGGCAGTGTTTCCCAAACTGTGGTCCGCGGACCTCCAGGGGTCCATGACACATTCCCAGGGGGTCCGCAAGCAACAGTTTTAAAAGCACTTCAAAGTTCCTTGAATAATCTGTAGTTTTTGGGCAAATATAAAAGTGTCAAGATGACATCCCATGATTGATGTACCTGCTGTAGAGAGATGCGTTTTTTGTTCAGTAGCAGGTTTGACTCATCTAAGGTAGCGCAGAGGGTTAATTTGCCTGCTGCAAAGAATGTGTACCATGCGTTTAAAAAAAAAAAGGTCGTTTATGTGCATAGCTCAGTGGGTTACTGCTTTTGTCACAGAGATTCTTTTGTTATTGTGCAGTTTATGAATTACAATCATAATCTAGCACCTTAAGCTATGACCTGCCATCAAACAGCTGCATGCAAACTGCATGGTACAAGTTAGTATGCTATCTTTTTTTCCCAGTCTTTCATAATCCTCATTTTGCCAAAAAGTTTTTTGGGGTAGAATTAAACTGTTATAATTAAAGTCAAAGCTGTCAAGATGTTGTGCTTATCCAGGCCAAGCACTATTAAAAAATGCTCACCAATATGGATGGCATGTGAATCCTACACCTTGAAGTCCCCTTTGCCTTATATAACATAACATTTTCTATACACCAATTTACACATGTGCGATTCATTGTCTCTGTACGTGTTTGATGTAAAATGCTCTGACACCCTACACTTGTATGAGAGATGCTATAAAACAAATGAAATACATGTGACAGAGGGGCTATTGAGAGAAGAGAGGCACTATTGGAGAGTGATAGTGAGGGATTCATAAAAGAGCCCCAAAAAGATTGTTGTATTGGTGCATAGTAAGGTCATCATTTACTATGCTTTAAAAGCAAATTCACTTCAATATATAATGACAAATTTGTTGCAGAATGCACCGTTTTCCCCCAAATTTCCTTGGTGGGAGAGCCCCCCAAAGTCTGCTTTGCAGTAGCCAGGCTCACTCATTGCACTTAGTACTGGGACTGGTCTGACAACATTTGCCAGGGCGGCATTGGGTTTCCAGTCTGGCCCTGGCAGGAGCCTCATACTGCGAAATGGAACCAAATATTGAAAAGTTAGTTGCCGAGATGCAGCAGTAACCATGCCATTATAAGGTTTCAATTTTGCTAATTCTTTCTATATAAAATATTAAAATCTTTAGTGATTTGAGTATTTGTTTGGTGTGCACAAGTGTGTGTTTACTTTTTTCAAACTGTTTTAATGTTTGAAATTTAAATCGTACAAATTGCTTGGGGGTCCTTGGCTTCCAATAGTGACTCAATAGGGGTCCTCAGGAGTCAAAGGTTTGGGAACCACTGCTTTAGGGTATGTGTTATTCTGTCACTAATGTGTACACTTTATGTCTGTGTTACCACAATAATTGAATACCTATCACCTGTATTAGTCATAAAACAGACTGGCTGGCATACACATTTGTGAAGGGTTGAGTTCAATGGTAATCTTACACTCTAAACATTCATGATATAGTATTTCTGATGCCAAATACCTTTTCGGATATGTATAGAATCAAATATTGTTTATGAAGAATGCCAAATTAACAATTTTAGGTTTCTACATCTACTGCATCATAAGCGCCCAGTATGCTATTTTACATGTGATAAGGCTACTATTCCATCAACCACATTAGTGAAGGACCATCACACCTGACACAATAAAGACTAGCGGCCTGTTTGGTACAACTGGTTCGTGACATCAAACAACTTGAAGTACATGTGGAGTTGAGGCACATATGTGTCTGCTCAGATCAGCCTATTAGTTGAGGTCAGGAATCATGTGAAATGCTATCCCAAAAACAATAGACAAAGCACATCTTCATACACCTTGTATTAAACGTACACCTTCATGTACTTTTCTTGTGTGTTGGACATGGGGCACCATTAATGTAGATATGAAATATCCTGGCTGTAACACAAAATGGGTCATATGACATGTGAAACTCTGAACAGAACTTATACCCTTGTTGCTGCTGTTGGACCCCCAACTACCCAACAAGCTCTGGATAGGCCGCCCCAAGGATGCAGCCCATTAGGAGGATCAGGATGCGGCACACACCCTGCACATGTTGGGAGGACTTCCTGTTATCTTCCTGGTCCAGCGTCTTATGTCCCTCTACCTCTTGCAGCAATGGAGAGTACGCTGATCATACACCCTCTAGGATCCACACCTTCCTGACAATGGGCTTCCATATGTTGTGATTTTGATGGCCGATGACCTGTACAGATACAAAAATAATAATGAAAAACATTTGAGATGTTTTGTTTTGTTTGTCTGTGTTGCTCTCACTTACAATATCTACAAATATCTGTACCATACCTCATGAGTTAGCAGACAACATGTGTTTTGTCACATGCTGCCCTATGCCAAAATCCTCATACCCACTTTTGTCTTGAACTGTTGCCCATCCTCATCTCATGTCATAGTCTAAACACACTAATCCAGGCCTGTGACAAAGTCTAACCCAGAGACCGCTATATAATCTGGGTTGAGACCTACTTCTGATCAGTGCTTAAGATTGATAAATACTGAGGATAAGCATCTATAATCATGCCACCGTGAATAGTGGCCACTATGAATAAGGGCCCTGCAGTGTGAACACTACAGTCCTTGACCTGTGAGTCCCTTTCAACTGTTGCCCATTTAAATGCATTCACAGGCCAATTTTAAACACACCTCACAATTTTACCTGCAAATATTTTATGTTCTGGACAGCTGTACCTCAATGCTTCAGTTGTATGACCCTGTGACTCTGGTCCAGTCTACCCCAGTAGTCTGACTTAGCACTGCTCCTTTTCAGGTTGTGCTATCTGAAGCCTGATAATCATGATGTCATATGAACACCGCCTTGCATCTATGCTTATTTTGAAAGGGTCACCTTGTGCCTATCCAGTAAGTCAACTCAAGGCAGTGTGGTACTCTGAACGGGTCTGGCAGCTTCTGGCAGCTCTCAAATTTCATCATGGAGAGGCCTGATCTGGGCTGAGTGATTTTTAGGACTATACACATAGCTAACATAATTCAAATTAGCCCCTTTACAGAGCACATACATATCTCCAGTTGTGCGAAATGTTAACATTGATGGTATTTACTAACTTATCACGCGTAAATCAATCATGTACATGCATAGAACTCTACATATCCACTAATGGTGGGTGGTAAACTCCGCACCGCCGGAGGAGTTCACTGAGTTTTTATAACCCCTGCACTCTGCCTGGAGGGGGAGTTTGGCCAAAACTCTGCCTACGCTGCGTAGCAGAGTTTACCTGCTGCACCCACCACATTGTGCACTCCTGCACATATTCTCTATGCGCTGAAAGATTTTCCTGCTGTTGGCTATGCTGTACAAACCTGTCTTCCAGGACCGATACTTGGTCCATTGTGTGTATGTGCATATGAAACACATTTATTTCTCACAACTAACATGGCCCCAGACTCGATGACTACCCCTGCGCTCACACATCCTAGTGTCCTGTCATCCCTGTCTGTCCCCGCATGACTTTGTTCTGTTGTTACCATGGCAACTGCCTGAATAGCTCAGCTTCTCTCAGTCATATGGGCAATCGGAACCCCTACGGACCCGTTGTAGCGCCGCAGCATTTTTCCGGACATGCCTCGAGGCAGGGCGGGAGGATTATCAAGGCACCTGGTGGACATGGGGGTGCAGGCAGACACAGGTGAGACCATGGTGCCTGGGGATGGAAGGGGATATGGCATTGGCGCTGGGCAGCACTTTGAAGGTGAACTGGAGAGCGCTCAGCTCCTCGTTCCCTTTGAAGTGGATAGGATAGTTTGAATAATATGCTGAGTTAACTTTTTCACAAGCCTTCGTGGCCATGCTGTGGGGCTTCCTTTTCTGCCCCTCCATGTTCGGCTCCAACCTTCCAAAACTCCGCCGCGCACACGCACATTTCCAAGAAGGCATCTTGAAAAATCACCCACTTCCTTGTTCACTTGGAAGGTTTTGATTTTGAGAGAACGTTTTCGAGAACTGCACGCTCTGAACCGGTTTTGCAAAGACTCTGAGGTGGACCACCCTGTGAGGAAATATCAGTATGAACCCACCAGATTAGTAGGGGTGTGAGAAAGGCAAGTAGCTAAACGGCAGTTACTCGCAATTCAGGAAGGTAGTTAAGAGACAAGAATGGCATGTGACTGGAAGAATAACAAATTTGAAGGAATGAATACATCACAACCACTTTGTTTTGTTTTTCTCCGTGCACACCGAGGTCTTTCAGATGTGATGTTCAGGTGTGGCCAATTTTCCCCAAACTTTCTGAGGTGCCCTGGCTTGGCATGAAATGGCCTCTTCTGCCTCCTCGTGTGGCCTGGCTGCCATTGGTTCTGGCCAGGAATGCACAAGGTGCTGGTTCCTATACTCCGCCAGCAAGCGTTGCTACGCAGATATTCCCAGAGATTTTTTGCAACTCCGCGGAATTCCGCATAGTGCCACTACGCGAGCTCCCCCCACAATGGCATCTAGGGATCATTATACATTTCACAAATTAATGGTGTTGTGTAGTCAACATTACAGGGTACTTAATACTCACTACTACTCACTAACATCATTGTCCTATGTCAGGACCACAATATGGGACACTTGACATCAATCACTACACTTCACTCTGGCACTCCAAGGGACATTGTAGCCTGTGAAAATGTAAAATTGTCAGTTAGCCAGATTCATAAAGGTATTTCAGACATGTACCTGCTACTCTGGTGAGCCATAGAGTTGCCTAAACGGGGGCAGGACCTCCTCAGCCATCAAAAACAACTTGTCTGGTGGGAAGGCATGGGCCCTGTCACCTGTCTTGCCAGACATCCTTGGTTCCAGAGGTCAGCAAAAGCAACCAAGGTGGAGGAGGTCTTAATGGAAGCAGTGTCAGAAGGCAAGTGAGGTTTTTTCCAACCGCCGCGTACATGTACGTGACGAACGCACTCATCAGCATAGATGGACATAGCCATTGACCTTCGAACATTGCTTTCACCAACTGGCTGTGTCCGTCATGGAGTTCACAACCCACTATACACTCAACTTCCATGGTGGCCGTCTAAGTGCAAATGTCCTGAAAGAGAGGGCGGGCTCCAGCCAATTAATTATTTCCACAAAAAAATTTTCTATGAAAATTGAAGGGGAACAATATTTAATTTGTGAAGCATGAAGGACAAAACCAAAGGGGTCTTTAAAATGTGTATTCAAACCTTATATTAAATCAGGACAACATGACATAGGTGTCCTATTTCATATGTAAAATGTTCAAAATGTTGAATAGGTGACATTTGTACCACAATGTAGACATTTGAACCCTGGGAGGGTGAGGAGATAACAGCCTCCGGTGTACCGGCCCTTTCTAGGCCTTGCCACCATGGACGAAAGGGATGTCATCAAGAAGTACAAGTTGAATAGGCAAACTATACTGGATTTTGCATGGCAACAGCTGGAGCCTGATCTCCTTGCCTCATAACAGGAATCCCACATCTGTTGCACCAATTGTCAAACTCATGGCAATGCTCTATTTTGTGGCCACTGTTTCCTTTCAATACACTGTGACAGTATCTGGTGGTATGTCATAAATATCTGTCAGTGATGTGCTACAACATGTACTTTCAGCAATGATGAGACACGTGGACAGCTACCTCCAGTTCCTACAACACCAGGATTTGGCCAATGTGAAGGGTAATTTCTATTGTGTTTCATGACTACCACATGTGGTTGGAGCTATTGAAGGCACCCATATTTCCTTAGTGCCACCACATTCCAGGGAACAAGTGTACCGGCATAGGAAGCACTAACGTGAAATGTGTCTACTTACCTGATTTATACATCTCAAGTGTCTGCTCCCTGGTTCAACTCATGATTCCTTTGTACTATGGAACAGCATTGAAACCTCTGAAAATGTGACAACTTGGACCCGAGAAGGCCTAGCTTGTTAGTAAGTACAATCGGTCATAACATTGTTCAGGCAATTTCTTGTTGCATAATCTAAGATATGTGTTACATATGTTGGCTCTTTTTTTGTCTTCTATCTAGGAGACTCAGCCTATCTATCCTAACCGACCATGTTTGGCACCACTAAGAAATCCAACAATGCCAGGGGAAGTCGGCTTCAATGAGGCACGTGGAAGAACACAGAGGTCATAGGAGCAGGCTTTCGGGCTCCTGAAGGCCATATTTCGGTGTCTGAAGAAAGCTGGCAGAGCCCTCCTCTACTCATTTCCTAAGTTGTGCCGAATCACTGTGGTCTGCTGTATGCTCCATTACATCGTCCTGTGGCAGAACATCTTTTGCAATCCAGAAGATGCAGACCATGAACAGCCACCAGGTGAGGAGCCTGAAATGCAAAATGAAGATGATAGTGGTGATGAGGAAGGAGTTGACTTACATCAAGATGTCATTGACAACTTCTCATGACTGTAAGTATCTATGCACATTTACTCCCTTTCACCACTATACCAACTATTGATATAATGATGAATGAAGTTTTTGGTGTTAATTTATTAGGAAGAGCAAGCTCAGGAGTATCCAGGCCCAAGGTGTTTGATGACAAAAGTTTTGACACATTGACTACTATGTACAGTTTCATTGTTTATCTCTGAATGTTTTGTGAAACCATGTTCTTCAAAAGTGGACTTTGTATTGTATCTAGTCTGTTAGGTTTGATAGGTAATCTATTTGTTTTGATCTCTTTCAGGTTTTGTCACCATTGCCATCCTCATTTGGACATTTCAGAGTTGTGACATTTGCTGGTATATGGTGCTGTTTCAAATTACAAAGGGAATATGGGTTGATCCTGGGACAGACAGGCACAGACTTTGGGTATACAGACTGTGTACCTAGACATCTTGCTAATTGATTGAATCAAAGATTTGAGGACTCCATTGTTAGAATTGAAACACAAAGCTGCCATATTATTTGTATTTTACCCAATATTATGCTAGCATTATATAGCTAAATCATTATATATGCATACTGCATTTATACACAATAAGTAAATGGAGATGTTGCGTTTGTTAGATTGACAACTGTGCTGCCATTTTAGTTCTTGAAGACACCATTTTGTATTATGATCGAAACTGTTACTTGCTCATTTACGAGAAATGGTCCTTGGTAAGTTTCGTTACTCCAATGCTGAATCTTGCTCATTAACGCACACCTTTTCTGTTACATAGAGTCCTTCTCCCACCTGTCTAGAGGGGAGGATAGGCCAGATGACCTTGGATAGTAAATAACTTGTACCAGGCTGCGAAATGGAAACCTCTGTTCTGTACCCTCATTGTATTACGACATCTACCAGTGTTTTCCTCTGTAGGCGGGTCTTTGCGGACTTCGAAAAATACATAATGTAACCTTATGCTTGTTAGAGGCAGTCCCTCGTCAGCCATCATAGGAGGCTGGTCAGATTGGACTCCACTGCAGTGTGCTTTGTGAATAAACTAGTTTGCTTGTATTCTCTACTGCGTCATCGACTCTTCATTATTGGAATGCTAGAAGAGGTCGAGAGTGACCCAGTTGGCCCTAATCGGGTCACTTCCTTCACCTTAGGACTTGTTCTCTGACGTGTGTTGGCACTAAGGCAAGATGTGTGCCATCTTTAGGTTAAACCACATGTGCTGGTAGAGGCAAATCAAGCTAACCTCCCTTCACATTGGCTAAATCCTCATTGTATGTAAAGTGTATGTAGCTGTTGATGTGTGTCATCATTGTAGGACACATGTTTGGTGGCACACCACTGCAATTTTGTTGTGACATTCACACAAAAGTTAAATTCCTGAGCAATCAATGTCCATAATAATAAGAACTGTCCACATCAATAGTTGTCACAAAAGTTCTTCTTCTCTTCTATATTTTCTTAAGACAAGGGTCAACACAACTTCTAGCCAACACGTCTTTCGTCTTTATGTGGAGTCAACCACAGACTTCTTCAGGGCAAAAGACAAAATATCTCGTTCTCTAAATGGCTAAGATCTGGTAGATCAAATCTGGTGCTCGGACAGCGTCAATTATCACAAAGGATCACAAATATTGGTGAAAACGAAGACCCATACAGTGTATGCTGGGTTTAACCAATCGTCAGTATTCCAAATTCCAAAATTCAGAAAAATCCTGGGAACAAAGCAAATAGCGTGAAGAGACATTATTGGAACTACTGACCTTTGTTAAGGCCGGATCAGTATCACTATGTGAAAGTGTTGGATATATGTCACACCACCCTGTCCTTGTCCACTACCCTCACATCTCCTCTTTAATCACAATCACTCCTCATTTCCCGCTTCCCAACTCTGAGCACCCAATATTTATATACTCTCATTACCTTAAGAGAATTGGGCAACTGTGTTGCCAGAACCAAAAGTCATAACCTCATTGTAAATAAATTGCACTAATTGCATATTGACTTTAAAGCTGGTACTGTATATGTGACGTATTGTGTGTTTTCTTAAATAACTGTTTTGTGCTACTTGACCATTATATTTGTACTGTATTACTGACCCGGGTCTTTTAACCTTTCGGGTATCTCCATTGATACACAACGCTCATAATACACAGTAATAGTTTTTCCCAGCAAACTTACAACATTTCCTTAGTAGTTGGTGCAGATAATGAATGGGAGATTTTACAAGTTAAAAGCTGGATGTCATTGACGATCTTTTTTTCTTAAAACAACGAAAGTTGTGTGACAGTCACAATATTTATGTGAAACCCATATGCAGAAACCTTTCTGAACTGATATTAGTGTCCGTTGCAGTTTTGATAAGTGTACAAAGGAGACGTTTTTGTAGACCTCCAATTCTTAGCCGTTTGGAGGAGGACAGGCTCCAGCACGATTATACCTAGTTTTCCTCGTCATCCACTCGCATCTTGTGCAAAGCCCTACTGCCTTCAGTCTGCTTGCCAGTTTCACTATAAACATAAAGAGGCCCATTAGGATGGCGGTCGGAAAACAACCCTGACCACCATGGTAGCGGAAAACAACCGCCCGCCGGTACCACAGCAAAACCGGCAGTCCGATTAAGATCAACGCCAAAAATATCCGACTGCGGTGGAAAGAGACAATGAAAAAGTGTCCGTAGAGAAGGCGAAAAACCATCCACGGCATTCGGATTCACGGCGGACAACACACCAAACCACCACCAGGACAGAGGAGACACCGCTCGGAAAATCAGGATATCCCCAATGTGACCGCTGTACGTTCTGAGGTTTCCAACTGCCGCAGTCGCAAACGGGGATGAATGAGGGATACGGCGGAAGGGCTGAAGCATAGCCATCACTGCGGACGCTCCATGAAAAAAATTGCGGTCGAAATAAAAATACACAACAAGACCACCAAGTGCACACAGCAAACTAGTCCTGCCCCCAAAAACACCTAACACATCCCAAAGACACACCCCCATGGCAAAATCAAAAAATACAAATGCCAGGACAACCCACACAACACACCTGACAGCAATACCTCAGCTTGACACACCCACATACTTGAGCATAAAACCAGCGCCTTCCCTGACCAGAATCCTTTGCAATACTCCACAACTGAAGGGCCCAACACCACAGCACAAAGGAGAGACAAACCTGCACACATCACACCAGCACAACAACACACACACACACACCACCTACACCACCCTCAAAACTGCACCCCAAAACATTAGCACACCATTGCACCACAGAAAATGCCCAAATTCACAGAGAGTGAGTTGTCAGTCATGGTGGATGAGATAATCAGGGTAGAACCACAACTGTTTGGTTCCCTGGTCCAACAGACACCATTAGCCACAAGAGCACAAATGTGGGCAAGGATAGTGGACAAGGTCAATGCAATAGGGACCACCCCACGCTCAAAAAATGAAATCATGAAGCGGTGGCATGACCTGAAGAGGGTTGTGAAAGAAAAGAGGAACAAGAACCATCAGCTGGCTCAGAGGACTGGTGGTGGCCCTCGCATTGCATCCAAAACATTCAATGCATGGGCGGAGAAGGTGCTTGCCATACTGCATACAGAGAGTCTCACAGTAATAGCCGGGGGAGTGCAGGCTGGTAAGTACCAACAAATGTATACCATTGCACTACTATGTACTGTCTAGCACAAATACAAAGCCACAACTCCGAGGCCCAAGTACATTTATCTGGACCACAATACCCAACATAGGTCTCTCAGATGTAACATCCACTCCATCTGAATCACCCGAAAGGTAGCCAACATTTACAGTGTTGTGTGTGTCCAGGCAACCAGCACTACAAATCCCACCAGGCCCCCTTACCCACCCCTGAGCAGGATGTAGCACTCAAACCCACCCAGAAGCATGTGGCAGCCATTGTATGGTTCCCCCTCACTTAACAGGTAGGTAGCCATCTTCCCAGGGAGGGCTGTTTGGGGGTGGAAGGCCTGCAATACAACTCCCACCATGCCTTCTTGTTCCCAAGCTCAGCAAGATGGAGCACTCCCTCCCACCCAGATGCATGTGGCAGCCATTGCATTGTACACGTCAAACTAACAGGTAGGCAGCCATTTACCAAGGTTGTTCTGTCTGTGGGTGGGAGGCCTTCACTGCAACTCCCACCAGGCCCCCCGTCCCACCCCTGAGCAGGATGTAGCACTCTACCCCACCCAGAAGCATTTGGCAGCCATTGTATGGTTCCCCCTCACCTAACAAGTAGGTAGCCATCTTCCCAGGGAGGGCTTTTTGGGGGTGGGAGGCCTGCAATACAACTCCCACCATGCACCCCAGTCTTACCCCTGAGCAGGATGGAGCACTCTACACCCACCCAGAAGCATGTGCCAGAAAGTCCACCACAATGTGACAACAGGACAGGTAAGCAGACAGTGCATGCACCCCAGCATTCCTCAAGAAAAGCATGGAGACATATGACAATACAAGACCTCACATCACACAAAAATTGACACAGATACAATCTCAGTTTACAGTATGCAGACAGCTAAGCGTATGTAACTGTCACAGAAACAAAAGTGTGACTCACCAAATCCAAGATTTAAGTAAATCAGGGCACAAACATGCACAGCAACGAAATCTCTCTGTAACTACCATGGGGGCTGATCATGAAGGACCATAGGAAAAGTAAACAGGCATGGTCTGTTGAACAAAGAAATCAAAGTACAGGACAGGACAAATGTATGCATGAGATGACAATGGCTAGTTCATGTGCAGATGTAATGGCTGCCAGTCAGAGTAATCAGCAAAGGTGCTTCACATCAAGTTGTATAGCCGCCAGTTGTCAGATGACAACTTTTCATCGTAATCCTAAAATCTTCATGTGGGGCCTGGTATCCATTGACATGTCACACCATGGAAAAATAATGTATGTACCCCCACATCATGTCATGATGTACATCACTGTGCAGACATACAATGTGTGAAATAGTTAAATGTGTGTCGCACAACCTGTAAATAAGAGACATTGAACATCAAGCTTGAGGTGTGCATGTCAATTACCATCTCCCCTCTGTCCCACAGGTGACCATGAACAGACTGCAGAGGACGACAACATCATCCTGCAGAGCCAGTCTCCTCCCACGGAACATGTACTCTCTGATGCAGACTCCCTAGATTTTGAGGATTTGGAGCTCGAAGCCGGCCCATCTGGTATGGCAGGGCGCAACAGTTCCCAGGACCCAACTGCCACGTCCCCCCCCCCTCAGCAACAACAACGCTGACCCCTGCTGGAACGACCTGTGCGGCTACCACCACCACTTGCACCACTAGCACCACCAGCACCACCACCAGTGCTGCCTGTAACACTTGCACTGCACCAGAGGATTACCACCCCACCCCAACAACTGCGGAGGGCAGGGAGAGTAGGTGTGTGCATACAGTGGTGAGGCAACAGGTCCGTGACAGTAGGGCAGGTGGGAGGACAAGTGTGGGTCAAAGACAACAGGTCCCTGGAACTGAAGCCCTGGCAAACATCACCAGAGTCCTTGGGGCCTATGAACAAGTCCAAGGACAAACGGGCCAGGCTCGTAAAGTTGCCTGTGAGCTCCAACAGCTACTGAGGTCCACAGATAACTGCATGGGTCAAATCGTGGACATCTTGGCCCAGCTAGTGGCAGTACTGAGGGTCAATATAATTACGACAATATTTCAGCAGGAATTATTGAATTGTTTACAATTGTATGTACAAGACATTATAAACCACACATAAAGGGCAAGAGGCTTCAAATAATTTGAATAATGCGCCCATAGGCGTCATATATTTAGAGAAGATCAATGAAATTATGAACGAATTGTTACAGCACTATTTGGTCAAAATACCAAAGCAACCCTAAAAGAAAAAGTGTACAATGTGCTCGTGACAATGGAGTGACGGCGCAAGTGACAACGTGAAGGGGCGCCAAAAGGAGTAAGAGCTGGTGGGCAGAGGTCGACGACGTTTCGATCCTGTTTAATTAGGATCATCCTCAGGACCAGGGTCGCATATTCGGGGAGTGCTGAGGCACGGGAAAGCGGGGCTCTCTCATGAGGGTTCAGTAAGGACGTGTGAGCAGATCACGACAGGTCCGGGTACATCTGGAATTGTGCCTCGAGTGAAAATCACGTCTCGCTAGAAGGAGCGGAGCAGGGGAACAAGGGAGCGGGCACAGGAGAGCGCGTCGGTCAATTATTGATTTAGCAGGTCAAAGGATCGGTTGTCCAAATGAATCCAAGGAGAAAGGTACACAAGACCGCCACGGATGTGCGCGGTCCTCGAACATTGACCGCACACGGATGATCCTAATTAAACAGGATCGAAACGTCGTCGACCTCTGCCCACCAGCTCTTACTCCTTTTGGCGCCCCTTGATCCCTCGGTTCTCTAAAACCCTTGAAAACTATCAAATGAACAATTGAAGAATTTGTTATTTGAACCTTTTTATCCTGTATATATTCTGTATAAATTGCTTTGCGCCTCTTGCTGTGGTTTCTTCACGTTGTCACTTGCGCCGTCACTCCATTGTCACGAGCACATTGTACACTTTTTCTTTTAGGGTTGCTTTGGTATTTTGACCAAATAGTGCTGTAACAATTCGTTCATAATTTCATTGATCTTCTCTAAATATATGACGCCTATGGGCGCATTAATCAAATTATTTGAAGCCTCTTGTCCTTTATGTGTGGTTTGTAATGTCTTGTACATACAATTGTAAACAATTCAATAATTCCTGCTGAGATATTGTCGTAATTATATTGTACTTACCCTGATCTCAGTTGGGTCTACGGGTTACACTCCTGTGGTTTTTCTAGTACTGAGGGTCAGGCATACGGCACAAACAACACCTCCACCTCCCTCCAGTATCCCGCAGGATGACAGTTCCCCATCCTCCCCTGCGGACACAGAGAGGGGTGACTCCTCAGACCCCACTGGCCCATCAGCTGTGGCCCCCTGCCAAAAAACCAAGGGGCAGTCCAAAGAAATCCTTGGGAGCAACCCGTGGCAAAGCACCTGCCAAACGCCATCCAAGCAGCCAGCCATGATGCCACACCTCTTCAATTTGTATTGACTTTGACAACTGTCCTTCCCCACACAGCCATGTTAATGGCATCCGTCTGTTGGACTGGGTCACCACATCAATGTGGTGGGGAATCAATTATCTCATCTACCATCACTGACAACTCATTGCTCCACCCTTCACAATTCTGTAAATATTCACTCCCCTGTCACATATACCCATTGTAAATAAACACTCCTTACACACCAATGTTGTTGTGTCTACTCCATGTTTATCACAGTATGTGCAATGTTAACCATGATTACAATGTCACAGGAGCACGGATTGCCTGTATGCAAAGAGAGGCTGAAGGGTCCTAGGAAAACACAACAGAACAATAGTCACCAGTCAGGCTGTAGCATCACAGCCATCACACAACACTTGTCATCAAGGTACTCCAATCTGCACACATTACAATGAGCAACAGTACCGACATAGACATCCTGTAGCTGTGCATAACTACCCTGTTCCCTAAACATTGGCAGCCAGCACTGAGTCAACTACAAGCTGCAGTCACAACGCTCACATATACCTTTTCAACAACAACATCAGCAGACAATGGCCCCGTTGTACATTGTCACTCACCTTCAAGTGAAGTAGTGGTTGATGAGCTGTTGTCGCAGGTCGACACCTTCCTCCTCTCCACTATCCTCACCACTGGACATGGGTTGGTTTGCAGGCGGGGGCCTCGGCTGCTCATCACCGTCCAGGAGCAGTGGGATCTCCGTGCGCAAGCCCAGGTTGTGGAGCATGCAGCATGCAACAATGATCTGACACACCGTTTTGGGCGAGTACATCAGGGCATCTTGTCCAGGCAGCGAAACTGTGACTTGAGGAGACCAAAAGTACGCTCCACCACACAACGGGTCCTCCCATGGGCATCATTGTAGCGGACTTCAGCTGGTGTCCAGGGATTCCGCAGTGGGCTTAGCAACCACGGACGGTTGGGATATGCAGAGTCACCTAGGTGTGAGATACACAGACCTACTTTGTGATACAACTGTGGCAGAGGACAGCATGTAACAAACACAGCACGCTAATTGACTCTGCATACTCACCCACAATCCATGCATGCTCAGGAAGCAGATTAGCCATCAGCTGGGGCACAATACTGTTACGCATGATGTGTGAGTCATGCGCCGAGCCTGGAAATTTGGCACACACGTGCGAGATGATCATATCCGCCTGGCACCTCACTTGCACGTTGATGGAATGGAAATGTTTCCTATTCCAGTAGATTTGCGCACGTACCTGTGGTGGAACCAGCCCAACATGTGTGCAATCAATGGCACCAACAACATGGGGGATGTGCCTAAGGGCATACAAATCACCCTTAACACCTGCCAATTCATGCCTCCTGGGGAAATGGATATATCGGTCCTTGTAGATCATCATAGCGGACAGGAACTCCCGTAGCACCATGCTGAACATTGGTTGTGACATCCCACCTGTGCTGAACACCGTGTGCTGGAATGATCCAGTGGCAAAAAAATGCAGGGCCACCATCACCTTAGACGTTGGGGTGAAAGCAGTTGGATATTTTCTGCGAGTTTGCAGGTGGGGCTCCAACATAGCACATAGGTCTTGTAGGGTGGCTCTATCCAGACGGAATTTCTGGATGACCTGCTCATTCTCCATGTCTGCCAGCACTGTAAAGGGACGATGCAGATTTGGTCTCCTCCTAGTTGAGATGAAAGTGGACACATGTCAATGCAATACAACTTAAGATGTGTACAACATCTCAAGTTTTGACAGATACAACGCCAACAATGACTGTCATCACAGTTGAGTTACAGACCACCTTACATGTAGGGACACCTTCATCTACACTACTCATAAACTTGTCCCCTTTCACACAGCAAGTACCTCCAAAACAATATCTGAGTATGAGAATGCACAAAGGGATATGTCCACATCTAGCATGAGCAACCCTGAGAGTATTTCATACAGCATATGTGTGAAACTGCAACACTACTGTCTCGTACCTACCTGCTGTACCTGCCACACCTTCAGGTGTAAGTTGAACAGGGCACACATAAACAACACAATGAGCACAGTCTGTGCGTAAATATCAAGTGTGTGCATGAGCCAAGAAAAGTAGACAGTCAAATCTGCATATTGTTCATTAACAGATACATCATTGTGATTTTCTCAGCCCTTTCACTCATTGATAAGTGTACACATTGGAGAGTCCATCACAACACTGTTCTGTGTACATGCCCATCAATATCATAAGTGACATGTGAGGGAGTACATGTCAATGTTCAAAATCACATACACAAATATGGCATGTGTAGTCAGCAGTTGGGTAAATGTTACATTGGCATTGTGTGCACAATGATGTGCCATTAATCATGTGGCCACTCTGCACTGTTGATAACTACCCATTGGCCATTGACACAGCATGATGGGTCCTTAGGTGCTGTCAAAGTGCTCCGCCACCCAAATCACGGTCACTCATATCAATGTATGGCAACCAAATCGCGGTAGCTACCGCCTGGACCCAGCAGTGTGTCACCGATAATGCCCAACACACTATTGCGGTAGTGATAGGCATATGAGTATTGCCAAATGGCAGTTGGCATGCTCCGCCACCCAAATCACAGTCACTCATATCAATGTTTGGCACCCAAATCGCGGTAGGTACCGCCTGGACCCAGCGATGTGTCACCGTCAATACCCAACACACACTCGTGGTAGTGATAGGCATATGAGTATTGCCAAATGGTGGTTGCCATGCTCCGCCACCCAAATCACAGTCACTCATATCAATGTATGGCACCCATTTTGCGGTAGTTACCGCTTGGACCAGCGGTGTGTCACCGCCAATGCCCAACACACACTCGCAATAGTGATAGGCATATGAGTATTGCCAAATGGCGGTTGGCATGCTCCGCCACCCAAATCACGGTCACTCATATCAATGTATGGCACACAAATCATGCCAGCTACCGCCCGGCCCCTGGTGTGTGTCACCATCATGGACCATGCCCTTACAGCCAATGGGAACCGCAATCGTGGTAGCCTAATGTAAGTTTGAAAATCACGGTAGGCGTGCTCCGCCACAGCGGAGCCGGTCATTGGATGCATTTGAAAAAGGCAGACCTGGAACACCAATTGCAGTAGCTTAGAACCAGTGAAACTACCCCAGGGGGCTATATATGTGTGGGGAACAGCCTCACGTTTCCACAGCTCAGAGAGCCTGCTGCTTGCCGCCCCTCACCACCAACTGCTGCTGCTGCTGTCTCTAGGGACTGCTGCCTGCCACCCCTCCCCACCAACTGCTGCTGCTGCTGTCTCTAGGGACTGCTGCCTGCCACCCCTCAACACCAACAGCTGCTGTTGCTATCTCCTGGCCACAGTGATGGTGAGGACGAGAAGATCCGGGCCAGTCCCTTCACCACCGAGGAGCTGGAGGTCCTGGTGGACGAGGTGCTCACACAGTATCCAAGGTTATATGGTGCACCAAATTTCGTGGTAAGTCTTCCAGAGTGGGAGTGAGAGTGCGGGGGCACACATGAAGTTACTCTGCTGCAGTATGTGCCTGAGAGTGTGGGGTTGTGTCATGCACTGCCTAGCATGCTGTCTCCAGGGGAAAGGGGTGTTTAGACTATTTCACACGTTTCCCTGCCTGCACGTTAAGATGGGAGGGACATGTATTGTCTTGTCAGCCATACAGTGACAACATCAACTGCTGCAGCTGCTGTCGCCTGGCCACAGTGATGGCGAGGACTGAGAAGATCCAAGCCAGTCCCTTCACCAGCGAGGAGCTGGAGGTCCTGGTGGACGAGGTGCTCCCACAGTATCCAAGGTTATATGGTGCCCCAAATATCGTGGTAAGTCTTCAACAGTGTGAGTGAGAGTGCAGAGGTGGCACACATGAAGTTGAGCTGCTGCAGTATGTGCCTGAGAGTGTGGGGTTTTGTCATGCTCTGCCTAGCATGCTTTCTCCAGAGGTAAGGGGTGTGTAGCCTATGTCACACGTTTCCCTGCCTGCACATCAAGATTTGAGGGACATGTATTGTCTTGTCAGACATACAGTGACGCAGCAATTTGGTAATGCACGAGTCAGGACAGTGGTTGCTTGTGTGAATGGCTGTGTGGGTCCCTGATGTCCTTCACAGGCCCATCTGTGGCCTTAGCTAGGGTTGTTGTCCAGAGGGTAGTGAAGGAATTGTGTCTGACTCAAAAGGTGCCTCATCTCCAGTTCAGCACTATGCTCAGGACCTCAATACCCGAGGGTGACACTCTTGGTGGTCATTCACCTATGACACAGCAGATTACCGTACTATTGTGCGCAGACCCTTCCATATCTACCAGCATGTGTACAGACTCGAATGTGTAGGCACTGTTTGTGCTCTCAAATTCTCCCTTCATGTGACCTTTCTGATGCCCCACGTTGGACCTCATTGTGACCCCACCTGGCCTGCGCAGTCACCGGCCAATCTGATAAGGACACATCACTGAATGTACAGAGTGTTACATGTGTGTTTTTTTCGGGACTCTCCATCAATGAGCCATATAAGCCCTGTATATTGCACATGACAGGCCTTGTGAGAAGGGTGTGGGTTTGTAAGATCATGTCCCTCAATGTGACCTCCATGACGCAGTGAGCCATTCATAGGGCAAGGACATTGAGGTCTGTGCAGTGTTGGACACAGTGACTCTTCCCACGAACATACATTGAGATGTAATGTATGTCTAGTAAAAAATGGACAGTAGATCCACACAGCATACATATAGCTTTCTGTGCTGGCATCCTGCATGGGTATGGGATGGCATGTATATATGATTCTCCCATGCTGATGTACCATGTGAGATGCATTATTGTCTCTGCTAGATATATCGCTGAAGTTTGGATAAGTCAGCATCATGCTCCTGTACTGGGAGAAAGTGGTACACTGATTTTTTGACCCTCTTGTCTCCCATGCCTGCAGCTCAAAGTCCACCAGCGTATGGCCGTGTGGAGGGACATTGCATGCAACCAACAGCGCACCCACTGTCACAAGAGGTGGTATGACATCTGTGTGGCAGAGATGACACTGGGGCTGATCCCTCGGGCTAACAGGTTGGCGGGCCGGAGAATGACACCACTAATAGCCCGCATCTTAGCTGTGACACAGCCTGAGCTGGATGCACATTTGAAGGAGCATCAACAGCAAGCTGGGGGTGAGTATTCTGGGAAGGGTGACTTTGGTTGTGATTGGCTGCATGTGTTCACAGCCTAGGCAACGCTGGCCTCCGTGATGTTGGTAGTGTGATACAGTGGCTTGTAAGTGGCCTCTGTGTTGGGTGAAGCTGTTATGTATTTTCCCTACCTTTACTTTCTCATGTCATTGGAGTAATGGGCCTTGACATTGCATTCTGAATCGTGGGATTCTGGCATCGTCTGCACTGGGGTAGTCAGGGACATCCCGTGAAAGGGAACGGCAGTGTCCATCATCTGAGTGTGCGTTTCTCAATGTGTGCATTGCTTGACGTCAGAATTGTGAGGAGTAGACATCTGACACCAATGTGCAACTGGAGTTGTGCCCCAAAGAACAACCTGTGCTCATGGCCATTGTGGACTGTTATGCAGGAGTCTGTATCTGTGTTGTCCCCTTCTGCTCCCTCCAGATGTGACAGTGGCAACATGTTTTGAGTTAAATCTTTGCCCCCCTCAGGACCCTAGGTGTGCTCAGACTCATTAGTGTGTCTGGTTAAATGGAGCCACCGGCAGGCTATTTGGCTGTGTGGTCATCACATGGCTAACTTATGCCACGTTTGAATGATGACACGCAAAATTCGAGTTTTGAATTGAGGTTGCACATTGTTACTGCACAGGGTGGTGTGCAACATGGGGATATCATCATCTTGTTTGGTGCATTGCTTGCATTTGATGTTTGTGTTGATTCAACTGAACTTACCCTATGTATCTATCTCTTGCAGCATCTCACGTGGGCATAGAAGGACAGCGAACGGACACCAGTGGTGATGCGTCAAGCACAACTGCTACACACGAGAAGTGTGACACAGATGTGACCAGCGCCTCGGAGGGGGACAGTGGTCTACTTGAGGAATCACAGCCAGAGACGCAAACCTCAATGTCATCTGACACCAGCGGTAAAGCATCTATTTTGGCGGGCACAGGGAACGGGGACTCTGCCTCCTCTTCCACCACTCAGCGTCCAGTGCCCACCCTCCCAGCTACTTCCCCTTTTGCTGCCCGTGTTCGTACCAGTAAGAAGGGAAGAGTGTCCTTCACCCCAAGCACCTCTGCCCCTGCCCATGTCCCCCCTGCTGCCATCAGTGCTGAGTCTGTGGACCTTTCGTGCCAGCTGTGTGTGTGCCATACTGCTCTCTTCAATGCCTTCCTAGACCATGACAAAGAGTTGGCACAGGTGGTTGCTTTCATGGAGGGCATTCATTCAGACGTGGGTGGGCTACACCTGAATGTCCAGTCTTTGTCTTCCGCAGTGACAGCAGCCATTCAACTGTCACAATCGTCCAGCTCCAGTCACTTTGTCCACCCCCCTGCCTGTGGCTACATCTGACGATAGTGACCACACACCACAGACCTCAAGGGCAAGATACAGCACACGCAGCACACAACAGCAGCAGCCCAAGCGGTCCAGGGCGCAGACACCATCCCCACAGAATTCTAAACCCCCCCTAGTGTGCAGAGGCTGATGAGTACAGGCCCCAGCTAGGCCCGCAGAATACAAGGGTTCGCTCTCCTGTAACAAAAGCTATAAGGATGTTGGCACGGAAACTGCAAATACAAAGACAGAGTTTATTAACCCTTAAGGGTGGTCCTACAACCTACACATCACTCTTCAGTATTGCATAGAGTAGCACAAAGAACTTGCGTACGTGGTCCCCTTTTATAAACAACAGAGGGGCTCATAAGTGGGTGGATACAACATAGAGCAAAATTCATTACCATTTATGGACATTTTCGATACAGGACCAATATATGGGCGGAGTTAACAATTTCCTGAGCCCGCGAAAACATGGTCAAACAAGGACTAACTGATAACAGATGTGGTCAAGTCTGGACATGCGCCAGACGGACAAAGGAGCTATTTATAGACTGTTACTAGGCAGATTACAAGAGCAACTAGCGAAAAGGTAGGACTCTTCTCGTGCAAAGCACGTGGAGACATGACAATACAAAATGGAGTCCGGACATTAGTCAACATAAGACAAGAAACACATTTTGACTCTAGAGAATTCATATCTTAAGTGAATGCTTAATCATATCGCTGTTTTAGTTTTCAACAGACGACCCTTTCAGCATTAACTGAAGACATTCGGCTTGTTAGGATAATCATCATATATGTCAATTTTCATCATCTCTTCCACCTCTTTGTTTAAATGTTTCTGATAGGTGACATTGGCAATAGCTTTCTTATCAGGAATACAGAATGACACACAAAAAGAACAGAGTAAAGGACCACACTGAACACAGATGCAACAGGAAAACAGAACTGCTACAATAATACAGAGACCAGTTAAAACTTTCCATCCCCATGTAGTAATCAATGCCCAAAACCATCCAGAAAAGGTCCAAGTGCCATTTTCTGTATGAATTTCAGCTGCGATTTTATGCAATTTATTAATAGCGTTATAGACTGATGGCGTGTGATCAGGAATAAATAGACAACAGCTACTTACAATAATCCTACATGCTCCACCTCTGTCTGCTAACATAACATCTAATACCATACGATTCTGTAACGCAACAATTCTAGTGATTTGTAATTCTTCCGTAAGATTCCCAAGAGCAGCAGCGGCTTGATTCGTTACAGCCTCTACAACTCTTGTTAATCGTCGAACCTTCCTACTATTTAAGGCAGCTCCAACAAAGAAAAACAATCCTAAGTTAAAATCAACATACTGCTGTAAGCTAGTGTCAGTTTGGTCAACATCATCAATAGATAAAGTACGTTTATACCTATTTACAGTTACATTGTTCAATAACTTCAAGTCTTTATGATAGGATACAGGCGCTAAGAATACAGGGGGCAATAAGAACGCTACATAACATGCTCCGGACCAGCCGGCTGGTAAGCGATAATAACCCTTATTCCCACATACGAAGTACGTATTATGGGAAGCTAAGAAAGTACTATTATTTAATCCATCTATATTCAACACAATAATATAGTCACTAACACCAACAGGAATATGACCCACACTCTGAACACACAGGTCCGCTTGAGCTTGTGCCACTTGAATCACAAAATGTTCGTTTCCAGCAGTGTCTCTGGTGTTCGTGAAGATATAGGGAATTGATTCATTGTCTGGTCGATATTCTTCCCACTCCCATATTGTCCCATTCGCTTGTGGATAGCCTTCTTTATCTTGATGACATTCCCTGTTAAGTCTAAAAAGCAGTCGTTCCACTGTAGGTTTCCGAGTGGCAAAAAGCAAAGTGTACCATGCTCTACAAGAGCCATTATGAGAGAAAGGAAGAGGTATAAACGGCGTTCCTCCTTTCTTCTGATGAGCTGGCATCATACCACATATCCAACAGTTTGTAGCATTTGTAGCAACATGGGTATGATGCAACATCTGGATAAAAGTATTATTCAAATAAGACTGACGATGCTTCAATTCTTGATACGGAAGGGTGTAAAAGTAGTGCTCCTCAGGCACTGGAGTAGTCAAAACAAGCAACTCACGGGCAGGAGTTACATCCTCAACAAACCACGTGGTTATACCAACAATAGCTACAATGATAATTAAACTTGTCGCCCAAAAAATCTTTTTCTTCTCCATTTTATAGTAAAAGTCAATATCTTCCTGAAACTAAAGGTTGTCAGAACTCTTCCCCTTAGGCAGCCGTTGATTTCTTCACCAGCGGGCCAAGACGGGTGTCACTACACTAATGCAGGGCTGATCCCCCCCCCCTTGCCTCATTGGCTCTCCGTTTCACTAACCTAAGGGCCGCTCTGACAACGTGTCCTGATACAGAAAGAAATCACTTCCTCGGTCTGAGATGATATCTTCTGCCTCCAGGAATCGCTTGGTCCGGGAAGAGCTCCTTAGTGTTGTTTGGTTCCACAGCACGGCTTGTCTCTGCAGTCAGGATTTCTCGATGGTCGGTCAATACAGCAGGCTCCACTAATCCAGGCGGCACTTTGCGACAGTGCAAGGAGTGGATCCAATTCTTCCGATTGGAGACTCGCACAGCTGTCCTCGTTGCGAGCAAGACTTGCTCAGGACCAACCCATCTCGGCTCCAGTCTGTTCGTCCTTTCAAACACCTTGATCATAACATGGTCTCCAGGCCGGAGGTTATGTCCTTCACCTGTGGACCGATCAGGGAGCGCTTCTCGAACCTGTTGATGAATAGAAACCAAATTATCCGTTAACTGTGCCAGATAATCATTCATCATTACACAAGGTACATCATACACTGACTTCGGTTTCGGTGGACCCCAAATACTCATTGGGCGTCCAAACACGATCTCATATGGCGTGAGACCGGTCCGAGAATGCGGTATCGATCTAATTGACAATAATGCCAGCGGTAAAGCATCTGGCCAAGTCAAAGAAGTCGAAGCTTGGATCTTAGCGATCTTAAGCTTCAAAGTACCGTTATATTTCTCAACCAATCCCGCAGACTGAGGGTGAAACACTGCATGAAATTTCTGGGTAATTCCCAGTCCTTTCAGGACATACTTAATAACGTCTGCTATAAAATGAGGTCCGTTATCACTCCACAACAATCTACAAACACCATATCGAGGGAAGAACTCCTTCAATAGCATCTTGGCTGTAGTCATTGCAGTATTGTCTTTCGTAGGGTATGCCTCAACCCATTTGCTGAAGGCACAAACCACTACTAGAACATACTTCAGATTGTTACAGCGCTCAAGCTGAATGTAATCCATCTGCAAAACCTCAAAGGGTGCAGTAGGTGTTGCAAATCCTCCTGCTGGAGTTCGTGTACCCTTTCCTGGGTTATACCTCAGGCAAATCATACAAGTCTGCACTACCCTCTTTGCCGTACTAGCGATCTCCGGATGCTCCCAAACTCGTGTGAGTAATTTGACAATTGCGGAAGCTCCGACATGCGCTAGTCCATGTGCCATCTGAACCATAGGTTGTACGAAAGCTGTGGGTAACTTCCATTTATCCATCTGCTTACTTCTCCAACACCCTTCATCATCTAATTCTCCATCATTGGACCATTGCTCCCGTTCCTTATCGGAAGCGGTTCTCTGTATCTCCAGCACTTCTCTCCTAGCATCGTGCCATCTTTCTGCCTGTGACTTCACAACATACATTGCAGTAGAGTCAGGCTGCATCGCAGTCTCTCGTGCCACCCGATCTGCCAAAGCATTCCCTTCTCCAACTTTATCAACCACCTTTTTATGGGCACTACATTTAACTATAGCAATCTTCTTTGGATATGTTAATGCAGTCAAAAGGTTGTGAACTAACTCTCCATACATTATCTGTGCTCCATGTGAAGTTAGGAACCCTCTCTACTTCCAGAGTAGGCCAAAATCGTGCGCTACTCCGAAGGCATAGCGGCTATCTGCATAAACATTCACACACAATCCTGCACTGAGCTCACATGCTCGTGTTAATGCTATCAGTTCCGCTGCTTGAGCTGATTTCTGCGGTATGCGCGCTGTCTCCACTATTGTTTGTAATGTGGTAATTGCATACGCTGCTGAAGTCGTACCATCTGGTAGCTTCAGGCATGATCCGTCCACCCATAGTTCTCCATCTACATCTGTAAAGGGCGTATCCTGGAGATCAATACGACCCTTTGTCTGTTCCTCAGTCACAAGAATACAGTCATGTGCTCCTCGTGCTTCAGACTGAGTTTCCGGGAACGGCAACAATGTGGCTGGGTTTAACGTTGCACACCTCTTTAACGTAATATGAGGAGCCAAAAGCGTCAACTCATATCCCGTTAAACGAGCACTGGTCAAATGCTGCGTCTTTGTCTGATTAAGCAGGGCATCAACAGCATGGGGGACTAATACCAACAGCTTGTGAGATAACACAATTCCCTCGCATTGTTGGCGTATTGACACAGCTGTCGCCGCAACCGAGCGAAAACAACCAGGCAATGCTCGGGCAACAGGATCAAGTACAGCCGAAAAATATGCACAAGGGCGCTGCTTGTCGCTGTGCATCTGTACTAAAACTGATAATGCACATCCATCTCTCTCATGTACATACAATGTAAAGGGCTTCGTATAATCAGGGGTCCCTAACACTGGTGCTGAACAAAGGGCTTGTCGCAATTGCTGAAAGGCAATTTCACACTCATTTGACCAGGGAAGAGGAATTGGTGTATCTTTTGTCAAAAGTGCTAACAATGGCTTAGCTATGTGTGAAAACCCCAATATCCATTGCCTACAGAAAGAAGCAAGACCCAAAAATGCACGCACGTCCTTCTGCGTGGAAGGTACTGGCGTGTCCAAAATTGCTTGAATACGATCTGGTGTGAGTGCACGCCCCTCCTTAGACAAAAGGTGACCCAAGTAAGTCACCTTTGGTCTACAGAATTGCAATTTCTTCTTCGACACTTTGTGATTGTGTGATGCCAAAACGGAAAGCAAGGATAACGTGCACTTCTCACACAGCTCAGGAGTGTCGGCCGCCAACAAGATGTCGTCGACATATTGTATAAGGGCTACACCATCAGGCAGAACAAAGGAATCCAATTGTCTTTTCAATGCTTGACTGTAAATACTAGGACTCTCTGTATAACCCTGAGGGACTCTACAAAATCTATAAGACCGATTATTCAAAGTGAAGCCGAAGAGGTATCGGCTATCAGGATGAATAGGAATCGAAAAGAAAGCATTTTTCAAATCGATACCTGAAAATGTGGTCGCCGTTGGCGGGACCAGAGTAAGTAACGTCGTGATATCAGAAACCACTGTATACTGAGGTATCACTATCTTATTCACCTCCCGTAAGTCAATAATAAAACGATAGACCCTAGTATCGGTATCTTTCTTCAAAATGGGTAAAATAGGACTGTTGCAGACGTTGTAGGGAACTTCCTCCACTACTCCCACCTTAATCAAATCCTGCACAATCTGTATGAGTGCCTCCTCCCCCTCCTGGGAAATACGATACTGAGGGAGGCGTGGTAACACCGCACCCTCCTGGACACTAATGTGGACAGGCGGAATCACCATCTGTCCCACATCAGTATCCGAAGTGGCCCACAAAGTACGAGGGAGAGAAGCTAATACAGCATCCTCTGCAACCACACACATCCGTTCTGCCATAGGGTGATTATCGTTCAATATCACACGTACTCCAGTAGGGGAGCAGCGGATCGTAGCTCTGAAGTGCTTAAGCATATCAAGACCCATAATGTTGTCAGGCGTGTTCGGGGCAAGCAAAAATGGACAAGGAGCAGAAAGTTGGTCAACACGAAATGCAAGGGGTCGGGAAAGAGGGCTTCGAGAGAGTGTACCATCAAACCCTACCGATGTAACCATTAAGCCAGATGGGGGAGCCCTCGGAACCAATTGTTTGGAGAGTGCACGGCGAGTAGCTCCTGTATCAACTAGGAACCGATCAGTAGAACCCAGAACATTTGCTGAAACATAAGGACCCCTCTGATCAACCGGCACTTCAACTGATTCCAACCCCCATCCAACGCAATCCTACGCATGCTGCGAATCATGGTACCCAGAACGGTCATTCCCAGACATTTGATACTGATTTTGCCGGTCAAATACATTAGGTCTATCTCGTTGCTGCACGTTAGGCTCAAAGCGAGCACGATCATTGGAATTCCCTCTGAAATTCGAAAAGCCCCCTCTACCTCTCGGCGGTCCTTGACCACGTCCCTGACGGGGTGCATATAGTACCGGACAATCCCTGGCCCAATGACCCAACTGTTTACAATACGCACATTGATTTCTATTATCATCCTTCCGACCCGAAGGGGAACCATAAAATCCTCCTCTACCTCTCTCAACACCCCGACGAGGCGGACCATACACTTGTGCTAACATCACCTTAGTTTTCAAATCTTTCGATTTCTTCTCCTCATTCCCCTTCGCTTCTTGTTCCTGACGCTCATAATACTGAGCCATAGTCAGGAGGGATGCCGGAGACGAGGTGGACCAAGAACTTTCACTTGCTTTTAATCGAGCTGCTATTCCCGGTAATAAATTCGCTACATATTTATCAACAAAAAGATGTCGACCCGTATCATCCGTAAGTGACTGACCACTGAAATCATGAAATGTTTCCTCAAAGCGCGTAAAGAAGTCTGAAACTGATTCATCAACCTTCTGTTTACACGAGGCTAACATGTTCCAGTCAATCTTTTTAGGGGGAATAATCGTTTTCAACTTGGTCAAGATAGCAGCAGGGAGATCTAAAATAATCTGGGGCGGTTTTTGCGCGGGTTTTCTCTCCCTATCCTCATCCTCAATCTCAGACCACTTGGCCTTAAAAGCGGCTTGATCATCCACCTTCCGCACAGATCGCCACATATCCGGTGGTAAAATGAGCCCAAAGAATAAATCTATATCTGCTAAAGTCATAGTACAAGAATTCAAGGCCCCTTCGACCAAGGCCGCTGGATTTTTGCGGGGGTCAGGCAATGCATTCTTTAATGCCATAACATCAGTCCTATGCCAGGGAGTATAAACCCAATTATACACAAAATATCCCCTAGCATCGGGGGAAGAAATGTCTGGACTAGTTCCTGCTCCTTTAGGAGGAACATACAAAGGCGCCGCCTCTCGCATCGGTTTAGCATGCACTAGTTCGCTCTTATCTGAATGGGAGGTAGACGATTGTTTTCCGCCGGCGTGTGAATCCGATTTCTCCTTCTCCCCTGTCTTTTGGCGCGCTCTCTCTTTAAGTTCAAACGCCGCGTCCCGCAATGCAAACAGCCGTCGGACCGCATCGGGTACCTTAGAGGGAGAAAAGACACCGTTAAGTAATGCTTTAGAATCTGATACTACCTCATCAGGCTCAAAAACATCAGAATATTTCCGAAAGGCAGTAACCACTTCGTCAGAAAAGGTTTCAACAAAATATAACTTTTCTCTATCCTGCCAACTGTCCAAAAATTCCAATAATTCAGTAAGGGATAGCTTGCCTTTAAGCGCACGAAAAGAAATTTTCCGAAGCTCACCGAAACCGATCCAGAATCCTGTGACCTCGGGGCAGACGCGCCAACATAAGGGGGTGGGGAGTGATCTAATAAATGAAAATCATCTTCAAGATTAGTAAGGACAGGATAAAGTGGCTGGCGGACAGCATATTGACCCGAGACTTGCAACCTACGCTCTTTCTCTTGTCTCTCCGCCAGTTCTCTTTCCTCCCGACGCTTCGCTTCCTGTGCTCTCACATGATCATTTTTCCGTTGCTCTTTATCAATCAACGCTTTCTCACGTTTCTCTCGCTCACGCACTTCCTTCACCCATAACCGTACACATTCAAACATGTCTTGCCGAGCACGCCGTTTACACATACACTGTTCCACATACTCAATCTTACGCATATCAAACGATCCATACAAAGGCCATCGTAACTCAGGATCCTTTTTGGTGTATTTCCTCCACACTGTGCTGTACATTATAGAGGAAAGACCATGCTTCACATACATATCCCTATTAGGAGTCCCCTCTGGGGGGGCTGGAGCAGATTCCTCAAGATTTAACCGGTTTCCAAAGCAGCAGCACCACTTACGGAGTGCGCTAAAAGCAGGCATGCTTCAAAAATAATGCAAAATATGCAGTATTATCAAAAAATGGCACTTAAACTTTGCGCCGTTCAAATTTAAACAACTCCGGAGAAATATCTCCACATTACCTGCCTATATGTGTTGCAACGCATATATTCTCACAGTAATCAATACAAAATATGACCGGTCATCACAAATCAAACTCAAATAGCCAACCCAGGCTTCAAAACTCGGAGCAAGTACCGTACAACGGTTCTTACCAATCAAGAGCGTCCAGATTCCAACTGCCAAGTTCCAAAATTCGCCCAAACGGCTGTCACACGGCAAACCGACAGAAGAGGTCTCAGTCGAGGACCGGCGCCACCCAGATGGTCAGCTCGGAAGGGAAGGAAGAAACCTCGGGATGCCAGGACTAAAAGACGCCGCTGGCAGTGATCACATCCCCGGCCAAATTCCTCACCTTCGTCACGACCAGTCCTTTGAGCATCTGAGTCGCCGATGAGCCCCACGTGACGGGCGCCAATTGATGAGTACAGGCCCCAGCTAGGCCCGCAGAATACAAGGGTTCGCTCTCCTGTAACAAAAGCTAGAAGGAAGTTGGCACGGAAACTGCAAATACAAATACAGAGTTTATTAACCCTTAAGGGTGGTCCTACAACCTACAAACACTCTTCAGTATTGCATAGAGTAGCACAAAGAACTTGCGTACGTGGTCCCCTTTTATACACAACAGAGGGGCTCATAAGTGGGTGGATACAACATAGAGCAAAATTCATTACCATTTATGGACATTTTCGATACAGGACCAATATATGGGCGGAGTTAACAATTTCCTGAGCCCGCGAAAATATGGTCAAACAAGGACTAACTGATAACAGATGTGGTCAAGTCTGGACATGCGCCAGACGGACAAAGGAGCTATTTATAGACTGTTACTAGGCATATTACAAGAGCAACTAGCGAAAAGGTAGGACTCTTCTCATGCAAAGCACGTGGAGACATGACAATACAAAATGGAGTCCGGACATTAGTCAACATAAGGCAAGAAACACATTTTGACTCTAGAGAATTCATGTCTTAAGTGAATGCTTAATCATATCGCTGTTTTAGTTTTCAACAAGGCAAAAGCCCGTTAGGCGACACCCAGGACCAGAAAGCTAAGAAGCAGGCCTTAGGCTCACATGCCTCAGACGCATCCCCAGCCAAGGACTCACCTGTCCCAAAAGCGTCTCGCAAAGACAAGCGGACAGTTTCCGTGCCCGCTGAGAAGCATGTGCCTGGTAAGAGTACACATAAAAAGAGCTCCAAGGCAGATTCACCCACAACATCAACTCCCATCCAGAGCCCTGTGAAGTAGGGAAAGGACGCCATTGTAGGGGGTACACCTGGTAAACAGGGGTGGGAGGGGCAGAGGCAAGGCCAGGCCAAGCGCACCGCTGGATCCAGCATGTCCCCAGAGGGAGGGCCACCGTCTGCACCTGATGCAGCTTTGGTGGTGAGTGTGCTTGTAGAGCCTGCACCAGCTACCACTCCTACCAAGACAATCATTCCCCATCGACTCCCCAAGAAGTGGAAAGGCACCTCTCCACAATCTTCCATCCACACTGTGTCTCACGGCAGCATGACTCCACGTGCCACCACACCACCTGGTCCAAGCAGCCCTCCGGCTTCCAAAACCACTGATACCTCTACCTCAGCTGGGCCTTGTAGGAGAGTAGGATCTGCTTCACATGGGTACCCCCACTTTTTGCTGGTGTTTCACTGTTTTTCGACCTTAGTCTGGCTGTGGCCCTGCTAATCAGGACACCAGCCTAGCTGCTTCCTCTCTAAAATGGTTTCCATGTACATTAGGTACATATCTAATTGGATTCTGGAGTGCCTTATAAGCCCCTAATATATGGTATACTATGTAGCTAGGGCATAGGTACCTCAGAGGCCTACCAGGGGCTGAAGCATGTATTATGCCACCCCTGGAAAGCACTCCAAAATGGCACCACATGCCTGCTACTGCAGCCTGGGTAAGGGTGTGCTTGCACCCCTTACAGTGGTATAGGCGACCTATATCACTATCATTGCACACACATATAAAACCTATAAGTCACTCCTATGGCAGGCCTTAACAATCCTGAAGGAAGAGTGCTTGGGTTTTATGTGAGAGGGTGCCCCTGCATGAGCAGAGCCCCTCTGCAGTGTTCGGAGTACCTCCTCTGATGCTGTTTGTGGTGCAGCCTGACCATCTACTCTTAAGTGCATTATAACCTCGCGGTAAATGCTAACTTTGGTATGGTTGCACAGAAACATGTCGTGTTTGGTGTCAAACGCTTTGGAATACTACCCCCTGCCAGTTCTGGCAGCGGGGATAACATTCCACCCTTCTAGAGGGAGAGACATGTTCACACTGGTCTAACCCGGTAGGACTTTCTACAGCCCTGACATCACAAAATGGATGCCTCTGCCACAGACATGGGTCTGGCCTCCTGCTGCTGACCAAAACTCCAGCAGAGGAGGCCTGGACAATAGGTTTCCTGTCCCAGGGAGGTGAAACCGCCTCCCCCGACAGGCAGATGTGTATTGGGGCTGGGCGGGAGCACTCTCTGGTGCTTTGAAGTCCTGCACTGGGGGCACACTTGGTGTCCCTGTGCATAGTCCAGTTCAAACCGGTTGCAGGGGTTATCTGCCCCTGCTCTGGTGTGAAACTGTACAAAGGAAATGGGCATAACCACCCCTCTTTCCAAACCCTCCCATAGGTGGGTCCCTAGAGTATGTCCAACCCCCAAACTTAGTATAAGTATGGAAACCCAGTCCTTGAGACTTTAGATTACCATGGACGAAACTCTGTAATATATATCCTGGACCTTCGACTTTCTATTTCGACTAGAAGATGAAAGAAATCTCCCTTGGTGTCAAGGAGTGACTCCCCTGATTGGCAGGCACCAAAGAAGCAACTGTCTGGTCTGCAATTCCGAAGCTCCCGTTGGACGCCGAAGTCTCTGCATCACCAGAGGTGGATGTCCTGACTTCCCCAAGGCTACCCTGAGTCCACAGCAAAGCCGAGGCCCGTGGCTATCGTGGGTGATGAGGAACCGTGACCCCTGGGCACCACGTACTATTGCTGGTACATCGACTTCCTGTTTATCCTTGAAGTTCTACTTTGGGCTCCGAGTAGCCCCATCCTTGAGCACTGACTGCACCGAAGATCTCTGGCCTCCACTCCATGAGTGACCCGTGGGCCGGGTTCCAGTGCGATCGCTTGAGGCTCCTCTGCGATCACTAGCCCGTTGGCTAGTGGGTCCCCACGAAGGCAACTCCTCTTCTGCTTGGGCTTTCCTGGTTGCTCCAGATGTGCCCTGACTTACCCTCACTGAGTGAGTCTCTCAGACCTTGCTGGTCGGCACCGACATCCTTCTTCTCTTTCCACAAGACTTGCCATTGCTAAGGCTTGTTGGGTCAAATCTGGTCATCGACATGGCAGCACTCAACAGACTTTGTGGGACAGATCGAATCCAGCTTGTTGACTTTGTCGACGCCTCATGGACCTCGTGGCTGAAGAGTCAAGACACCTGTCAACTCACCTGAAGCACCCGACATCTGTGGGCATTGGTCTATCCTGCCCTTGGTCACTGGCTAGTGACCAAGACTCTGTCCCCTCTGCTTTCAGGTTTCTTCCATCCTAGATCTAGGCTTGGATCGCTCCGGACACTTCTCGTCTTCACGGCAGCAGGACTTCTTCGCCAGCTTCCATTGAAATCGACGACGTAACCCGACACCAAAAGACACCTATGCACCCGGCTTCCCTGGGTGAGGTAACACGAGTACTTCGGTGCTCCCGTGGGTGCTAGCCCTAGAACTGCTTAGGTCCAAAAGGGTTTGGTCCTGACTCGATTCTAAGTGTCCCTAATTTTTAAATTTCCAACCGCGACATTGCCCATAGAAGCTAACGGGAACTCACAGTTGTGTTTACACACTGCACACGGCCCCCGTGGGTCCCCTGTGTCACTACCTTGGGTGGTTCCTTGGGGTCCCCACGATTATACAGGCTCTAGGCCTTGTGTCTAGTTCAGTCGTGGTTCTTATACCACTTTTTTGGTATATGGTTTGGTATGCCCCTAGGGCCCAAACGTGTCTTTGTGCTATTACTGTTGATAACCAACTTGTAAATTAAGTACTTCGAACTCCAGTCTCATAAAGAGACTAGAGGGGTGTGTTTTTATCTTAAATACATATATTTTAAATATATACCTGGTGTGGTTGTACTTTCATTTGATCATTCAAGAGATTATAGACTGGTAAAACAAGCTGCTTTACATTCCTTCAAGACTTAGCCCAAAGGCTGCTTTCCATAGCTGCCACTAGGACAGCTTTCAAAAAAAGGTTGTCTTTAACCAATTCACCATAAGGGGTTGTTTGGACTGATACAAGGTGCCCACTAGAACTAGTGGACAGCATATATCAGGTCAACTTCTCACAGGCCTCTCTCTCCCCGATCCAGTCCTCCAACTGTCCCTGATACTCAGCCACCTCCCAAACTGACTGACAGCCAAGTCTGAGTGTTTGTCCCCCTCATACACCTGTCTCTCCCACAGAGGTGCCTGGACTGCCCATTGTTACCCCCCTGACTGTGTTGCTGACCATGGCAGGGTACAGTATCACCCATTCCCAGTGCAGGATCTCATGTACTTACTCTGCACCTTGGACTGGCCACTGGCCTTGCTGTTTGCCCCTTTCCTGTGCAGCTTCTCATGGACATACTCTGCACCTTGAACTGGCCACTGGCCTTGCTGCTTGCCCCTTCCCAGTGCAGCTTCTCATGGACATACTCTGCACCTTGGATTGGCCACTGGCCTTGATGTTTGCCCCTTCTCTGTGCAGCTTCTCATGGACATTCTCTGCACCTTGGAATGGCCACTGACCTTGCTGTTTGCCCCTTCCCTGTGCAGGTTCTCGTGTACTTACTCTGCACCTTGGACTGGCCACTGGCCTTGATGTTCACTGCTGTTTACCCCTGAAGGATAAAAATTATTCGTTCGGTTTATTCGCGCCATGTAAAGTTAGCACAATGTATCTATGATAGTATTCTGAGCGCATAAATGCCTATTGATATGTTCTAGGAGAAGCGTTTTCTTTTGTTTCTTCCTACATGACAAAAAGGGCCGAAAACCATACTGTAGCCATTTTGGTTTGCGATAGACCATGTGTTAGATCACTTGGTTTCCTTTGCCTACCATCTTCATGATTTAGTTTGTACCAGCCCAGAGACAGGTTAGTTGTATTTACGGCCGAGGCCCAAGGTCACATATGCTGCAGGGAGTATCAAGCAAATTCCTTCAGGCCCTGGGACGAAAAGGGAGTCACCCTGCCGACCTCCTCTGTATAGATAGCAACCCTTTGTGTAAGGCTGAAACTTAACACTGTATGAGCTCATTCAGGAGCCCATGGACTAACTGGTACTTTTCCACTTGTATGGCTTTATATGCTGGATCTGTTATGTATATAAGTGTGGTTTTGTCAAGGAGCCAGCAGTCTTCCTCGGCGCACCTGATGGGTGATGATCGATGAGGCTCCTCTATATAGAGTTTGCTTTGGCCAATAAAGCTTTTGAACCTTCTCCGTTGCCGACTGACCATTATTATATATATATTGCGGGTCACTGGTAAGTGTGGCCCTTGGGATATTTATTCGAGTACTTCAGTTGGCGACTCTGGTGGGACCCCGTGATAGGGTATTTTCCTCCCCCGTATTCGGGTGGTAGGATTGAGGGCGTCCTGGTCGGGTTGGTGGAGAGGAGGGATTTTATTTTTTTCGGACTTTTGACGCTTCCACTCCGCGTTCCCGATCAGGGTGTCCTCTGCTGCTGGTAGCCCTTCACCGGGGTCCTACGGGCTTAACCCAGGAGCTGACCGTGTTGGTCCCAAGAAGTTGGCAGCGGAGAACGAACGTCCGTATCAGGGTGCACCCGGTGAGTAATTTGTTTGTTTGACGCACGCTTTTGAGCGGTGCATTTGGAACAGTTAACTGTGTTTTGATTTGGGGGTCATGAGTACCCCAGGAGAATTACGGAGGTCTTGCAGGGTGTCCGGTAGGGGCTGACTGTAGAGATTCCGCGGATCTTTTGTGATTTGGAGACACTGCTCAGATGCCTAGTTGTTACCTGTGTGTAACACACGGCCGGATTGTATTCGGAAAAGCTGTGACTGTAATTGGGTAGCCATGAGACATGCCTGAGGTGATGGATGCTTGCACCACATCAGAACGGTCTCTGTGGTGAACCAAGGAGGTCATAGGATGGTCTGTAGTCCAGTCCGTGGTCGCACCTGTCTGACTGCCTCTTGCCAGTCTTTTTGGAAGACTGCACGTTGTGATTCTGTCGGTCCAGTATTTTGAATAAATCTCCACGAACGGGAGTCGACGGGCTCGGTTCGTTTGTTTGGATGCATCAAGTTTGAATAAGTAGGTTGAGGTTGAACTGCAGAAAACGTTATATAGGAACAATCAATCTGTGTTATATGTGATACAAGAATTTGTTTGTACGTTATTGGTGTTTGTCTGTTAACTAACAATGCCGTGTTTCAGTAAATTGAATCGTTTTGGTTGTTGTTGTCGGACTGGGGGCTCCCGTCTGGCTGAAAACCAGCCTGCCCCACCGGAGGGCAGTCCCAACCATTTAATGTACATAAAACATGGAATAACTACTCTATTGTTTAATACTTTGTGGCATAAGTATACCAGAGGTAATGAAGAATTGCAATGGCCCCAAACGGGTTCCTTCGATGAAAAGAAAATTGCCTTTTTACAGGACCAGTTATTTTCCAGACGCAGTAGGCAGTCTAAGTTTGATGCATTAAACACCTGGCAGAAGGAATCTAAGCGGAGGCGAATGAGAGAAGAGAAACTAGCTAGAGTTAAGGCAGGGCAAACAGTTACTCAGAAGGCTATTGCCTACGACAGAGCCCGAACAGAAGAACGGATTGAATGTGTGAATCGTGAGTTCAGATTACAGACCGATAAAAGTTACGTGACTCGGCCCGACGCCGAAGATGAAGTCGGAGATTTATTGGACTTGCGCCCGCCACCCCCATATGTCCCACAACGGTTATACCCAGCAGCACCGGTTGCCCCGGTATCAGCCGTTGCAGATCCAGCGGCCCCTGCGCAAGTCTCAGCTGTGACGACGGTAGCTCCTACTGTGTCGGCACCTCCAGCCCCTTACCTTCTTGCACCCCAAACCAATTTGTCCTGGTTGTCCTCGTCTGTTACAGAGATTATGACTTTATTGCCCAATTTGTTGTCATCCGCGACAGCTGGAAACCTTCAGCTGTCGCGGGGGTCAGCCCATCCTCCCCCTGTGTTGACCTCTTCCTCGGCAACCGCAACTCCCTTACCGGCTGCTTCCACTCCAATACGCTTCCCCGGTCTTCTTAAAGGCAAGAAACTATTTACCCGGTCAGCCATAACACTGGAGGAAAGAGAGGTCGTGGCGTTACAAGCATCGCAATGGATGCGACACCCTATTTACACTGTGCCCGACATATGGAGCACTGTGAAAAATTTTGAGCCTGTGATGCAACAGCATGCGTTAGACCATATGGCTGCATGCCTGATATCACTATGGGAACAAGTTCATGCGAGGGGGAAGGCTCCGGCAATATTGTATACCATTCATGATCATGCGCACAAATTTCAATTAACCCCAGACGAGGTGTTCAAAAATATTAGTACATTGGTTAGTTATAGAACCCGACTTGAAACTGCTGGTCCTGCGGATTCCGCGCATTTGCCAATGCGTAAGGTCCACCCCATCTATCATCCAGAAATTACCGAAATAAGAGATGCTACGGGAGTGGTTACCCGTCCGCAAGTTGATGCTCGTTTTCAGGAGCAGTGGGTGTACACCCCGTGGAAACGTAGTGAAGTGCTGTCATTAAAGGCTCATTTGCCTGACCCTAGGAAAAATCCTACGGCATATTATAAAGAACTTACTGAAGCCGCCTCATCGGCGGTAATGACATTGGCCGATATAGAATTGTTCTTTGCCTTATTAGTACCAGTGGATATCTGGCGTCAGGTACATGACCAAGACCATGTGACTGAATTTGGGGGAACATGGGATCAATTGAAAGAATGGGATGAAGACCGAAAACCCGGAGATAAGCCCAGGGCTGAAATATTAACGTTACCTGACAAAATAATTACATACATGCATTCGCTCATCCCGCCTAGGAAAGTGGATTGGGATAAATTGACTGCATGCCGACAGAAGAAAGATGAGAGTGTGTCGGATTTTTTCACTAGATTTGAAGGTGTTTTCATTGACTTCAGTGGCCAGGACTTATCCAAGGAGGGTGGTATACGCCTGTTTGTCAATAGGTTTGTGACTAATTTACTGCCTGAAATCTCGACCCGACTCCAGGCCGCAGAAAGTACTTGGACAACGTCTACTCCTTCGATTATATTAAGTATGGCTCAATATTATGAGCACCGAGAGAATGAAAGTAAGGATAAGACGGAAAAGAAAGCAAAGGATTTGAAAACGCGGGTCCTGTTACAGCAGGTTGAGAGAGGCCGCAGAAGGGGTCGGGGAGGGCCGAGCTCTGCTCCACGAGGGGCGGGACAAGTCCCGGGTGGAGGACGAACTGATTTAGGCATAAACCAATGCGCATTTTGTAAACAGGAAGGGCATTGGCGTTCCCAGTGTCCGTTGTTATATGCGCAAAACAACAATACACGAGGCCAAGGGAGAGGACGCGGTGGTGGTAGTCGAGGCGGACATACAAGACAGGAGAAGCCCGGACAAGGTGGGAGTAGTCAGAACTATTTTGATCATGGTCAGGGAAAGCAGTACTTCAATGAAGAATGTGACAGCAATGCATTGACAGACTATCCTCGTGCATAGGACAGCCAAAGGCAGAGTAGGGGACGTGTGTCAATTCCTATAGATCAGAACGGACCTTATGTTAGTGCACATTTAATGGGCGCATCGGGTAAGTTTCTAGTTGACACAGGAGCTATGAACAGTTCGGTTTCACATGCCCTTGTCCCTGGGGCTGCTCTGTCTGGCCAGGATAATGTGTCCGTAGGTTTCTCTGGAACTCCGGTGGTGAGCCCCATTTCCCGACCTCTTTCTTTTACCCTGGGCCCTATTTCTATTGATTCACCATTCATTTTAACATCGCAATGTGGAGAGAATTTATTAGGCATAGACTTATTGAAAAAATTATATGCTTGTATATATTGTTCCCCAGATTGGGTCCATTTGACTGTCCAACCACCTTCTTTGCAGTGTTTTTCTAAGACAGACACCTTACCCCCTGAATTCGCAAAGATTCCAAGAACCCTTTGGGCTACCGGAGACACTGATGTGGGTTTGTTGAGGATACCCCCAATTTCAATTACCTTGAAGCAAAATGCTCGGTTACAGAAAATACCGCAATACAAAATTGCCCCTGCAGGTGAACGAGCCTTGTTGTCCATATTCAGGATCTGATCCGATCTGGAGTGGTGGAAGAGACAACCTTCAATATGTGTAATAGTCCCATTCTTCCTATTCTTAAAAGGGCCCCCATAGATTGCAATCCTGATTATGTAGATACATATCGTTTTGTGATTGATTTACGAGAGATAAACAAGATCGTGGTACCTCAGTACCCCGTGGTACCTGATATAACCACCATATTCACTATGATTCCTCCTACAGCTCGATATTTCTCTGTGATTGATCTGAAAAATGCTTTCTTCAGCATCCCCATTCATCCTGATAGCCGATATCTTTTCGGATTCTCATTAGCTGGTCGCAGCTTCAGGTTTTGTCACGCTCCTCAGGGCTATACAGAAAGCCCTAGTATTTATAGTCAAGCACTCAAAGCCCTATTGGATACTCTAACTTTGCCCGATGGTAACGTATTGTTACAATATGTAGATGATCTATTGGTGGCTTTGGATACTGAACAAGGTTGCCGGGATGCTACAGTTCAGTTGATGCAGCATTTGGCCAACCATGGCAATAAGGTATCCTTGTCTAAATTTCAATATTGTCGACCGGAGGTGACTTATTTAGGTCATCTCCTGTCGAAGGAGGGTAGGCGTCTAACTCCTGATCGTATAACAGCTATATCTGATGTCCGCGCTTTCCTTGGCATAACCTCTTACTGTCGCCAGTGGATTCCTAACTTTTCCCTTCTGACCTGACCCCTACTATACTTGACAACTAAAGATGTGCATGAACCTTTACCTTGGACTGTTGAATGTCCGGATGCTTTTGTCTCTTTGAAATCTGCTCTTTGTTCTGCTCCTGTGCTTGGCACTCCTGACTACCGGAAGCCTTTTACACTCTACGTGCATGAGGTGGACGGTTGCTCGCTTTCTGTGTTAACACAGGGTTTTGGTGGTAAGCAAAAACCTTGTGCATACTTTTCGGCGGTATTGGATACTGTCGCCAGAGCACTTCCCAGTTGTCTAAGGGCCACGGCGGCTGTTGCGGTGGCAATTCGACAATCAGAAGGGCTCGTCCTGAATACTGACCTCACGGTGATGGTACCTCACGCTGTGGATGTATTACTAAACAAGACCAAGACGCAGCACTTAACTAGTGCGCGTCTTACAGGGTATGAATTGATCCTGTTCGCACCCGATATCACTATCAAAAGATGTGCCACTCTGAACCCCGCCACGTTACTACCCCTCCCTTCGGAAGACCAAGATCAGGACATACATGATTGTATGTTTCGAACAGAGGAAGAGACGAAGGGACGGATAGACCTGACAGACACTCCCTTATCTGACCCACAAGGGGAGTTATATGTCCATGGCTCATGTTCTAGGTTACCGAATGGCACTACCACATCTGCCTATGCGATTACCACTCTGCAAACTGTAGTTGAAACGGCCAAAGTGTCTTATCAATCTGCCCAGGCTGCCGAATTAGTAGCCTTGCGAGCTTGTGAGTTAAGTGAGGGTTTGAGAGTGAATGTCTACACCGATAGCCAATACGCTTTCGGTGTAGCAGATAACTTTGGAAGGTTATGGGCGGAAAGGGGTTTCCTTACTTCGCATGGCCAGAAGATAAGGAACGGCCCGTTGGTTTTGAGACTGCTGACTGCCCTGACCTTGCCAAAGGAAATTGCTGTGGTTAAATGTAGCGCCCATAAAGCTGTGATCGATGATGTGGGCAAAGGAAATGCATTTGCTGACAGAATCGCTAAAGAAACTGCCCAGTCAAACACCACCTCTATTTTTGTAGCCAGCTCACCGAGAGGAATGGTAGAAACAGAAATATTCAATAGCACTATGGATAGTGTTAGAGAAATACAACAAGAAGCGACCCCTGAAGAACTAGTGTATTGGCAAGAACAGATAGGGAAACTAGACGAAAATGGATGTTGGATCGACCTGTCAGACAAATGCAGGTGGTTACTGCCAAATGCATTTGTGAATGTAATAGTATCCATGGCACACGGCCCTGCGCATATAGGTGTTAAGGGTATTTGTGCAGTATTAGATTCCGTGTGGTATAACACCAATATTAATAAAACTACAACACATTTGGTTCAGAACTGTATGATCTGTTTACAGCATAATCCAGGGGGTAGTATCCCTGTACTGAAAGGGAATTTTGCGCCCCCTACCTTACCCTTTGAGGTGTTACAAATGGACTTCATTCAATTAGAGCGGGTAAATAATCTCAAGTATGTTCTAGTAGTGATCTGCCCTCCAATTAAAAAAGTTACCGAGGCCGCAATGCAGTGGTTAGGCCTCTGCCTTGAATGGGATCTGCGCGCAGCTAACGGCAGAACTAAATCAGATTCGATGGGAAAGGTCACTTTTGACAATTCCCAGCATTCGAGCCGTATTGACTACTTCTTAATAAAGATAGAGTTTTGGAAAATCCTAGAGGATATGGAAGTAGTCCAAAGACCTGAAAGTGACCATAATCCCCTGGCAATTAAATTACTACTGAATGAGGGTCTCAGATTGGATTCTGCATCCACTACCGTTACAGCCGAGGCTGTTCTCACGAATGACTGTAGAAGGGTACGCTGGACTAGGCTTATAGACAACCCTACCGTATTAGAAAGGGTTGCGGTGGAGGTCTCAGCAGCCACCAATTCGATGGTACCCATAGTTAATGAAGGCACTTCCCTGGAAGAAATAGGGTCGATCCATGAGTCTCTGTTTAATAAGATTAAAACTTTTTTTAAAGAACCCACAAAAGGAAGGAATAATGGTCCAGTACCAACTAGGACCAAATGGTATGATAAATCTTGTCGTCTTGCCCATAGCACCCTAATAGCTGCTATTAAATCCAAGTCAGCCAATGATATTAGGCTAGCTAGGGTTAATTACAAGAAAGTACTTAAAGAGGCAAAAACCAACTGGGACGAACAGCGCTGGTTAGATTTATACCAAGCAAGCACCTCATCTAACCAACAAAAATTCTGGGAGGTTGTGAGGTGGGGTGGGACTGGGGACTCGAAAGTCCCTGTTAACCATGTGCCTGCAGAACAATGGGTCAAGCACTACGCGACGCAGTTTAGTAACAGGGTACGGATCTCCCACACTTGGGAAGATGCCAGTGTACAGACTGCGGTGCCCATACTTGACCACATTGTCTTCACAGAAACAGAAACTGTAGTTGCTCTTAAACGAGTCCAGAACGGTAAGGCCCCCGGTATGGACTGTGTCCCAGCGGACCTTTTTAAGTATGACCAGGTGCATTGGGTTCCGTACATAACTACCCTAGCAAATGCGATAGCTAGAGGGACCAGGATCCCAAATTCATGGAAAGGGGCAGAGATCCTGCCCGTGTATAAAAAAGGGGACAAAACTGATGCTGGAAACTACCGACCTATCAGTCTTATTGATGCCCTACAAAAGGTAGTGGCTAGAATGCTTTTAGGAAAAATCGACACCTGGATGACCGAAGCTGACATTCTCTCTCCATTACAAGCTGGCTTTAGGGCTCACATTAGTACTGTAGATCAGATCTTAAGATTTGTTATGATCTACTGGAAAACTGTGTTTTTGAGAGGTGGCATGATATACGCTGCATTTGTGGACCTCAAATCAGCGTTTGATTTGGTCCCCAGAGGAAAGATGTGGGCTGCATTAAGAAAGATGGGAGTTCCTTCTGCGCTCCTAGAATTTACCATCAGGATGCACGAGGGAAATTTTGCTAGAGTTAGGTGGGGTCGCCAGGGCCAGGTCACAGAACCCTTCCCTGTGACTCGTGGAGTGAGACAGGGCTGCGTCCTGGCCCCTACCCTTTTCATACTTTTTATTAATCAAGTGGTTAAGTTTCTCTCAGAAACCCCTACCGATGCCCCATCACTGGGTGGGACTAAATTCCCCCTTTTAATTTTTGCTGATGACACGCTCATATTGGCTAAAACACAGAAGGGTCTGCAGGTAGCTATAGACAAATTTGTGGATTTCTGCAATGAGAACGATTTAGAAATTAACATCAACAAAACCAAATTTATGGTCTTCACAAAGAAAAAACCACAGAGGGGCAATGTTACGATGAACGGGTCTAGTCTGGAACAGGTTGAAGTTATGACCTATCTTGGTGTGACAATGGACTATAGATTACGCTGGAAAGAGCAAATAGCGGCGCTTAGCTTGAAATTTACGCGTCTGTCCGGTTGTCTGGTGAAGGAGCAGCGGAGTTCTCTGACCAAAAGGGTATTGCCCGCTCTTAAAATATATAGTGCAAAAATCAGCTCTGCCATATTATACGGGGCTGATATATGGGGTTGTGTGGACCTGGCTGTCCTTGATAGGATACAGAACAAATTTTTCCGAAACCTAGTCAGTCTTCCTCCATCAACACCCGCTCTACCACTATTGATGGATATGGGCTTCCATTCAATTAAACATCAAGCCCAGTACAGGATGGTGGCGTTATGGAGACGAATATGGTCCACACCGGAACTTGCCATTTTTGCCCAAGAGCTTCAGGATGTTAGATCACAACAGGGGGCAGGTGAAATTCCATGGTTTAAGTCAATTAGAAACACTCTTATCGGAATGGGCCTCCCCCAGTTGTGGTTTGAGCCGGGCTCTCACATCTTTCCCTCTAAGAAAGATTTTAAATCTCTCTTCTGGTCTATGGTTAAAGATGAACACGTTGCTCTTTCAGAGAAACCGAACCTGACCGGTCTGTTCCTGCTACATAAAATAGTCCCTCATACCGAGTGCTTTTGGGATGTAATTGTCAAAACCTTAGATAGGAAACTTTACTTTCAGTTCCGTCTAGGTACATTGCCATTACGGGCCTTCACCAGTGGTTGGCAGAAGCCGGCGACTTCACTTTGTCCATGTTGTACTGACCATAAAGAAACAATAGGTCATTTCTTGTTTGTTTGTAATGCTTACCGTGAACCACGCCACAAGTGGCTAAAGCCTATATGCTATAGATTAAAGACCCGGTCGAGCAGTGAAGCCTTGCTCATTCTAAGAACTAACACCTCTGAATGTCTTTCCATTGGATTGGCCAAATTCCTTGGATGGGCTTGGTTATTAAGGTCTAAGACAGTTTGTAACATACCGTCATGAAAAACCCATATAGTACGTTACTTTACTAGATTGTGTCTCCGACCAGTATTGATGTTGTGTCTTTTTATATGCATTTGTTCAATAATAATCTTCTCTTGTCGTCTTTATGCACATATTTAATTTAATTGAGGTTTTAATCAATTCTTAATTCTTTTTGTTCTATTGTTCTTTACGCTTAATTTTCATATAATATCATTGATTATGTAATATTGTTATTATTTATATGTATGTAAATATTTTGTCTTTTATGAAGAATATTCGAAATAAAGACGTTAAAAACTGAAACTGAAAACTGATCTGCGCATTCAGTAAATGGGTGGAAGCATACCCCACCAAGGAGAATACCGCTCTAGCCACAGCCAAAGCTCTAGTAAAGGAATTTTTTCCTCGCTATGGTTTGCCACATGTAATTTGGAGTGACAATGGGAAACATTTCAATGCCAACCTTATAGAACACATTTGTAGTGGTTTGTCCATTAGGCAGAAGTTTCATGCTGCACGCCACCCCCAATTAGCAGGGTTGGTGGAAAAGTATAACGGGATTTTAAAGTTGAAATTGGCTAAACTGCAAGACACCACAGGGTTGAAATGGCCTGACCTGTTACCCCTAGCACTATTGTCTGTAAGAACCACTCCTCACTCACGTTCTGGAATATCACCATATGAGGTGATATTTGGTAGACCCGCTAATATCTGGGGTGTACCGAGACCGAAATCCTTTAGGGACATCGAGTACCCAATGTTGACAGATTATGTTTATGCATTAACTAAAGATCTTCGTTCCATTCATCAACAGATATCAGCGGTATTGCAGCCCCTGCCAGAGGGTCCTGGACATCGTCTTGAACCTGGACAGTGGGTTTTGATCCGGAATTACCAGCGAAAATCGAGCTTGAATCCACGCTGGACCAAACCCCATCAGATACTCCTTTCCACCAGAACGGCTGTTAAGGTTGAGGGAAAACGGCACTGGATTCACGTGTCACATTTGAAAAGAGTTCCTCTCCCATTGCCGGGTGACCTGCAGGATCAGAGAGGAGGGTCAGTGCATGACGGTGTGCAGTTCATTGAAGATTCATCTCTCTCTGAAGCCCGAGAAGAAGTGGACGGGCTAGAGGGAGGTACTGTGAGTTCAAAAACGCCTACAGCGGCTGGCCCTACAACCAGCTCTGCTCCCGGTAATGCTGCATCCGACCCGAAAGACCACACTTCCAGTATTTCATTTGATCCTACTGTGCCTATTCTTTTCCCTGATCCCCGAACACCTGGTCATGTTCGCTATAACCTGCGGCCCCGACAAAGAGCAAAGATACCAGGTTCAGTCTAAAGAAAGAGAAGAGAGACTTGAGTAAATCCTGGTATGACCTAAAAGAACACTGGACTGAACCAGTTGAGAGCTCGGAACTTTCAGTAAAGCTCTGTTCAGAACGAAAATAGAGACATTGATTGATTAGTGGGGCCTAAGGTGGAGTTTCCAGTAAGAACTGCGTCAAGTGCAGCCCCAACGCGAGAAGTTTTTGCAATTTTCTTGTTTTGGTATTTTTTTCTTCTTGATGAACAATAGGAGTCTGCCTGTGAGGCTCTGAACGGACACAGGAAAGAAGCACCCTCTGGCAGGTTGGACTGCAAGTAGGCTCACTCCCCTTAGATTATATTTGGACTTCTAACAAGAATGTATCCCTTTGCTCGCTTTGTTCCCGAAGAGGAGCGACCTATAGCTCCACGTCCTCTGCACCCATATATGCCTATGTTTTCTGCTTGGAGCTTGCGTATTAAGATAGTATTCATAGCTATAATAACTGTATCACTAGTAACATGTTTAAGTGTATTCATTTATTTAGAATGCCGTCATCCTGTGCATACCCTGGTAACTTCTACCCCTGTTCCCGATGAGCATCATTTCCATACTTTCGCCCCACATAAGGAAAGACATCGTCAGACATATGTAAAGAATGCTTTTATTGAAATGCTGCACCAGACCCATAGTTCGACCAATGCTACAGAGTGCTGGGTCTGTGGCCTCCTCCCCTCGGTTATGCACAAGCATGATCTTTTCATTTCGATGCCGTTGTCATATCTAGGCAGTTGTGAAGCATGGTTCAAATTGCTGTCAATGATGTACACGCACTATACTGTTGATGAGCACCGATTTTCTGAAAAGGACTACGAAATGATTCTAGCATATATAGAGGTACATCAAGGATTCACCCCGAATGAAGATGGTACAGATGGTACACTAGACCCAACTGCTTGCATGAATGAGTATACTGAATATGCAAATGACACCTGGTTAAGGGATGAAGTATTGGATTTTATGTCTTTCAATTTCACTGAATATTTCAAATATTTTCAGGAACGAAATGTATCAGATGATAAGGTTATTCCGGTCCCGGTATTGAATGCGTCATCTTCCTTTTGTATACATGGCACTGGTCACTTAGCAGTTGGATTTAGTAAATGCAATTATACGTACAGATTGCGAACATTCAGTAGCCCACCAATGCTTACTCCTTCGAATGTATACTTTGTATGTGGGGAAAATGCATACACATGGCTCCCCAGAGGATGGTCAGGTAGATGTTATTTGTCTTTCCTATACCCCCCCCCCCCGTCTATATAGCCCCTTCTGACTATCATAAGACCCATTCACTGAACCGGCGGAGCTTAGGAAAATGAGCTACCACGGGGGATGCTACTGATCAGACCGATACCCCTGCACAACATTTTGTGGACATAATGAAAGGAGTCTTGCCAATATGGGGACCCATTTTGACCAGTAAAGAAATCAGAAGGTTATCTAGAGTAGTAGAGGGAGTAGTGAATATCACTGCAGGAATACTAACTAACATAACTGTTGAGCTTCATGCGACCAGGCTTGTGACGCTTCAAAATCGTATGGTTTTAGACGTTATCTTAGCTGATCGTGGAGGAGCATGCAGAGTGATCGGCAGTTCTTGCTGTGTGTATATACCTGACTCCGCCCCCTCTGTGCATTTAGCCATTCAGAAACTGCACCGATTAGCATACAGACACCGGTACCTGGTCCCTTTCTAGCTGGTTCTGGGGCCTCTTTGCCACTTGGGGATGGAAATTGCTCATGATCCTTTTGGATATAGCAGGTTTCCTCTTCACCTGTTTTGTCTGCATACAATGTGGACCTGCCTGCTGTTCCTATTGCACTAATCGACTCCTTCTTGCCCTTCCAGAATCTAAACCACGCCCAGCTAAGATAGGCACTCAGCTAGTACAGAAGGAGATATATGACATGATGCAAATAGATGAAGGCATCTTTGAAGATTGAGGTAGTATGTTAGCTAGATTGTGCTAAAAGGGCCGATCTGAAGGATAAAAATCATTCGTTCGGTTTATTCGCGCCATGTAAAGTTAGCACAATGTATCTATGATAGTATTCTGAGCGCATAAACGCCTATTAATATGTTCTAGGAGAAGCGTTTTCTTTTGTTTCTTCCTACACGACAAAAAGGGCCGAAAACCATACTGTAGCCATCTTGGTTTGCGATAGACCGTGTGTCAGATCACGTGGTTTCCTTTGCCTACCATCTTCATGATTTAGTTTGTACCAGCCCAGAGACAGGTTAGTTGTATTTACGGCCGAGGCCCAAGGTCACATCTGGTGCAGGGAGTATCAAGCAAATTCCTTCAGGCCCTGGGACGAAAAGGGAGTCACCCTGCCGACCTCCTCTGTATAGATAGCAACCCTTTGTGTAAGGCTGAAACTTAACACTGCATGAGCTCATTCAGGAGCCCATGGACTAACTGGTACTTTTCCACTTGTATGTATTTGTATGCTGGATCTGTTATGTATATAAGTGTGGTTTTGTCAAGGAGCCAGCAGTCTTCGTCGGCGCACCTGATGGGTGGGGATCGATGAGGCTCCTCTATATAGAGTTTGCTTTGGCCAATAAAGCTTTTGAACCTTCTCCGTTGCCGACTGACCATTATTATATATATATTGCGGGTCACTGGTAAGTGTGGCCCTTGGGATACTTATTTGAGTACTTCACCCCTTCCCTGTGCAGGTTCTCATGTACTTACTCTGCACCTTGGACTGGCCACTGGCCTTGATGTTCTCTGCTGTTTGCCCCTTCCCTGTGCAGGTTCTCATGTACTTACTCTGCACCTTGGACTGGCCACTGGCCTTGATGTTCACTGCTGTTTACCCCTTCCATGTGCAGGTTCTCGTGTACTTACTCTGCACCTTGGACTGGCCACTGTCCTTGATGTTCACTGCTGTTTACCCCTTCACTGTGCAGCTTCTCATGGACATGCTCTGCACTTTGGAATAGCCACTGGCCTTGCTGTTTGCCCCTTCCCTATGCAGATTCTCATGTACTTACTGTGCACCTTGGACTGGCCACTGGCCTTGATGTTTGCCCCTTCCTTGTGCAGCTTCTCATGGACATACTCTGCACCTTGGAATGGCCACTGGCCTTGCTGTTTGCCCCTTCCCTGTGCAGGGTCTCATGTACTTACTCTGCACATTGGACTGGCCACTGGCCTTGATGTTCACTGCTTTTTACCCATTCCCTGTGCAGGTTCTCATGTACTTACTCTGCACCTTGGACTGGCCACGGGCCTTGATGTTCACCGCTGTTTACCCCTTCCCTGTGCAGGTTCTCATGTACTTACTCTGCACCTTGGACTGGCCACAGGCCTTGATGTTCACCGCTGTTTACCCCTTCCCTGTGCAGGTTCTCATGTACTTACTCTGCACCTTGGACTGGCCATTGGCCTTGATGTTCACTGCTGTTTGCCCCTTCCCTGTGCAGATTCTCATGTACTTACTCTGCACCTTGGACTGCCCACTGGCCTTGATGTTCAATGCTGTTTACCCCTTCCCTACGCAGCTTCTCATGGACATACTCTGCACTTTGTCCTGGTCACTGGCCTTGCTCTTGTCTACTTTTGGTGCCTATCTGCGTGATATGTGAATAAAAACAGTTACTCCTGTTGTCTGCCTTGCTAAATAGAGCGTTTTCTGTGTGGGTATGGTTTACTGTGACACTTACTCTATATGCCACTTCAACACTGCCAATGGCTTGTTTCACTTTTTTCAGGGTTTTACAGAGGTGACAGCCACTTCAGTTCTTCTTGACTCTGAGGCTTGGGGGTGTAATGATGTTGGGTTGTGATGAACTACTGTTATCAAAATCACTCTTTGGTCAGTTTAGCTATATTGTTCACATGTCATGTTTGTATGCAGTGCCAGCACACAGTTGGATTATATCCACAGTATTGCTAGCTGGCTGGCCAGGGTCATCAGGTCTCTGTGAGCTTACTTGATGTGTGCACAGCAGTGTGCAGTGTTGGTGTATGCTCATCTAGTGATGGCCAAGCATCCTAGTCACATGGGTTAAATTCAATGTGTGCACTTGGGTGGTCATGAAGTGTGCAGTGTGAAGGGGGTGACTTTGTCAGTAATGTTGTTGTGTGTGTGCCCCTGCAATGTCAACTGCACACATGTATCAACCTGGATTTGAGTGCCTGTTGTTTGGATTGGTCAGCCCTGTGCTTGTGACTGTGTGCACATGTGGGAGTTGTAGGTTGTACACTGTACAGTGTGTTGGTGTGTCCTTGCACTTCTGGGGGACACCTACTTGTTGTTTGTGGCAATTTGAGTATGCAGAGTGTGTGGCTGGCAAGTCAGTGTTGTATTTTGTTGATCAGCCATGTGTCTTGATACTGTTTGTACTGACTGTGCAGCCCTGCTCAGCCACACTGACATTGTAGGTGTGTTTTCTCATCCACTGATTTCACTTGGGGCTTGTTTGGCTCCATTATGGCATGTGTGGTGTGGAGTCATACCATTCCCTATCTATTCTTCTGATGCCTAACCATTGTGAGTCTGCACTCCATCTATTTTTGGATGGGGCACTCCTCACCTGGCCGCTACTGGCATACACACCACTTCACTCTCATGTCAGCTGTCCCCTTGGATTGCCAGTATGTGTGCCTCCCCATCAGTTCATTAGTTACACCATGCTTTGTGGTGCTGATCTGTGCACAGGACCAATGTGCCACTCAGGACAGTTGACCAATTGGTTATATGTGATTTTCTTGTATTGTTTTGCAGACATGGTTGTTCATATGCAGTTCTACTGTTTGTGCTGCACAGTCCTCTAGTCATGTTGTTGTCACCTGGGAGTCCCAGACTTGTGCATCTGTGGGTGTTGGGTTAGCTGTATGTGTGTTTGCTGTGGTACTACTTCCCTTCCTGAGTGTGATGTTGTCTTTTTGCTGTGCTTCTTAGTGTTGTGTGGGTTCATGTTGTGTCACTCATATATGTGTGGGACTGGTATGTTTGGTGTGCACACACTGCTTGTCGTGCATGTAGTGCTGTGAGTGTATGGTGCCTTATCCTTGCATGGTGTGCATCCCCTGATGTCCAACTGTGTTTGCAATTTGATATATTGGCATGTGCATCTGTTGTGTGTTTGATGTGGATGTGTGCAGTGTTTTGGCTGTGTTGTCTCTTGCAGCTGACAGATGCTCTGTGTGTGATGTTCTATTTGCATGTCAGTGTGTGTGTTTTGTTAGTGTGTTGTGATTCATTTTGATGTGTGTCTCCATTGTAGCGTGTCTGTCACATGCACTTAGGGCTATTCTTGTTCCTGGGCTTGTTTTGGGTGCATCCTTGGGGTTTTCTCCTCTCATGTCTGAGCTGTCATTTGCCAGGATTGTGCATGTGCATGCATGTGGTACACTATGACACCATGTTGACTTGATGGGTGGTGTGGTATGTCTGCCTGTGTTTCATTGTAGGCCCATTGGTGCCAGTTTGTGTCCATGTTTGTTTTGAGATGATGCACTTCTTGTCTGGGTTGGGGTATGTTGTCTGTGCATTGTTGCTGAGTGGTGTTGTCGTCTTCTCCTGTTCTGTCTGTGCTCCCATTACCTTTCTACAGTTTCGCTGCACACGTCAGGTCTGGTCTTGTTGTACTCCTGTGTATGTTGTTATTGAGTTTGGTGTTTGGCTGTTGTTTTGGTGCCAGCATTGGTTCAGGCATCCCTGAATAAGTGTGTATGATATTTGTGGATGCCCCCCAGGGAGTGTGATTGTTTGTCAGTGTATTGACTGGCCATTATTGGCACCCTTCTGTGTGTTTGACACTGGTGTTGTGTGCTGCAGATGTGAGTTGGGGGTCTGTGTGAAGGATCCTACTTGACAGTGGGCCCTGTGTTGTGCTGCTGGCACACACCTGTCAAGTAGTTGGATGCAGATGTGTGGCTCGTCACTGCTTGACTTCAGAGGCTTTCTTTGATTCCTGGGCCTATGCATGGTTTGCCTTGCTGTCTCCCTGAGTTGTTGCACATAGGTGACTGTGGTTTTATTTCACTAACTGTGCCAGCCATGTGTGATTTGATGGGCTAAGGGCGTATTTATATGTTCCTTATTTTGCATGTGATGTACACATGCTAGGATTGGCACCTTGGCCTTCTATTGGTGTGCACCTCACTTTAGCTTTCCTATTCGTTGTCCTCCATTGCTGCTATCATCTGGTCTGAGTATGTGGCTGTGTGTCAGTGTGGGGTGTGTCTGTGTGACTTGACAGGCTGGGTGTCCAGTTGAGTGATTGTTCCTGTGTTGTTTGTGTGCTCATTTTGTGCTTGGACTCGGTTTTGTTGCCATGAGTGTTGTGTAGGTGTGGTGTGAGGGTTGCCCTGGCCCTGTGTTTCTGTGCTTTGTGTTCCTTTGCAGCCCCACCTGTTGAGGCTGTCTCCCTAGTTTGGTGTGTGGTGCAGGGTGTGGGTTCACCTGGGTAGTTGTTGTACATGGGGTAGCACAAGAGAGGCACATGGCATGTCCCTTCATGTGGGGGAGCTAGTGTGTGGAGGGTGGGAGTGTGGCCCTATGAACTTTGTGCACTCACCATGCCTGGCACTGGCCCTGCCTTCTGCATTGTGTGCATGTTTTCCCGCGTCTTCACCGCTGCGGTGACGTGACCGGGAAATTGCATCAATATCGCAGATGGTGGGTGACCTGGATGAAGAGACGTGATTTTGTGACAGGTAAGACATGTGTGGGTACACTTGTGGATGTGTTCCTGTCTCCACCAGGGTGTCTGGTGTGGACAGGAACCCTATATCAGCCCTGGAGTTGTTTGTAGTGGTTTTGTGTGGAGTTGTGCGCTTGCATACCTACGGCGTCATCCACGACGGTGCAGGAGTTGCTGGTAGTGTATCAGGTACAGCACCAGGAAGACGTGTGGAGCCGGATCCATTGTAGTCGGGACCGGGTGGAAGGGACCGGGATTCTGGTTTCACGCTCCGCCTTCTTGCTTCCGCCATCTCTGGTTAGGTGGTTTTTCAGCTGCGGTGCGACTGGCTGTTTGGGGCATCCTGATTTGTACAGTGGACGGGACTTCATTCCGCGCAGTGGTGATTCTCCATTGGCTCACTCCGCCGCGGTGGTGGGCGCACTTTGATGGCGGTTCACGTCGCACCGCGTAGGACAGGAAATGGGCTATGTTTGGCCATACTAATATGGCGGGCGTGAGGACTGCTGCTGGCGTGCAGAAAAAAGCATTTTCCGCCACTGCCAGCACCGCGGTGATGCCTACACCCCGCCATCCTAACAGACCCAAAAGTAAGGTTATCTTATTCTTTACAGATGCTAATCCTTCTTTTGTGTCTGTGGGGCTATGGACATAATGGAAGAACTATCTTTTGCACAGAAAAATATATTTCTTCTGTTATGTCTGTAGGCAAACTCTATTTCTAGTAAAGCGATAATGTTACAGGCATGAGAGGAAGACTAACTTTTCCAACGAAAAGCATATCCCTTCATTATGCCAAGAGCCCAAAAAACATAACAAAAGGATTGTATTCTGCAATATCTCTTATTTTAAGCTGTGCAGCTGGGGTTTGTGGGGTTGTGGGAGAAAGAGGGCGGGATAATGTTTCGCCATACAGAAGTGGGATCCTCCCCGAAGGTCAACTGTTCTTTAAACAATATTGATTTATGATGGTTTATGGACCCCAACCAAAAATGTTGGTGATTTATGAGCAATCTGCAAATTTCGAAGCCCAAATTGATACACAAATTAATGAATCTCTCTGAATATGTGAGGGGCATGCACCTGTGATTATTCACAAGGTGGCACAGTCAAGCCCCGAGTACAATAGGAGATATTGGTAGTCCATCTGCACAAGCTGGGTGTGGCCCAAGGAGAAAGTTATGAATCAGGCCAAGTCAGGGGCCTTCATACCCATATGGGTTAATATAGTGGAGAAGAGAACCTCATGATCGACAGTGTTAATTCCTACCTCGAAAAGGACCATTTGCACACTCTGGACATACAATGGATGTGTCACTCACATGTCCCTGTATAGTTCTTGCTGATTACAGAGGCAAAGATTTACGAAATATGGGGCCGATTCACAGCACTAATCTGAGATAAAATCCTAAACTTACTACTCTTGATATTCACAGAAGGCATTTAGTAGTAGTAAAGTTAGGACACCTAACTTATAGAAAAGTTAGGAATCCTAACTTTACTACTGCTAAACTGAGACAAAATCCTAACTTTACGACTTTTGGTATTCACAAAAGGCATTTAGTAGTAGTAAAGTTAGGAGTCCTAACTTTACTACTTCTAAATGCCTTCTGTGAATACCAAAAATAGTAGGTTTAGGATTTTATCTGTTTCTGTTTAGTTCTGTGAATCAGCCCCTTTGTGTCTTGAGGTCCAAAACTGCATGTTCACTACCAGCAAGGGTTTGGGCAAACCCTTTAAGCTACACATTAGGTGATTCATGCTCACTCTGTCTACATGAAATATAGCTGCTTTTTAGCAAGAGTTTCAAAGGTCCACTGCTTGACCTGTGTATGGTGTTTACCTGGGATAGCACTCACATGATTGGCTATCATTGTTTGCTCATTCCGGATTCAGTGCATTCTATTTGTGGTTCAAAGGTCGTTCAATCAATTGCTTTGATCTATTTATGACATATACATGGGGGTGCATTTCAATTTTGTTTCTTTTTATTGTTGCATTATAGGTACCACCTTAGTGACGGCCATAAGGCAAGTCAGATTTAAAGATGACCCCTAACATTTGCCTTTTAGTCACAAGTTCAGACCCAGGTCCTTGTGAACGAAGCCAGTCTAATATAGATTATTCACCTGATGAGGGACTCAGTGACAAGCTTTTATGTTTACTAGCATATAAACACAAATACCTATTGGGCATTCAGTTTTGTACCAATATTAAACACGTCACCAGTTTTGCATCAGTGGATCCTACTTAAAGATATAGTGATAGCAAATCAGTTTTGGACAATGGACTATATGTTTCACATTGAAAACATAAGGCCAATTCTACTGGTTAAAAGATGGAAACTGAAACAATAGACACCAATAACCAGTTCCAACATGCAACTAGAATCAACTAGTCTTGTCTACGTTGCTTTTTAGAAGGTGTCCAAAACCCATTTGCTACCAATATGATCTGAAGTAAGACATATGTAACTGGTCAATTGGAATGTCTATAAGGAAACCACTTACATGAAGTGGGATAGGATGTGGCCTAACACCTATAGAAGTCGACCTCGGAGCGGAAGAACCAGGTGCGAGTTTTGGCAGGGAGGCTCAACATCCTGTGATTCTGGGCAAATCACTTAGGGGGAGATTTATGTTTCCTGGCGCATCCCTGCAAATCAGCAAGGATGCGCCAGGAAAGATGTGTCACGCAAGTTTACCCTTGCGCCACACATGATGCGCCGCATTTACAATGCGGCGCATCATGGCGCAGGAATAAACAGATGCGTGACGCATCTGATGGCTTAAGGTCGGCGCAGTGCTCCAGTTGCGTCGCAAGCGCGACGCAACTCCAGCACTGTTCCAACCTACCCTATCCCTAACATGGTGCGTCAAGCCTTACGCCTGCTTCAAGCAGGCGCAGGGTTTTGGCGCATCAGCGTTGGGAAAGTGACTCAGTCAAATCTGAACGCCCCCCCCCTCTGTCGACACGCCCACGTGAAACCTGACGCAGGTTTTACGTTGCGCAGGGCTTTACATCGTGACGCATCTCCATAGATGCGTCACGATGTAAATATGGCGCAACGTGGCGCAGGGTTTACACCGCCGCTGCGTCACAAAAGTGACGCAACGGCGGCGTAAAAGTGGCGCATGTCCAATATAGATCTGCCCCTTAATCTCCCCGTCCCTAACAAAACAAGCATTTACAATGCAATAAGTCACATTAATGAGAGTTTAGGCTATTGGCACTGCTATAGCTTAAACTCTCGTAAATGCGACACCTATTGCTTTGCAAATCTTTGTGTTTTTTACTGGCGGCCCTGCTTACTTATTTCTTTAGTTTACTTGCGCCCATGCGGCGCTTTCACATTCATGAAGGCCGCACCCCTTTCTTTAAACAAGCTATAGAAAGGGGTGTATCCAACATTAAAGTTTCTCAAGTTGACCAACAGATGTTTTTTTGTTGGTAAAAGCGCCCATGCCACACTTTCACTTTAATGTCTAAAGAAATACCTTTCTTTAGACACGATTTGGGTAAAGAAAGGGGCATGGCCTCTATGAATGCAAAATCTCTGCATTGGCACAAGTAAACAAAATACATAAGTAAGCGGGCGGCTAAATGCAGACCGCGCTGCTAAAAATAAATAAATACGGCCGCTGTATTTGAAGCACACCACAATTAGTAAAAGTTTAAATAAAAGCGGGCGGCGTGCCGCAAGTTAGTGGCTAGAATAAGGCAAATAAAATAGTGCGGACCGACTTATAAAACAGACCATGCAACAACACCAATAAATGGTCCAGTCCTTATGGGAGGTAACAAATGCAGACAAGGTGATACCAAGGAGGGACTAACAAGCCTAATAACGACACGGAAGCCAGCATTTACGAAAGGCAAGGATACAAGCCAGTTAAAAATATGGGCGGAGAGTGGACAGGGCTTAAAATCCATACTCCACTACTGCATGCCTCGCAGCAGCACATACGATGATGCCCAGGCTCGACCTAAAAATAAATGTGTTCGTCTGTAACGCAACTGGTGCTCATGTCGAGGGTTCTGATACCTTTGGGTCTAGTTTGCGCTATATAAAACATAAAGAATAAAAATAAATTTGTTGTTGGGAACTATCAATCTACATAAAGTGATTGTGCTACTTTTTTGCACGGTGTTCGGCCCGACGCATAATTCAACTGTGCTAATTCGCATCAGCATTTCTAGCAAGTCTATTACTTTTCGAATGAAGAATTATCACAGGACCTTTCTCTTTGTAATTTGGAGAAACAATCACAGTCCCACTTTGTCATAGCACTCCTTATGTGTAAGCCGAACGAGTTCTGTTAGGAGCAATTAAGGAGTATTTTTTGTTATAGTACTAGTATAGACAGAACGGCACAACTTCATATTTTCTTGCAGAAATAAATGTGTGCATAAGAGCGCATGTTGGTTGATTTAGCAGATGGGTAACTCGAGAGAAATGGCGATAGCTTTCCATTCCTGCCTTCTTAACAACACACCGAATCCTAACTATCATTATCATTTCATTCCATTCGAAGACTGAAAAATTTCGGGGCAGATTTACAAGCCCCTTGCGCCTCTTTTACAGCGCCGTTGCGTCACTTTTGTGGCGCAGCGGCGGCGCAAAGCCAGCACCATGGTGCGGGGTACTTACAACGTGACGCATCTGGGAGATGCGTCACGTTGTAAAGCCCTGCGCCACATGTAGGCGTTCCGGTGCAGGGGGGGGCGTTCCAGTGCAGGAGCGCCTCCTAAAAGTGGCTGAGTGAAATCTACAAGATTTCACTCAACCACTTTTAGGGCCATGCTGCGTCAAAACCCTGCGCCTGCTTTAAGCAGGCGTAAGGATTGACGCAGCATTTTAAAGATAGGGCACCCCCGAGCCTTGCTGGAGCTGTGTCGTGCTTGCGACGCGACTCCAGCAATGCGCCACCTTTACGGCAGCAGATGCGTCACGCATCTGTCCATTTTTGCCCCATGGTGCGCCGCATTGTAAATACGGCGCATCCATGGTGGCGGAGCCGTGACGCACAATCTGCTGATATGCAGGGATGCGCCAGTTATTGTAAATCTGCCCCTTCGACAGGAATTTAGTAATGTTTCTTTACTAAGATGTAACTTGTTTAAAGAGACATAAAATAAGGCGGAAAAAAGAAAAGAGAGAAATTGTGTACAATGCTTTACGGGAGGGAGTGCTGCTCTATTTATAAAGTCACTTTTATGCCGAATTCGAATTCCTAATGTAAAGTTTTTTTCCATTTATTGTTTACAGAAAAGAAAGGAAAATTGGCTAAACGGTTTATCTGAATAATTAACAGGCATTTGCTCCCTCATGGGCGTTTAGTGATGAGCGTTTTGCCATGTGAATTTTCTTTGTGTTTTCCCTCCAAGGCACGGAAATTTAGGAATTATCAGCTAGAGGATTTACAAAGAAAACACAGTAATCCCAAGTAGGCTTTTTAAAGGGCCGCTGCAATTCGCATGCCTCAATGTGTGGCCTTTTTATCGCAATCTTGCATATTGCTCACAGCTTTACAAGGCTTAGCCGGTCAATCTTCTCCCCATTAAACACACAACGAAAAGTCTTTTATCAAAGAGGTCACCTCTGCTTGGCTAACATACATTTCTTGTGCATTTAAAAAAACACTGAACCTGTTAAGCAACATTTTAAAGGGTAGTGCCAAAAACATGTTGACACCCTTCTGTGACCGAAGGGGATCTTCTCTTTGTTCATGTTTTGTTTCAAGGTGAAGGGCTACATGTATTGCACACATTTATTTATTTAACAATTTGTTTGTAGTGCACTTGCACCAAAGAAAGTATTAGGAAATTTCGCATTGAAGATAGTAGAACATTTAACTCACAGCAAATGGTTATATCATTAAGAGAGAAACAAGTAACTTTATAGTCAACTCAACAGTGGAGTGTAGAAATTGAGAAAGAGATGAACTATTAGCAGGCGGCTCATCAAAAGGGGCACCAGGGCTCAGACTCCCCACTTCTGAGCTGCCACCTTACTGCTCCCCTGCATCTGCCCACACTGCACTATATATAATTTGTAGTGTTCTTGAAAACACAACTTCATTTTTTTCATGTACAATGCTAGTGCGCAGGTGAGGGGGCCTGAAGGGCCTGAGGTAAGCCACATCCACAAAGAACACTGCAGGTGAATGTCTGGATAGCACATGTGAAGATATTTGGACAAAATATTGACCAATAATATTTTGATGCAAAAATATTGTGCCAAGAATACTGGGATATCGTCCCTTTTTGGCAATAGAAAACATGGCGGCCGGTTAGAGGCGGGTCGCGGGTTCTCCTAAAGTCGGGAACTTCTATTATGCCCTGGGGACGGGTAATGAGTTAAATATAATCGTACCTGGTGTGGAGAAGGGTGGAACGAGGTACAAGGAACAGGAGGTTTTCCTTTCAAGCCCCTCTGCAGTGACGCAATCACTGCGTATGCTAAATTACCGGGAAAGGATCCGCACTGGGCCAGAGCCGCGCACGAGCTCCATAGCAGCTGTAGAGCCGCGGCTCAGATCACCTTCTGGAGGAGGAGAGGTAAAGGCAGTAAGAGCAGCCCAAGCTGTCCGGAGGCGCCTGGGGTGAGTGAGGCGGAAGAAACCGTGCAGAGGACTGAATCAGAGGCAGCACAGACTAAGAATACCAGGAGAAGAGGAGGCATACTGTCCTCGTTTAGTAGGACTGCCCTGCAGCCACGGGTAAGTAATAAAGAGCATGAACTGTGTTGGAAGCTTGGATGGGGGCAATTTGGCTCCGGCACTAGTTCCTCAAAGAAAACAGGAGAGTGTTCTAAAATATACAAGAAATGCTTTGAGAAGTGTGGTAACTGTGGTGACCCACCAGACTCTTTCTAGTCCACCAAATAAAACACTACAGGTCAGCGCAGCAAAGCCTGCTAGAGAGTCTAACACTGAGCTATTGGACCAAGTGCCCTTAAATCAATCAATCTGAGAGGGGACTGGACTTGTGGCAGGGAGGCAAGAGTAAAAAAGAAGGGTGAGAATCAAAAACAGAGGCTCAAGATCACCTCCTCACTTCAGACCTTTTTTAACATTATGCGCAAAACCCTGATATTGAAAAAAAGGTCAAGAGGGAAACCAAAAGGGGGTTCATGGCGGTCAGAGGAGTGAGGCTGTGGTCATAGATAGACCTCTTAGCAGCAAAATGGCAAACCTAGGGGAGGCAGACATTTTAAGTCTAGGTTCCAGGTTCTGGCCGTGGGTGAATCAGAGTTCATGGATCCAGTGGCTAATGATCCTCAGAAACCAGGGAAAGTATTAAGGAAGTACAGCTCAGGGGTAACCATAGTAGGCTCAACCCCTCAGGGGGGTACACCGATAGCACAGGATTTTATAACCCCAGCTGCCGAGGTAGCAGAGGTAACTTTAACACAAGTGCCATCACAGCCAGTTGGTGATTTGAGTCAGATGTTAACCATGGAAATTAGGAGTAGATTTGAGACTTCAGAGTCAAATCAGAAAGACATAGGAATGACCTGTGAAAAGCTGGAAAAAAAGTGTGACGACTTAGCAGTTAGGACCCAGGCACTGGAATCTACGGTAAAGGAGTTAACACTTCAAGCTGCGGTGAATCAGGAAGATATTACACTCCTGAAAGAAAGTGGGGCTGGCATGCAAGAAAAGCTGGAGCTCCTGTAGAATAATCAAAGAAGAAATGACTTGATCCTGCTGAAAATTCTGGAAGGGGCAGAAGGTGAAAATCTAAAAGGTTTTGTGGCAGGGCTGATCAAATTAGGGACACAACTCGACTGCTCAAGAGAGGATATTATTAACGACACCCAAAGATCACATAGAGACCAATTTAGCCTAAATCTCAACAGAACGAAGCCTAGGAAGATCTTAGTTATTTTTCAGACTTATAAAATGAGGACAGAGATCCTTTCAAAAGCTTTAAAACTGAAATCTCTCAGGGTGAATAGGCTACGTTTTGTGATAAGATCAGCTATATCTTAGATCACTGTAAACAAGCAATGGGAATTAGGAAACTGCTGGAACCATCGTGGAAAATAGGAGCTACAGCTCAGTTAAACGTCTCTGCCACATTGAGAGTGATGTATAAGAACAAGATTCACAAGTTCAGGAGAAATGAGGAAGTGAATTTATTAAAACTATTGCCAAAGTGGATGTCAGTTAGCTTTGAATGAATAAAAGTATGGGAATACTCTCGTGGGAGCTTTGTGCTCCTGTTCTGATTCAGTATAGTTTGTTTTCCATTTCCCTTCTTTACATTGTACTTACTCTGTTGTTTTCTCATGTTAACCCCTTCGCTGCTAGGCCTTTTCCCCTCCTGTGCTAAGCCTTTTTTGGGCTATTTGGGGTAGTGCGCGCTTAGGCCCCTGTAACTTTTTCACCACATTAGGTATCCACGCCAAATTTGCGTCCTTTTCTTCCAACATCATGGGGATTCTAAGGGTACCCAGGGTTTGTGGATTCTCCTAGAGGGTTCCCAGAAATTAGTCAAAATCTAGCAAAATTTTGTTTTTTTTTGTGAAAAATGGGAAAAACGGGCTGCAAATGAAAGCTTCTGGGTTTTTCTCTGCAAATGGTATCAAAAAAGGGTTTGTGGGGCTGAAATCACCATTTCTCCAGATTTTAGGGAATGACAGAATTTTGTTAGAAAACCAAACTTTTTCACACAGTTTTGGCATTTTTCTGGGACATACCCTATTTTTGCTATTTTTTGTGCTTTCAACCTCCTTCCAGTTAATGGTAGAAATGGGTAGAAAAACAATAATGGATCTTGGCAAGCTATACATTTGTGAAAAGTAGACAAAATTCTGAATTCAGCAAGGGGTCATTTGTGTAGATCCATTAAGGTTTCTTTTAGAAACTAACAGTTAAATATAGAAAAAATTAAAAATTAGTTGAAAAAAGCAGCCTTTTGAGTCAACGTTTTCACCTGTAACTTCTTCTAATCATGACATCTCTTAGAAAGCAATGTACCGTTACATCCACTGGACCTTCCTGGTTGTGGGGATATATAGGACTTGTAGGTTCACCAAGAGCCCAACGAACCCAGAGTAAAAAACTGAGCAGCATTTTGTAATGTTTTTTTTTTTAGTTCTGGGTATATAGCAATTATAGTGTGAAAATGTACACATGGAAAAATTGGTATGAAAAACACCTTTGTATTTCTGAAATGGGCACCAATTTACAGAGTTTAGAAACAGTGTATATTTTCACTTTTTCGAAATTGGGAATACTCATACTTGCATGACAATTATTGGTCATTTTTCAAAATGACTTTTTTTTTACACAATGTCTTTCATTTGGAAGGGAGAAATGCATCAAAAATCAATAGGTAATAACAGTTGCTTTAAAAATCTGAACTACCCTAAGTCTCCCGATAAAAACGGTACCTCACTTGTGTGGGTAGGCATAGTGCCCACGACAGGAAGTGGCTCAAAACCTAAGGTGAACACACCACATTTTCACACTTAAAATTTGCACATTTTTTGCGAAGAGTCTAACTGTAGTTTTTGAACCCTAGCCCTGCCAGAACCTTGGGAAACCTAGCAAACCTATACATTTTTGAAAACTAGACACCCAGGGGAATCCAGGATGGGGTGACTTGAGTGCCTCCCACCATGGTCTTTTACCCATAATCCCTTGCAAACGTAAAAAAATGACAAAAAAAACACATTTTCCCCACATTTCTGGGATGGAAAGTTCTGGAATCTGCGTGGATCCACAAATTTCCACCCACCCCGCGTTCCCCAAAGTCCTACGAGAAAAATGGTACCTCACTTGTGCGGGTCGGCCTAGTGCCCGCGACAGGAAACGGCGCAAAACGCAACGTGGTCACACCTCAATTTTGCAGTGAAAAATGACCCCTTTTTGGCAAAGTGACTAGCTGTAGTTTTTGAACCCTAGCCCTGCAGGCACCTAGGGAAACCTAGCAAACCTATACATTTTTGAAAACTAGACACCCAGGGGAATCCAGGATGGGGTGACTTGAGTGCCTCCCACCATGGTCTGTTACCCATAATCCCTTGCAAACGTAAAAAAATGACAAAAAAAACACATTTTCCCCACATTTCTGGGATGGAAAGTTCTGGAATCTGCGTGGATCCACAAATTTCCACCCACCCCGCGTTCCCCAAAGTCCTACGAGAAAAATGGTACCTCACTTGTGCGGGTCAGCCTAGTGCCCAAGACAGGAAACGGCGCAAAACGCAACGTGGTCACACCTCAATTTTGCAGTGAAAAATGACCCCTTTTTGGCAAAGTGACTAGCTGTAGTTTTTGAACCCTAGCCCTGCCGGCACCTAGGGAAACCTAGCAAACCTATACATTTTTGAAAACTAGACACCCAGGGGAATCCAGGATGGGGTGACTTGACTGCCTCCCACCATGGTCTGTTACCCAGAATCCCTTGCAAACGTAAAAAAATGACAAAAAAAACAAATTTTCCCCAAATTTCTGGGATGGAAAGTTCTGGAATCTGCGTGGATCCACAAATTTCCACCCACCCCACGTTCCCCAAAGTCCTACGAGAAAAATGGTACCTCACTTGTGCGGGTCGGCCTAGTGCCCGTGACAGGAAACGGCGCAAAACGCACGTGGTCACACCTCAATTTTGCAGTGAAAAATTACCCCTTTTTGGCAAAGTGACTAGCTGTAGTTTTTTAACCCTAGCCCTGCCGGCACCTAGGGAAACCTAGCAAACCTATACATTTTTGAAAACTAGACACCCAGGGGAATCCAGGATGGGGTGACTTGACTGCCTCCCACCATGGTCTGTTACCCAGAATCCCTTGCAAACGTAAAAAAATGACAAAAAAAACACATTTTCCCCACATTTCTGGGATGGAAAGTTCTGGAATCTGCGTGGATCCACAAATTTCCACCCACCCCGCGTTCCCCAAAGTCCTACGAGAAAAATGGTACCTCACTTGTGCGGGTCCGCCTAGTGCCCGCGACAGGAAACGGCGCAAAACGCAACGTGGTCACACCTCAATTTTGCAGTGAAAAATGACCCCTTTTTGGCAAAGTGACTAGCTGTAGTTTTTGAACCCTAGCCCTGCCGGCACCTAGGGAAACCTAGCAAACCTATACATTTTTTAAAACTAGACACCCAGGGGAATCCAGGATGGGGTGACTTGACTGCCTCCCACCATGGTCTGTTACCCAGAATCCCTTGCAAACGTAAAAAAATTACAAAAAAAACAAATTTTCCCCACATTTCTGGGATGGAAAGTTCTGGAATCTGCGTGGATCCACAAATTTCCACCCACCCCACGTTCCCCAAAGTCCTACGAGAAAAATGGTACCTCACTTGTGCGGGTCGGCCTAGTGCCCGTGACAGGAAACGGCGCAAAACGCACGTGGTCACACCTCAATTTTGCAGTGAAAAATGACCCCTTTTTGGCAAAGTGACTAGCTGTAGTTTTTGAACCCTAGCCCTGCCGGCACCTAGGGAAACCTAGCAAACCTATACATTTTTGAAAACTAGACACCCAGGGGAATCCAGGATGGGGTGACTTGACTGCCTCCCACCATGGTCTGTTACCCAGAATCCCTTGCAAACGTAAAAAAATGACCAAAAAAACACATTTTCCCCACATTTCTGGGATGGAAAGTTCTGGAATCTGCGTGGATCCACAAATTTCCACCCACCCCGCGTTCCCCAAAGTCCTACGAGAAAATTGGTACCTCACTTGTGCGGGTCTGCCTAGTGCCCGCGACAGGAAACGGCGCAAAACGCAACGTGGTCACACCTCAATTTTGCAGTGAAAAATGACCCCTTTTTGGCAAAGTGACTAGCTGTAGTTTTTGAACCCTAGCCATGCCGGCACCTAGGGAAACCTAGCAAACCTATACATTTTTGACAACTAGACACCCAAGGAAATCCAGGATGGGGTGACTTGACTGCCTCCCACCATGGTCTGTTACTCAGAATCCCTTGCAAACGTAAAAAAATGACAAAAAAAACACATTTTCCCCACATTTCTGGGATGGAAAGTTCTGGAATCTGCGTGGATCCACAAATTTCCACCCACCCCACGTTCCCCAAAGTCCTACGAGAAAAATGGTACCTCACTTGTGCGGGTCGGCCTAGTGCCCGCGACAGGAAACGGCGCAAAACGCAACGTGGTCACACCTCAATTTTGCAGTGAAAAATGACCCCTTTTTGGCAAAGTGACTAGCTGTAGTTTTTGAACCCTAGCCCTGCCGGCACCTAGGGAAACCTAGCAAACCTATACATTTTTGAAAACTAGACACCCAGGGGAATCCAAGATGGGGTGATTTGACTGCCTCCCACCATGGTCTGTTACCCAGAATCCCTTGCAAACGTAAAAAAATGACAAAAAAAACACATTTTCCCCACATTTCTGGGATGGAAAGTTCTGGAATCTGCGTGGATCCACAAATTTCCACCCACCCCGCGTTCTCCAAAGTCCTACGAGAAAAATGGTACCTCACTTGTGTGGGTCGGCCTAGTGTCCGCAACAGGAAACGGCGCAAAACGCAAGGTGGTCACTCCTCAATTTTGCAGTGAAAAATGACCCTTTTTTGGCTAAGCAACTAGCTGTAGTTTTTTAACTCTAGCCCTGCCGGCACCTAGGGAAACCTACCAAACCCAGACATTTCTGAAAACTAGACACCTGGCGGCTTCCAGGGAGGTATGGCCTGCGTGGATCCCCCAACGTTTCCTTACCCAGAATCCCCTGCAAACCTCAATTTTAGCTGAAAAAATCACTTTTTTCACACATTTTGGGGTGGGAAAGTAGTGGCATCACCGGGCTCACACAAATTTACCACCACCCAGTGTTCCCCCAGGTCTCCCGGTAAAAATGGTGCCTCACTTGTGTGGGAGGCCCAAGTACCCGCGTCAGGCAAGGGCCCAAAACGTAGTGAGGCGACATCAAAATGGCATATCGCAAAACCACCTGGTTTTGCAAGGGGGGTCACTTAGGTTTTTGGCCCGGTGCGCGGCAGCCATCTAGGGAAACCTACCAAACCCACGCATTTCTGAAAACTAGACACCCGGCGGCTTCCAGGGAGGTATGGCTTGCGTGGATCCCCCAACGTTTCCTTACCCAGAATCCCCTGCAAACCTCAAATTTTGCTGAAAAAAATCACTTTTTTCACACATTTTGGGGTGGGAAAGTAGTGGCATCACCGGGCTCACACAAATTTACCACCACCCAGCATTCCCCCAGGTCTCCCGGTAAAAATGGTGCCTCACTTGTGTGGGAGGCCCAAGTACCCGCAGCAGGCAAGGGCCCAAAACGTAGTGAGGCGACATCAAAATGGCCTATCGCAAAACCACCTGGTTTTGCAAGGGGGGGTCACTTAGGTTTTTGGCCCGGTGCTCGGCGGCCATCTAGGGAAACCTACCAAACCCACGCCTTTCTGAAAACTAGACACCCGGCGGCTTCCAGGGAGGTATGGCTTGCGTGGATCCCCCAACGTTTCCTTACCCAGAATCCCCTGCAACCCTCAATTTTTGCTGAAAAAATCACTTTTTTCACACATTTTGGGGTGGGAAAGTAGTGGCATCACCGGGCTCACACAAATTTACCACCACCCAGCGTTCCCCCAGGTCTCCCGGTAAAAATGGTGCCTCACTTGTGTGGGAGGCCCAAGTACCCGCAGCAGGCAAGGGCCCAAAACGTAGTGAGGCGACATCAAAATGGCCTATCGCAAAACCACCTGGTTTTGCAAGGGGGGTCACTTAGGTTTTTGGCCCGGTGCTCGGCGGCCATCTAGGGAAACCTACCAAACCCATGCCTTTCTAAAAACTAGACACCCGGCGGCTTCCAGGGAGGTATGGCTTGCGTGGATCCCCCAACGTTTCCTTACCCAGAATCCCCTGCAAACCTCAATTTTTGTTGAAAAAATCACTTTTTTCACACATTTTGGGGTGGGAAAGTAGTGGCATCAGCGGGCTCACACAAATTTACCACCACCCAGCGTTCCCCCAGGTCTCCCGGTAAAAATGGTGCCTCACTTGTGTGGGAGGCCCAAGTACCCGCGGCAGGCAAGGGCCCAAAACGTAGTGAGGTGACATCAAAATGACCTATTGCAAAACCACCTGGTTTTGCAAGGGGGGTCACTTAGGTTTTTGGCCCGGTGCTCGGCGGCCATCTAGGGAAACCTACCAAACCCACGCATTTCTGAAAACTAGACACCCGGCGGCTTCCAGGGAGGTATGGCTTGCATGGATCCCCCAACGTTTTCTTACCCAGAATCCCCTGCAAACCTCAATTTTTGCTAAAAAAATCACTTTTTTCACACATTTTGGGGTGGGAAAGTAGTGTCATCACTGGGCTCACACAAATTTACCACCACCCAGCGTTCCCCCAGGTCTCCCGGTAAAAATGGTGCCTCACTTGTGTGGGAGGCCCAAGTACCCGCGGCAGGCAAGGGCCCAAAACTTAGTGAGGCGACATCAAAATGGCCTATCGCAAAACCACCTGGTTTTGCAAGGGGGGTCACTTAGGTTTTTGGCCCGTTGCTCGGCGGCCATCTAGGGAAACCTACCAAACCCACGCATTTCTGAAAACTAGACACCCGGCGGCTTCCAGGGAGGTATGGCTTGCGTGGATCCCCCAACGTTTCCTTACCCAGAATCCCCTGCAAACCTCAATTTTTGCTGAAAAAATCACTTTTTTCACACATTTTGGGGTGGGAAAGTAGTGGCATCACCGGGCTTACACAAATTTACCACCACCCAGCGTTCCCCCAGGTCTCCCGGTAAAAATGGTGCCTCACTTGTGTGGGAGGCCCAAGTACCCGCGGCAGACAAGGGCCCAAAACGTAGTGAGGCGACATCAAAATGGCCTAACGCAAAACCACCTGGTTTTGAAAGGGGGGTCACTTAGGTTTTTGGCCCGGTGCTCGGCGGCCATCTAGGGAAACCTACCAAACCCATGCATTTCTGAAAACTAGACACACGGCGGCTTCCAGGGAGGTATGGCTTGCGTGGATACCCCAACGTTTCCTTACCCAGAATCCCCTGCAAACCTCAATTTTTGCTGAAAAAATCACTTTTTTCACACATTTTGGGGTGGGAAAGTAGTGGCATCACCGGGCTCACACAAATTTACCCCCCCCCAGCGTTCCCCCAGGTCTCCCGGTAAAAATGGTGCCTCACTTGTGTGGGAGGCCCAAGTACCCGCGGCAGGCAAGGGTCCAAAACGTAGCGAGGCGACATCAAAATGGCCTATCCCATATGTCCCATCACTACGTTTTGGGGCCTTGCCTGCCGCGGGTACTTGGGCCTCCCACACAATTGAGGCACCATTTTTACCGGAAGACCTGGGGGAACGCTGGGTGGTGGTAAATTTGTGTGAGCCCGGTGATGCCACTACTTTCCCACCCCAAAATGTGTGAAAAAAGTGATTTTTTCAGCAAAAATTGAGGTTTGCAGGGGATTCTGGGTAAGGAAACATTGGGGGATCCATGCAAGCCATACCTCCCTGAAAGCCGCCGGGTGTCTAGTTTTCAGAAATGCATGGGTTTGGTAGGTTTCTCTAGATGGCCGCCGAGCACCGGGCCAAAAACCTAAGTGACCCCCCTTGCAAAACCAGGTGGTTTTGCAATAGGCCATTTTGATGTCGCCTCGCTACGTTTTGGGCCCTTGCCTGCCGCGGGTACTTGGGCCTCCCACACAAGTGAGGCACCATTTTTACCGGGAGACCTGGGGGAACGCTGGGTGGTGGTAAATTTGTGTGAGCCCGGTGATGCCACTACTTTCCCACCCCAAAACGTGTGAAAAAAGTGATTTTTTCAGCAAAAAATTGAGGTTTGCAGGGGATTCTGGGTAAGGAAACGTTGGGGGATCCACGCAAGCCATACCTCCCTGGAAGCCGCCGGGTGTCTAGCTTTCAGAAATGCATGGGTTTGGTAGGTTTCCCTAGATGGCCGCCGAGCACCGGGCCAAAAACCTAAGTGACCCCCCTTGCAAAACCAGGTGGTTTTACGATAGGCTATTTTGATGTCGCCTCACTACGTTTTGGGCCCTTGCCTGCCGCGGGTACTTGGGCCTCCCACACAAGTGAGCCCCCATTTTTACCGGGAGACCTGGGGGAACGCTGGGTAGGGGTAAATTTGTGTGAGCCCGGTGATGCCACTACTTTCCCACCCCAAAATGTGTGAAAAAAGGGATTTTTTCAGCAAAAATTGAGGTTTGCAGGGGATTCTGGGCAAGGAAACGTTGGGGGATCCACGCAAGCCATACCTCCCTGGAAGCCGCCGGGTGTCTAGTTTTCAGAAATGCATGGGTTTGGTATGTTTCCCTAGATGGCCGCCGAGCACAGGGCCAAAAACCTAAGTGACCCCCCTTGCAAAACCAGGTGGTTTTGCGATAGGCCATTTTGATGTCGCCTCACTACGTTTTGGGCCCTTGCCTGCCACGGGTACTTGGACCTCCCACACAAGTGAGGCACCATTTTTACCGGGAGACCTGGGGGAACGCTGGGTGGTGGTAAATTTGTGTGAGCCCGGTGATGCCACTACTTTCCCACCCCAAAATGTGTGAAAAAAGTGATTTTTTCCAGCAAAAATTGAGGTTTGCAGGGGATTCTGGGTAAGGAAACGTTGGGGGATCCACGCAAGCCATACTTTCCTGGAAGCCGCCGGGTGTCTAGTTTTCAGAAATGCATGGGTTTGGTAGGTTTCCCTAGATGGCCGCCGAGCACCGGGCCAAAAACCAAAGTGACCCCCCTTGCAAAACCAGGTGGTTTTGCGATAGGCCATTTTGATGTCGCCTCACTACGTTTTGGGCCCTTGCCTGCCGCGGGTACTTGGGCCTCCCACACAAGTGAGGCACCATTTTTACCGGGAGACCTGGGGGAACGCTGGGTGGTGGTAAATTTGTGTGAGCCCGGTGATGCCACTACTTTCCCACCCCAAAATGTGTGAAAAAAGTGATTTTTTCAGCAAAAATTGAGGTTTGCAGGGGATTCTCGGTAAGGAAACGTTGCGGGATCCACGCAAGCCATACCTCCCTGGAAGCCGCCGGGTGTCTAGTTTTCAGAAATGCATGGGTGCTGGTAGGTTTCCCTAGATGGCCGCCGAGCGCCGGACCAAAATACCAAAGTTACCCCCCTTGCAAAACCAGGTGGTTTTGCGATAGGCCATTTTGATGTCGCCTCACTACGTTTTGGGCCCTTGCCTGCCGCGGGTACTTGGGCCTCCCACACAAGTGAGGCACCAATTTTACCGGGAGACCTGGGGGAACGCTGGGTGGTGGTAAATTTGTGTGAGCCCGGTGATGCCACTACTTTCCCACCCCAAAATGTGTGAAAAAAGTGATTTTTTCAGCAAAAATTGAAGTTTGCAGGGGATTCTGGGTAAGGAAACGTTGGGGGATCCACGCCAGCCATACCTCCCTGGAAGCCGCCGGGTGTCTAGTTTTCAGAAATGCATGGGTTTGGTAGGTTTCCCTAGATGGCCGCCGAGCACCGGGCCAAAAACCAAAGTGACCCCCCTTGCAAAAGCAGGTGGTTTTGCAATAGGCCATTTTGATGTCGCCTCACTACGTTTTGGGCCCTTGCCTGCCGCGGGTACTTGGGCCTCCCACACAAGTGAGGCACCATTTTTACCGGGAGACCTGGGGGAATGCTGGGTGGTGGTAAATTTGTGTGAGCCCGGTGATGCCACTACTTTCCCACCCCAAAATGTGTGACAAAAGTGATTTTTTCAGCAAAATTTGAGGTTTGCAGGGGATTCTGGGTAAGGAAACGTTGGGGGATCAACGCAAACCATACCTCCCTGGAAGCCGCCGGGTGTCCAGTTTTCAGAAATGTGTGGGTGCTGGTAGGTTTCCCTAGATGGCCGCCGAGCGCCGGACCAAAATACCAAAGTTACCCCCCTTGCAAAACCAGGTGGTTTTGCGATAGGCCATTTTGATGTCGCCTCACTACGTTTTGGGCCCTTGCCTGCCGCGGGTACTTGGGCCTCCCACACAAGTGAGGCACCAATTTTACCGGGAGACCTGGGGGAACGCTGGGTGGTGGTAAATTTGTGTGAGCCCGGTGATGCCACTACTTTCCCACCCCAAAATGTGTGAAAAAAGTGATTTTTTCAGCAAAAATTGAGGTTTGCAGGGGATTCTCGGTAAGGAAACGTTGCGGGATCCACGCAAGCCATACCTCCCTGGAAGCCGCCGGGTGTCTAGTTTTCAGAAATGCATGGGTGCTGGTAGGTTTCCCTAGATGGCCGCCGAGCGCCGGACCAAAATACCAAAGTTACCCCCCTTGCAAAACCAGGTGGTTTTGCGATAGGCCATTTTGATGTCGCCTCACTACGTTTTGGGCCCTTGCCTGCCGCGGGTACTTGGGCCTCCCACACAAGTGAGGCACCAATTTTACCGGGAGACCTGGGGGAACGCTGGGTGGTGGTAAATTTGTGTGAGCCCGGTGATGCCACTACTTTCCCACCCCAAAATGTGTGAAAAAAGTGATTTTTTCAGCAAAAATTGAAGTTTGCAGGGGATTCTGGGTAAGGAAACGTTGGGGGATCCACGCCAGCCATACCTCCCTGGAAGCCGCCGGGTGTCTAGTTTTCAGAAATGCATGGGTTTGGTAGGTTTCCCTAGATGGCCGCCGAGCACCGGGCCAAAAACCAAAGTGACCCCCCTTGCAAAAGCAGGTGGTTTTGCAATAGGCCATTTTGATGTCGCCTCACTACGTTTTGGGCCCTTGCCTGCCGCGGGTACTTGGGCCTCCCACACAAGTGAGGCACCATTTTTACCGGGAGACCTGGGGGAATGCTGGGTGGTGGTAAATTTGTGTGAGCCCAGTGATGCCACTACTTTCCCACCCCAAAATGTGTGACAAAAGTGATTTTTTCAGCAAAATTTGAGGTTTGCAGGGGATTCTGGGTAAGGAAACGTTGGGGGATCAACGCAAACCATACCTCCCTGGAAGCCGCCGGGTGTCCAGTTTTCAGAAATGTGTGGGTTTGGTAGGTTTCCCTAGATGGCCGCCGAGCACCGGGACAAAAACCAAAGTGACCCCCCTTGCAAAACCAGATTAACTATTGTTCCTACAGCGTGAGAATTTTGGAATAATATTGCAAAGAAAATGTGGCAGACATTTTGAGGTTTGCAGGACATTGGGGATAAAAAATATTTTTGAATTCACAAGAGAGACATCACCATGAACTCCCATGGGTTTTCAACAATATCTACAGTTGGTGGGTTATTCTTGCATGGAAAGTGTACCTTGGCAGAGAAACTAAAGACAAAGATTCCAGCACAACCATCTATTCCTCAAACACACACACATACTGGTTGGATTTGGCACGAGGGCGAGTCATGGTTCAGTGTATTAAATTTTATTAACAAGAGATTTCACAAAAATGAAATGCACTGTCAATAATTAAATTCACAAAAAACCAAACCAATGACTCGCAGCTCGTGAGCTGTAAAGCCACGTCAAGGCACCAACCACTTTACAGGCCATTCACACACCTTTCATACGTGATACAAACAAGCCCAATCGCACCACCAGGCAAAAAAGCAACACATTACAAAATTCACCAAAAAGGGACAAGGTACACCCTGCTTCAGAAAGACAAATATTACTGCACAGCCATCTAATCCGCAAGCACACACACATACTGGTTGGATTTGGCACGAGGGTGAGTGATGGTTCAGTAGATACAATTGTATTAGCAAGTGATTTCACAGAAATGAAATGCACTGGTAATAATTGAAAGGGTGAGAAACTGAACCATTGACTCACAGCTCGTGAGCTGTAAAGCCACGACAAGGCACCAACCTCTTTACAGGCCATTCATACACCTTTCATACGTGTGAGACATACAAAACCATTCACACCGCCAGCCGCGGGCCCATCACATAACAAAACTCACACCAGCACACAGCGCCATTCAAGGGCCCATCACTTTCACACGCCCACAATCCAGACACAGCAACTACACAGGCTGATGGATTGCGTGGAGTGGCACTCAGCTAGCAGTGTGTGTAGTGACCAGCAGAAAGTCACTACTCACACACAGCCAGCCGAGCACCAGTCCACACACACCGCTAGCCAAACACCAGTCCACGCACACCGCAAGCCAAGCGCCAGTCCAGGCACACCACCAGCCAATCGCCAGTCCAGGCACACCGCCAGCCAACCGCCAGTCCAGGCAGACCACCAGCCAATCGCCAATCCACGCACACCGCCAGCCAAGCTCCAGTCCACAGACACCACCAGCCAAGCACCAGTCCGCACACACCACCAGTCCACGCACACCGCCAGCCAAGTACCAGTCCACGCACACTGCCAGCCAAGCACCATTCCACGCACACCGCCAGCCAAGCTCCAGTCCACGCACACCGCCAGCCAAGCTCCAGTCCACGCACACCACCAGCCAAGCTCCAGTCCACGGACACCACCAGCCAAGCACCAGTCCACACACACCACCAGTCCACGCACACCGCCAGCCAAGTACCAGTCCACGCACACCACTAGCCAAGCACCATTCCACGCACACCGCCAGCCAAGCACCATTCCACGCACACCACCAGCCACGCACCAGTCCACGCAGACCGCCAGTCCATGCACACCGCCAGACCACGCACACCGCCAGCCAAACACAATTCCACGCACACCACCAACCAAGTGCTAGTCCACACACACCAACAGCCAAGCGCAAGCCTACACACACTGCCATCACATTTAGGATTTTTTTAGAAAAAAATAAAAACAAATAGCAAATAGATACAAATCTTCTAACAGAAAAACAGCAACTAAATACATTGCACTAACACCAACCTTGAAACAGAATCAAATTATCCAAAGAATACAGACCAGGCAGTTGACTTTACCACTCATGAATGCTCCCAAAAATTCTTTCGCCTGTGGTACGCTCTAAAACAAGCTGGGAGACACAGTGCAGGATGAGAAGGACAGTCGGGGCAGTACAAACGACTCTCCTTCCGCAAACCTTTTCGCCAACAGACTCTACATCTCCTACTGGGAAAATCTTTTGCGGGTGTGGGAGGAATGTGATCTGGAAAGTGGCGTTCTTTCAATCTAGCAACATCCTCCACCAATCCAACTTTAGGAACACTTGCCTGTTCCACTACAACAAGGCTGCCTATTACAGACTCCTGAAACTTAGCAAAAGTCATCTTTGACTCAGGGCAAGAATCCTGGAACACAACAAAAGCATTAAACATTGCCAAGTGGAAAAGATGGATAGCCAACTTCTTGTACCAAATGTAAGCCTTACGAAGAGCAGTGTAAGGTTCCAACCTCTGATCTACTCTGTCAACACCACCCATGTGCCTATTATAGTCTAAAATGCACACAGGTTTGCGCGCTTCAGCGACCTGACCCCAAACAGTCACAGGTGCAGTGCTTTCATCATGGATGGTAGTCAGCATGTAGACATCTCTCCTGTCTGTAAACTTCACAGCAAGAAGCTCCTGGCAACGCAACGCACTGCACTGTCCCCGCACAAGCTTTTGACAAACAAGTTCTTTCGGGAAACCTTTACGGTTAGAGCGGATTGTGCCACAAGCAAGAGTGTCCACTTTGGCCAATTCCCTGAACAACCGCACACCAGTGTAGAAGTTATCTACATATAAATGGTGGCCTTTGTTAAAAAATCCTCTACCAAGTTCCCAAACAATTTTCTCAGTCACTCCAAAAGTGGACGGACAACCAGGGAGGTTAATCCTAGATTCCTTACCGGTGTACACCCTGAAATTAGAGACATATCCAGTCCTACTGTCACACAGCATATACAGCTTTATTCCATAGTGTGCCCTCTTACTAGGAATGTATTGCCTAAAAACCAAGCGGCCCTTGAACAACACCAAAGACTCATCCACTGCAATTTCTTTCCCAGGGGCATAAATCTCAGAAAATCGATCAACAAAGTGATCAAGGACAGGCCTAATCTTAAAAAGACGGTCACAGTCAGGGTGATCTTGTGGCAACGCTAAACCATTATCAACAAAATGCATCATCCGAAGCAGAAGCAAATACCTGTCACGAGTCATGACTGCCGGAAAAATAGATGTTGCCATCAAGGGACTGCTAGACCAATATGAAGACATTGATGGCTTCCTTAGCAAGCCCATCAAAAAAGTTAAACCCAAGAACTTCTTCATCTCTTCAACATTTGTGGGAGTCCACCGGGTAGCTCTAGAGTGTGGCTTAAGACTGGCACTGTTGTCCCTCAAAAACTGTTCGGCATACAAATTAGTCTGCTCAACAATCTGTGCCAAAAACACATCGTCCATAAACAACTGAAAAAAATTTACTGGCAAAAAGTTTTCAGTATTCACTCTAGACCCTGGAACACCAGTAAACTCTGGCAATGCCGGCTGCACCATGCCAGGGGCAACCCAGAGGTCATCACTTTCAAAGGGAAGCCTTGCAGCCCCAGACTGCAGCCCAGATGCCCCTTGCCGCACAACACCAACGGGAAGCCTTGCAGTCCCAGGCTGCAGCCCAGATGCCTCTTGCCGCACTACACCAACGGGAAGCCTTGCAGCACCAGGCTGCAGCCCAGATGCCTCTTGCCACACTATCGGCACATCAGTCTCCTCCTCTAACACAGGCACTTCATCCGCACTAAGAGTATCTTCATCATCCGATGACTCCATATGGAGAGACAACTCACTGCCAGAATCGTCCCCTGCCTCCTCTCTCTCAGATGCAGAGTCAGTCTCTGAACCAATATCAGAGGAAGACTCAAACAGCAAACCAACAACCTGCTGAGCAGTAATCCTGCGGCTAGCCATTATACTTACTAAGATAGAAGACTGCACAAACAAGTCAACAACAACCAACAATGTGCAAACCAAGTACGTAAAGATATGTGTACCTTTATCACAAAGATCAATGTACTAAAAAACTATACAATTCAATTACAAGAGACAGCTGCACTCACCAGAAACCTACTCTGCAGTGACACAGCAAAAACCAACGATATCCAACTAGAAAGAAGAAGAAAAAAAAAATTACTCACAAGACAACAAAATACACATCGAGTACCAATGCAAAAAGTTTTTGACACTCAAAAAACAAACATACTGCTATTATTACACCATTTGCAAAAAAAATTCATGCAGAGAAATCAAACACATTTACATTGTACAAAAAAGAGTCTCTTACCAAACTACACAAACAGCAGAACCACCATAACAACACGGCAAACTGAAAAGAGCAAAAGCCTTCACCTAGAACAAAAAAGTAAAAAAACAAAAAACATTACTATTGCAATTCACAAAAAATAAAACAATAAACATTACAACATGCTATGTTACTACCCAAATGGTCAATCAGGTTATGTTCCAGGTGGGGCAGAAAACAGCAGGAAAAAAAAAGGCTACTCTGTCCCGGGGCCGGTGGGCCAAATACATATTACAAAAATTGCCCCCTGGAAGCGACACTTGCCAAAGGGGTCACTTCCATTTTTATTTACACTAATTCCCTGGTGTCTAGTGGGCTTTTCTGCCCCCCCCCTGGGGCCAGACACGGAGCGAAAGTCGACCGATCTGCCCCCAGGGGGGGGGGCAGAAAAGTCTTCCAGAAAGGGGTCGCTTCCCAAATCAACAAAACAACATCCCTGGTGTCTAGTGGGCTTTTCTGCCCCCTCCCTGGGGGCAGAAAGGGACCGAAAGTGGACCGATCTGCCCCCAGGGGGGGCAGAAAAGTCTAAGCATAAATGTTTCCCCCTGGGAAGCGACCCTTGCCCAAGGGGTCGCTTCCCATTTTAAAAAAACGACATCCCTGGTGTCTAGTGGGCTTTTCTGCCCCCCTGGGGGCAGAAACAGACCAAAAGTGAACCGATCTGCCCGAAAAGTCTGTGCAAAAATTATTCCCCGAGGGAAGCGACCCTTGCCCAAGGGGTCGCTTCCCATCTCACTATAACGACATCCCTGGTGTCTAGTGGGCTTTTCTGCCCCCCCCCGGGGGCAGAAACAGACCGAAAGTGGACCGATCTACCCCCAGGGGGGGCAGAAAAGTCTGAGCAATAATTATCCCCCAGGGAAGCGACCCTTGCCCAAGGGGTCGCTTCCCATATCAATATATCGAAATTCCCTGGTGTCTAGTGGGCTTTTCTGCCCCCCCCTGGGGGCAGAAACGAACCGAAAGTGGACTGATCTGCCCCCAGGGGGGGCAGAAAAGTCTGTCACAAATTCTCCCCCAGGGAAGCGACCCTTGCCCAAGGGGTCGCTCCCAAAATGGCCAAATACGAGATCCCTGGGGTCTAGTGGGGGCATTCCTGTCCCACGATCGCGACGCTGTGCGCGATCGTGGGACAGGAATGCCCAGCATTGAGACATCAGGGGAGAGGAAATACTCTTTCCTCTCCCCCGATGCCTCAAGGCCTCGCAATTCCCCCCCCCCCCGCCACACCGGAGCCAAACACCTACCTGCTCCTGTTGGACGCGCTGGAAGAAATGAATTCCAGCGCGTCCAACGCTTCCTGATGACGCCGGCGCGCGCTGTGCGTGCTGACGTCATCAGGAAGCGTGGGGGGGCTCGGCAGCGGAAACTCTTCCGCTGCCATCCCCCTCTGTGGGGGCACAATCGATGCCCCAGGGGGGAGCGCCAGCGCTTCCCCCAGGGGCTGTGCTCATGACGGAGCGGTTCCGTCATGAGCACAGCTCAACCGATGCTCATGACGGAACCGCTCCGTCATGAGCATCGAAGGGGTTAAGGTAGTATATGAGAGTTTTATGTCCCAGGTAGCATAACTAAAATATGGCCTTTTTTAAGGATTAGTCCTGACTTAGTGGCCCCAAAGGCGTAGGCCAGGAGGAAGGAAGGAGGGTTCTCTGGGGAGGGGGCGGGAGGGACTCAGGTAGTTTTAGGGATAGGGTCATTGGGTAGGGAGCATTAGAGGGAAAAACAAAAGAAAATGTCCTCAATAACTAGATATCTCATATGGGGAGACTCCAATTCTGGTACGATGCAATGCATGTGAATTACAATCGACACGTACGGAATACCAGCCGTATGACCGAGCAGTAGGGAAAATAGTGAACCGGCCGGAAAACCGACGCGATTTTCACCGACCGAAATGAACCCGGAATGAACCCGACCGACACGGACCCGTGATTTCCGACCCGCGCAGTACGATGCAATGCGTGCAAAACCAGACCGACTCACAAGGAGAACAAGCCGCATGACCGACACGCACAAAAAACTGGGCCCACAAGTAACAGAGATCTCCACGAACGACGCGTATGAAACACAGAAGATAGGCAGTGAGAACGAGGCGTGGAAGCCAGCACGAGCCAACATCAGCATCCGTTTCCGTCAGCTGAACGTCTCCTTCATGCCTACAAAACCCAAAGGAAAAAAGACAAAAAAAGGACCAAATAAGCAATGACAAAGCCAATAAATATCAAATAAAAAAAACCTGGGACAAAGACACACCCACAACTCCAACTATATAAAGGACTACAATCACTACCATGGTCCCTTGCAAACAGGAGACAAAGCCAGCAGCAAACACCATTACACACCAACCACAGACACACTCACAACTCACCCATCACACAACTCACACACCATCAGCACTTCATCCAAAATCACACACACATACAGCCAGCAAAACCAACACCAACCCACCCTCACTTGCACCCTCACACACACATCCCTCACCACCACCACCCATCACCATGCCCCCAAAGAAGAATCCAGAGTTCACAGATAGTGAGTTAGAAATGCTGGTAGACGAGATCATCAGAGTAGAGCCACATTTGTTCGGTACATTGGTCCAAAACACCCCCGTGTCACAGAAAAACAAGATGTGGGCGAGGATTGTGGACAAGGTGAACGCTCAAGCACCAGCAAAGCGCACAAAGGACGATATCCAGAACAGGTGATATGACGTGCGCAGGAGGGTCAAGAAACTCATCGAAAAAGATCACGCCCTGAGTCAGTGCACCGGCGGTGGCCCTCCTGCCAAACCAGTCTACTTCAGGACCTGGGAGGAGAAGGTGCGGGACATCCTACCACCAGAGAGCGTTCATGGTCTAACAGACATACCAGAGCCTGGTGAGTACACAAACAACATACCCAAGATTGTGTGGCAAGGGGACAGTGAAACCATGCACCGCAAGCAAAGCTACAGTGACCAATTGATAATCATACCAAGATGTGTATGCCAGTCAGACAAACACAATACCTGCCATCTCATAGTGACTTGGAACTGTGTCATGACATGCACCAAGGTACAAACAAATAGAGCAAGGCAGTGGTACAAAGCTAAATAGACACTGCCACCACAAACACACTACCTTACAGTGCAGCTGACTGACAGGAAGGAATAGTGGGGATGCAGGTGAAGTTAGTGTATCCAAAAGCATGATGGGGTCTGTAGTCACAGATAATGTTCCCTCTCCTGATTGGCCCATCAATACCTCTCTGAAACACGCCCACATCACAGGGAGTGGAAAATGACTGACAAGATGGCTGACACCGGGTCCTGCTGTGGGGAGCACAAGGCCCTGGTAGGGCATGTGCGCAAATCAGAAGCAGGACACCACTGACTGACATCCTGAAAGACAACTTGCACGCCCTACAATGGAAGCACGCTTCATGATGGGATGTCTGGCCGGGTGGGAAGGAGGACTGACAGCTCTGACCATACTTACCAGCATGTGGAAACACACCCCCCCTCAACACCAACTCCACACAACTCACCGGGTAGAATAATAATGTGATTTATAGAGCGCGAACAGCTACCTCACAGGGAGGTGTCCCGGCGCTAGAAGAGGGGAACGTACCACAGAGGTCCAGGGGCAGGAGAGGGAGACCTAGCGAGGCTGAGAGAAGAGCCAAGTCTTTAGCAACTTCTTAAAGCAGGGTTCAGATGGAGCCTGCTGGATTGCTTGAGGTAGGGAGTTCCATAGCACAGAGACATTTGCTGAAAAGGTGCGACCACCAAGGCGCGCCTTTTTTGCTCGTGGGACAGCCAGCAGGATACGGACATTAGACCGTAATGCACGGTGTTGGGTATACCTAGGAAGGCGTTTTTTTAGGTAGAATGGGCAGGAGCCATGCAGAGATCTGAACGCGAGTGTCAGGGCTTTGAATTTTATCCGGTTGGCGACAGGCAGCCAATGCAGGGTTCGAAGATGCGGAGAGACTGACTGTTTGAATGGAATTCGCAGTAGCAGCCTCGCAGCCGCATTTTGAACTACCTGCAGTCTATGGATTAAGAATTTAGGGAGGCCCAGGTAAAGACCATTGGCGTAGTCCAGCCGTGAAGTGACAGTTGCGTGGACTACCATTTTCCTGCAACTCTCGGGAAGGAGTTTAAGAAATTTACAGAGGTTTCTTAATTTACTTAGGCAGCCGCCGGCCACTTGTTGGACATGGGAAGAGAAAGACATCTTATCATCCCATCTCACTCCAAGATTTTTTGCCGAATGACTGGGCAAGGGTGAGGGACCCATTTCCACCGGCCACCATAGCTCTGGGGCTGGGACAGGGCCTTTACCGAAGAAGATGACTTCGGTTTTATTGGCGTTTAATTTTAGTTTGTTGGTATTCATCCAGTGTGCAATGTCCTGGAGACAGCCTTTGAAATTTGCAAAAGATTCCTGTGTCATTTCTGTGTAGGGGAATACCAGCTGGGTGTCATCGGCATAAGAAATTGCCTTAACACCCCAGTTGGCAATGAGCGTGAAGAGGGGGGCCAGGTAGATGTTGAACAAAAGAGGACTGAGGGCTGAGCCCTGCGGGACTCCACAGTTGAGGGTTTTAGGTGTGGAAGAGATCGTCCCGAGTGCCACCTTCTGTGTTCTCTGAGATAGATAGGAGTTAATCCAGCTCAGCGCGTGGTCTTGAATGCCTATCTCTGCCAGTCGACAAAGTAATCTGGCGTGGTCCACCGTGTCGAAGGCGGCCGATAGATCCAGGAGTACCAGCATAGCTGAACTTCCTGCATCCATCGACCACCTCACTGACTCGGCCACCTCTAAGAGCGCCGTTTCAGTACTGAAACCGGGCCTTGACACACACCTCTGTGAAATATCAGCATAAGATACCCCGTACTGGGTGTTGCTGTGTGAAGCACAGGGGCTCTCTTTGGACTTGTAGCCAAACAAACACCAGGATTTCACAGTCAGCCATCTTGCCATTGCTGTCACATACCCTCACAGGGAAACACAGTCAAGAGGGAAGAAGTATGGGCATGCTGGGAAGGGGGGTGTAGCCAAGAGTATGATGGGAGTCGCAGTTACAGACAATCTACACCCACCCACATGGCCCAACAAGCATACACTGAACCATGCTCGCCTCACAGGGAGTGGGAAGGGACTGAAAAGATGTCTGACACTGGGCTCTGTTGTGGGGAGCACAAGGCCCTGCTGGGAAATGGGCAACAACAAACACCAGGACTTCACAGTCAGCCATCTTGCCATTACTGTCACACCCCCTCACAGGGAAGCAGAGTCAAGAGGGAGGAAGTATGGGCATGCTGGGAAGGGGGGTGTAGCCAAGAGTATGATGGGAATAGCAGTCAAAGACAATCTACACCCACCCACATGGCCCAGCAAGCATACACTGAACCATGCTCTCCTCACAGGGAGTGGGAAGGACTGACAAGTTGTCTACCACTGGGCTCTGTTGTGGGTAGCACAAGGCCCTGCTGGGAAATGGGCAACAACAATATCAAACTCTGTCCGTGACAAGCTGGAAAAAGCTGTGTACAGGCAGGTACCTTCTCGTACAGTAGAAAATGTCATGTTTGTGAACCATTGATGCCTGCAGAAACATAACTCACATTGTGTGTTTCTTCCAAACACAGGTGGTGCTTGGGACCCAGCACCAAATGAAGAGGATTCCCAGACTCTGGTGGACACTGAGCTCTCTGGTTTGACTCTGTCTCTGTCCTCTTCGGATGACGACGACCAACCTGGCCCCTCCGGTGTGAGTCATCATGCAGCACCAGTAGCATCAACATCTGCACCCCCTGTAACCATGCCTCCAGCATCTGGACACCGACAGGACACGCCCGCCAACACGGACAGACCAAGGCCACTGAACACCCACAGCACAGGGACACAGGATCCCCCGGAAGCTATAGCAAACACCACCATCAACACCACCCAAGGGGTCCCAGTGTCACCTGTGCGTCCCGACGCTGGTCTTGCCCATGTGGATAGGGGTGCTGGGAGGGGTGGGAGGCAGAGGGCGCACCTTGCAGAGGGGTCTGGACTGCATGATGACACCCAACTGGCACGCATCATAGATGCGTACCAGGATAGCACCGGAGGATTTGGCCAGGTAGTGGGGATCCTCAAGGACATGCAACAGGAGCAGGCTGCCCACCATGCCCGTATGGAGGCCAAGTGGGATGCCCTTACTGCGGTGCATCGGGACATACTCCAATGCCTCTGCCAGATCAACACAAACCTATCCACACCTCCCTGTGTGGCCACAACATCTGTTGCAACACCATCTGCCAGCGCCACAGGGAGGGAGTAGGACTCTGGCGGAGAGTCCCCTGCACCTGAGGATTTCCCCCCCAGGAAGAAGAGGGGTCGTCCGAAGAAGGACATGTGAGAGGCAGATGTCCCAGCACATCCCCCAGGGCCTCTAAACCTGTTCTGGACAATGTTCTTTGTGTGCAACCCGTTCACCTTGTTCAATCGCACACAACTCGCCCACATGACATGGCAGGTTCATGTTGGGCCAATGTAGCAGATGACTGTGGACTTTACTCTGGACATTTCATCTACCAGCACTTCCAACTCTAATGTGAACTTTGGATTCCAAAACCAATGTACAGCACCCACGATCCTGTGCACTTTCCTCACACATGTTCAAAAATAAACCCACCAGTACACCATACTTGCCTCTGTTGTGATTCCAAATTGTCATGCGTCATGGAGATGTCGATCTGCTACACAACACAGTGCATGCCAAATACTGCAACAATGTGACCAATGTTAGGTGAGTCATGGTGATGTGACACATGTGAGGGAGACACACCACTTTGGCAACACAACACATACTCACCATGGCCATGTTACTCATCACACACAATGATGTTGACCTGAAACACATAGGTATGCACAACCACAACACCTATCCACAGTCAGTGGTAACAAGTCTACAGGTGAGGTAAGCAAATGTCACACAGATGTGGGAAGACAGACAACGCACCTAACAAAGCATAGCGCAGGTTGATTACACATCAGCAAATGTTTATTCAAAAATAGTTGCACGGCAATTGTATGTTACAGTGGACACACGGTCACAGAGTGCCTGAGAATTGTTGTCCAGGGGTGTGTGGCACATCACTTGATGTCAATTGACTACTCCCACACTGGTGTCAGATTCTGGGTGTTGGGGGTCAGTGTTGAACAAACAACAGGCAAATTACCCTGTGAAAGACAGACACAAGACACAGTCAAAAGCACAGCAAAACAGGAGAGAAATGCAATACACATGCACAAAACATGTCACAATAAATCTACACAAAACAAGTTAGCAGTACTACCCTATTGTGGAGTACACACCACCTGAATGGACAAATCACTGCAAGTATCCAGTCAAGTGGCACACAGACACACTCAGACAGCAACAGAGCAGCCACAACACATTCCAGGATAACGCCATACATTGACATAACAACCCTGGAAACTCACATTCAGGTGAAGAAGTTGATGATGAACTGTGAGCGGATGTCACCCTCATCATCACTGGCATCTTGGCCCAGGCTGGGATCCTCCACTGGTGCCGGAGGTTGGTCATCGTCATCGTCATCCTGGAAGAGAGTCACCTTCTTCCGCACTGCCATGTTGTGTAGCATGCAGCATACAAGGATTATTTTGCAAACCTTTGCAGGTTCATATGGGAGGGCCCCTCCGGTCTTGTCCAGGCCGCGAAAGCGGCTTTTCAGGAGGCCGAATGTCCGCTCAATCACCATCCTGCTTCGACCATGTGTCTCATTGTAGCGCATCTTGGCTGGTGTCACAGGGTCCTGAGGGGTGTCAGCAACCGCGGCATGTTGGGGTATCCGGAGTCACCTACACACACAAAAATAAACAAGTAGCTGAGATTTGTAGGAGTGCGGAATACAACATTGACAAACACACACAATGATAAACAGCCAGTACACGCCGACAAGCCAGGCATGCTGAGCTGGCATCTGTGACATCAGCATTGCAATGCGACCACTCCTCATTATGTAGGCATCATCCGCAGAACCAGGTAACAGTGGACACACATGTGTGATACACATGTCTGCAAGACATGCTACCAGAGCATTGATCGAGTGGAAATGTTTCCTGTTACGGTATGCCTGCTCATGTGCCTGTGGTGGTATCAAGGCCACATGTGTACCATCAATAGATCCGATGACATTCGGCATCATCCACAGTGAATAAAAGGCATCCTTTATTTCAGGGAGTTCAGCTGGGCTAGGGAACTTGATGTACAGGTCAAGGAAATGCAACATCCCCTCCAAGACATCGCGTAGCACACGACTACACATAGTTTGCGACATACCACCTGCCGTAGCCACAGTGTACTGGAAGGTACCAGTAGCAAAGACGTGCAGTGCTGCCATCACCTTCACCTCTGGGGTCAGTGCTGTAGGGTATCTCCGGCCAGGTAGCAGATGTGGCGCCAACTGCTCCGCCAACTCCTCAATCAGTGGTCTGGTGAAGCGGTATCGTCGGATGCAGTCGCGGTCCTGCATGGTTGCAAGGTTTGGGAATGGTCGATGGACAGCTGTTGCCCTGCAGAACAGAGATGAACAAAGGAAGATTGTCAGTTCATCCACCCATGTGGCCATGACCAGGCTCAATATCACATTATAGATCATGACATTACACATTGTACTGAGGTGTGTGCTGTTGGGCATGGACCATCACCTCACATCTCAATTTCACATGTCCACATGAGTCCCATGTAGTGCAATGGCCAATCATCTGGCTGTGTCACCCGACCTATGTACGGCTGTGACGTTACAAACACACACCACAGTGACAAGTGAGGCCTGATGTCTCCCAGGAATCCCAGATCTTTGCCATGCGGATACCCAGGGTCCCTGTATTGCCACATTGACAATGCCATGGACATGGCGTATCACGCACACACCGCAAGGCAAGCATGAGTCCCACAGGTAGTGGCCACTGTTGTCCCTGCAGGCCCTACATGTACGTCTCTTAGACACATACACACCATCAAGGTTGCTGCATATACCACATGGATGTGGAGACTGTCTCCCATTGGGCACATTTGATCAGACACAACTGAGACACAACATGCACACAGACTGTGGGTGCACATCAGAATTGTGGCTACAGGTCTCACTGTGACGTACATGCCATCTCCCCCAGGACTCCGGGTGTATGTGACATGTCCTAAACATATCCAACATGAAACTGTGTCCGTGACTCATGCTCATTACTGTACATTTGCACATCACAGTGGTAATGTGAAAGACACACAAAGGATTCTGTCCCCATGTACACGTGCACAGCCTGGGAGTGGCTGAACAAAAGTGCCACCCAACAAACCAAATGTGCCCCCCCAACACACAGGGAATGCAGCCTTACATGCCATGGGACACTGTGTGGCTAATGCTGTAGTGTGGTAGGTGTGCACATGAGTCCCTGGCAAGTAATTGTGTGTTGAAGCCGTCAAATAGTCACACCAATGAGGTCTGACGCGGGTGACAATGCATACGCATTGCACGGTTCATGACCGAGCCGTGCGTATGCTTTGTCATTGACTGCAATGAGGTCTGACGAGGGTGACAATGCGTACGCATTGCACGGTTCATGACCGAGCCATGCGTACACTTTGCCATTGACTGCAATGAGGCCCGATGCGGGTGACAATGCGTATGCATTGCACGGTTCATGACCAAGCCGTGCGTACGCTTTGCCATTGAAAGCAATGAGGTCCGACGCGGGTGAAAATGCGTACGCATCGCACGATTCATGACCAAGCCGTGCGTATGCTTTGCCATTGACTGCAATGAGGTCCGACACGGGTGACAATGCGTACGCTCTGCACGGTTAATGACCGAGCTGTGCGTACGCTTTGCCATTGACTGCAATGAGGTCCGACGCGGGTGACAATGCGTACGCATTGCACGGTTCAAGACCGAGCCGTGCGTACGCTTTGCCATTGACTGCAATCAGGTCCGACGCGGGTGACAATGCGTACGCATTACACGGTTCATGACCAAGCCCTGCGTACGCTTTGCCATTGACTGCAACGAAGCCCGACGCGGGTGACAATGCGTACGCATTGCACGGTTCATGACCGAGCATTGCGTACGCTTTGCCATTGACTGCAACGAGGCCCGACGCGGGTGTCAATCCGTAGGCATTGCATGGTTCATGACCGAGCCGTGCGAACGCTTTGCCATTGACTGCAATGAGGTCCGACGCAGGTGATAATACGTACGCATGACCAAGCAGTGCGTACACTTTGCCATTGGCTGCAATGAGGCCCGACGCGGGTGACTATCATGCATGCACGTCGGGCAGGCATGGTCCGAGCCAGGCGTATGCCTTGGCCAATGAATCGTATGGAGACGGGTGCATGTGTATTTTCAAAATACGCGTTGTACAGTCAGTTGACCGAGCCGGACGCACCCATTGGCTCTGGACTGTCATGGAGACGGATGCGGATTCAAAACTTGTACGAGTTGTGCACTGGAAATTCAGTAGGATGACTACAACAATGTTGCAATTACTAGTGTTTCATGAAGGTGAAGATTTGAACGATGCAGAAGGCGTGTACGAGTCGTACATTTCCATGGATTGGCCAGATTCATAGAATGCAATCGTGTTGGACCTATCACTTGGGACACATGGCACAGATTCTGCCTCTGCAGCACAGATATAAGGCTGGCTGGCCCTCAGGGAGCTCACTTGCCTGCACTACATGCTCCTGGACCACATCCCTTCTACCACTGCTGCTGTCTCTGCATCCTCTGGCTCCTGCTATGGCAAGTACTCTGGAGAGGGCCCCAGCCTTCACTGAGGAGGAGACCCAGGCCCTGCTGGACGGGCTCCTTCCACAGTTCAGCAAGCTGTATGGGAAACCAGGGGAGCAGGTGAGGATGCAGTCCACTGCCTTCCTAATTGTGCATGTTGTCTGACTAGCAGTACTAGCAGTGTGTACACCAGTGGCAAGCATTCTGACTGACTACTTTCATCCCCCAAAATGTGTAAGTACATGTAATGAACAGGTGCTCTGCTGCTAAAGTGCATTAGTGCAAGCTTAAACTTCCCAGGCATTGTTAACATGTCAGACATGCAGGTGATTTTTCCTCCCCCATGGTTGCACTACCTGTGTAACTCATTTCCCTTTGTGATGATGACATGTATATCCAAATGTGTGCATCACAAATATGGGGCATGTGTGTTAATGTACTTTTAACTTTCTCATCCTCACAGGTTGATGCCAACCAGAAGCAGGAGATTTTGCTGACCATCGCCCGGGCAGTTCGTTCGGTGGGGGTCAACAAGCGCCGGATCCGCAACTGTCAGAAGAGGTGGCAGGACCTTCGGGGATGGACCCGGAGGATAGCTAGAGTCCAGCTGAAGCTGTCACCTCCACGCAGGAGGGGCAGACACTGGACCCTGACCCCCCACATGTTCCAGATCCTGGCGGTGGTCTTCTCTTGACCTGGATAGGAAGCTGAAGGCCAGACAGCAGAAAGAAGAGGGCAAATCAATGCCTAATCTGTGTACTATGTCTGACATTCTAATTGCAGTCTTTTAGCCTGGTCATACTTCTACATTATGTAGGTCTTGTAGTCCAATACTCAGGTCCCTCAATTGTGTGATGCACCCTCCTCATCTGTTCCACAGGTGTGGCCCCTACAGTCTGTTGCTTATGTCACTAGGGCACTATGTCCCTGCAGTCAGCTAGTCAGCTATGCTTCAGCTACTGGACAGCATCTGTTCCCGTGACTCTGTTGTGTGTTTCATGGGTGGTTCAATTGTTTCCCCAATGCCTGGGATCTGACATGTGATCTGTGTGTGCCCTTGATATGTGTTCCAATTGCTGGTCTGACTCGCCACATGTGGCTGGGGTATTTCACACCTACTATAGTGGATTCACCTTATACTGTTTTGATAGGCCGTTAATGGTTAGCATGCTCATTTTGGAAAGTTAAATGATTCTAAAGATGAGTATTTGTGACACAGTTACCATACATAGCGCCATATCAAGGATACTGTAATACAAGGTTTTTTGGTTTTCACACCACTTAAAGATGGCCGACATGGTTTCTCCCGTTTTTGAGTCGATGATGTGCTGAGTCGCAGGTGTTTGCGCGCAGTTCACAATTGGGGGCCGCCCCGCCCACTTCCTCGAATCGGTGGATATTTCGGCACACACTTTAGCTGATTGTAGCCATCCGGTTCCACCGGCGGAGGGGTAGGTCTCACTTTTGGATTCCGTCCTAACCAGGTGAGCCTTAGCTTATTCATGAGCGGTCCCGGCCCCCCCTTTTTTGTAATGTCACTGAGGTTCTGGCTATGAGTGAGAGGTGGCGATATATGGCGGTAAGCAAGTACTTTGAACCATGAGTTAACCACCCAGAGTACGAGCCGCGTACACAGGGAGACGATCCTCCCGCACCCTCTATCCTGGAACCCAACATAGTGGTGTTTCTTAAACGACTAAACTGACAGGGGGTGCGTTGGCTCTCCGGTGTTCCGACTTATTTGAGGGCCTTTGTTCAACTCTTCTCAGGTTTTGGTGTTCCGCTTGCATTACGCTGCCCTCCACGCCACCTACCTACGATTGTTTTTCTATCACAGGTATTTTCCTGAATCTATTTGTGTTTGCTATTAATTGGTGACTTCTTCAACCATTTTGTCCCTATAGTACACTACATGATAGGTGTCCCCAGACCCGCCGGCAAACCGCTGAGGCATAACTCCTACAACACTAGGCGAGTCCATTTGCCACCATCCCCATGACTAGTCTGAGCCCTGTTTTTAATTTCTTTACTATGAGCTCACTGTAAGCCTCCCAAGAAACGTTGATACTTTAGTTATGCGACATTGTAAAGCATGAATGCTCATACTTAGGGTCTTTTATTTTACATCAAATAATTGCAGTATTGAGAGAGTCGTTACTGCTACAATGTCTACACAGATTTATACGAATATGTTTCTGAGTATTTATTATTACTCTTCTATAGGTCGTCCTCCATCGCTGTAGTCACTTTTCCCACAGTTCGATCATTTGGGAGGTAGGTGTTTCCACCTCGCCATGATGTGCAGATGCATTTTATTTGGTCCTGAAGAATTGCCATTCGATCCTCCTGACGAGCGAGGCAAGAAACATGTTGACCGATATAATTACGAGTAGAGCGTAAATATCCTGATTTATCACAGTCACATATACACCACTCTACCTTTATTTTAATGAGGCAGGGAACCTATCTGAATAAAGGTCTCTTATTGGATTCCCTTACCTTTTTTAATCACTGCACACACTTATTCACCATATCTACTCACATTGGGCCCCTCACCCCCACTACACCATACGGCGTGGAACAAAAGATCTCCGCCAAAGAGCCCCACATTGGGTGCCCGTTGGGTATTGCAGCGCCGACCCGACGAGGAGCAGGCCCAATGATGAAGCATGACACCTAGCTGGCTGGGTGTGTGAGGGCCCTAGTTCCCAATGGAGGAATTTCCCCATCCCCTTGTAGCATTAGTTGGACCACCCCCATAGTAATAGTTATCCGGGCTCTCTTACCTGCTCAAGACTCTCATAAGGAACTTCATACCCTCCTTTTTTTCAGTTGTCATGGGCATGTATGTTGGACCTTTAAAGCCCACTTGGCCCCCCTTTTTGGTTAAAGTATTTCAAACAAACCCATGCAGTAGGGGACTCCAATTTGTGGGCCTCAGGAGTATGTATATCAAGTATGTCACACTTGCTTAGCCACCTGACTACTGTCCAGGGCCAAACACTGTTTCACGTAGACCTGGGCAGTCATGCCTCCTCAAGGGCATTTAGAGACACTCTGTAATCCCACTCCTGTGTATCAACTTACGGGTTGTGCTTAGTGACATGTGTCTTCAGGTGACTGTGAGAGACAAGACCTGTGTGACATATAGATGTGTGATCATCTGACAGGGCACAATGGTGTATGCAACTGTGTACTTCAGGCAGCTGGGTTACATGTACGGCAGACTGTGATGTGCTAATGTACATGGAGTTGGGTTTGCAGAGACTCATATGTCTGATTTGCATGATGTGGGGTCTTCTGGGTCCTCGATATGTTGTTTGCAGGGGATGGGCAAGTGCACTTGTCATCTGCAGAGTTTGATTTACCCCTGAGCTATGATTGTGACACAGTGCATACTGTTGTTGTCTGGATGCCCAGCCCCTGTGACAGGAGACAGTGTTGACTGACTTTCCAGGCATGCCAGTGCAATGGTATTTAATTTTCTATGAGTGAGTGTGTTCAAGTTTGCACCATGCACCCCATTGTGGCATTGACTATCAGGACATGAGAACTTCATAGTGTGTGTTGCTGGCATGCCTTCCAAGCATGTGAAATGAGTCTCTGCCCATCCCTTCATCCGGACACCTGTACTGAGTCAGTGGCAAGAGATGTGCTGTGTGTATAGTGACATACTCCTACATGTTCACTTGCGTGTCCAACTGATGTGTGGGTGGTGCATGTCGGGACATTGGGGTATTAGCATCCAACATGCAACAGACATATGGGTGCAAGTCAAGGAGGGATATGTGTGCCATGAATGATGTTGAGAATGACAATTGGCTTATCCTAAACAGTGTTGGCACTTTGAGCAGTGTTCAGCTGATGATGCCACGGCTTGCACTGTGATGTGATATACTCACTGTGGTGTATGCAGTCAGTGCAGATGACTGATGTTGTTCTCTTTCTTCCTATTCCTATCCAGATATATCCACGGCCACAGGAGGGGACAGCTCCACGGACCAGGAGGAGCCACAGAGCCTGACAGGGACAGAAGGAGAGGAGTCGGGGGGACCCAGTGGCACGGAGGGTTAGTGGAGCCACACGAGGAGTCGTCAGCACCATCCCCCCCAGCTGAGGGCCACAGCAGCTCTGAGGATGACAACCCTTGTGGAGGCGGGTGTCAGCAGCAACCAAACCCCAGCTAGTGAAACTGTCCCTGCCACCGCCCCCACCACCACTATCAACACCCTCCCATTGGCTCCCATCCCAGAGGTCCGTGGAGGCTCCCGTGTTCGGGAGCATGTCTCCTTTGTGCCAGGCACTGCACCGCCTGCCCATGTGTCCCCTGCTGCCCTCAGTGAGGAGTCTGTGGACTTACCTAGACAGATCCATTTAGGGCAGATATCGATGCTGTGTGTCCTCCATGCACACACCACTCTGTTGACGCAACTGGTGTCGTTCATGGAGGGCATTTCATCGGGCAAGTCTGGTCTACAGAGGACCAATCAGTCTGTGGCCTCCTCCCTGATGGCAGTAGTGTCCCTCCTCCAACAGTCCTGCACCCTTCCTACCCCTGCACCACCCACGATTCCTAGCAGCCTACCTATCCCAAGCACACACGCACACCTGCACATTCTCACAAAGCCACAGACACGGGCAGCACATAAACACCCAAACCAAGGGCTAGACTTGCACACAAGCAAGCGCAGGGGACTGATACCACACTCACAGGGGATCGTTTGCAGACACACACACAGTCATCCACAACCAACCCGAAGTCCTCCGAAACCTCCCCCTCCCAGCCCCCTTCCCTTGCCTCACATGCAACCCCATCTCCACAGAAGCTATTCCTCTGTGACCTTGGCCTCTTCCCCACCGACCCAGCAGATCCAGATTACAATGGGAAGAGGAAGTCGCCACACACAGGGGGGAGTGACCCTCACTCCCAGACACCCTCCCCTAGGCGCAGTCAGACTGAGACCCCCACCCGCAAGTGCCCCTGGAGCCGGAAGAGCAAGACCCCACTGCTGCCACGCAGCTCCAAGGCAAAGTCTCCATCCTCCATCCCCCAGGCCACCACTCCAGAGGTTCCATCGCCACACCCTGTCCTGGGTTCCCCCACCCACAGATACACCATCCCCAAAATGCTGAGGCCCTCCCCCCTACCACTTGCTCCTCCACACCCAGTCAGACAGTTAGTGCTATTGATGTGGGGACCGTGTCCCCCCTCTGTCCTGCCGACCTCACCTGCACCCCATTCCGCTCACATGGATTTAGGCACTGCAGTGGAGTCCACGACCACCCTGTCTGACTTGGGCACTGCAGTGGGGACCCAATCCACTCCATCTGACCTGCCGACTGAAGTTGTGCCGGCACCCACCCCATCTGACTTGTGCCCCACAGTTGTGACTGCACCCACCACTTCAGTCAGCTCCACTGCAGTTCCAAGTGACTCTCCTGAATCCACCACCCCTTCACTGCCTTCTTCTGCTGCGCCCTGATCCTGTCCCTGTGGTGCCTAGCCTGCCCTCATGTATGCCCCCCCGAGGTTATGTCCCCTGTCCTTCCAGTGCAGGCAAGCAACGTGTGACAGTTGTCACTCAAGTTCACTCCTTGTAATTTGATGATGGACTGGCCATTGGCCTTTTGTTTTAACGGACGTTTCAATTTTCATCTGCTGAATAAAGCTTTTTTCTTTATCTTTGTGAACTTGATTTAGCTGTACATTAGGTTGATGATGTTTAGCATGCCCTTGCACCTGTAATGCTTGGTTTCCAATGTTGAATACTGAGGTGTTGATGTGAGGTACTCCATGTGGTCCATGAGATATGTATCCTATGCTGGTCGGTATCCATGTCATCCTCTGCAGCTAACTGTGTGTGTCATGATCAACAATTTTTAGACATCTCTGTGAACATTTTTTTTGCATGGTCACATCTGTGGCTTGCACCCATGCACATATGTTGTGCTTTCCATTGTCCAATTTGTCTATTTCCCTGACTTTGGGTGCATCTCCACTGGACCTACAGGTGGCGGGCATAATTGGTATAGAAGCAACTGGGTCCTCTGTGCAACTTGCTGTACATATGTGTTGAGTATGTGCAGATGACTTAGGGGAGACTCGCGTACCCAGGCTGTTGTGACCAGAGCCTTCATTAGGTGGTAACTGATGGCTGAGTGCTCAAGTGTTCTGCAGACATGAGTGAGACGTGCTGTGAATATGTGTGGCACAGCTGGGCTTCCACAGGAGTTGGGTCCCCCCAAGTAAGTGTGTTGTCCCGTGACATAGCCTGGGCCCATGGTGTGTGGTGTATGAGCATGTGTGTGTGTCCACATCCCTTTTCATACACAGGCAGTGTTCCCTTGATATGTTCCTGTTGTTGATGCTTGCTGAGTGGTACTGTGTCCATCCCACAACTTTGCCATGGGCTACCAGATGTGTGGGTGCATGACACACTACTGTTAATTGGTGGTTCATCATTGGGATTTGTCTGTTCTGAGTGGTGATGATGTGGTCAGATGCAGATGGGACACAGTCAGGGTCCCCCAAGGCACTTGTTTGTTCGCAATATCATGTAATTGTCCCTAGGTGGGACCTTTCAGTGATTGAGACATGTGTATGTGTGACTTCTCCCACTTGTCCGGTTCAGGGCTGCAATGTTTGCAGGTGTCAGCATGTGTGCCTTGTGGTTCTCCTTGGGTGATGCATTGCCCTGGGACTGTGGCAGGTATTCGGAAGGTTATATGAGCTTTGACGTCATGGCCATGTACCGCATACTGTGCAGTATGTCTGTCATTCACCAGGGTTGTAAACTGTCCTTGTGCGATGAGTCTGTGCACCTTAGTTCCTCCCAACATTCCTGTATTTGTCATCGGTGCATGGCATGTGCAATTTCACCTGTCCATGTGGGCTTCACAGATGCACATTGTTGCAGTTCAGGGTGTGTGGTGTTGAGGGTGGACTGATGTAAATGTTTGCATGGATGGGCCCCTAGCTACCGTTTGTCCATGGATGACGGGCCATGCTGAGTGATTTGTGTTTGTGTAGGTGTGATGTACGTTTGTAACACAGGACACATGTCTGGGTTTCCCAGTTTGCACGACATCTTCCTTTGTCATCACAGTGGAGTTGTCATGCATGCTTGTCTCACCCCAATGTCTGGTCCCTGGGGGTAGTGCTGTTGTGTGTCAGTCTCTTGCTGTGTTAGTTGGTGTTCATTCCAGCTTGTGTCACATATGTCTTTTGTGCTCCCTCTCATCTCACAATGCCTGATTGCCCACTAAGGGTGTCCCAATGATGGTTTACTTTTGTATGGCACTGTGTCCACATCTGTGTCACTGTGGTTCAGCCCCCCTCATGTGTTGTGTAGTTGCCTGGGGATACTGAGACACACACACACACACACACACACACATGTTGTGTCAGATGTGCAGTGTGAGGTTGCCTGTGTTTGTGCATCTGCATCAGTGCATTGTTATTGCTGTTGTGGGCCATTGTCCGGATGCTGTTTCTGTGATTTTCCCTGCAGTCCCTGTGAGTCATATCACATCATTGTGCACATTCATCCTGGTTGTTAGGTGCCATTGCTGGCATGGAATAGGAGTTTGTGAGCTGACACCTACAGCCTACACAGGTTGTTTTGATTAGTGTGTCTGTTTTCGAGATGTGTGTATGCTTTGTGATGGTCACTTCTGCTCTTGTGTCATTGTACCCTGTATGCATTGTCAGCCCCCATGTGTGGTGCTTATCTGCACATGGCCGGCAGTATGTTTTGTTTTCACTGCACTGTTAGCCTCACCACATCTCTGTTGGTATGGGACACAACCACTAGTTTGCCCCAGAAGTGTTTAATGTGTTGGGAGCAGGGATCATACATGCTGTTTGTTATTTGCAGCTTTGACGATGATGACACTTACCTTTTGGTCACTGTGATGAGGGGGATTTAGACCCCATCACCACAATGCTCGACATTTGCTGCAGTTTGGAACCCTACACTTAACTTTTGTTCTACACAGTGAGGGGGTGTTATTTTTACATTGACACAGTGCTATAGTGATGCTTGCCTTGTGTAGGGCACACTCATTTGTTGGTCACACATGTGCTGTTAGTTACACTGTATGTTTGAAGTCATAATCACTGTTGTGGGCATTTGTCACAGACTACACACTGTTGTCATGATGTTAGCGGGGATGTATTTTGCTGACATACCTAATATTGGAGTATGATGGATGTGTGGCGCATCACCCATCCTATGAGTGAGGGTGGCAGGGGTGATGGGCAACATAAGCCCTAGGGGTGGGGGTGGCAGTAGTGCTGGGCAACAGGTCCCCTATGGGTGAGGGTGGCAGGGGTGATGGGCAACATAAGCCCTATGGGTGGGGGTGGCAAGGGTGTTCGGCAACATAAGCCCTATGGGTGGGGGTGGCAGGGGTGATGGGCAACATGAGCACTATGGGTCAGGGTGGCAGTAGTGATGGGCAACAGGTCCCCGATGAGTGGGGGTGGCAGGGGTGATGGGCAACATGTCCCCTATGAGTGGGGGTGGCAGGGGTGATGGGCAACATAAGCCCTAGGGGTGGGTGTGGCAGGGGTGATGGGCAACAGGGCTCCTATGGGTGGGGGTGGCAGTAGTGATGGGCAACAGGTCCCCTATGAGTGGGGGTGGCAGGGGTGATGGGCAACATAAGCCCTAGGGGTGGGTGTGGCAGGGGTGATGGGCAACAGGTCCCCTATTGGTGGGGGTGGGGGTGGCAGTAGTGATGGGCAACAGGTCCCCTATGAGTGGGGGTGGCAGCGGTGATTGGCAACATGTCCCCTATGAGTGGGAGTGGCAGGGGTGATGGGCAACATAAGCCGTATGGGTGGGGGTGGCAGGGGTGATGGGCAACAGGTCCCCTATGGGTGGGGGTAACAGTAGTGATGGGCAACATGAGCCCTGTGGGTGGGGGTGGCAGTAGTGATGGGCAACATGAGCCCTATGGGTGGGGGTGGTAGTGGTGCTGGCCATACAACCCCTACGATGGCCTGTTGTTAGTGGCCAGGATGTGGATCCCCTGTGTATGTGTGCCATTTTGCGGGTATGTGTCGTTTGTTTGTGTGGTAGGTGTCTGACTTACCATCTGCGCCGGTTCCTGACCCGGTCATAGAAGTAGAGTACTGGTATGACCTGTGCGATGGTATTCATGATGTGTTCGTGTCATACACGCTGCTTGTTGCTCCGTCTCGTACCCGTTGCAAGCTGGTCCGTCTCGTAGCCATGGATTGATTTGTGGCGCGAATTGTAGCTAATATGCTTGTTTTCCGGATGCTGTGACGTGCCGTACGTGGCGACCCGTCCGGCGCATAGGAAGTATGCATTGTACTTGTCACGGTGCAGACGGTAAGTCAGACACCTACCACACAAACAAATGACACGTACCCGCAAAATGACACACACACAGGAGATCCACATCCTGGTCACTAACAACAGACCACCATAGGGGTTGTATGGCCAGCACCACTACCACCCCACTCATAGGGTTTATGTTGCCCATCACCCCTGCCACCCCCACTCATAGGGGACCTGTTGCCCAGCACTACTGCCACCCCCACCCATAGGGCTCATGTTGCCCATCACTACTGCCAACCCCACACATAGGGGACCTGTTGCCCATCACCCCTGCCACCCCCACTCATAGGGCTTATGTTGCACATCACCCCGGCCACCCCCACTCATAGGGCTCATGTTGCCCATCACTACTGCCACCCCCACCCATAGGGGACCTGTTGCCCATCGCCCCTGCCACCCCCACTCATAGGGCTTATGTTGCACATCATCCCTGCCACCCCCACTCATAGGGCTCATGTTGCCCATCACTACTGCCACCCCCACCCATAGGGGACCTGTTGCTCAGCACTACTGCCACCCCCACCCATAGGGGACCTGTTGCCCATCACCCCTGCAAACCCCACTCATAGGGCGTATGTTGCACATCACCCCTGCCACCCCCACTCATAGGGCTCATGTTGCCCATCACTACTGCCACCCCCACCCATAGGGGACCTGTTGCCCATCACCCCTGCCACCCCACTCATAGGGCTTATGTTGCACATCACCCCTGCCACCCCCACTCATAGGGCTTATGTTGCCCAGCACTACTGCCACCCCCCCCCCATAGGGCTAATGTTGCCCATCACTACTGCCACCCCCACACATAGGGGACCAGTTGCCCATCACTACTGCCACCCCCACTCATAGGGGACCTGTTGTCCAGCACTACTGCCACCCCCACACATAGGGGACCTGTTGCCCTTCACCCCTGCCACCCCCACTCATAGGGGACCTGTTGCCCATCACCCCTGCCACCCCCACCCATAGGGCTTATGTTGCCCATCACCCCTGCCACCCCCACCCATAGGATGGGTGATGCGCCACACATCCATCATACTCCAACATTAGGTATGTCAGCAAAATACATCCTCCTTAACATCATGACAACAGTGTGTAGCCTGTGACAAATGCCCACAATAGTGATTATGACTTCGAACATACAATGTAACTAGCAGCACATGTGTGACCAACAAATGAGTGTGCCCTACACAAGGCAAGCATCACTATAGCACTGTGTCAATGTAAAAATAACACCCCCTCACTGTGTAGAACAAAAGTTAAGTGTAGGGTTCCAAACTGCAGCAAATGTTGAGCATTGTGGTGATGGGGTCTAAACCCCCCCTCATCACAGTGACCAAAAGGTAAGTATCATCATGGTCAAAGCTGCAAATGCCAAACAGCATATATGATCCCTGCTCCCAACATATTAAACACTTCTGGGGCAAACTAGTGGTTGTGTCCCATACCCACAGAGATGTGGTGAGGCTAACAGCACAGTGAAAACAAAACATACTCTCGGCCATGTGCAGACAAGCACCACACATGGGGGCTGACAATGCATACAGTGTACAATGACACAAGAGCAGAAGTGACCAACACAAAGCATACACAAATCTCGAAAATAGACACACTAATCAAAACAACCTGTGTAGACTGTAGGTGTCAGCTCACAAACTCCCATTACATGCCAGCAATGGCAGCTAACAACCAGGATGAATGTGCAGAATGATGTGATATGACTCACAGGGACAGCAGGGAAAAATCACAGAAACAGCATCCAGACAATGGCCCACAACAGCAATACCAATGCACTGATGCAGATGCACAAACACAAACAGGCAACCTCACACTGCACATCTGACACAACATGTGTGTGTGTTTGTGCCTCAGTATCCCCGGGCAACTACACAACAAATGAGGGGGGCTGAACCACAGTGACACAGATGTGGACACAGTGCCATACAAAAGTAAACAATCATTGGGACACCCTTAGTGGGCAATCAGGCATTGTGAGATGAAAGGGAGCACAACAGACACATGTGACACAAGCTGGAATGAACACCAACTAACACAGCAAGAGACTGACACACAACAGCACTACCTCCAGGGACCAGACATTGGGGTGACACAAGCATGCATGAGACCTCCACTGTGATGACCAAGGTAGATGTCGTACCAACTGGGAAACCCAGATATGTGTCCTGTGCCACAAACGTACATCACACCTACACAAACACAAATCACTCAGCATGGCCCGTGATCCATGGACAAACGGGAGCTAGTGGCCCATCCATACAAACATTTACATCAGTCCATCCTCAACACCACACACTCTGAACTGCAACAATGTGCATCTGTGAAGCCCACATGGACAGGTGACATTGCACATGCACCCATGACAAACACAGGAATGTTGGGCGGAACTAAGGTGCACAGACTCATCACACAAGGACAGTTTACATCCCTGGCGAATGACAGACATACTGCACAGTATGCGGTACATGGCCATGACGTCAAAGCTCATATAACCTTCCGAATACCTGCCACAGTCCCAGGACAATGCAGAGCCAAAGGAGAACCACAAGGCACACATGCTGACACCTGCAAACATTGCAGCCCTGAACCGGACAAGTGGGAGCAGTCACATACACATGTCTCAATCACTGAAAGGTACCACCTAGGAACAACTACATGATATTGTGAACAAACAAGTGCCTTGGGGACCCCTGACTGTGTCCCATCTGCATCTGACCACATCATCACCACTCAGAACAGACAAATCCCAATGATGAACCACCAATTAACAGTAGTGTGTCATGCACCCACACATCTGGAAGCCCATGGCAAAGTTGTGGGATGAACACAGTACCACTCAGCAAGCATCAACAACAGGAACATATAAAGGGAACACTGCCTGTGTATGAAAACGGATGTTGACACACACACACGTGCTCACACAACACACACCATGGGCCCAGGCTATGTCACAGGAGAACACATCCGTGACATAGCCTGAGGGGACCCAACTCCTGTGTAAGTCCAGTTGTGCCAAAAATAGTCACAGCACGTCCCACTTATGTCAGCAGAACACTTGGGCAGTCAGCCATCAGTTACCACACAATGAAGGCTCTGGTCACAACAGCCTGGGTACGTGAGTCTCCCCTAAGTCATCTGCACATACTCAACACATATGCACAGCAAGTTGCACAGAGGACCAAGTTGCTCCTATACCAATGATACCCACACCTGTAGCTCCATTGGAGAGGCGCCCAAAGTCAGGGAAATAGACAAATTGGACAATTTGCATGGGTGCAAGCCACAGATGTGACCATGCAAATGAAATGTTCAGAGATGTCCACAAATTGTTGATCATGACTAGGCCTGGGCCAAAATTCTGTTCCGTTCGCGGAAATTGCGATAATTTGGCATTTTCGCGTTCCGCGGAAAGCGCGAAAATGTCAAAATTTCAGCATTCCGCAGCTTAGCGATAATTTGTTTCTTGCTCGCGCTGTAAAAAAATACATTCTTGCGTGCGTGCGCGCGATCGCCTTACCTGGATCCCCGCGTTCGTTGACAAGTTTTCCCGACCCGGTCGCGTTCTCCATGAGATGTTGGATGTTGATAGCCATTTTACGCTGTCTCGCGACAGTTCGCGCCCGCATTAACGTCATTTGTCGCGCGTACACGTCATTTGTCGCGCGATCACGTCTTTCTTCTCGCGATCATGCACCGCGAGAGAATAAGATTGAGATCTCGAACACGTCATTCTCCACCGCGAGCCAGAGAGTGAGGACGCGGGCACGTCTAATCGAACGCGAAAAGGAGAAAGAGACCCCGAACACGTCACATCCAACGCGACAGGGAGCGAGAGTACGCAATCAAGTCATTTTCGACACGCAATCGACATCCGGCGGAAGTAATGTGAAGCTCGAGAACGCGAACATGTGAAATTTTCAATTTGGAGAAGAATATCAGCTCTAGCAGCATGAAACCCTCTGCAAAAGATGATTTTGGATGAAAACAACTCCTCAGATTGACATTTGTCTGTCCTTTTTTGTGCAAGGAGCCCTTTTTTTAAAAGGTGGGGAGAGGGAGGAAGTGACACAGAATCTCCAACTTCCTGTTCCTGTCCAGCAGGCTCCTCCCAGTGCTTTGTCCATCTCCTGCTCATTCTGCCTTTGGATTTTGAGCTGGAAAGATCACTCTTTTTGTCTGCTGCATCATTGCAATTGGATTTGAGGATTTTTTGATTTGGATATTTTACAAGTAAGTGGTTGTTGTGTCTGTTTGATTGGGGGCATTGCAGTTCTTGTAACTACAATTTATTTGGTAACTATCATTATTCCTTTTTTTTTAAATGTTGTGGGTAGTACTAGTCAGTAGTAGGCCCGAGCAGCATGGGCATGGCCTATGGGTGTGTGTGTGCATGATGAAGCAACTGTTCCTTTAGTGTTTTTTGAATTTGTTTTATTTTCAAGCATCATTTAAGGGCATGGATGGCATTGGATTGAGTGGGGGAAGTGTGTTTTTTGGGGGTGGCCTTTGTGATGTTGTTGGGCCTGGCCATGTGGCTGGTGGCCATTTTGAAGCCTAGGCCTGCAAGCTTGCCTGGCCTTGTCTGCCAACAGGCCTGCTTTTTCATCCACTAGGATCAGAGCAGGTAGCCACAGCTTCATTAATCAAGTGTTTTCTGTGTGGTCTGTTGAATTTAGACATCATTTAGGGCATGGATGGCATTGGATTGAGTTGGGGAAGTGTGTTTTTGGAGGGTGGCCTTTGTGATGTTGTTGGGCCTGGCCATGTGGCTGGTGGCCATTTTGAAGGCTAGGCCTGCAAGTTTGCCTGGCCTTGTCTGCCAACAGGCCTGCTTTTTCATCCACTAGGATCAGAGCAGGTAGCCACAGCTTTATTAAACAAGTGTTTTCTGTGTGGTCTGTTGAATTTAGACATCATTTAGGGCATGGATGGCATTGGATTGAGTTGGGGAAGTGTGTTTTTTGGGGGTGGCCTTTCTGATGTTGGTTGTCTTAAAGACATGCTTTTGTTGTATGTGTCTGGTGTGTTGGTGTGCAATGCATGCACCCTGCAGACCTTTTTGGGGCCTGTGAATGTTCGTATTTTCATTTTGCATTAAAAAGGCAGAGCAGTGTGCTTTAGCATGCAGCCTTTACCTGGCTTTTATAGGCCTTTTGTCAGCTCCTGGTGTTTCCCAGGCCCCCTGCTTGTTTGTGTTTTGTGAGTGTCCATGTGGCTGGTGGCCTTATTTTGCGTTTGGACTGGGAGTTATTATTGTCCTGCTTTTGCCATAGGCCTGCATGGTTTTCCTATTGGCTATTTGGCTTACTGCTTCCATCCATCCACTCCATTTGCCGGCAGCAGCTCCATGGATGCCGAGATTCTCAAAAAATGTAATGGCAAATAGGGTCCACCCCACATTTTTATTTTGGTGGTTATTATTAACTTTCCTATCCTTCCTGAGAGTGTAGTGTGTGACATAGCCCTTGTTAAAAAAAATAATAATAAATGGCTAGACTATATTTTTTTGTTTGCACTAGTACAGTACTAAGTAATTGAATCACAACAACAAATGCAACATTTCACCGATGTTCTTCTCCTGGCTTATTTGGTTTCAGGTGCACAAAAGACAGAGGAGGCGGTGTCATCAGCATCACCCGGCTACCCGTTGTACTGCCAGCCAGACAGAAGTCCTGCTGCGCATCACGTCCACGTGTGACCAGAGCTTGTTGTGCATCTGCATCTTGCCTGACATCTGAAGAAGATGGCCCCAAATAAAGTTACCAGGTCCAGTACCAAGAAAGTTGCCGGTGAGAAGAAGGAACAGAAAAAGGAAGTGCCATTAACCACGACTGGTGGTGTGCCGGCCAATGTTTTTTTTGGCACCAAAAAAGTTACGCCTGCTGCAGCGTTGTCCGGCAACCAAGCTGGGAGCAGCACAGCGGTCCAACCACACCAACCTAGGCCCAAGGGCTTTAGTGTCGCAGAGGTAGCCAGTCTACTAACGAGCAGCGATGTTGAAGAAATGTCATTACCGCAAAGTAGTACACAATCAAGTTCAATGCAGGCGCAAACTCAGCAGATAAGTGTGCAGCCGCAACAAGAACAGCAGCAGCCGCAACAAGAACTGCTTTTTTTAAAGAACAAAGGTCCTTGGCATAAGAGGAGATAATTCGAATGTTTCAACATAGACTACAATGAGCACTATGGAGGTTCTTCCAATGACCAGCCGGACAGAGGAATATTTATTCAAGTAAGATAACAGGATGGGCAAAATACAAAGCACAACAAAGATGGCGAACGGCACAGTCCTGTACCGAGCGTTTGAAAAGAAGGTATAGGGAGTATAGACACAAGAAGGAAATAGCAGGCAAAAAAGGGGGGAGAGAGAGAGCAAAAGGCGGCTTACATTTACATAATAATACTATGTAAGCTCAAACCAACAAACAACGCACTCATTTTGTCACAATGGTTAAATAGTGGTGTTTGTTACAAAGGTCGACGTTTCGATCCCTAGCTCTCAATACTATGGGATCATCATCAGGACTAGAAATTGAACTGTTGCCTGATAGATAGTGTCAAGGAGCCTGTAGGGTAGTAAGACAGGAAACAAAGAAACAACAAAAAATGATAAATAAACAATAAAGCAAGTCCGCCTTACTATGAACAAAACTAGTCAGGAGACCGTTAGAGGGGTGTAACAATTCGCTACGTGAAGAAGGTGAGTGTATGTACATGCGAGGATGCACATGCGGAAGAAAATGGCAGCGTTGTTGGGTGCTGTGGCGCACACAGTGATGATAAGACCGAGAGGGTCAATGACGGTGAGGGAACAACAGGAGACGTGAGAAGTGCCCGTAAGGATCAATGGGAGGGGATGCTAACATTGCGTGATCAATTAAAAAGGATTGGATGTGTGTCCAACCGAGAGGAGAGGGTAAAAACAAAAATGGTGAAACGAAGGGAGTGGCGCAGTGCTGTTGGGAGCGAATTAGTGCTGACGAGGCGGGATCCGTGCGAATTAAGGGAAACAGGGCTCATGTATGGGGGGGGGGGGGGGTTTGTGCTAACCTGGGAACCAGCTCGCGGTGGAACTAGGAAGGCTCGGTGGGTGCCAAGGACAGCTCAATGGGTGCCTGGAGTTCGTTGGAAATTCGCGAAAGCCTCACGAGGGCGTCAGGATGCTAGAATGAAGGATCTCCGTGTTCGTGTTAAGGGACCGTCGGCGACTGATGAACCAAGCGATCAGGACGGCTGGAGCTGGGAAAGGCAAGGAAAGTGTTGGCAGGACCCCAACCAAAATCGACTAGTGATTTCCGGGGCCGTGGTAGGAACGAGCTTACCTTAAGGATACAACCAGGGCGCAGGGGGCCAGAACCGAGTGTTCAAGGGCCTGCGGAGGACAGTCTATGCAGCGGAAAGGGCTGCCGGACAGCGCGGGACCGGAGCTGAGGGAAATTGAATTAAAGTGATTAAATGGGGGAGCACATAGTATGCGCTCTGGCGGATGGCGTGTGGAGCAAGGCTTACCTCTCGAAGAGTAGCTGGCGGCCAGAGGGAGCAAGGGTCTGCTTCTCCGTTAGGCGTGATAGCAAAGAGCAAGCAGGACTGTGGGTGTTTTGAGGCGGGCCCGGGGAATGGGCGAAAGCAAGGAAGGACTCTGATAGTGATCGAGAAAGGCCGGCGGCCATGATGGAGTGGGAAGGAAAGTGAGGGGCTATGTGAGCATGCTTTTCGAAATAGCGTAATGTCACTGGAAGCTGAGAAAGGCCGTCGAACAAAGGGACAAATAATTAGTGAACACATTTTACTTAGAGGTTGATGAGAGCAAGTGTCAACATGGGGGAAAAAAGGCAGCTGAATATTGTTTGCATAATTATACAATTCAGATATAAGCATGGAGTTACAACAAGGGTAGTCAGACCAACTTAGAGTGACTGGGGTGAGGAAAACAGGTGATTCACAAATCGCACATGATTACAGTAATTCAAATTTAAGCATGGAGTTCCAACAAGGGTAGTCAGACCAACTTAGAGTGACTGGGGCGAGGAAAACAGGTGATTCACAAATCGCACATGATTACAGTAAGGATGTCCAGTCTTCTGTCCTATTAAGTCCAGTGTTGATAGAATTGAACAGAATGATTGTCTTTAGTTCCTCTCTGTTTAAAAGTTGAGCCATATTGCCACCTCTTGGAGGTAACTTCAGTGATCTGAGTACAGTCCAGCGCAAATCATCTTCATTGTGATTGGCCTCAGTGAAATGTTCAACCAGGGGGGCGTTCTGTGTATTGCATCGGATACGGCTTCTGTGCTGACAGATTCTGGTCTTGATTTTTTGGGTGGTCTGTCCGATGTATATTTTCAAACAAGGGCATTGGATAAGGTAAATGACATTGCAGGAATTACAATTTGTGAAAGCTTGACAATGCACTGTAATGTTATCAAATGTGAAACTTTTTCCTTCAATCGTGAACACACAGACATTGCACGTGCCGCATTTGGAATGACCAACGATGGGGGACAGACCCCAACTGGCAAGGAGAGTAGTATTGGGAGCGACGGGTAGTGCAGCCCTGACCAGATGGTCCTTCAGATTCTTGCTTTTTTTGAAGGCGAATAGTGGTTTATCAATAGTGAGATTCCCTGCATTTAGAATGGGCCAGTGGTGCAGTATCGCTTTTCTCAATTTGTTGGATACCAGAGAGAAAGTGGTTACACAGGCAATTCTCTGCAGTTCTTTTTTGGGTTTAGGAGTCAAAAGCACCTCCCGGGGACAATACCAGGCTCTTTTTGAAGCATTTTTTACGATTCTTTTTGGGTAGCCCCTGTCTTTTAATTTGGAAGCCAAAACAGCTGATTCTCTGAAATAATCGACCCTACAGGAGCAATTTCTCCTTATTCTCAAAAATTGAGAGTAAGGCAATGAATCCCTTAGAGCCCTAGGGTGATTGCTGGTGTAGTTTAAAAGGGTGTTGCGTTCTGTGGGCTTGCGGAAGAGGCGTGTGAGTAGTTCACCATTGTCATGAAAAATCGTAAGGTCTAAAAATGCTATGGAGGCGGTGTCAGTGGTGGTGGTAAAAGATAAACCAGAGCAGTTGTTGTTCAACCGATGTAAAAATTGGCGTAGAACATCGACGTGCTGTTTCCAGATGATGAAGATGTCGTCGATGTATCTACGCCAAAACACGATGCCTGGGAAGAACGGATTGGAGGCAGTCAGAATGACATTAGTCTCTAATTGGTCCATGAAGAGTATTGCCAGATTTGGGGCAAAAATAGCCCCCATTGACGTGCCTTTGATTTGCTGATAGAAGTTGTTATTGAAGCTGAAAAAATTACGGGTTAAGCAAAGTTCAAGAAGTTGTAGTATGAAATTGGTGGGGACGGCATGTGGGCGTGGACGTGAGTCTAGTGTTTTTTGGATTACCAGAAGGGCAGCAGTCTGAGGGATATTAGTGTACAATGACTCAACATCCATGGTACACAGAGTTTCAGTCAAAGGATCGAATGGATGATGCTCAACCATGTTAATCATTGCCATCGAGTCACGGACAAAGCATTGAGTGGTGGGGATAAAGTCTTTAATGAAGAAATCTACATAAGAACCCAGTGGTTCTAAGATTGAACCGCAGGCAGAAACAATGGGACGGCCCGGAGGGTTTGAAATATTTTTGTGGACCTTGGGGAGCGTGTATATAACGGGTGTACGTGCTGACTTAACGTTGAGAAAATTAAACTCCTTTTTTGAAAGGAAGCCAGCGTGGAGACCCTCTGTGGTTGTCTTGAGGATCAAACCCTGAATCTCTTTAGTAGGATTCGATGCTAGCTTCAGGTAGTGTTCTGTGTTGTCAAGTTGGCGTTGGATCTCCGATATGTACGCTGTTTTTTCCTGGAGCACTATTCCACCACCTTTATCTGCACTTTTGATTATCAAGGAGTCGGTGTTCTTTAACTGGGTGATAGCTTGTTTCTCTTTGCGTGTAATGTTAAATGGGATGAACCTTTTGTTATTCTGTAGATTAGAGAGATCTTTCAATAGCATTTTCTCAAAGGTGATTACCTCTGGGGGTACCATACTGGCTGATGGTGAGAAAGTGGATGGGGGCCGGAAGGGAGTATTGGCCACTTGATCTGGCATAGGGTGCAGTTGAAAAAACGCTTGTAGGCGAATGCGCCGGAAAAATCTGAGAAGCTCAGTCTGTAAGTCCATGAAATTGGGTGGAATTGTAGGGACAAAGGATAAACCTTTTTTAAGGAGAGAGAGTTCGTCGGGGGTCAATGAGTGAGAGGAGAGATTGAAGATGGGAATCACATCAGTATGTTGGTTGGCAGAAGTATCTGCCATTACCATTGGTAAAAATTGTTGCGTGTGCGTCTCTCTCCCGGTGGATTGTACCACCGCTGAGTTTTCTTCACTCTGCCTCGTTGGGGTTGCTCTTGTTGGCCCCTGGCTAAAAAAGTGTTTTGATTTAAGCCTCCACGTCTGGTGGTACTAGTTCCCTCTCCTGGGTCTGAGTTGTCGGATGAATCAGCTGATGTATCTGAAAAGCCCACTAGGTTGTGGCGTCTGTTGTAGCGGCCCCACGGACGGTTGTTTTGATGTGTAGAATAGGACCTATTAGTGTAGAAGTCTTTTTGCAAGTAAGGGTAGGTAGTCTCAATGTTATAGGTTTTTATGTCTTTCTTTATTTTGTTAGCTTTCTTGTTCTGTTCGATTCTATGGAAATCTGCAACAGTTTTCTCAATTTGTTCCAACAGTTTTTTGGCATCAGAGGTTGCGTTGGAATCTTGAATTTGTTTCAGTATATCTGAGATCTCGGTTTCTAGCTCTTTCAGAGTTTCAGTGGCAATATCTATTCCTAGTACTAGCCAGTGGCGGGAACATGTGGTTCCAATGTAGCTGAAGTTGGAAATATATTTAGGGTTATCGGTAAAGATACCAGGGATATTACGTACTTGCAGACCTAGAGGGATGACTTCTGCTTTGAGATAATCTGTGAGCATGAGGATCATTAATTGTAACCGGACCTGCTTCTTTCTGAGTTTCTCCAATTGATCTGGGACTGAGGAGTTGGATGGGGTGGGTATTTCAGGGGCATCTGAGAGTAACGATGGACCTGAGCAAAGTTGTTTAATGTAATCATCAGTATACAACGGTGCAAAAGCTGACATACTGTAGTGTAAGGAAGGGGACTCGAAACAAAAATGGAAAGTTAAAATGAAAGACACTCATAAAGACTAGGATGGCCGAACCAAGAGATTGGTGGGGAGGGAATCAAACCCTTGCAATCCAGCGATTGCGCTCAGTGTAGAGAAAAGAACAAGGGAACCCGTTTTGGTAGCCTAGGGACCTCGGGTAATAACTTATTTTAAAGAACAAAGGTCCTTGGCATAAGAGGAGATAATTCGAATGTTTCAACATAGACTACAATGAGCACTATGGAGGTTCTTCCAATGTCCAGCCGGACAGAGGAATATTTATTCAAGTAAGATAACAGGATGGGCAAAATACAAAGCACAACAAAGATGGCGAACGGCACAGTCCTGTACCGAGCGTTTGAAAAGAAGGTATAGGGAGTATAGACACAAGAAGGAAATAGCAGGCAAAAAAGGGGGGAGAGAGAGAGCAAAAGGCGGCTTACATTTACATAATAATACTATGTAAGCTCAAACCAACAAACAACGCACTCATTTTGTCACAATGGTTAAATAGTGGTGTTTGTTACAAAGGTCGACGTTTCGATCCCTAGCTCTCAATACTAAGGGATCAGTGGTACAATCCACCGGGAGAGAGACGCACACGCAACAATTTTTACCAATGGTAATGGCAGATACTTCTGCCAACCAACATACTGATGTGATTCCCATCTTCAATCTCTCCTCTCACTCATTGACCCCCGACGAACTCTCTCTCCTTAAAAAAGGTTTATCCTTTGTCCCTACAATTCCACCCAATTTCATGGACTTACAGACTGAGCTTCTCAGATTTTTCCGGCGCATTCGCCTACAAGCGTTTTTTCAACTGCACCCTATGCCAGATCAAGTGGCCAATACTCCCTTCCGGCCCCCATCCACTTTCTCACCATCAGCCAGTATGGTACCCCCAGAGGTAATCACCTTTGAGAAAATGCTATTGAAAGATCTCTCTAATCTACAGAATAACAAAAGGTTCATCCCATTTAACATTACACGCAAAGAGAAACAAGCTATCACCCAGTTAAAGAACACCGACTCCTTGATAATCAAAAGTGCAGATAAAGGTGGTGGAATAGTGCTCCAGGAAAAAACAGCGTACATATCGGAGATCCAACGCCAACTTGACAACACAGAACACTACCTGAAGCTAGCATCGAATCCTACTAAAGAGATTCAGGGTTTGATCCTCAAGACAACCACAGAGGGTCTCCACGCTGGCTTCCTTTCAAAAAAGGAGTTTAATTTTCTCAACGTTAAGTCAGCACGTACACCCGTTATATACACGCTCCCCAAGGTCCACAAAAATATTTCAAACCCTCCGGGCCGTCCCATTGTTTCTGCCTGCGGTTCAATCTTAGAACCACTGGGTTCTTATGTAGATTTCTTCATTAAAGACTTTATCCCCACCACTCAATGCTTTGTCCGTGACTCGATGGCAATGATTAACATGGTTGAGCATCATCCATTCGATCCTTTGACTGAAACTCTGTGTACCATGGATGTTGAGTCATTGTACACTAATATCCCTCAGACTGCTGCCCTTCTGGTAATCCAAAAAACACTAGACTCACGTCCACGCCCACATGCCGTCCCCACCAATTTCATACTACAACTTCTTGAACTTTGCTTAACCCGTAATTTTTTCAGCTTCAATAACAACTTCTATCAGCAAATCAAAGGCACGTCAATGGGGGCTATTTTTGCCCCAAATCTGGCAATACTCTTCATGGACCAATTAGAGACTAATGTCATTCTGACTGCCTCCAATCCGTTCTTCCCAGGCATCGTGTTTTGGCGTAGATACATCGACGACATCTTCATCATCTGGAAACAGCACGTCGATGTTCTACGCCAATTTTTACATTGGTTGAACAACAACTGCTCTGGTTTATCTTTTACCACCACCACTGACACCGCCTCCATAGCATTTTTAGACCTTACGATTTTTCATGACAATGGTGAACTACTCACACGCCTCTTCCGCAAGCCCACAGAACGCAACACCCTTTTAAACTACACCAGCAATCACCCTAGGGCTCTAAGGGATTCATTGCCTTACTCTCAATTTTTGAGAATAAGGAGAAATTGCTCCTGTAGGGTCGATTATTTCAGAGAATCAGCTGTTTTGGCTTCCAAATTAAAAGACAGGGGCTACCCAAAAAGAATCGTAAAAAATGCTTCAAAAAGAGCCTGGTATTGTCCCCGGGAGGTGCTTTTGACTCCTAAACCCAAAAAAGAACTGCAGAGAATTGCCTGTGTAACCACTTTCTCTCTGGTATCCAACAAATTGAGAAAAGCGATACTGCACCACTGGCCCATTCTAAATGCAGGGAATCTCACTATTGATAAACCACTATTCGCCTTCAAAAAAAGCAAGAATCTGAAGGACCATCTGGTCAGGGCTGCACTACCCGTCGCTCCCAATACTACTCTCCTTGCCAGTTGGGGTCTGTCCCCCATCGTTGGTCATTCCAAATGCGGCACGTGCAATGTCTGTGTGTTCACGATTGAAGGAAAAAGTTTCACATTTGATAACATTACAGTGCATTGTCAAGCTTTCACAAATTGTAATTCCTGCAATGTCATTTACCTTATCCAATGCCCTTGTTTGAAAATATACATCGGACAGACCACCCAAAAAATCAAGACCAGAATCTGTCAGCACAGAAGCCGTATCCGATGCAAAACACAGAACGCCCCCCTGGTTGAACATTTCACTGAGGCCAATCACAATGAAGATGATTTGCGCTGGACTGTACTCAGATCACTGAAGTTACCTCCAAGAGGTGGCAATATGGCTCAACTTTTAAACAGAGAGGAACTAAAGACAATCATTCTGTTCAATTCTATCAACACTGGACTTAATAGGACAGAAGACTGGACATCCTTACTGTAATCATGTGCGATTTGTGAATCACCTGTTTTCCTCGCCCCAGTCACTCTAAGTTGGTCTGACTACCCTTGTTGGAACTCCATGCTTAAATTTGAATTACTGTAATCATGTGCGATTTGTGAATCACCTGTTTTCCTCGCCCCAGTCACTCTAAGTTGGTCTGACTACCCTTGTTGTAACTCCATGCTTATATCTGAATTGTATAATTATGCAAACAATATTCAGCTGCCTTTTTTCCCCCATGTTGACACTTGCTCTCATCAACCTCTAAGTAAAATGTGTTCACTAATTATTTGTCCCTTTGTTCGACGGCCTTTATCAGCTTCCAGTGACATTACGCTATTTCGAAAAGCATGCTCACATAGCCCCTCACTTTCCTTCCCACTCCATCATGGCCGCCGGCCTTTCTCGATCACTATCAGAGTCCTTCCTTGCTTTCGCCCATTCCCCGGGCCCGCCTCAAAACACCCACAGTCCTGCTTGCTCTTTGCTATCACGCCTAACGGAGAAGCAGACCCTTGCTCCCTCTGGCCGCCAGCTACTCTTCGAGAGGTAAGCCTTGCTCCACACGCCATCCGCCAGAGCGCATACTATGTGCTCCCCCATTTAATCACTTTAATTCAATTTCCCTCAGCTCCGGTCCCGCGCTGTCCGGCAGCCCTTTCCGCTGCATAGACTGTCCTCCGCAGGCCCTTGAACACTCGGTTCTGGCCCCCTGCGCCCTGGTTGTATCCTTAAGGTAAGCTCGTTCCTACCACGGCCCCGGAAATCACTAGTCGATTTTGGTTGGGGTCCTGCCAACACTTTCCTTGCCTTTCCCAGCTCCAGCCGTCCTGATCGCTTGGTTCATCAGTCGCCGACGGTCCCTTAACACGAACACGGAGATCCTTCATTCTAGCATCCTGACGCCCTCGTGAGGCTTTCGCGAATTTCCAACGAACTCCAGGCACCCATTGAGCTGTCCTTGGCACCCACCGAGCCTTCCTAGTTCCACCGCGAGCTGGTTCCCAGGTTAGCACAAACCCCCCCCCCCCCCCCATACATGAGCCCTGTTTCCCTTAATTCGCACGGATCCCGCCTCGTCAGCACTAATTCGCTCCCAACAGCACTGCGCCACTCCCTTCGTTTCACCATTTTTGTTTTTACCCTCTCCTCTCGGTTGGACACACATCCAATCCTTTTTAATTGATCACGCAATGTTAGCATCCCCTCCCATTGATCCTTACGGGCACTTCTCACGTCTCCTGTTGTTCCCTCACCGTCATTGACCCTCTCGGTCTTATCATCACTGTGTGCGCCACAGCACCCAACAACGCTGCCATTTTCTTCCGCATGTGCATCCTCGCATGTACATACACTCACCTTCTTCACGTAGCGAATTGTTACACCCCTCTAACGGTCTCCTGACTAGTTTTGTTCATAGTAAGGCGGACTTGCTTTATTGTTTATTTATCATTTTTTGTTGTTTCTTTGTTTCCTGTCTTACTACCCTACAGGCTCCTTGACACTATCTATCAGGCAACAGTTCAATTTCTAGTCCTGATGATGATCCCATAGTATTGAGAGCTAGGGATCGAAACGTCGACCTTTGTAACAAACACCACTATTTAACCATTGTGACAAAATGAGTGCGTTGTTTGTTGGTTTGAGCTTACATAGTATTATTATGTAAATGTAAGCCGCCTTTTGCTCTCTCTCTCCCCCCTTTTTTGCCTGCTATTTCCTTCTTGTGTCTATACTCCCTATACCTTCTTTTCAAACGCTCGGTACAGGACTGTGCCGTTCGCCATCTTTGTTGTGCTTTGTATTTTGCCCATCCTGTTATCTTACTTGAATAAATATTCCTCTGTCCGGCTGGACATTGGAAGAACCTCCATAGTGCTCATTGTAGTCTATGTTGAAACATTCGAATTATCTCCTCTTATGCCAAGGACCTTTGTTCTTTAAAATAAGTTATTACCCGAGGTCCCTAGGCTACCAAAACGGGTTCCCTTGTTCTTTTCTCTGCAACAAGAACTGCAGCAGCCTCAACAAGAACAGCAGTAGCCGCAACAAGAACAGCAGCAGCCGCAACAAGAACAGCAGCAGCCGCAACATGAACAGCAGCAGCCTCAACAAGAACAGCAGCGGCCGCAACAAGAACAGCAGCGGCCGCAACAGCCCACCATAGTAGTTGTTGCTCCTGACGTAGGGGCATTTCAGGAAATCGAGCTTCCTGCAGACAAAGTGGAGTAAAGTCAAACCACTGTTTCAGAAGATCTATTGTCTTCCAGACCACCAGCAAGGAAAAGAAGGCTTAGTCCATCATCTTCTTCTTCAAGCCCCGCTTCTGATGATCGTGATGACACTTGGGTCCCACCAGCACGGTCTGAGAGTGATATACGCCACAAGACAATGCTTCTGAAAAGGAAGGTCCCAGAAAAACTTAGAGTTATGGAAGTAGATGTAGAAGAGGGGGGTGATGATGATGTTGATGAAGACGAGCCAGTCATCACGCACATTACTCCCACCCCAAAGGGATTGGAGACCAACATTCTCACCCTATCCAGAAAGGCTGCTACTGAGCGGGATGTAGCACGGATATCACCAACGCAGCTTACACCACCACTACCTCCAGCTGCCATATTTTCCAAGGCCCGGCAGGGACCTACATCCAGCTCAACCATCTCAGTAGGTAGTGGTAGTAAAAGTCACAGTCTAGGTGCACAGGGTCACATTTCAAGCACACCCTCCAGTTCATCTGGTATTGAAAGTGGCACATCCAGCAGTGCCAGAAAGTTCTCCTCCCCAGTTTGGGACTTTTTTTCTGTTAGCACCAAGGAGGAGAATGTTGCTATATGCTCAATTTGTCGGCAAGGTGTTCGGCGTGGTAAGCTTGGTACAAACTATGGTACCGGAGGACAAGCAAGTCATCTCAGAATACACCACACTATCGTGTGGGAGAATCACCTACTTCAGTTAAAAGAAAGTAGAAAAACTCAACCCATTAAAGTTGGTCAGGAAGAATCAGGGAGCGATAATATTGCGGTGGAAGGTGAAGAAGAGGGAGGCATTTCTAGCCCTGTCCCCAGTAGTGCAGTGACACCGCCCACATCCTACTCAGTAACATCAGAGTGGCGCCGCAGTAAGAGCCATACTCTGAGTCAGGCTGAGACACCAAGGCGACCGAGTACCGCAATGAGACAATCTGTGTCGTTGAGCCTAAGTGGGTTAGCACCACAAAGGAAAGTAATTCAGCCTACCATTGAGAGCGTGTTTAGGTTGGAGGGGCAGTTCCAACGCAACCACCCAACGGCACGGTTGTACAATGCGAAGCTGGCTTAAATGTTAGCCCTGGACCTTCTTCCTTTTTCATTTGTGGAAAGGGTGGGTTTCCTTGAATTGGTGTCTGCCATCTGCCCTAAATGAAAGGTTCCCAGCTGGTCATATTTCGCAAGATTTTCTGTTCCGGCACTACATCATGATGTGCTGGAATTGGTTAGACAAGCTTTGCAGCAGAGTGCTGTTCACAATATCCACCTGACAACAGACATGTGAACCAGTTGCCAAGCCACAGATTACATGTGCATCAATGCACACTGGATCTCTTTTGTGGGGGTTAGAGATATGCTATCTGCACGAGGTGCTGTTGACACAGCTGCGATTTTTGAAGGTACTCGGAAACATGCAACTGTAGCCATGTTCGCCATGGAGAAATCTCATATGGCTGAAAACATTTTACACGAGTTTCAAAGCAACGTTTTGGAATGGCTGCGGCCAAGAGAGCTTGGTATTGGTTTTGTTGCCACAGACAATGGCAGTAATATACTCAAGGCCATGGAAAAGGGTTGCTATTTCAGGGTTCAGTGTTTGGCGCACTGCATAAACATTATAGTTCAAGACTTTCTGAAAAAAGAACCCATAGTCAGCAATTTACTGGCCATCTGCCGAAGAATATGCACTCATTTTAGCCATTCTTTTAAAGCTCTGAAGCAGCTGCGGATCATCCAACGTGAACATAGGATGCCAGTCAAGGCACTCATCCAGGAGGTGGCAACACGCTGGAACTCAACGTATTACATGCTTGATCGTCTGTATGAGCAGTACAGGTCACTCCATGAATATGTCTGGAAAAGAAAACGGGATGCTACTGTTAAAGGCATGAACCTTGACATTGAGCAATGGAGCCTAATTAAATGCCTGACTGAGATGCTTTGTCCTTTGGAGGTCTTCACACATGAAGTCAGCAAGGAGGACTGTACAATGGGCCAAGCTATCGCATTATTGCAAATGCTAGAGCATCAGCTGAATAATGTGTCTGAATCATACAAAGGTGTAGATGACAAAAGGGAAGCTCATGACTTGGTGGAGAGCTTATCCCGTCGCTTAGCTGAAAATGTAAGGATACAAAATAAAATTTTGTCACAAGAACATTACATTTGTGCTACAATTCTGGATCCACGTGAAAAATTTGGACTGAAGACATTCTTTGCTTTCTCCGAGATTGATGTTGCCCGCTACAAAACTTGCATAGCTGAAGCAGCCAGTAAGTTGGAAAACGAACGGCTGCTAATTAAAAGCCTGAAAGATCAACCCATAAGAAGTACTGCAGCAGGCCATGCAGGATCAAGTGCAACTTCGTCGGCTGAGGGCAGTGCGTTTGGATCACAAGACTCACCATCACTATCGACCACAGCAACAATAACTGGATCAGTAGGCGGAGTACAATCATTACACGATTGGTATGTAAAGTTAGGCATTAATAAGCACAGTGCTGATGCACAAAGAAAAGAGCCCAAAACCTTACCAGCAGCAACCCTGAACATTGAGCGGATGGTCCAGGCCTATCTGGACGACCCAACAGAGGTGTACATTGATCAAAACCCATTGCAGTATTGGTATAGGTAAAGGTCTGAATGGCCACAGCTCAGCAGGCTGGCGATAAGCTATCTGGCTTGCCCTGTCGCAAGTTTCTCTTCCGAACGTGTTTTCAGTGCTGCTGGTTCCATTGTAACATTGAGAAGGAGCAGTCTCTCGCCCAAAAACGTGGAGAGGTTAACAATGATCAAAATGAATCAGCACTTCATACCACCGAATTACACAATACGTGAAGCAATGGAGGAAGATGAGGACAGCGGCTCAGGTGACGGAAGTATTGTGTCACATGATTACCTACTACTGGCTGAACCCCCAGAGTTTGAGGACGAGCTATACTTCCCTGACAATTAGGCCTGCACTTACTGTCTTCCTCCCTTTTTTCCTCCTTTGTTTGTGTGTCTGTCTTTCCTGTTACAAACTTGTGAATCACAACAAATCCATTACCACCGTCTTCTACTCTTCTAATTTAATATGCAAGTTTCAGGTGTCTGCAATTTGACAGTACAGTACTCCGAATCCAGCTCCTCCGCTCCATCATACTGAATCTCCCGCCCAAATACATTGCCCTCATGAATGATGATTGGATGATGGTAAAAATAGTAGAAGAACAAATTCAAACTTTCCTAGTCCTGCTAAAAGAAGTGGAGCATGAATCAGATGACTACTATAGCTATCCTCCTTTCAGAGCTGAGAGAGACTGCCCATTAACTGAAAATAAGTTGGAACAGGTAATGATTGATGCCATGCATTGGACGCAGAGTCACAGACTGAATGATTTTGTTGTGTTTGTTGTGCATGAAGTTATGTAATTGTGCACTGCCACTAATCATCTTTCTACAGAACACACTAAACTTAACTCAAGGTAAATTAAATTTTCCCCTTCTTGCAAATATAAAATTTGTACTTCTCCTCCAGCTAGGTGATACATTGCTTTTAATTCAATACAGGAAGGGTACTCACTCAATCTGCGCAATGAGTATGATTGACACAACAGCACCGTCCATCATGATGATGGCGAAATACACGGCCCGTTAACTTAAGATGAGAAGGAACAGGTAATGACAATTAATGGCATGCATTGGACACCTGACACTGAGCAATTGGTCTTTGTGTTTTTGTTGTTTGTTTGTTATGCACAAAGTGAAGTCAAAGTGTACTAGTAATCTATCTTCCTTTACACACTAAAGAATGACTCAAGTCAGTAGTATTTCTACTCTTGTTGTGTAATAAAAATTTTACTTATTGTGCAGGCCGATCTTCACAGTCAGTCAGTAAAAGTATCGGAGATGATGATGAAGTCGGGAGGATGTTTCTTGAGTGGCATAAAACGTAAAAGCCTAAAGGTAAACACGTCAACAACAACCACAGCAGACCCAAATGTCTGTGTAGAAGTGGAATAGAGTGTAGCGGTGGGATGACTGCGGTGCATTGATTTTACTAACTTAAACTGTAAAATGCTATGTTTGGAATGGATAATGTGCTTTGCCTTTGTCCAACTCTTTAAAAAAAAAAAAGTACTCTAAAGTCTTAACGTAGGATGTGCTACTGCTAAGCACTGTGGGCCTGCTCTCTCCTGTTATTGTTGAAGGTCAATGCTGGAAACAGACTGGAGTAGACTGAGATGATGCATACATGCCACCTCGGAAAGTGTTCTTGTTGCACTACACCATAAGGTGTGCATTTGTTTCAACTTTGTTTCTCAATATCCCCTTTGGTTTTCTATCTACAATTACAGGCCGGGCCTAGCCCTATACTTTGGAAAACATTACAATGCACACTTACCTTACCAATAAATCAACATTTGTTTTCCAGCCGGGCAGTGGCGAGTGGCGGCTCGAGGCGACACACCCAAGATTGATGGACAAGAGGAGCAAGAGGAATGCCGAGATGCAAATCCAGTCCACATTTTTTACCAGGATAACACAGTATCCACTTAAATCTTCTTTTAAATAATTTGATTAATATTTTGTATGCAATCTTTACAACAGTGTGTTCTTGAAGTTGTTGTTATCATCATTATGTTTGCTCTGTGTTTACGATTCTTCCCTACCAATATTAAAAATTTCTATTTGCTATTGGTAAAAGTATTAAGGCCGGAACAACAGAACAAGAACTAGAAGTGTATGTAATCCGGGTCTCTCATCATCATGCATGCATTTCCTTTTTCTCCCTTAACATATGGATATGGTAGTCTTCAATGATTGTCGTTTGTTTGTCCATGCATACTGTTTTTCTATGTCAAACCTTTCCCAAAAACCCTCTTCCCATCCATTCAACAAACCCTAACCCTCTTCCCCCGGGCTGTGTGACTTATTGTCGAGGTGTGACTAAATTAAATGTACACCAATACTTAATCACACACTTGGTGGGGCGGATGTGGCATTAGCAACAGTACTTCAATTTCAAGGCAGAGCGATGATCTTCTTCTGCTTGCCCACCCATGAGTAGGATATTTCAGAGGTTATTTTATTTAACAAAGGAACATATACCTCAGCATGAATTGCCGGCATTGATTGGATTTGTTTGTTGTCATTCCTCATATACAGCACTAACTGTTAGGCTGTAGGCCTAGTCAAGTGACTCGACACAACTATAGTTTGTAACTCTGTCTAGTAGGCTATCCCAACCACCATTATGTTTTGTTGTCAAATATTTGAGCATATTATTGTTGCTCGGTAAGTTCTGTACTGTACTTCATTCTACTACTCCTCAAACAGTCTCTCAAATGCGATTGACTGTCTCCTTTTCTTTTTTTGCAAACGCTGCCGCCCTGCCAGTGTCTACTACTACTACTATGCTACCACCACCACCACCCCAATCATGGCTTGTATGAAAAAGTAAACCATCTTCACCATGCAGCCAGTGCTGTGCCACAGTTGGACATAAACATCAAGCACCGGTAAGAGAGAAGTTTGGTGGAGGCAGAATTATTAATGGACATGTTGTCAATGATTTCATTTTCACACACCAGTCCAAAGAATGCATAGACTAGAGGACAGACTGAAAGTACTAGAAGGACAAGTCAATGAGTGAGGTGTGTCGCATCTATCTGTTTGTGTCTTATACAGTCAGCCAATTATTTAAATCAATCACAGGCTATGGGCGGCCATGCACCAGCAAGGAAACAGTGTGATGTAAAACAGTTACCCCACCTGCAAAACATTAACAACATTGCATGTAACATAGAAAAATATATTTAATTTACCCTAACAAAAATAAACTAAACCCACAAAAGCTGACCCACCCCCCTACCTAACCCCAACCAATGTCCATAGGAGAAAAAAGTCCGTAACGCCCAAACAAGTTCCCACCCACCCACCCAAACAAGAATTAAAAAAGGGGCAGAACAAGATGACAGGGACTAAGTGGTGGGGCGGGACTCAAGGAAGACACGCATCTGGCACTCTAAATGGGCAGTTGCAGCCACAGTGGGGGGGGGCCACCGGAGATGGCACTACGGTGGCGGCGGGCAGCCACCAGACGGTGGCTGGGGCCTGGGGCACTGGAGAAGGCTTGAACAATTGCTGCCGCAGTCTCCTCCTCCTCCTCAGCTAAGACCACCAGCCGCCGGTATTCCCGCTGGATTGCCTCCAGCTTCCGGCGCCGTACCTTGGCGGCCAACTCCTTACGATTTTGTTTCAGAGTAGCGTGTATCAAAAAGAAAAAAACAAGACAATTGTAAAATATACTCTTAGAAAAACAGTAAGACAAGTTAATTATTTATACACATAGTGGCATGGTAGAGTAGCACTATAAAGCACAGTAGTACATAATAATTTAAATCTCGCCCATCCTTCTTCCTTCCACCCGTCTTTCACTTTTTAGTTGAACAGTGCACCAGGTGCTCTTCTCCATAAAACTTTCAAAGCGGAGTTGAAATCAGATAGATGAGGCCATTGGTTACTGAATACTCCCGCTCCTATGCCAATTAAAGGGAATTCTAGTCTTCTAGTTCACTCTTCAAACGTCCCCAACAACTCCTACTTACTTACGACATCGGATAGCGGGCGGACTTTGTCCGCCCGGCATCCTCACGCTAAAAAGGGTGGGGGTCCCGTGGGGACAATTAATTAGGATGATGCGCCCGGCACAGTGGCGGGCGCATTCTGTTTTTTTTACATTCTGGTTGGCGTTGCCGAAAGCAATGCTAAAAATACATGTTGTGCTGCTTTTCCAAGCACAACATGACGGGCCCCGCACAGAGCCTGCAACGTTTTGCTTTGAAAGGCGGGGGGGTACCATAGCATAGGTAGGTACCCTCCATGGGGGCCCCCAAGCATACTCTGCAATGTCTGCATGCCTTTCCGTGGCGGACGGCAATGCCGCCACGCAAAGGCATTCCAAAATGCAGATTTTATGGCTGGCGATGTGTTCAGAGAGACACCACCGCCATATTGAACCCTTTTTCCGCCTGGTCGACATGTGGGGGGTCTGAATATTTTCCACAGGGATGGCGGGAGGTTTGCCCCTGCGGTGTCGGCAGTGAATACCGCCAGCCCGGCGGGGGCAATACACCCACCATCCTAATGGGGCCCTAAGTCACAACTATACAGTGTACATATACATACAGTACACCCTTGTAGTGAGTGTACTGTCAAGTTCAACAATAGTTAAGGATTATGAATCTAATTTACCACCGCCCGCCACTGGTGCTGCCACTCCCCCTACCGCTCCGTTGCTATCTGCAGCAACTGCCGCATCCTCGCCCTCCGCGTCGCCTTCGCTGGCCCCGGCAATGGTGGTCGGTAGTGCGTCTAGAAAACATTACACATTTATTAGGCATCATATACACCTCCCCCCTATTGATCAGTAGCAAGGTTGAAAAATGAGTTAATACTAACATACATCACTAGTACAAATCAGGTAGTAGCAGAGTAGACACTAATAGTTATATATGATCATTGTAGCCTTTGCTTTATTAGCCCTAGCCATGCTACCATTTTACCTTTGTGTCTTTTATTTTTGCACATGTGACGTTACCTTGCAGCTTCTTGTATAAGACACCTTTGAGCCCACATGACCTGCCTCACACTGCTACTGTCTAGTCTACGCGCTGCGTACAAGCGGTCAACAAGAACATTAACAAGCCACTTTTTTATAAAGTACTGGTGTACTGTTAGTCCATATTGCTTATCCATAAATGCTACACTTTTTGGCACGGCTGAGAAATGCTTGCAAGTTGCAATATACTAACGCACACCATTTCATTTTTCGCATTACAGACGGAAGATTCCCTTCTACGAACCAGAGCTTCTGAATGATGCAACAACTACCAGTACTAGGTTCTTCTAAGGTGAGGGGTCCCTTCACTCACATCTTCATTTATAAATTTATATAAACTAAATTCCTAGGGGATGATGTTGCTGCCTTCCACCACTGTTCAGTTATCATGATTTAATTCCCAACTGTATAAGTCTAACAATGTATATTGTTTTAATGTTATTGATTTTCCGGTTGATGCTGCATTTTATAATAAAACAATGTACAGAGCTTCTCAATTTGAAATAAACATGTTGAACTTACATAGACTTGGTGGTATTTGGTGTGGACTAACTTACACGAGTGAGCAAATTAAAGTAAGGGTGTGCATGTGCATTGCTTCCACGAATGAGAGGTTGGGTGTGTTATGTTCTGGGTTGTCTACTTGTTGGGTATCTTGGGGGAAGGCTTCGGAGACCTAATAGTTATGACAAGACAGTACTATAGTCAAGCAGTGGAATTGTGGTGGGTGCGGAATTTCTGATTGAGGTGTGTAAGGAAGGTCCAACCTACCATCACCAACATACTATTTTCTGGTGCAAATGTCTGTGTATGTGCAAGATCCCTACAACAGTAGTAGTATGTCCTATAGGCTATCATATCAAAATAGTAATAAATCTGGTTGTGCTGTTGTTGCTGTGAATTTTCAAACCCTCAAGATTAACAAAGACTCAAGATCAATAAGAGTAAAAGTAGTACAAGACGACGACCCAAGGGATTGGACTCAATGGCTCGAGCTACTGGTGAATATGAGTTTTATATTACAACCTTTGACATAAAGAGTGGCACTGGCCAACTGGGCAAGACTAGCTACTACAGTACAGACAGACTGATAGTATATAGTAGTAGTAGTAGTACTGAGAGTTATCATAGCGGAGGCAGGGATAAGATTTTTGAAACCGTACAGATCGAAGGATAATTGGTGGTAAAAAAATAGCATTTGGAAACAAACAATTGTTCGTGAAAAATATGGGGCAGTAAAAGTTATGGAATAAGAAATATTATTAAAAACAAGAAGACTTACTGGGGCCAGCAGAGGAGCCCTCATTGGTGTCCTCCTGGTGGTGTTCTGACTGTCCCGCCGACTGCCCACTCCCTGTCTGTCTGCCCCTGGGTGCTGATGAACAGGAAAGGTATAAGAAAGAGACAAACATTGATGGATGGTGTCAAACAAATACAATATTTTTCAACAACGGTCAAAAAACACTTATGTAAACAACAATTGCAATAACTAAATTGACCGATCTCATCTGGTCAACAAGTAATATCGGGGGATTCGCAGTTCGACTACTTAAGTTACTATTTATCAACTTTAATCCAGTCTTCCATTCTGATTCCAGAATACTAAGTTACAACTAAGCCTAAGTACGATGTACCACCCAACCTAGCCCACCTATTCCAGGCATGCCAATTGTACATTAAGTATGCATTTCCACTGTATTCCTCAACAATGCATATGGTCAAATCATGGAGGACACATGACTACATTTTTTGTATACACCAAATTTTGGTTTGATTGATTGATGCTGATCAGCTAGTGCTAAGCCTACCACCACTCATTGAACAAACTAGAAAAGGTTCTAATAAAGACTGCCGTACTAGCAGCACGTCACGTAACTGAGTGAGGGGGCATCACGCATACCACTAACAAATTAGAAGCTCATACAAAGTACCTAAACCTAAGTATCAATCCGCCCCTATCTATTAGTGACAGGACAAAGTAAGGAGTGGACTAGAGTCACTGTAGCATTACGTAACTTAATTTCTCTAAAATAAACTCGTAAAGAATCACGCTAAGCAAGCGCAAACACAAAGCTGCAAACAAGTAAGATTAGTAGTAGCGCAGAAGAGCACCTGTGTCATAATCACAGAAGACTTTTAAACGTAATTAACCTGGAATGTATTGTAAGCAGCAACATTCTAGCTGGTTGGAAGGAAAAAAAGATATTTGCAATATATAACACAGAGCAGAAGAACAGACACAAAGTTGTAATAATTAAATAGGTACTCACTAAGCCCCGGGACCTCCACTCCTAGCAGGTCCAGCAGGTCCTGCTCACGGTCCAGGATGTCGGACCACCGGTGCGTCAGCTGCGCCTGGGTGCGTCGGACCCCAGAGAAGCACGATACCGCCCGGCACACCTTCCCCCACCGCTGCCGACGCACCTTGAGGCCGTACCCGGACCCAGGCCTGCCACCTGCTGCCAGGGTTGAGGGGAGGTGGCGCTGCACAAAGAAAATTAGTGCAGCCAACTCCACCTCTCCAAATAAGGCCCGTGCCTGCACCCCTTGTGGGCGCCGCCTTCCGCAAGGAAGGCGGTCGCGGCTCTGGCTGCGACGGCGAACAGCCCAACCCTTAGACATGGTTCTGGGGACGGGGCGGGAAAGAAAACGTTAAAAAAATAAAGGAGTAAAGGAAATAAATAGCAGGCAATAGAAAGAGAGAAAAAGTAGCTAAAAAACAAAAAAAAAAGTAGAAAAAGCAAAAAATATAGAAGCAGGAAAATAGTTAGAGAAATAATAAGTAAGAAAGATAAAAAAAAGTGGCTATAAACAAAGGATTGAAAAGATTTTGGGAGGATTCAAAATCAGGCCCCAGAACCATGCAATAGAGTGAAAAACAAGATGGCCGCGCCCATTGCGACCACGTGCGCAAGTTCGCGCGATATTTTCTCCCCGAGCAAGCAAAAAGCAACGCGATCAAGTCAAAGCGGTCGCGAACAGGAAATAACTACCGCGAACGGGCGCAAACATGCATTGCGCGACTCGAAACAGGAAGTAAGCATCGCGAGAGGGCGGGACAAGTGAAAACAAGATGGCCGCGCCCGTGAGCAACCGCATGGGTAAGTTGCCGACCCGAGATCACGCAAAAAATACAGCGAACAGGCGGGAAAAAACGTCCGCGTCTTCGCGATATTTCCGGCGTGTTTGCGGAGATTTTTTGCATTTGCACGATAATTTGCAAAAGTTAATTTCGCTAATTCCGCCCACTTCTAATCATGACACACCCAGTTAGCTGCAGAGGATGACATGGATACCGACCAGAATAGGATACATATCTAATGGACCACATGGCGTACTTCACATCAACACCTCAGTATTCAACATTGGAAACCAAGCATTACAGGTGCAAGGGCATGCTAAACATCATCAACCTAATGAACATCTAAATCAAGTTCACAAGGATAAAGAAAAAAGCTTTATTCAGCATATGAAAATTGAAACGTCCGTTCAAACAAAAGGCCAATGGCCAGTCCATTATCAAATTACAAGGAGTGAACTTGAGTGACAACTGTCACACGTTGCTTGCCTGCACTGGAAGGACAAGGGACATCACCTCGGAGGGGCATACATGGGGGCAGGCCAGGCACCGCAGGGACAGGATCAGGGCGCAGCAGAAGGAGGCAGTGAAGGGGTGGTGGATGCAGGAGAGTCACTTGCACCTGCAGTGGAGCTAACTGAAGTGGTGGGTGCAGTCACAACTGTGGGGCACAAGTCAGATGGGGTGGGTGCCGGCACAACTTCAGTGGGCAGGTCAGATGGAGTGGATTGGGTCCCCACTGTAGTGCCCAAGTCAGACGGGGTGGTTGTGGACTCCACTGCAGTGCCTAAATCCATGTGAGCGGAATGGGGTGTGGGTGAGGTCGGTAGGGCAGAGGGGGGACACGGTCCCCACATCAGTGGCACTAACCGTCTGACCGGGTGTGGAGGAGCACGTGGTAGGGGGGAGGGCCTCAGCATTTTGAGGATGCTGTATCTGTGGGTGGGGGAACCCGGGGCAGGGTGTGGCAGTGGTACCCCTGGAGTGGTGTCCTGGGGGATGGAGGACGGAGACTTTGCCTTGGAGTTGCGTGGCGACGGTGGGGTCTTGCTCTTCTGGCTCCGTGGGGACTTGCGGGTGGGGGCCTTAGTCTGACTGCGCCTATTGGAGGGTGTCCAAGTGTGAGGGGCACTCCCCTCTGTGTGTGGGGACTTCCTCTTCCCCTTGTAATCTGGATCTGCTGGGTCGGTGGGCAAGAGGCCAAGGTTGCATTGGAGGAGCTTCTGTGGAGATGGGGTTGCAGCTGAGGCAAGGGAATGGGGCTGGGAGGGAGAGATTTCGGAGGACTGTGGAGTGGTTGTGGACGACTGTGTGTGTGTCTGCAAAACATCCCCTGTGAGTGTGGTATCAGTCCCCTGCGCTTGCTTGTGTGCACGTCTAGCCCTTGGTTTGGGTGTTTGTGTGCTGCCCGTGTCTGTGGCTTTGTGAGAATGTGCAGGTGTGTGTGTGCTTGGGACAGGTAGGCTGCTAGGAATCGTGGGTGGTGCAGGCGTAGGAGGGGTACGGGACTGTTGGAGGAGGTATACTACTGCCATCAGGGAGGAGGCCACGGACTGATTGGTCCTCTGTAGGGCAGACATGCCCGATGAAATGCCCTCCATGAACGACACCAGTTGCGTCAATACAGTGGTGTGTGCATGGAGGACACTCAGCATCGATGTCTGCCATACATGGATCTGTCTAAGTAAGTCCACAGACTCCTCACTCAGGGCAGCAGGGGACACAGGGGCAGGGGGTTTGGTGCCTGGCACAAAGAAGACATGCTCCCGAACACGGGAGCCTCCACGGACCTCTGGGATGGGAGCCGATGGGAGGGTGGTGATGGTGGTGGTGGGGCGATGGCGGGGACAGCCTCACTAGCTGGGGTTTGGTGGCTGCTGACACCCGCCTCCACAAGGGAGTCATCCTCAGAGCTGCTGTAGCCCTCAGCTGGGGGGGATGGTGCTGACGACTCCTCGGTGTGGCTCCACTTGCCCTCCGTGCCACTGGGTCCCCCCGACTCCTCTCCTTCTGTCCTTGTCAGGCTCTGTGGCTCCTCCTGGTCCATGGAGCTGTCCCCTCCGGTGGCCGTGGATGTATCTGGATAGGAATAGGAAGAAAGAGAACAACATCAGTCACCTGCACTGACTGCACACACCACAGTGAGTACATCACATCACAGGGCAAGGCCTGGCATCATCAGCTGACCACTGCTCAAAATGCCAACACTGTTTATAATAAGCCAATTTTCATTCTTAACATCAAACATGGCACACATATCCCTCCTTGACTTGCACCCATATGTCTGTTGCATGTTGGATGCTAGTACCCCAATGTTCCGAAATGCACCACCCACACATCAGTTGGACATGCAAGTGAACATGTAGGAGTATGTCACTATACACACAGCACATCTCTTGCCACTGACTCAGTACAGGTGTCTGGATGAAGGGATGGGCAGAGACTCATTTCACATGCTTGTGATGCATGCTAGCAACACACACTATGATGTTCTCATGTCCTGATAGTCAATGCCACAATGGGGTGCATGGTGCACACTTGAACACAATCACTCATAGCAAATTAAATGCCATTGCACTGGCATGCCTGGGAAGTCAGTCAGCACTCTCTCCTGTCACAGGGGCAGGGCATCCAGACAACAGTATGCACTGTGTCACAATCATAGCTCAGGGGTAAAGCTAACTCTGCAGATGACAAGTGCACTTGCCCATCCCCTGCAAACAACATATCCAGGACCCAGAAGACCACACATCACACACACTAGACCACACATCATGCAAATCAGACATATGAGTCTCTGCAAACACAACTCCATGTACATTAGCATATCACTGTCTGCCGTGCATGTATCACAGAAGTACACAGTTGCATACACCATTGTGTGCTGTCAGATGATCACACACCTATATGTCACACAGGTCTTGTCTCTCACAGTCACATCTCAGATGTCCTGCTGACCCTCAAAATCACAAAAACACCCAGTTGTACGTAACAGGAAGCCACACCATAGTGACACAGAGGCAGACACCTGAAGGCACATGTCACTAAGCACATTCTGTAAGTTGATACACAGGAGTGGGATTACAGAATGTTTCTAAATGCCCTTGAGGAGGCATGACTGCCCAAGTCTACGTGAAACAGTGTTTGGCCCTGGACAGTAGTCAGGTGGCTAAGCAAGTGTGACATACTTGATATACATACTCCTGAGGCCCACAAATTGGAGTCCCCTGCTGCATGGGGTTGTTTAAAATACTCCAGCCACATGTGGTGAGTCAGACCAGCAATTGGAACACATATCAACGGCACACACAGATCACATGTCAGATCCCAGGCATTGGGCAAACAATTGAACCACCATTGAAACACACAACAGAGTCACGGGAACAGATGCTGTCCGGTAGCTGAAGCATAGCTGACTGCAGGGACACAGTGCCCTATTGACACAAGCAACAGACTGTAGGGGCCACACCTGTGGAACATATGAGGAGGGTGCATCACCCAATTGAGGGACCTGAGTATTGGACTACAAGACCTACGTAATGTGGAAGTGTGACCAGGCCAAAAGACTTCAATTAGCATGTCAGACATAGTACACAGATTAGGCACGGACTTACCCACTTCTTGCTGCTGTCTAGCCTTCAGCTGCCTATCCTGGTCCGGGAAGACCACTGCCAGGATCCGGAGCATGTGGGGGTCAGGGTCCGGTTTCCGCCCCTCCTGCGTGGAGGTGACAGCTTCAACTGGACTCTAGCTATACTACGGGTCAAGCCCCGGAAGTCCTGCCACCTCTTCTGGCAGTTGCGGATCAGGCGCTTGTAGACCCCCACCGAATGAACTGCCCGGGTGTTGGTCAGCCATATCTCCTGCTTCTGGTGGGCAACAACCTGTGAGGATGGCAAAGTTAAAAGTCCATTAACACACATGCCCCATATTTGTGCTGCACACATTTGGATATGCATGTCATCATCACAAAGGGAAATGAGTTACACAGGTAGTGCAACCATGGGGAAGGACAAATCACCTGCATGTCTGACATGTGAACAATGCCTGGGAAGTTTAAGCTTGCACTGATGCACTTTAGCAGCAGAACACCTATTCATTATATGTACCTACACACTTTAGGTGATGAAAATACTCAGTGAGAATGCTTGCCACTGGTGTGCACACTGCTAGTACTGCTAGTCATACAATATGCATAATTAGGATGGCAGTGGACTGCACACTCACCTGCTCCCCTGGTTTCCCATACAGCTTGCTGTACTGTGGAAGGAGCCCGTCCAGCAGGGCCTGGTTCTCCTCTTCAGTGAAGGCTGGGGCCCTCTCCAGAGTACGTGCCATAGCAGGAGCCAGAGGATGTAGAGACAGCAGCCGTGGTAGCAGGGATGTGGTCCAGGAGCATGTAGCGCAGGCAAGTGAACTCCCTGGGGGCCAGCCAGCCTTATATCTGTGCTGCAGAGGCAGAATCTGTGCCATGTGTCCCAAGTGATAGGTCCAACACGGTTGCATTCTATGAATCTGGCCAATCCATGGAAATGTAAGACTTGTACACGCCTTCCTCATCGTTCAAATCTTCACCTTCATGAAACACTAGTAATTGCAACATTGTTGTAGGCATCCAACTGAATTTCCAGCGCACAACTCGTACAAGATTTGAATCCGCATCCGTCTCCATGACAGGCCAGAGCCAATCGGTGCGTCCGGCTCGGTCAACTGATTGTACAACGCGTATTTTGAAAATACACATGCACCCGTCTCCATACGATTCAATGGCCAAGGCGTACGCCTGTTTTGGACCATGCCTTCCCGACGCGCAAGCATGATAGTCACCCGCGTCGGACCTCATTGCAGTCAATGGCAAAGCATACGCGCGGCTCGGTCATGAACCGTGCAATGTGTACGCATTGTCACCCACATCGAACCTCATTGCAGTCAATGGCAAAGCGTACGCACGGCTCAGTCATGAACTGTGCAATGCGTACGCATTGTCACCCGCGTCGGATCTCATTGGTGTGACTATTCGATGGATTCAACACACAATTACTTGCCAGGGACACCTGTGCACACCTACCACACTACAGCATTGGCCACACAGTGTTCCATGGTATGTAAGGCTGCATTCCCTGTGTGTTGGGGGGGGCACATTTGGTTTGTTGGGTGGCACTTTTGTTCAGCCACTCCCAGGCTGTGCACGTGTACATGGGGGCAGAATCCTTTGTGTGTCGTGCACATTACCACTGTGATGTGCAAATGTACAGTAATGGGCATGAGTCACGGACACAGTTTGATGTTGGATATGTTTAGGACATGTCACATACACCCTGAGTCCTGGGGTGATGGCATGTACGTCACAGTGACACCTGTAACCACAATTCTGATGTGCACCCACAATCTGTGTGCATGTTGTGTCTCATATGTGTCTGATCAAATGTGCCCATGTGGTATATGCATCAACCTTGATGGTGTGTGTGTGTCTAAGAAACGTACATGTGGGGCCTGCAGGGACAACAGTGGCCACTACCTGTGGGACTCACGCTTGCCTTGTGGTGTGTACCTAATACGCCATGTCCATGCCAGTGTCGATGTGGCAATACAGGGACCCTGGGTATCTGTATGGCAAAGATTTGTGATGCCTGGGAGACATCAGGCCTCACTTGTCACTGTGGTGTGTGTTTGCAACGTCACAGCAGTACATAGGTGGGGCGACACAGCCAGATGCTTGGCGATTACACTACATGGGACTCCCGCGGACATGTGGAATTGAGATGTGAGGTGATGGTCATGTAGGTGACATATGTGTCCATGCCCAACAGCACACACATCAGTACATTGTGTAATGTCATGATGTATCATGTGAGATTGAGCCTGTTCATGGCCACATGGGTGTATGAACCGACAATCTTCCTTTGTTTATCTCTGTTCTGCAGGGCAACAGCTGTCCATCGACCTTTCCCAGACCTTGCAACCATGCAGGAATGCGACTGCATCCGATGGTACCGCTTCACCAGGTCACTGATTGAGGAGTTGGCGGAGCAGTTGGAGCCACATCTGCTACCTGGCAGGACATACCCTACAGCACTGGCACCAGAGGTGAAGGTGATGGCGGCCCTGCACTTCTTTGCTACTGTTACCTTCCAGTACACTGTGGCTACAGCAGGTGGGATGTCGCAAACTATGTTTAGTTGTGTGCTACGCGATGTCTTGGAGGGGATGTTGCATTTCCTTGACCTGTACATCAAGTTCCCTAGCCCAGCTGAACTCCCTGAAATAAAGGATGCCTTTTAAACACTGGGGAGGATGCCGAATGTCATCGGATCTATTGATGGGACACATGTGGCCCTGATACCATCACAGGCACATGAGCAGGCATACCGTAACAGGAAACATTTCCACTCGATCAATGCTCTGGTGGTATGTCTTGCAGACATGTGTATCACACATGTGTGTGCACAGTTCCCTGTTTCTTCCCACGATGCCTGCATAATGAGGAGTAGCCGCATTGCAACACTGATGTCACAGATGCCAGCTCAGCATACCTGGCTTGTCGGTGTGTACTGACTGTTTATCATTGTGTGTGTTTGTCAATGTTGTGTTCTGCACTCCTACAAAACTCAGCTATTTGTTCATTTTTGTGTGTGTAGGTGACTCCGGATACCCCAACATGCCGCGGTTGCTGACACCCCTCAGGAACCCTGTGACAGCAGCCGAGATGCGCTACAATGAGGCACATGGTCGGAGCAGGAGGGTGATTGATCAGACATTCAGCCTCCTGAAAAGCCGCTTTCGCTGCCTGGACAAGACCGGAGGGGCCCTCCCATATGAACCTGCAACGGTGTGCAAAATAATCCTTGTATGCTGCATGCTACACAACATGGCAGTACGGAAGAAGGTGCCTCTCATCCAGGATGATGATGACCAACCTCCGGCACCTTTGGAGGATCCCGGCCTGGGCCAAGATGCCAGTGATGATGAGGATGAGGGTGACGTCCGCTCACAGCTCATCAACAACTTCTTCACCTGAATGTAAGATTCCAGGGTTGTTATGTCAATGTATGGAGTTAGACTGGAATGTGCTGTGGCTGCTCTGTTGCTGCCTGAGTGTGTCTGTGTGCCACTTGACTGGATGCGTGCAGTGATCTGTCAATTCAGGTGGTGTGTACTCCACAATAGGGTGGTACTGCTAACTTGTTTTTGTGTAGATTTATTGTGACATGTTTTGTGCATGTGTATTGCATTTCTCTCCTATTCTGCTGTGCTTTTGACTGTGTCTTATGTCTGTCCTTCACAGGGTAATTTGCCTGTTGTTTGTTCAACACTGACCCCCAACACCCAGAATCCGACACCAGTGTGGGAGTAGTCAATTCACATCAAGTAATGTGCCACACAACCCTGGACTACAATTCTCAGACACTCTGTGACCGTGTGTCCACCGTAACGTACAATTGCCTTGCAACTATTTTTGAATAAACATGTTGCTGATGTGTAATGAACCTGTGCTATGCTTTGTTAGGTGTGTTGTCTGTCTTCCCACATCTGAGTGACATTTGCTTACCTCACCTGTGGACTTGTTACCACTGACTGTGAATAGGTGTTGTGTTTGTGCATACCTATGTGTTTCAGGTCAACATCATTGTGTGGGATGAGTAACATGGTCATGGTGAGTATGTGTTGTGTTGCCATAGTGGTGTTCCTCCCTCACATTTGTCACATCACCATGACTCACCTAACGTTGGCCACATTGTTGCAGTATTTGGCATGCACTGTGTTGTGTAGCAGATCGACATCTCCATGACACATGACAATTTGGAATCACAACAGAGGCAAGTATGGTATACTGGTGAGTTTATTTTCGAACATGCGTGAGGAAAGTGCACAGGATGGTGGGTGCTGTACATTGGTTTTGGAATCCAAAGTTCACATTAGAGTTGGAAGTGCTGGTAGATGAAATGTCCAAAGTAAAGTCCACAGTCATCTGCTACATTGGCCCAACATGAACCCTCCATGTCATGTGAGCAAGTTGTGTGCGATTGAACAAGGTGAACGGGTTGCGCACAAAGAACATTGTCCAGAACAGGTTTAGAGGCCCTGGGGGATGTGCTGGGACATCTGCCTCTCACATGTCCTTCTTCGGACGACCCCTCTTCGTCCAGGGGGGGGGATGCTCAGGTGTAGGCCTCAGCGGTACAGGGGACTCTCCGACAGAGTCTTCCTCCCTCCCTGTGGCGTTGGCAGATGGTGTTGCAACAGATGTTGTGGCCCCACAGGGAGGTGTGGACAGGTTTGTGTTGATCTGGCAGAGGCATTGGAGTATGTCCCAATGCACCGCAGTAAGGGCATCCCACTTTGCCTCCATGCGGGCATGGTGGGCAGCCTGCTCCTGTTGCATGTCCTTGAGGATCCCCACTACCTGGCCAAATCCTCCGGTGCTATCCTGGTACGCATCTATGATGCGTGCCAGTTGGGGGTCATCATGCAGTCCAGACCCCTCTGCAAGGCGCGCCCTCTGCCTCCCACCCCTCCCAGCACCCCTATCCACACGGGCAGGACCAGCGGCGGGATGTACAGGAGACACTGGGACCCCTTGGGTGGTGTTGCTGGTGGTGTTTGCTGTAGCTTTCGGGGGGTCCTGTGTCCCTGTGATGTGGGTGTTCAGTGGCCTTGGTCTGTCCGTGTTGGAGGGGGTGCCGTGTGGGTTTCCAGATGCTGGAGGCATGGGTATAGGGGGTGCAGATGTTGATGCTGCTGGTCCTGCATGATGACTTACACCGGAGGGGCCAGGTTGGTCATCATCATCCGAAGAGGACAGAGACAGAGTCAAACCAGAGAGCTCAGTGTCCACCAGAGTCTGGGACTGGGAATCCTCTTCATTTGGTGCTGGATCCCCAGCACCACCTGTGTTTGGAAGAGACACACAATGTGAGTTATGTTTCTACAGGCATCAATGGTTCACAAACATGGCATTTTCTACTGTACGAACAGAGGCCTTGTGCTCCCACAACAGAGTCCAGTGTCAGACATCTTGTCAGTCCGTTCCCAATCCCTGTGAGGTGAGCATGGTTCAGTGTATGCTTGCTGGGCCATGTGGGTGGGTGTAGATTGTCTGTGACTGCGACTCCCATCATACTCATGGCTACAGCCCCCTTCCCAGCATGCCCATACTTCCTCCCTATTGACTCTGCTTCCCTGTGAGGGGATGTGACAGCAATGGCAAGATGGCTGACTGTGAAGTCCTGGTGTTTGTCGTTGCCCATTGCCCAGCAGGGCCTCGTGCTCCCCACAACAGAGCCCTGTGTCAGACATCTTGACAATCCCTTCCCACTCCCTGTGAGGTGAGCATGGTTCAGTGTATGCTTGCTGGGCCATGTGGGTGGGTGTAGATTGTCTGTGACTGCGACTCCCATCATACTCTTGGCTACACCTCCCTTCCCAGCATGCCCATACTTCCTATCACTTGACTCTGCTTCCCTGTTAGGGGGTGTGACAGCAATGGCAAGATGGCTGACTGTAAAATCCTGGTGTTTGGCTACAAGTCCAAAGAGGGGTATCTTCTGATGATATTTTACAGAGGTGTGGGTCAACGCATTCTACCCGGTGAGTTGTGTGGAGTTTGTGTTGAGGGGGGGTCTCCACATGCTGGTAAGTATGGTCAGAGCTGTCAGTCCTTAGGTATATATCATCTCACAGCACAAGATTTGGCCACATTTCATGTATTCTTTGGTTTTCAACTTTTATGTTAAATTTTCTTTACAGCCCGTTTTTCCATCAGAGCTGAAATTCATATTGGAGATTGTCCATCTATCTAGACTCTTGGTTATCGAGTGTCCCTTTTTGCTCATATTATTACTCAGGTATATTGAAATCTACTTGCATTCATCTTCTATTTAGTGGTTTACTGTCACTTTATTTTAGTGATTTATTTTTCTTTAGAGCACTTGGGTGAGGTTCTATCTTTTATGTTTTCATCTATTCTGGATATTCACTTACCTTTGAATTGTGTGTAATCTTCAATGGTTAAACCTTGTTGGTAAGAACGTTAGGCACCTTAAACTTTTTGTATCATGTATAATATATACTTGTGTGCTTTAAACTCAACACTTGAGTTTTTTTAAACAGTGATTAACTCTTGATAATTAACTATCTGATTGTAAATAAATTGATTTGTTTTTGTCTAGTTAAATCACCGTGAACGCACACCTGATGAAGGCTTAGCCGAAACGCGTTGTGCGAAATGTGAAGATACTCATCACCATTAGGGTTTTGTCTTGTTCCATGCATATATACACTTTTGGTTATACCATTTGTCAGATTATGTGTATTTTGTGTATCATTCAAATTGATTGTTGAAATTATCATTGTTTATGTATCTATTTTTTGCATTAATCAAATTAGGAATATTTATTCATCCATATAAATTACTAATCAAAAAATCTATTAAAAAGAATATATTTTGTCTATAAGATCTGTTAGTTCCATTTTCTTCTTTATTTATATCTTTATTTAAAATAACACTGGGATATTATCTAGAGTTAACATTCTATTCACTGCACACTTTTCCTTTTATTATTTTTTACCCTTTCCTTTACCTCTCCCAGAGCTGTCAGTCCTCCTTCCCACCCGGCCAGACATCCCACCATGAACCGTGCTTCCATTGGAGTGTGAGCAAGTTGTCTTTCAGTATTTCAGTCAGTGGTGTCATGCTTCTGATTTGCGCACATGTCCTACCAGGGCCTTGTGCTCCCCACAGCAGGACCCGGTGTCAGCCATCTTGTCAGTCATTTTCCACTCCCTGTGAGGTGGGCGTGTTTCAGAGAGGTCTTGATGGGCCAATCAGGAGGGGGAGCATTATCTGTGACTACAAACCCCATCATGCTTTTGGATACATTCACTTCACCTGCATCCCCACTATTCCTTCCTGTCAGTCAGCTGCACTGTAAGGTAGTGTGTTTGTGGTGGCAGTGTCTATTTAGCTTTGTACCACTGCCTTGCTCTATTTGTTTGTACCTTGGTGCATGTCATGACACAGTTCCAAGTCAATATGAGATGGCAGGTATTGTGTTTGTCTGACTGGCATACACATCTTGGTATGATTATCAATTGGTCACTGTAGCTTTGCTTGCGGTGCATGGTTTCACTGTCCCCTTGCCACACAATCTTGGGTATGTTGTTTGTGTACTCACCAGGCTCTGGTATGTCTGTTAGACCATGAACGCTCTCTGGTGGTAGGATGTCCCGCACCTTCTCCTCCCAGGTCCTGAAGTAGACTGGTTTGGCAGGAGGGCCACCGCCGGTGCACTGACTCAGGGCGTGATCTTTTTCAATGAGTATCTTGACCCTCCTGCGCACGTCATATCACCTGTTCTGGATATCGTCCTTTGTGCGCTTTGCTGGTGCTTGAGCGTTCACCTTGTCCACAATCCTCGCCCACATCTTGTTTTTCTGTGACACGGGGGTGTTTTGGACCAATGTACCGAACAAATGTGGCTCTACTCTGATGATCTCGTCTACCAGCATTTCTAACTCACTATCTGTGAACTCTGGATTCTTCTTTGGGGGCATGGTGATGGGTGGTGGTGGTGAGGGATGTGTGTGTGAGGGTGCAAGTGAGGGTGGGTTGGTGTTGGTTTTGCTGGCTGTATGTGTGTGTGATTTTGGATGAAGTGCTGATGGTGTGTGAGTTGTGTGATGGGTGAGTTGTGAGTGTGTCTGTGGTTGCTGTGTAATGGTGTTTGCTGCTGGCTGTGTCTCCTGTTTTCAAGGGATCATGGTAGTGATTGTAGTCCTTTATATATTTGGAGCTGTGTGTGTGTCTTTGTCCCAGGTTTTTTTTTTATTTGATATTTATTGGCGTTGTCATTGCTTGTTTGGACCTTTTTTTGTCTTTTTTCCTTTGGGTTTTGTAGGCATGAAGGAGACGTTCATCTGACGGTAACGGACGCTGATGTTGGCTCGTGCGGGCTTCTCCGCATCATTCACGCTGCCTATCTTCTGTGTTTCATACGCGTCGGTTGCAGAGATCTCTATTACTTGTGGGCCCGGTTTTCTGTGCATGTCGGTCGTGCGGCTCAGTCCCCTTGCCAGTCGGTCTGGGTTTACATGCATTGCATCATACTGCGCGGATCGGACATCGCGGGTACGGGTCGGTCAGGTTCATTCCGGGTTCGTATCATTCGGTGAAAATCGCGTCGGTTTTCCGGCCGGTTCACTATTTTGCCTATGGCTTGGTCATACGGCTTGTATTCCGTACGTGTCGGTTGTAATTCACACGTGTTGCGTCGTACAGCGCTGGTCCGTGTCGGTCGGTATCCGGTCCGGGTCCGTGTCGGTCGGTACGATTTGCGATCGGAATCGACCCCTAAATGTCAACCCTTTAGTGTCCAACACCTTCCCAAAATTGGTTTAGATTGGAGTGGAAGTAGTAAATGTTGCCCCTTTAGTGTCCAACACCTTCCTCCAACCCTCGATCTTTTCTTGTAGGGAGACTACAATAGCTTAATCAGTGTTATAGCCTTACTACTCACCATTCCTAAAGGTTCTAAGTCCTCTAAACATGCCAACAGCAGAGTGCGATTTAACCAACAAATGTCGCCATCAAAATGAACAATGAAATCAAGGGTTAACATGTTTCATTTTCACTTTTGCAGGTGGAGAATGCATACTAGATTAATGACTATGTGTCTAATAGCATGAGTTAGGATGATACATTTGGGCCTTCGAATTCAAAGATGAGCAGAGCAAATTTATTTCAGTAGTTGCTGAAAATGTCAGTTGCATTTCTAGACTTTGTCTCTATCTAATAGGGCACTACATTTTAGTGTCTGCCTCTACCAGCACTGGATGCCGTTAACTCTTGACTCGACTAGGGTGAGTTTACCTGAGAAGCACTACTGATGCTACTCCACGACGACAAGTGGCGCTATCTTTTCTGCTTTTTAAATGTTTTTAATTGTTGTCAATGTGAATAGGAATATACACGGGTCACAGATGACGCATGCCACAGCTCACCTGTGTTCTACATGTGTGTTTTGCACCACGTACATTGGATGGTGCACGTCACATACAACTATCTAGTGTATATGATATCTATTTATTGTCATATTATGTTTTCTTTTGCAGGTTGGGGTTAGATCTACCAGTGCTACTTTTTAGGATGCTGTACAGGTGGTCATACATGTACTTCAATGAGGTCCTGACCACCACCAAAAAGTGTAGATAGATCCCTTTGCTTGGTCCTGAAGAATTGCCATCAATAGATAACAGGCAAGAAACATGTTGACCTATTACACCAGCACACATTCCCACATACCTTAGAGTGGGAGGGTGTGTTTTTCAGTTTTAACCAGGGTAGTGACCACAACTCATTAAAATTGTTCTGAGTGGACCACTATTCCCTGTTTTAATTCACCCGTACACTATATCACCACCTACACTCATATTACACATTAGGGCCCTCACACGCACTGCACCCAACGGCTTGAGGAATAAAGATCTCCGCCAAGTAGGCCCCATCACGGGCACCTGATCGGGTATTGCAGCGCCAACCCAAGTAGGAGCAGACCCAATGATGAAGCAAGACACCTGCTTTTTGGGTGTGTGAGGGTCTTTTTCCAATAAGGAGGAATCCCTTCTCCTGTCCTTGTGAATACCCACACACTAGGGTACACTTGCGAGATCACAAACCTCCACCTGCATTTCTCATTAGGAACTACAAACCTTGTTGGTTACACCATCTATGTTAGACCTGACATTCTTGTTATGGCATTACCCCTAACCTTTGGCCTCAACCCCGTATTTGTGCTGATCTTCTCTTTCTTGGCATTAGCAATGTTTGTACTTTAACCCTGTTAACCAGAGGTAACGTGCTTGTGCTCTCTCCCTAAAACATGATATAAATGACCTACACCTAATTGGCACATTTAGTTTACTTATTTGTCCCTAGTAAATTGTACTAAATGTCCCCAAGTCCTATAAATTAATTGCTACTAGTGGACAGCAACACTCATTGAACCACCCACTAAAGTAGCCCTGTAAACATGGCTCAGGCCTGCCACTGCGGCCTGTATTACAGTTAAAGCTGCCAAGTCATCCGTAAGGTAAAATCTAAAGTCCCATAGGGCAGGTTGCATTGTATTTAAAATGCAGGATATGTTTTACACGTCCTGGTAGTGAAAATCTCTGAAAGTCATTTTTCACCGTTACTAGGCTATCTCTCCCATATTTTAACACTGGGTTACCTTATTATACTTAAGTGATAACTTCGGTTTGGAACCAGATAGAGAAATTCTCTTTCCACTCAAATGAATTGCAATCTAAAATCCTCTTTAATCGTAAAGCCAGATTTCAAGTAACTATTCTAAAAATGCCTCATTTGGAAAGTGAAACCAAACAAAGGGGTTAGGCTCATAGAGCCAGTGAAGTTGAGCCTGTAAACTAGTTTAATCGAACAAGAAATGCAACACTGACAAATATATAGCATTTTGCTTCATTCGTGGCTGCTTAAACCAATAACAGCAGTCACCGTTTATTACTTTGTTTTTTTGTTCTGTATATAAAGGTCATACGACCATTTGTTGACACACACTGAAGATCACATACAAAGTTTATCCACATAAATCAAAACAGTAAAAAACACATAAGCACAAATTAAACAGGCCACAATTGACAATGTTACTACAACACAAATAAGACACAACAAATAAACAGTTCACATTTTTGTACAAATCCAAACAAGAGCTAGAAAATTATTATCAATGCAGCCTTAAATACAATTTAGAAATTCATTACATTGCTCTCATGAAAAATGGATCCGACACCTCTGCAAACAACATAATTATAACAAGCAGGATAAGATTTAAAACATTTAACATTTGATAAAGCCCTGGATGACAATGTTTTTTTTTTAAAGTTATTTTTTCAAATCATGTAATTAATGATTCACAGTAGGTGCTTGAAAAGTGGTCAACGCGTTTCGAACCCTCTGGAGTTTCCTTATCAGGGTTCTCCTCAGGACAAGGAACTGGTGTCTGTTTCTAAAAAAAGATATATAAACAGAAGATTTAATGCACTAATCTATGTATTCTAACTTTAAAACCTCTAGAAACCAGAGAAATTTCCTCAAAAAGACTGGTGATTACATCACACCACAGGATTCAGTTATGTTGACCGGCAATATAACAAAAGACAAAGCTTTGTCAAAATGGCACCATGTAATAGGGCAATGGGGCAATATAATGCCCCAAACGGGAACTTGTAAGTTCAGGGTCCTAATAGACAAACCAGTTGGAAAGTTGGCATTTTTCTGCCCAAACCAAATGTGCTTTTCTACATGTTCCAGGATGACATGACTGTGAATGGCTCTCCTGTTGTGGGATGTGTATTTTTTCACCGACAGAATACTGTTTTTGGTACTATCATTCATAGTATGGGGTAGAATTGTGACAACTATCCCTGAAGTTGTCTGTCAAACTTTGCTTGGAGCATGTATGTTTTCTAGTTTTCCCAACTCTAAAAAGGTCCAGCTATATGTGAATGCTTGCTTCATGTTCCTTTGTTTAATGCAAACCAAAGACCATAAACCTATTTTGACTCGCACTGCTTTCAGCCACCTATTTCCGAAACATGCAACCTACTTGATATGTCTGTAAAAATTACTCTTTGTCTTTAAGTTTTGCTATTAATTTTGACTCATCATCCTGAATCTTTAACAGCCACTGTCCAGAATTTGCCTTCTTAGCAAGTGGTTGCCATAGCCCATGGTATCAGTATGACATCTAATAAATGACTGTTATTTGAGACAGCTCACCATCGTGCTTCATAATGTGGGCGCAAATTATTTATATGTATTGATATACAGATTCAAAGGGCAAGATCTATTAGCCTAATATCTGTTCAAAATGGCATTCATTGGTTGATGTCACAGCAATTAAATCAAGTTTATTTTAATTTAGACAAATATTGCTTTGATGACATACCGTTCTACCCTGTGAAAACCGGGTTTTTCCTAAACCTTTCTGGATTTTGGGTAATTTTTCTTTCTCTTTCTACTTCTGTGTTTTGCATAATTTTCATGTGTGTGATATTGGTTTGAATATGACATATCTTGGGAGTACTGTGAGAGTGGATGCATGTCATGGACTCAAGTGCTTGTCTAGAACTGTTCACCAAGTGACTTTAGAAAATGTATGGAAAATACATTGAACAGGTTACTTAGATTGTTTTTTCTTTATAAGGGCACATCTCAGGGCAATTTTCACCTAGATAACTTCCAAATACAGTGAGCACGCACCTCTACAGGTCTTTTGAATGAGTGCACTAAACCTGCACACAATTTCTTGCAGATGAGCACCCATCTATAATTCATGTAAGATATTGAGTTTCACAAAGATGATGCACATTATGTGTGGACAGAATGATACAATTTTGCTCACCTTTTGCCCATTTTACTGGGGTGTTTACATCTCTGCCACTAATGGGGCAAACCTTGATTCTTTTGGTTGGCCCTGACCTTCTAGATTTGGAAAGTCATAAAGCCTTTCTTTAATCAAACCAAATAACTGTTTGTTTATTTCCTCTATTGTGTTACTGCAATGCATGCTTTTATACATTCTTCCATGACTTTGGATATACAATTTATCTGGGCCTTCTACACTATGTCAGTCCCAGTTTACAATGCATCCAGAACATTGCAGAAGCATGTCAGCACTGAATGTAATGGATGATTGTGAAGAAGTGAATCATCTTTATGTTCTTGTGCGTGACGTTGGGGGGAATTCTTCAACACGGGGTCATAGACTTTGAATGTTAAGGCTCTTGTATTACTTTCTCAACAGACAACTAAGACAGTGGTATTTTGCTGTTCCTTTTTACCACTTACCCTCACCACCCCTAGAATCAACTGAGTTTTGGTCCAAGCTTGGAATGGTGGGGAACAAAGATTTTGCACATTTGACAACAAATTCATATACCACCTTGAAGACTATCAGGAGCTTTGTAATGGCTGTCATGTTTGCCTCTACATCTAATATATTCAACAACATGTTATCTATGTAAAGTGACACACTACCATTGGTGAGATACCATAGCGTTGCCTCTCCGCTTGCGGTTTGGCTGCAAAGTGTTCTTTTGTTAGAACAAAGAGCAGGGTGGGGGCAGCGGACAACATTTCCACAATCCTGTTTTACCCAATATGATGTGGAACTATGTATGCCTATGTGCATCATAGCTGTTGGACTATCATACAGCAGCGTTATCAAGCTGATCATGTTCACTCCAATCACCTGAGAGCTTGAAACAGATAGTGACTCAACTCCATGTGTTGAAAGCTTTTGTTTGGTTATTGGAAGAGCAGAGTGACACCACCCTGGGGGCGATTTCTTGAGCATTTAAACAAGCCGTCTATATTTAAAGTGGTCCAAAGACCTGGGACAAATACGTTCTGGTCCAGATGGACCAATTTGGTTACTAGTAAGGGTCTCTAGACCAATATTATTGACAGAATTTTATATTTGGTATTCAATATAGAGAGGAGTATATATAAAGGTTGTTGCATAAGAACATGCCAATCACAGGGCCAGTTGATCTGCATATGTGTCATAAAATACAATTGGAAGTTCAAATGATTCCAGAGTCCTACATGGCCTCTAAGACAATGGTTATTAATAAAACCAAAATTGTTATCATGGTCTGTGTCCAAACACAAAAACCCTGTAGAACCGTTTTGCTTGATAATATCCCAATAGTTTCAGTGAACTCTTTTTGTTACTTGGAGATTCTGTTTGCGGGCAATGGCTCGTGGACACAGCACTTACCAGAGCGAAAAGGAGCAGGGCTTTTCCAGGGACTTTTTAAGTTCGCCTCTACATTGGGTAGGCGACATATTAAGGAAATGGTATCTATAGATAAAGCTAATGGTGTCACTACCGCTACGTATGAGGCTGGAGTCTGGGGCATGCTAAGAGCTATGCCCTGCAAATAGAGGAAATACATTTTTAAAACAGCTTCTATGTCTGCCACCCAGTACAGCAAATACCATAGTCCATAGCAAGGTTGACAAAAAAATGGGAGCACCTACGTATACACATTTTCAAGGCAGTAACCTGCATTTTCTACCATGAAACATATTGTATCAGTGACTAAGGGGGTTATTATGACGGCGGTGAACCCACCACCGACAGCCTGCCGGTGGTGAGTTCACCGCCATAGTGTGGCCATTCTGCGCCCTCCAGATTAGGATGGCTGGCGGTGTGCTGGCGGACGGAAAGCCCGTCCGCCACGGTTCCGACACAGGCAATCGTTACGATTGCCTGCCGTACCCAGCCAGCATACCTAGAATGGTGGCTGTGCCTAGCAGGCACTGTCCGCCACATTAGGATGCTGCATCAAGCCAGCCTTTGAATGGCGGTTCAACCGCCATTCAAAGGCTGGTGGAGATGCACTTTGGGGGCCCGTGTCGGCCCCCAAATACCATAGTCCATAGCAAGGTTGACTTGCAGTTTCTAGAAGATCTCCTTTTGGCGAGACCCCTGTTAGCATGGATATCACTTTCGGCCAAGGAAGAAACTAGCTTTACTAAAACTATTATCCTTGACTGTCTAGCCCTGGATAAAGCCTTAAATATACCTTGGCTATCCTATATTAACTCTATTCTTGTTAAACTGTTTAATTTGTCTATCTGGTCCGACATTACTCAGTTTACAACACTTACCAAGAATATAATTGAAAATATATATTTTAATACAAGGCTGGATAAATGTGAGGTACAAGATGGTAACAAACCATCTGTAACATTCTACAAGTCCGTGGATAAGAAGGAGGGGGGATAACCATTATTTTGTGTTGACAAGGCAGAGATGTGATATTGGGCATCATCAAGTTACCTTTCCTCACATGAGGTCTTGCCCTTCTGATGTGACCCCTGTGATGGTTATAGCAAACAAAGCACTCTGCACTTATTATTGTTCTGTAAATTGTACCAGAATTTGAGGCTCCGCTACTTGAAACCTATGCTTGTCGCTCAGAATATTAGAACCCACAAAGCTGCAATGAACTATTTGGTGACACTAGGTGACCCCTATGTGTGTAGCAATATTGCACTTTTTTATATTGAATGCTATGAAAATTTAAAAAGCATATTACAATAGATAATGGAATGAGTACTATACATTTTTATTGTCAGGTGATCTACCTGGCCCTTTTAAGTCTATTTAAATTACTAAATATTGCCAAGAATATCTAGATTATTTGTATACATAATTTTATGTTTTTCTTTTTACCTTTTTACACAATATCGTTGAAATTGAATTGGGGTTGCATATTTTATTGTGTATTACATACTAAATATTCTGGAGATTGGATGGTGGATTGTTTTTTTATATTGTTTGTATATATTTTTATATGCACTTTTATGGTTGTATTTTTTTCTTCATCCGAATAAAGTTTATGACTGAACAATTCCGGAGTCTTCCCAACTTCCATATCTGTGAGTACCCCATCATCTCCCGTACCATAACCAGTTGCTCCATCTCCTCTTTATGGTCAGGAGCCGGTTGCAAAACAGTCCCTTCCTACAAATATTCCTTTATATTGATGGGGATACACACATCATTTCTCTTGTACAATCTCCTGTGATAGACGTAGAAAGCACTATTTATATATTTGTATTCATGAAAGCCAATTCATTTAACATTCATAGGTTTTCTAATAACTTGTTACATTACACAGTATAAACAAATGGCGCGATCCAATATGGTTGTAAAGAGTGGGAACGGCTGGGTGTCGGTTGAAACACACTACTCGCGTTTCGGCTGGAGTGCCTTCACCAGGGGACCGTCACAACATTCACTATCAGTGTCATGAATGGCTACAAAGAATATGGCCACTTTCACTTGTTTAGGTCTGCTGTCAAAGCTTCCGCTTAATGTATTTAAGTCTTTTAGCAGTTTTAACATTTGGCAGATCATGTTTTGTTTTGCTGTGAAGTCAGTGATGAATGGACATCTATCGTCATTCGTCAGCATACGGTGTGGTAAATATGCCATACATGTATTTATATTCTCATAGTTGGTTCCAAAATGGACACCACCAATGAACTTCTCCGCTGTTGCTCAGTCTTTGTTAAACTGCTGTTCGGGGTCTGACATGAATTCTAATCTGCTTTCGAATTGTTGAAGTGCTGAGTCAATAGATGCCTCGTGTGCGTCCCACAAATAGTGCAGCAATTTGTCAACATCAGATGAAACATCAGATACAGGTGTGGTTGACATTAATTTCTCATAAAATAATTTCAATTTCTTCATTGCTACTGGAAGGGATGATTGGCAACTGTTGATGCTATAACAAAAGTTATTAGAGAATTCTTCCGGAGGCAATATTCGTGTCTGGTTTTGCCATTCATCAAATAGGCCATTCATCAGAAAGCCACAATGGTAATATCATAGTTTACGCCTCTCATCTTAACCACCAAATCTCAGCACAGAAGCATTACACATAGTAGTACACAGGTGCAACATGTAATGAACTCAAGAAGCAACAAAAGAGAACATGTTGTTTGGACCACAGTATGCATTCTTGCCACATATGAAGTATAGCCTATACATCGTAGCCTTTCTATTACAGTGGCATTTCTCCCTGGTCCTCCAAAGGAAATCCCTTAATCTCTGCTACCATTTCCTGATCTTGCCTAGCAATTGAAGTGTCCAGGTTATTCTTTTCATGTTCACTGATTTTGCGTGGCCTCAGCTATAGTATGAATATAGTGGCCCATGACAATATCATTAAATGCTGCCCATTCAAATAGTTAGCAAGACGGAGAATAGCTATGCATGACTTCTTCTAATTTATCTTGGAAGGCTGGGTCTTAGCATAGCGCTTTGTAAGTGACAGACAGGTTTTTGGGTAGGTAATCTGCCTAATCTGATTACCAGCACTACAGGATTGTGTACTGCAATCATCCTGCCCAGATGTTATATGAGACACTGAGTTCTGTAGGGATGTGGAACATACTATGTAACAAACCTCCCTTGTAGGATATTGGCAGGTGAATAAAAGGAATATTTTTTCACCTAAGGTTTCCTAAAAAGTAATGATTCCAACAATGAACATCGGGCCAGCCAATCACTTAGTGTCTTTACTGTTGGACACGTAGAAATGTGGGGATTTGATGGGTGCAAGTGAACCCACTCAACACCTAAGACACTTTTAAAATCGTCCCCCCAAATGCAGAAGGAGTGAGTCTACCTTGCTAGTTATTTACTTAGTGATGCTAAGAAGGCAATCTGCTTGACCTTGGGAGCATATATGCTGCTCCACACCAATTGCGCCCCATTCAATTTGCCTTTCCCTAGGGTTTATCGACTCTGTGCAGAAACACTGTGCTCACCACAAAAGGGAACCCTGGCCTTACCCAAAAAAGCACTCCTTTGGTTTTGGATGAGAAACTAGTTATATACAATTGCCCTCTCAAAAGGCACTGTAATCTTATCTCTTCAGTCAGTATTATGCAATACTATTGTATGAAGGCTATGTGAATTCTCTATATTTTAGACAGGAGTGTATTTTGTAATATTTGTGTTTATGTCTGGACACTCCAGATGATGACTGTATAATCATAGTGTAAGTTGAAGTCAGGTGACAGATCCTGTGTTGGTAGCATGCTGACAACACCCCTATCAATTCCATATTCCTGCCGGGATGGAATTCTGAGCCAACCAGTACCTCCTTCTCTGACTCCAGGGCTCTTTACATACTGGTAAGAATAGCAATACACCTTTCCCCATGGTCAGAAAGACCCAAGCTGTGTTTGGCATCTGCCTGCCAGTTTTATGCTAACTGTGAGCCCCTTATAGGCAAGATTGTGTTGGATGAATGCGCGACAAATGGGAGCTTCTTCTTTTTACACCCGCCATGTTGCCTGATCAAGCCTCACCCACCATGTTTTGATTCAATCTCCTGTCTATTTCCTCTACCTCCTTATACATCGTGCCTCTTTATCTCACTTTTTCTCAGTATCTTCGTGTTGTCCTATCTTTCTCGGTTTTCTTCTACAACTCCATCTCCGTCTTTTTTCTTTTTTCTAGTTTTCTCTCTCTTCCTCTGATTCAAAATCAGAAGAAAAATTAGTCCTGGTTCTCAGAAATGAGTGCCAGGCCCAAGACTAGCAACCACATGCCTAAATGAAGCACTGCATGTGACTCTTCATTAAGTAGCAGTGCACGCCTACTGCTATGAAACTATTTCCTACATATACAGGTCAAGATATCATTTTCTGGTGGCAGTAAGCTTTACAAGATAATGTTTCGTTAATTTATAGCACATTTGTAGTTCACCCATGACATCATGAGCAAACTGTATTTCCACATATCATTGCTTTTTAGTGGTGAAGAAGTAATTGTCTTAAAAAAGGCATGCTGAAACACACTGATGGAATTGCTTCAGAACAAAATAGAGCTCTTCCTAACATAAAGAAAACCACATAGTGTGTGCTTCTTTGACAAAGTGTCTTCCCATAGCAATTGCAAGAAGTGTATCCTACCATAGAAGCCCATAACATGTTGTTTTTTTCTCTTAGTAACCGCTTCCATATCAGTAGGGAGATGGCAAGTGTGCCTTGATAGTCAAAATGGTACATTCTGCAAACACTTTCATTACTGTTGGCTAATGGGAAGCTGGATAGAAAAATGGGAGCACCTATGTATACAAATTTTTAAGGCAGTAACCTGCATTTTCTACCATGAAACATATTGTATCAGTGACTAAGGGGGTTATTATGATGATGGTGAACCCACCACCGGCAGCCTGCCTGTGGTGGGTTCACCACCATAATGTGGCCATTCTCCGCCCTCCAGATTAGGATGGCGGTCCGTGTGCTGACGGACGGAAAGCCTGTCCGCCACGGTTCCAACACAGGCAATCGTTATGACTGACTGCCGGACCTGGCCAGCATACCTATAATGGTGGCTGTGCCTAGTAGGCACCGTCTGCCACATTAGGTTGCTGCATCAAGCCAGCCTTTCAATGGCGGTTCAAACGCCATTCAAAGGCTGGTGAAGATACACTTTGAGGGCCCGTATCTGTGCCCCGCTTGAGCAGGGGCATGGGAATTGTGCACTTGGCAGGGCACCTATGGTGCCCCCTAAAGTTCCCTGCACCAAGGGGCAGGCACCATGTGGTGCCTGCCATGTAGTGCAGGGAAATGCACAAAATACATTTTTGTCATTGTGGCAGATGCTGCAGCCAGCAGCACCTGTGGTAATGGTAAACATTCCCGATGCGACCGCTACAGTGGCGGTTGTATCATAATTGCATGTTCGGGACTGCCGCCATATGGGCAGGCGGTCCTGATTTACGGGATGATGAGTCCGTCTGCCACCATAATCACCACCCAAATCATCTGCACTGATGAGTGGGGAATTCTGCTCCAACATTTGCACTGATGTAAAAGTACATTTGCACTGATCGATCAGCACAAAAATAATATTTTGACAGGTTACAAATTACATGCCTGTTTGATCTGTACAAATACCAGGGGAAAATTGCTCATCCACCACAGCGAAATAGGGGCCAGGTGAAGCATAGAGGGGTTGGATCAATTTACGTGAGCGGCGCTGATTGGTGTCACCTGCCATCTAAACCAGGGTTTCATTAAGAAGTAACACAACAAATGAGTATGAAGTGAGGAAATTCAAGTGCTAAGGCTGTCCAGCCATCCAGTTGGTAGGCAGGAAAGCTAAAGGTGATAGACTCTATTTCACTTGTTCTACAAATACTTTTTAAGGCGTATTTCTTCATTGATCATTTAATTTTCAAAACCTTTGAGTATTTTTATTCAATTGTACAAATTGAGTGTTAGTTGAACACTTCTTTGCTCATTTGGACTACAAAAGGGATATCACTAGATTATAAATGTATCCAATATTGACCATTGGTTAACTTCACAGGAATTCATAAATCTAGTAACAGTTCTTCACGCAAGCATAGTAAGATTGATGAGTATGTCAACCAGTAACTTACAGCGTGCCCTAGTATTAAGGAGTTAGGGACTTTAATTCTCAATAATCAATACATTTAAAACTCTACACATATCTCAGCCCCCTATCATTAGATGGGGAGTTGCTTTGTGGCAGAGAGAACAAAGAATAAGAACCACATTTCAGTTTCACTATCGGATGACACAATAAAAACTCTAGCAATTCTTCATAGGTTGACTATTTCCCCTGAAGGGGAGCAAAAAGCTGCCATTGAATACTGATGAATACTGACAAATTAAGTTAAAAAAATGAGGTAGTTTCAAAATTAATAAATTATATTGATGATGCTAATAATGCTCCACCCCATTTCCAATATTGTCTGCAATGGATACTATTGGTGGTTGGGCACAGATCTCCAGGTTTTACAAAGACCATTCTCTCTACTAGGTATGTTGCATATGCATTTTGGTACTATAATATTAGTGAACTTGGGGTCTTTTATGGAAAGGTGTTCTAATACCCTTCATGCACATTTATATTTTAAATCGATATTTGCTTGTCGAAAATCTATTGTACAAAATGTTATTAATTGCTTGAAGATCTACTGTTTAATTTAAAAGGAAAATCGAGCAAGGAACATTCAGGCCTTTTTCACATTTTAAAACTCACCTGGTTAATTCAATTAAAAGCTTGGTTAATAAGCAATTGCCTGAGATTATTCATTCTGCCAAATTAGTTACTAATCTTGATAAAGACTATTCAGGACTAATGATAAATTATGGGACAGGTTCATCTGTTAGTCCTCATCAATCCTTTGAAAATAATTTGAACAATACACCTTTGGAGATCATTCCTGATACTAATTGATACTAATAAAATTGCATTAACCCTTTCACTGCTTGGGACAAAGGGGAATGCTGGGTAGTAGGAAATTTGTGCCTGCGTGGTTATCCTACAACTTACCCACACAGAAATGTGAGGAAAATGTGACTTTGTAAGTAAATTTAAGGTTTGTGGGGGATTCCAGGTAAGAAAATGCTGGGGGATCCATGAAAATCACAATGCCAGCCAAGAGCTATGGCTAGTCAGGCCCTGCAGCCAAGCACCAGTCCCTGTACACCGCCAGCCAAGCGCCACACCATGCACACTACCAGGCAATCGCCAATCTACACACACCATCATCAAGCACTAGTCCACCCACACCATTAGCCAAGTGCAGGTCCACACACACCGCCAGCAAAATGCCAGCCAAAGATTAGTACATGCAGACCGTCAGCCAAACTCCAATTTACACACACACAAACCATCCCGGGTTTCTAGTGGTTTTCTGTCCCTGCTTGGGTGCAGATGTGAATAAAATATATATATAATGCTGTCCCTTACCGGGATATTTAACTTGGGTTATTTTCCCTGACTAGATTTCCCTGTGTTTTTCTTTTGCTTCCATAGATATCCATGGGGAACACACACCCGTGTTCGTCCCATTTGCTATCATTTGTTTTGATTGCACATGTGTAAACGCATTTCGGGGGTGTAATCCTTCTACCTGATATTTAAGTAAGTAATACGCTCACCTTATGCTCAATTCGTTGGCTGGTGGTTTATTTGTGATATTCCTTTAGCATATTGGCTCTTATACCACTTTTTTTTATACTCGTTTTCAGACACTATTGATGAAACTTCTCCTCGTCTTACTTGCGGCACAATTACTTGGGACTCTTAATTTAGGTGAGCGCCATGTTGAGTTCACTGAATGTGTTAATTTTTGATTTTGCTTCGCATATGCCTTGTCTGGCAATTTGTTGACAGATACGTTCCCCCTTTTTTTTTTTTTGGGACGTTTTATCTTAGATTGATTTTGCTGCCTCATTATCCCATCTTTGCAACTTTGTACCCAGCCGGGTTAGAATTATCACCGGTGTTGGGGTAAGAATGTTTGGACTTTTCTCGTGTATTAGGTTTTGGGGTTCCTTTTGTGTAGATTTCCTTCAATCACTCACTGCGTTACTGTATTCGCTCAAGCAACTTTTTTCAGGTACCTGTAGCTTTTACTGTTGCTTGGATTCTTGACTCGCACTCTCTGTTTGCTCTCCTTTATCCCTGTGTGTCGTTTTTTACCCTTCCCTCTTTTCTGCTTTCTTGCTCGCTTTTCTCCATTTTCACTGGACGTCATCACTCCATAATACTTGATACAGATTCTTTCAATTTTATCTTCATTTCTTCACTTTTTGTTTCACTTGGACTTTACTGGTCTTTTCTTATCCTGATTTCTGTCTTACCAAGCGGTTACACTCTGTCGCATCTTTATGGTCACTTGATGAATGTATCAATGAATACACGTAGTGATGTTTCATTAACTTTGTACTCCTTAATTGGTTTTGTTCACTTGGTCTCTGTCAAACACTTTACAACAATATTAATCAAATGTTAAATAAAAATGTTTTAAAAAAAATCAAACAATGTGTGGTTCACAGTACACAGGACGAAAATGGATATAAAACTCCTCAGTCAAAAAGGGCTTCCAAATATTTGAGGCTATAAAACAGAAAAATCATTGCGCAATCCATCCTGAAATAGAAATAAACTTTCTATTATACCACCAGTGTTAGGTACACAGAGTACTCTCCATAATGAATATATTCTTAGGAATATTGATTCAAAGCTCATGCCTAACATTGATAACTACTGTGCAGAAGACACTTGTCAAACTGAAATCATATAAGATATACTTATTTCAATTCAGCCAGAAAATATCAAGGGCCAGATCACAGGTCCGAATACGGGTCTTCCCTGCCGCTGCACCACCAAACCAGGGGTTGGACCGCCCCCCAGATTATAAGTTTAACTTGTGTATGGTGGGCTTTTTTTACATTCCCATTGCAGTGTCTTTAAAAATAGGCACCACAATGGGAATGCTTGAAAGTCCATGCTGTGCAGAAACTTGTGTGCATGCACACAGGGGGCCACATGTTGTGCTCTCCTGCATGCATACACAGGGCGTGAGGCACAGGGGGACCCTGAAGGGCCTCCTTTGTTTCCTCTCCACCAGGGTTTTAATGGAGTAGGACCTGCCATAAAAACTGTGGTAGAGAGGGAAATCGCAATATGCTTTGCCTAGTGTATTGCAGCCTCTGGACCACCATGCCCCCTGGTGGTGTCAACGTTTCCATGGCGATCCCACTGCCCGAGTCGTAATCGGCGGCCAGGAAACCGCCATGCCACCACAGGTCTGGCAGTCCCAGGATCTCGGAGAGGGAACTCATAATATGCTTTGCAGGAACACAGTCGTCCCTCAAAGCGTATTGCGGCCTCTGGACCGCCGTGCCCCCTGGCGGTGTCAGCGGTGCCATGGCGATCCCACCACATGAGTCATAATCGGCGGTCGGGAGACTGCCGCGCCACCACAAGGAACGCCAGACTCGTAATCAGGCCCCCAGGGCATTAAGAACAAAGTAAGTTGTCAAATATACGCCATTCTTTTGGATTATGCCACAGCTTTTTTTTTCAAGAATAAGAGGAAATAAATAGTCATTGAAATTAGTAATACCTGTGAGAATATATCTAGCGAACCTGTATATTCATCTTAACTGAACAATTATAACAAGTCATCAGCTGCAAATGGGCGTTTAATATTGATAACATAGGGCTGATTCATTAAAACATTTATGAGTTCAGGAAGTAGTACCATATGAGTACTCTTTTATGAACTCTTACATCCCAATATCCAACTCCTTATTAGTAAAATTGCAGAGAGCACAGTCCTTTCTGTTTGTATTACTTGTATTTTAATATTCCCTGGATGTGCCCATTTTATTTGCATATTAAGGGCCCGATTCCGATCTCGGTCTGAGGGGCTCCTGACGGCATTCGGCAGGAGCGACTCCGTCTCGTACGTGTGATTTTCGGACAACTCCTACCGCTTTACGAGTGAGCAAGTACAATGCGAGGATAGCCCCACACTCCGACTGACTCGTACCCGTCAGCGATGCCATCCGGACGACTCCGACGTCATCGACGCACACCGCGTAATGGATCCGATGCCCGAGCAACCAAGTACAATGCGCGCGTCAAGCAGCTGGATCGACTCGGACCCTCCGACTCAAAAAAGCTCTAAGAAGCAAATTTTGGGGTCCGTAGCTGGCCCCCCTTCACCCGGGGCCCTATAACTCGATCACTAGGGGGGTCCCAAGGGTCCCCCCTACACATGCATGCACGGTGTGGGCGGGACTGAGGCGTCCCCGCGACATGGGGTGCCCTTGTCAGAGACGAGTGTTTTTGGCGTATTGGAGCCTATGTACGCAACGTACATAGACTTCAATGGGGCTCCGAGCGACTCGAGTCCATCAGCGCTGCAGCGCATCGTACTCTGTCACTCAGAGCCAAGGAGCACGAGTCGGTCAGAAAGCTCTACGGGTGCGAGTCGGCCGTAGGGCATTCCCAGCGAGATCGGAATCGGGCCCTAAGTGTTTTTGTCCAATTGAAAAATGCGTGCAAGATTATACAAAAGAGTACTATAGGAGTACAAATTTATGTACACCAAAATACCATTGTAAAGAGGCCACTATGTGTGCAAAAAGCAGATAGCAGTAAGAGCGAACATGAACTGCCAGAGTTTTACATTTTTCATAACAGCACTTCACTGTTGATTATTGGAATAGGTATGACACCTTTAAAATTGTTGCATTGCCTTGTTATAGATCTGAAGATAATTTTAGCATTCTAAATACAAATAATTTACTATAATTATTTGCATACTTTGAAAGTCTTGGTCTTATTTTTTCCAACAAACTGGTCTGTGCTGTGGCATTGAAGTTATGAGAAATAATTAGTTAAATGATCATTATTCACAGAAACTCTTGGGCACAAAGAAGATAGCTAGAAGAACTAGTTATGGGAGTGAAGATGACAAGGAAATTAAAAATACCCTTCAATGTTATGTACCAAATGCTGACCTTAAAGGGTAACACTCATTCAGGTGAATAGAAATAAGGGCTCACATTTAAATTCTAGAGGCTACTTTACATGCAGTTTCAATTCACCAACTAAAGACTTACAAAATGTACTATCAAAAAGGGCAAAGGGTATTGGATGCTTCCGGCACATCACAATTTTACCAAGTATTAAAGGAAGGAGACTGGCTTATTTACTATTTATTAAATACCCATAAAGATCTATTTTAAGAGTAAAAGTATGACAATTAGCATAAGCATTTATGAGCATGAGAAGTAGTACTACAGCAGTGATCTTTCATATACTCTTACATATAATTGTGAATCAGGCCTAAAAATATCCAATTCCCTATTAGCAAAATTACAAAGAGGGGACAGCCTTTTCTGCTTTCACTAAATGTAGTTGACTATTTATGTAATAATGCCAATGTTTTCACAATGTAATTGTTTTGATATCGATTCACACAGGGATGTAAGAGTACACAAAATAATATAGTACTACTCTTTTACGTATTTATATAAAATGTAGTCTGCGCTATCAATTATGTATGATTAGCACAGATCAATAATTGCAGGCAGAATCACTGCTTATGGTGCACGATTCATCAGATATCAAACTTCACCAGTTAAAGAGCATATGCCATCCTGGCTATGTGGAAATCTCCATGCCACCAGTCAACTCTGTGGGACTAATAAGGAAGATCTGTTGCACTTAGTCTGTTCCTGCAACACTGTACAGACTGAAAGGAAAAAACTATGAATCAGGGCCTTTAACCAAAGGGGAATTCAAGCAAGGAGGCAGGCAATTTTAGCCTGTTTCGATCCAGGGGACCCTCAGCTAAACTGCCACTTTGTAAAATGTTTGTTAACCCCTTCAGTGCCCATGACGAGATAGTCTCATCATGGAGCGCGGTTGCGCTGTGCCCATGACGAGACTATCTCGTCATGAACCCCGCCCGCTGATTCAACGCCCGGCACAGGGCGGGGAAAGGGCGGGGCACACAAGGGGTTAAAGGTGGAGCAAAGGTTACAGAAAATATAATTTGTTCAGCGCTGCCGACATAAACTGCTACTTTAATGGTTACATATTTCTAAAGAATAATAGGACCCTCCATCAAGGCAACACTGGGGCAAACCTGTTATATTCTTGAACTAAGTCTCCTTGATGAAAATCCATGAGCTGTAAATATGCCTGAAATCAAACTATAAACACTTTTCCCTATTACGTTACCGTGTCCCACGCGAAAACAACTAACCTGCTATAATAGTACCTCCAGTTCACTAAAACATTGATTTTTTATCCTCTTCTTACCGTTCAGCAATTTTAAATTCAAATGTAAAGACTCTAATTTTAGAATTACCTATTTTATCCACATCATGTATTTGTGTATTTGTATCATGTATAACTTGTATTGCAATGGTTTTAAGTAAGTTAGCAATTATTTAAATGAACTAAACTGTAGAATCAGATATCAAACTCAAAACTATATGGAAAATACAGCTACTGTGCAGTCTCAAATTTCATGGCAGCTTCAGAATTTATTGGCGGAAGCCAGACCTCCCTTTCCATGACTGGCTGGCCAGTTGAACATGCTGCACCGGATGCTTGTCAGATCTTTATTCAATTGTTTCTAAAGAAAAGCTCATTTCCTTCTTTCTCCTTCGGGCTAGACCTTTATAGTACCTATATTTTTCAGTCAAGTACCAATCCTGGACTATTTGGAAATGTACTACATAAATATATTTTCCACACTCAAACATTCTAAGGTTTCTATTGCTGACTGGTGGGTCTCCCTCCCCATGATTGTCTGACCAGTACAATGCACTGAACATGACATTTGAAACATATTAGGCATTTGGCCAAAACATAGTAGTTCTCTCCACTCTTAATAGCGCAGGAACACATTCTTTATCCCCATAACTGTGTTACACTAGACCTCCTGAAATTAAACATGTATGGGTTTTCTAAGGGATCAGGATTCCCAGTGGTGACAAACTGAGTGCAGTGAATCTGGGAAAGCAACTGAAAGCGTGATGCAGATTTGGGGCATGTATTCATTTGTTTGCAAGTATCACCTCTGAGCTACATGAAAACATACAAAACCAATATAGTTTCAACATCTCCACATCATCATATTTCTACCATTGGATGACACACACCCTAATTAACCAGGCAATAGAATGCTCAAAATGTGGCACATACTAGATTTATATCGTTCTTTTCAAATTATTCCACTCTCCATCATGCAGGACATATCCCTGCCAAGGCTTGATCCGCAGCTTTGTCCCCTCCAATCTCCTGAGCTTCATGGTGCCAAACTTGTATGATGTTTCTGTGGATTCAGGGTGCACACAAGCATTAAAGTGGGTGCAGTGCACTTGAGAAATTTGGAAATCAACTTAAAGGAATATGTTGGACTAGGGTACTTTCTTTTGGTCATGGAAATAAAGCACAACCATGTTTTTTTTAACATCTACACACCCTAAGGTTTTTATCCCACAGAGGGAAACCTCCCTTGCCCTGATTGGCTGGCTAGTAAAATGCGATGAACATGATGTTTGTCGGATTTTCAGCAATTATTTCAAAACTTGGTAATTTTCTTAAGTCTCCCTTGTTCAGGAATTTATACTTTGCAAAGTTTAACACCAAACTATGTTCCTGAGTGTGGAAGTTTCAAATATGCTTGGTGTTTTTAATGAATATGAGAAGGGATCCACACATTAGACCCAGGTAATATAGAAGTTGTAGTCTTTAGGGGCAGGGCCGGCCAGCACCTGTAAAATATTTGCAACCCCAGACATTTCTAATAAGTATGTTCTCAGGAGAATAAAGGTGATGTACTTTGTGTGGATCTGAGCATTTTTGATTACCCTGCAAACGTTTAAAACAATAACTTTTCTGTGACACAAAACTCCATTGCTCCTAATAAAAACAGTATCCCATGTATGTGGGTGTTCTCCTGTACAGGGCAGGAATAATCATGTGAAGACCACATTGCCAGTAAACTGGCTTCATGCAGTCAATGTTTTACCCATACATTTGAGGTACTGTTTTTATAGGAAGAAGTGTGGGAACACTAGGTGGTGGAACATTTGCTGTTCATCACAAATCCTCGGTATACCATCAAATCACTAGGCGGAAATACATTTTTTAACTAAATGCCACATCACCTAAGATTGTCCCCTGATATATAGTTTTCAGAAATGTCTGAGGCTGGTAATTTTCCCTAAGTGGCAACTAACCCCAGTCTCCTAATACCACATTTGCGTACATCCCAAATATCAACTTGTTTCTAAGCCTCATTTTTTGCACTTTCCACAGTCTCCTTCTTTGGATTTCACATCCTAGATGATAGACCAATCCACCCTTATAGGAACTGTTTTAGTAAGGAAATGTGTGAGAAGGCAAAAAGGACATGACAATTGCTAATATCTATATGATTTCTTAATATTTTTGACCTCTTATTGTAAGTCAGTGTTCACCAAAACATTCTAAACCACAGCTCAATTGTGGACTCTGGGTATCGCTACACGTGTCTGTCACACACAGTTCTGTGCTCCATAAAAAAGGCAGATACTCTGATTTCTTTTACTAAGAAAAATTTGAAACTGCATTTTCAAGGGTTCTGCTTTTGTATATAATTATTTGGCCATTAAACCATGGAGTATATATTCTGCTGCTGCTACATACTTTATTATTGTACAGCCAATTTTTTGTGAATAATTTTTAACCCTACAGGTATTGGGACCATCAGTTCAGCAGTTACGTTAACATTTCTGGCACTAGAAATATTCACTTGAGTCATCTGTTCTAGTTCTTAAAATCTGTAACTCATGAATTAAGGAAGAAACAAATAAATGTACGAGTTACACTTGAGAAAAGGTGTGCTAAACTTACTATACTACACCGTGTTTAATGTTTTTTAATAACTTTTATATTGATTAGGGCTAGCACATTTGTTTTGTCTGCTATGGTTTTGTCTTGCTTTACTATTAATGTAATTAATTTTACTTTTGAATTTTATGCACATACTTCCCTTAATTTTAGATTAGGTCATACCTCTAAAATACCTTTACACAGAATTTTAACTTTTGTGTGTTTTAATTTGTTCTAATATATAGTATATGATAAATATTTTCAACGCAGGAGTGGCCCGTGCAGGTAAGAGTGGTGGGGCCGGGTTGAGGGTGGAGTCGGCAGATGACCAGGAGGGAAAATCAAATAAATAATTAATTTTCCCTCGTCGTCGTTTGTCGAAATCCCCCCCCACCGGCCCCACTGCCCCCGCTCTTATCTGCACTGGCCGCGCCTGATACAATGGCTAAAAACAACCTTCTCTTCTGTCTCTTTAAAGCAAGAGTTTTACCACTGGAAACAAAAATTATGTTGCATCACCATGAAAGTTTCCAGTGGCATCACATATCCAGTGGCTTCCAAAACAGCCTAAGGTTGACCCCTTGTCCTATTCGATCCCTCAGCAGATTCCTATTTACTTCTGAAAAGCGAAGAGTTGGCTAAGGAATGGAAAAAACAGAAATGATCCACAGTTCCTGTTTACTTTCTGATCCTCAGACAGTATCCATGACCTCAGAGAACTAGGAATAGTAAAGGACAGTGTGAAATGTACCAAACAGCAAGTCATGGATATGATCTGCTATGCTAGTTGCCCCTAGTAAGCGCCCACTTTTGCTCCTAAATTTGTCATTCGTTACCGACATATTTGTCAGACAAGCCTGGGCATAAATGATGAAACTAGCTGTGGATCTGATTTTCAAGTCTTCAATTCAAATTAGCCAATAGTTACCGACTCCAACATCATATTGTGAAGTGTAAAGATGATAACTGTGAACCAATTAAACCATATGGGCTATATGGGTGATGTTAGCTCCCTTTCCATCATATTAAATCCCAGATTTATTAACTTAATTCAACCTAATGCAGCAAGAAAACAGCTACGTTCAGCAAAGTACCAAAAATGTACTTGTTGAATGCAGATGACAACATTGGTAATGCAAATGCAGATAATGCATCTATTGCACAATGCTAAATACCATATAGATTTGTGCCACAGTAAATTGGACTAACAGAACCAATATCAAGCAATATTTTGAGGCAGTCTTGTAATCAAAGTATACTCTCAAGTGCATTTTGCTTGCATATGACCATCGAAGTGTACCTAGCCTAATATGTGTAAAATTAATAAAATGATAGGAATGAATAATCGATTAATCAATTAATACTAATAGAGCTCAACAGCTGCACCAAAGGGGCATCCCGGTGCTATAACAAGGCAGGTCACCTAGAGATACTAATAACCCAGAGTTAAATAAGAATGTTTTTAACAGTTTTTTTAAAGCTTACTTTTTCAGAAATGGATATAAACAACACCAGTAGGTTTGTTCAAGAGTTTATAGGCAAGAAACGTAATTGAACGTCCTCCCTTTTTCGATCGAAATACCTTGAAGATTGAAGAATAGAGGAATGTAGTGTTCTTTCTGGAAGATAGTGAGTCCGTCTATCCATCAGATATCACGGGCCCTGCTTATAGTCTGCTCTGAGGGTCAGCATGCCGGTCTTCCCAGTGTACAATTTGTAAACTTTTCTTCAGAGGCTAGAGAAGTGCAAAACACATTGCAGTGACTGCCAGGGTTTGAGGGTGGAAAGTCACTATCAAATTCAGGGGCATGTTTATCAAAGGTTTTGCGTCAACCTTGTGCACGCTAGGGAACGCAGGGTGACGCAAAACCTTGAATAAGATTTACCAAGCCATGCAAGACCACCTTGCATGGCCCTGCATGGCTTGGTAAATCTGGATTAACGCAAGGCAGAGCAAGTCACTGCCTTGTGTTACTGTGCCCCAGAGAGGCGTTCCATCGGTGGAGGCGGAGTGTGGGTGTTCCCACACATCCACCCATTGAATTAGTAGACCTGGAATTCGTTAAAATTCTATTGCTTCCCAGGGGAGACTTATCGAGTAGAAATATCTTTATCTCTCCTCGATTTTCACTCTTTTTATGTGTGCTGCATTCCACACACATTCAAAGAGAAAAAAAGCCTCAAAGGATTGTTTTTGTGCAGGATGGTGTCCCTTCCTTCAGAAAAACAATTGTGTCTACAACACTGGTGCTAGGCAGCACATAGTGCTCCAGCACAAGGAGAGGACAGGAATGTGCCATATAATGTTTAATTTGGACCATTGCTGCCCTCTCCCTGCCACACAAAGCTGCACGGCAAAGTGTCTTGCCGCACTGCATTGAATGACATTTTCATGAATCAACACCAAAATTCCTAATTCCTAACAGTGGTAGTCGGGTGTGTGATTCTCCTAATTCCGCATGTCACCTAGAGGTGGAGGAAGCTGAAGTGGGTCTCACAAAGTACAAGATTTCCAATTTTCAGAACACGTCAAATAAGCATTGATGAATGATGCAACATCTCCTGTCTGAACTATTGTGCATTGTTTGTGCCTTGTGCCATTCAGGGCTAACTTTCTAAGCAATGTGCGCAGAAACTACTTTGAATGACTTTAGCAATTATGACATTTGGATGACTGCTATGAGTGTTAACTTTTAGCATAATATTATGTTTGTGGCTTACAGTTGATCAATGGTATGGTTTGGGATACTTTGCATCAAAAGAGTGACCTCACAAAATGGTAGCAGATCTTCCACCATGGTTACCTTATTTAAAAGAAAAAACATTGGTGAAACCAATCGGCCTGGTTATTTTGTGAGCAATTATTGATTGGAGAGTTTCTATGTATGGTAGGTGAGTGTTGAATTAGGTCAATGTGTGGATATGCAAGTGCAATGATGAATTGATGAATGACTGTGTGCATGGACAATTAATGGATGAGGTAGGATGAGTGTGTGAATGAGATAGTGGTTGGAGTTATGTAAGAGTACAGGGATGGATAAACCAGTGAATGACTGAAGATAGGGATATGTAATGCATGAGGGCTGTATTCCTCTGAGCCAGCAATGACGCTTGATTGCAGAATGACCTTGCAAGATAAGGAGAATAAGTGACAAGAAAAAACATATACAAATGTGATGCAAAGAGAGAGTAAGTAGTGACTAGCTGTAGAGTGAGAGAGGGAAGTCAAGAAACTCGAGTAAGATAAGCTCGTGAGCAATAGAATGCTGGTCATAAAAAGATGAAACTCTCTTTTTCTATTCACTCTCCCAGACATTAAATATCAAGCAGGCACTATTTCAGAGATACTGAAATGAAAATAAGATACTTTTTAATTTTTACATTTTTTTGAGTTTTACAAAACATAGAGAAAGTTCAAAAAAGATGCAAGCAATAGTATGAGTAAGCGTGCAGCATACAAGTGCAATGAATACTGAATGAGAAAGCTTTGATACATGATGATGATACAGCGTTTTCAGGGCCCACTCGCTTACCATTGGTCCTCGGATGAACCTTATATTTTTCATCTGAGAGGTTCAATTAACAGTTTAACTCATGTGGCTACACAGTGAGGACCAGGAATCTGTAGCTAGGGTTAAAAAGGTTTATTACAGATTAAGAATCAAGGTAATATACATGACTCTTAACACCATGCTAAAAAGGACCTGAATATTGACAAAAGGCCCGCCCTATGGAAGAAATTGAGGCCGGCCTGTTAGCGCCTAAAGGATTTGACCAAATGGTATTCAAGACTAAACACCGCGACTTAACAGATTTCATTCTTTGGAAATCCTTAGGTCGCATGACAGGTCAATGAACCTTTGCCACCATGGTGCGAATGGAGCTGCAACGAAAAATCATGCATATATCATCAACTGCCAGATACTTAATGTTCAGTCAATGATGAGAGGTTGTATGTTTTCAAAACATTAGTATGGCTATGTCATCTTTATTCTAATTAGTTTGTTTACAGAAATGCTGAATAAAAGGTTGATTAGTGACAGCATAAATCAAATACAGAGTGTTCCGTAAAGTAAATTGTCACTTAACTAGCTAAGAGTCTAATCTACCCGACCCAGAGAAACCCATAAAGAGTTCCTTTTCAGAAAAGAGCATGATTTCGGAGCATAGATAGAACTGCCCTTAAAGAGTCATTCTGGAAACTCATCTGAGATTCACACAGCTGCAGTAGCAATAGTCAGAATATCAGTGGAAGAGGGCTGATCATTGAAGTAGCATTGATCAGAGATAAGGAATAATATTAAAGTCACCCTTAGCAATAGCTGTCAGCAACAAAGAGCAAGGACAGTGGTCTTCTCCAAGCAAGTCTCAGAGTAAGAATGATTATTCTTCTTCTAACTAGCTAGGAACACTCATTAATATAAAATCACACCATAATGTAACACAGCTCAGTAGGTGTTGAATATCTCATCCAATGGAAACAGCTCATCTGATGGTGTTGTCAACATCCATTGCTTCTTCTCCAGATTCCCACAGTAAACATTCATACTAGTACATAGTAAAACACTGTTTTAAGTGTTAGCAACATGGAAGAAAGTTCTCAAAAGAACCTTCTTACCTAAGCTAAAAGGTGAGTTAAATGTTTAGTGTGAATATAAAAGCTAGTCAATTACGCTGAAACAAATATATCAATTATGTTCTTGTTGACTATACATAAGGTTTTTCTAAATTACTGTTCATTCTAACATCTATTCATTATGGATTCCAGTAAAGCTCATTGTTATGCGAATGATCTAATGTGGTGTGATGAAGCTAAGGAAACATCAGCTTGAAGTCAGCACGTTCTTTAGCACAATGCTGGCACTAGGCAAAATGTCCTAAATAAATGTCTACTGAGCAAGCGTTGAAAGAAAAGGCTTTTGGACCTAAATAAAGGGAATTTACGAATAATAGCCTAGTACAAAAAAAATGTTCTTAATGTTATTTTCACATGCATGTAAAGCAGCACATTTTCCCTATGTATTATTTTTCTATGTGAAAACGTTGTTTTATCAAAGCTAAAATGCATTCTAAAAGGATTCTTTTTACACTTTTAAGCAAGCACATTTTTAATACATGTCATTTTCAATCTGAAAACATTTCCTCAGCAGTTTTAAAAACATTCTAAAAACTGCAGTTCCAATATGGTCTGCAAGTCAATATTTGTTTTTAAAACTCAGTCCCTACACACCAATATTAGGCAAACAAGCAGTTCAGTCACAACAATACAAAAGATTAATAAAACAATTTGATGCTTAGAGAAGAGTCTCAGAGTGTGTTGTTTATACATGGGTAAATCTAAACCATCTAAAGTAGAGTCTCAGCTAAAAGGCTGGTTCAAAAAATTGAAAGGATCTAAAAAATCAGGAATTTCTGTAAAGGGAATTAGAACAGGGCAGGAAATTAAGCAGGAATGTGTTGGCTTTTCATAAGCTCAGTCAAGAGTCTTTTCGGGTCAAGTAGGTAAATGTTAGCCTAAGTTACACTCAGAAAAGAATCAAGGAAAGCATAGAGGTTTAAACATCTGAAAGTCCAGGGAAAAGTGCTTTAAGTTTTCAGGGAAAAGTCTCCGAAGGGATTTGCAAGGCATTTTGAATGTTGTGAGCTCCAAGTTATAATACACAAGAGTCCTCTTGGAAAAAACCCTCTTGCACACATCATCAGGGGTCTATTGCCTTTCTCCACCTCTCACGTTGCAGAATGCAACAACTGCAATGGATCCCACATGGGACATGTAAAAAAAAAATTGTCTTCTCGCACAAAGATCAGTTTGTTATCTTGCTGAATAGGCCTTTCAGTTAACGCTCTGGCTCTCCATGTTCTTTTGTCAAGGTCTTCTTCTCAGCCTGTTTCTCTCTATCACTAGGGCAGGTATGTATCTCTTCTTCAATTAACAGTGCGTGTGAAAACCTGCAAGAAATGTCATGTTAGCAGAATATGAAAACCAGTATTTATGAAGAATGAAGATTTATAGGGCTAGAATGTCAACTTAAAGTATTAGTAAGAGGGCACCTTTAATATACGTGTGCACGTTTAAACAGAAACGAATATGAATGATCAGTACATTGGGTTCAAATATAGGGCATACAGTAAATTCTTTGGATAATTGCATGGCTAAGAACTACATTCAAATGCAATATACAAAACATTAGTGCACAGTCTACACAAATGAGAATGGTTTCTATTCAATTGTCTGAACAGTAGATGTTATTCCATGTATTAATGCACACTTTATGAAAGTCAAATTTCATCTTTATAATGGGTACGTGTCTACTAAGTAAGGATGGTTTATTAATAACTTGTTTAATACACTTAAACACTGTAATGTGAGTAAAGTCACCAGTCCTACAGTAAATGTACTTTAATTATATTGAAAAGTGCATCACTTAATTTAATATTGTTAGACCATATAGGAATCAAGTGCTAAATGCACATGCATGTCATGTATCTGTTACGGAGTTGAAATGTAATTGTGACGTGTAAAGGGTGGGCAAATTTGCACTGCACCAGGGATTATATGAAATAGGGTAACTGAGCTAATTAAGTTTGAGTTTCATAATGTGAGGTCATTCATTGGTAACAGAGAAGATTACACTCAATGTTTATGAGCCATTATGAGAAGGAAATTGCAAACCCAGTTCAGTGAGAATTAGATGATAGAAAAGTCCTTAATGTACAACCTAGTAATACCTAGTGGTACTGAATTCATTTTCACCCAGTGATGATGCTAGAAAGAAATATGCAAACCCTGTTCAGTGAATATTGATGTACAATTGATCACGCATGTCCTAGGGCAAAAGACTGTGTCATGATTGTAACTTTTAAACTACTGAGTAGAGAGGACAGTGGCCATATGACTCAGATATTAAAAGGCTCAGGGCCTTTGAGCATTTATTTTATCCCTAGTGGATGATGCCCAGCATGCATTGCTCAGGGATGCAGAAAGGCAGAGGTTTTGGTAGTTTTACAAGTACTCTCAATATTTTTCAAGTCCAAGGACAATAATGGCCAGAATGTTCTAGCTGGTGGTCGAAGTGTGAAAGAAGAAGAAGAAGCAGAACTATTTAGAGGGATTCTGAAGTGGCAGATAAGGGTGGGCTACTAAAATAGCAAAAGCTTTACTGTGAGGCAAGCCATCACAACTCCATTAAGAAGCATTGGAAATGCAATCGGTCATGCATTTGTTTGAGTTAGAGCATCTGGTATTGTAAATGGCAATGAATTTTACCTATGTGTTGTAGAGTGTATCTATGTGGTGTGTAGTGGAATTATGTGGGTTAGATTGGATTAGTTGTTTGTGGAATTGTGTGACGTGGAGTGGATTTGTGTAGTGGAAGCATGTGGCATGCTGTGTTGTGGAATTATGTGGTTCGTAATTATGTGGTATTGAGTGTACTGGAATTATGTGGAGTGGGAGTGTGTGTTAGGAAGTGTAATTATGTGATATGGTATTTTGTATTGTGGAGTGTTATGTGGTGGAGTTTAATTATGTGGTGTGCTGTTGAATTTTGTGGCATGATGTGGAATTGTGTGTTATGGATTTGATGTATGTGGTGTGTTGTTTATTTTGTTTTCGATTTGAATGATGGGGTTTTGTATTGAACTATGTGGTGTGGATTGGAAATGTATGGTGTTGAAATGTGTGGTGTGGAACTGTGTGGAAAGCTTTGCCTATTTGGTGATGAAAAAACCAAACAGGTAGGAGCTAAGCTCCAGATGTGTGTTTGTGGGTGTTTGTAAAAATATGAAAATGTGCAATAAGTTAATTTTTGGGGTGCATAAAGGATCTGCAGGTAATTACACAGAATACAAAAAGTCCTAATTTACTGCAAAAATTGTTATGGCAAAATCGGCCATATTGAAAACCCGACTTTGAAAATTTGCCTAATTTATTATTTAAAATGCTGGTATGGCTCGTAAGTGCATTTATTATTAGATATGACACTCTCAGAACAGTAAACCAGACCCGGCGAGATTTCCCCCCACTTTTTATTTTGAAATAAAAAGATTGTTTGTGTGTCCCTTAGGTACTTAAATGTCCACGGTGCCAATGCACTTCACATAATAGCAACTGTTGAACCTGGATGTGCTGTAAAGTTGCCGCAAGATTGTGTTCTAGTAGACAAATAAATTAAAAATTTTACAATCCTCAAAGTGTGTGTGCACGCACGTATACAAGTGGGCCAAGATTTTTCTGAGAATTGAGATTACAATCAATACAGACAAAAACACAGTAAAAACGGAGGTCACAAGAGTGTGGAAAGGAACCCCTTCAGTTAAGATGGAAAATAGTGGGCACAAGACTAAGTTAAAGCACTATGAAGCATGCTCACATACGCTAGTAAGTTCAACCTTAACTCAGTCTCAAAATGTCCCTGTGTTGTGTGATCCATTGCATTCTCTTCGGCTTCTATTCTCGCCGTGGAATCACAAGCAGCTCTAATAATGCACTCTTTTCCATAAATAAGGCTTTTTTTGTTCTGCTAGCAAGCCTTATATCCCCTCTGTCAATGCGCCTTAAACCTTATGTTACATGTCTGCAGCGTGTTGCTTTTTTGTTAAAAAGTCTGTGCGAATTATTGGAGACCAATAGCTTAGAGCGCTTTTGAGGTCCTGCAGCAGCTTTTTAGGTCAAGCCTAGTACAGCGTGCATGCGCTGCCCTATGAAAACTACTTCTTGAAATTGCTCTGGGCTTTCCAGACGCTATGTGCCTGTGTGTTTTTTTCATTGATCTTTGTGTGTGTCTTTCTAAAAAAAGACATCACGCAATTGGTCAAAGGCATCTGCATGTATCCACCCACGGCCTAAGCAAAGGGTTGCGAGCAGGGGCGCGCTGTGTGCCATCTGTTCGGTATCAGATTACAAAGGCTTCGCGTCGCGTTCACTTTGTGGCCACGGCCGCTCAGCCGGACACTGTTTTCTGTAAATAGCGCTTGTTATTAATAGGGTTTCTACTGTAGCCATGTTGCTGCGCCAGGTGTACAATTCCTGTAAGTGCATAGTCTTTTCGATATGGTCGTATCTGAGCAGTTTTATGACTAAATACGTGTAGGATGGGTAATTTTTAAAGAATCTCTATTCTGTCACGTGAGGAACGGTTCGGTCAAAAGCAGATATGTTTCACACCTTTTGCCGTTCTTTTTTAAAAAGCATGCTCTGTGTATTTTCCTTATAGTTTCTAATGTAACATGGGGGCCGTTGCAGAGGTAGCCCCCAGCACCACTTGGTATTCAGCAGTACAATAATCTATACATTCCCCTTCCAGGACTTGGGGGTGCTGTGCTTGTCCTCGACGCAGACGGTGGGGGAAAGTTTCCTAGGTCTGCGCTGCACTCGTGCGGTCGGTTTCTAGTCCGGTTTCATCACGTCCGGTGTTTACATTGCTAAACTTTGCTTGCTCACCTGTGATTTCGGCTGCTCCATTTTCTGAACGAGTCCCGGGGTGCATTGACCGGGTGCCTGGGAGACGAGCCCCTCCCGCACCCCTCTTTCTGCAGCAGTGTTGAAGGGTCTCGAGGTGTTTCTATGGCTACCTCCCGGGCTGGGGGTCAGACGGAGGGGTGCGGGGGCCCTCTGCGCAGTTCTTTATCACTGCCAACGTTAATGACGCCCTCGGCAGAGCTCTATTGATGACAATATTTACATTACTGCATGACTCGGCGGTCAATGCAGCTCTGGTTCAACACTTATAAGGTCCCAAAGGCGAGACCTATTTGCTATGCCAATGCTTGTTTGTTTTCTAGTAATTGATGTGCCCACCCAGTTCTGCATTTCCATCATGTGCTGTTGGCCTGACCTGTGCAGCACCTCAACAAGAGATTGTGTTCTATCCATGCTTTGGCAAACATTACCAATCGAACGGATTTGGACTAATCACACAATGGTTTCAAAACTAGGCAAATGTATGCATTTAGGTGTAAAGATGGCATGCCAATTTGGACTCCAGGTGCATATGTAACACTTTTTAAAACATGCACATACCAAAATATTGCTGTAACTTCCCCTGCTAAAGCTCTTTAATGTAAGCTTGCTGATCACAGAGACCTTTCTATCCAATGTGGCTGCACTGTCCGCCGTGTTAGTATTTACGAGTTTGAATCCAATGTCTCACACGTCCCTTGAGATTACTTAGGATGGACAAAGTGAGAGGTGTTGGTTTGTTCTGCTCCTCAAGCTGCATACTCTCGCCGGGGGCTGTGCCTTTGTATGCAGGTGCAGTTATAGTGCCTAAACTGTAGTCTCTAGGAGTGTTGCGTCCACCAGTAGACTCCTTAGGACTGTTGCAACATGGCCCTCTGGAGAGCTTTTTGAAATTAATCGAGGATCAGCAACACTCTCTCCTTTAAATCTAGCATAATAGAGCAGCAGAAGAGTATGATTTCACCGCTCCCAGCACCTGACTCTTCCGCTGGAGGCATTGCCGTGTGACATCACCTCGGCAACTTTTATGACTATACGGTCTGCTTCTTCTGAACTGTGATTCCTCTTTGCCAGAGAACAGCTTTGGGCTTGTCACAGTCCCCAATTCATTCCAAAAAACAATGCCTAATTTGGGGGAGTAACCTTCGATGGGCTCTGGTTTTACCTGTTATCCTTTAAAAAAAGTAAAACTACGATAAACAGTAAACTAAAAAAGAAAACTGATATAGCTCAATAGCTCATGTTAGCATTCACCGTGGAGGCAGGGAGGGCAAGCCATGATGTCGCCTCCATTGCTCATCTTGTCTGAGGCACGGACGCGCCTTGCGGTAGCATGGACATGGGGAGCGGGCGCAGCAGGGAGTGGGCGCCGCAATGCCACCTCTCTTGTTCCTCTTGCCTGAAAATGGGAAAGGAGCAGAGAATTAGAAACTTTGACAGCATGAGGGGGATAGGAGAGGCTAAAAGCCGCACGGACAATGGGTGAATAAAAAAACGGGATGTGGGTCGGCGCTTGGAGCCACGACCATGAAGCAGGGAACATGAGCAGGAAATGAACAATACAAGCATAGGCAAAAGAAAAAGTGGTGCAGGACACTAACCTATTTGGCCGATGGTCAAATTATCCATGTAACAGGGGTGGTCTCCAGGGCGTGACCAAAAAAGTAAAAGTAGGGACAAATGTAAGCTTCACGTTTGAAATCAAAGAAATGTATAAAAGCACATGCAGGAACAAATCATAAGCGATGGGATTGCTGAATGCCCATACAGTAGATACAGCAGTTCTCGAGAGACAGTGCATGCGCTGCCTAGGTGAGACCTAAAAAATGGTATTGGCGATAAGGTGTAGAATGACAGACTGCATGGAAGTGCAGTGTATTGACCCAGCTCTGCAAACAATATCGAGTAACATCTTTTCAAAATTGTGACTAATTTTTGACTTGTGTTTTTGATCATTAAAATGTATTGGTAACTAGATATGTGAGAAGATTAATGATGCACTGCCCTTTGGGGGCTGGCTTCAGTAGTGCTGTTGTTATCTTCTTTATTATCAATAAAGTTTTTTTTTTTTTTTTACAATAAAAACCTAGTGCCTGTTGTTTAAATATCACTATTATTCAGTAATGATTCCAGGATGCAAAGAAGAACAGACTAACGGCTCTTATTGTAATAGGTCCAAAATAATCTTTTTTGCCCAGAAAGAATTACTGTTACCTAGAGTCCTGTTAATTCCGGAGAATTAGAGGGAATAACAGACATTTAAAGTGTTGATGGAACAACATGTGGGAATTGGATTTCCAAAGACAATCCCAGTATGTTTAATTGTTAATATAATGTATTTAATGTATATTAATGCAGTAAAGGGCTCAATTACTTAATAGTTTGGCTATTAAGCTAGTTCTTTAAAGTTTATTCCTGCTGTTAGAGCACCAATGATGTGACAGCATGAACAGTAACAAGAAATACTCCTATGGAGTTTCAACGAAACCTTTATCAAGCAAGGGATAAATGAGGCTAAACCCAAGCCTCACTCTACGCATTTTGTATGTGTTAATTCGATGAGCGTTGTTATTGTATTGGCATTTATAGCGCTTACTACCCTGATAAGGTGTTGAAGCGCTTTTTCGGCAGAAAGGTACAGCTGTCTACAACCTGAACTAAAATGACTGTTGCAAGCCTATTTGGCGAACTGTTTTGTTGAATGCAGTGTATATTTTACCACAACCTTCATGGACTTTGCATCAGTGCAGCGAGTGTGCTTTGGACACCTAACATCTAGATTTTATCTGACAAACACTTTGGCATTTGGGATTATGAATTCGTTTTTCCTTTAGACTAAGTAATGTGAGAGTGACAAGGATATATTGATACATTATACCTATTTGAATGTAATGTTTTTATTCGACCGGTATATCTGATAATTTGCGATTTAGAATGTTTCCATTTAAAATGTCAGTCAGTTAGTCAGTCAATTGGTCTTTATTTCGATTATCGAATCATGAAAGTCATCGTACATCAGTTAAAAAATCTAAGAATTCATAATATAAACCATTTGATACAATCATACAGAATAACTTGTGAAACTTGTAGCGAACAAAATTGCAAGAATAAGACACTTGACATAAAAAGATAAAACAGGATAAAATTGATTTACATTAATCCACTAATATACCACAAAGGAAATATTTCGCAATTTGACACACGACAACACTGGCTCTGTAGAGGGAAGTGGAATTTGTGTGCATAGACAAATAGATAAAACAGCTATAAGTTTCATAAGTACTAAATTTGTTAATAAAAATTGTCACAGCTATAGTGTCCTTGTCGTTTTTGCTCGAAAGGCCCACATCCATCCCAGAAATTTAGCGACAGCAATCGCTATGGGCTCACATGTATCTGACTTTAAATTCCTTAGTGCCTCTGCACCCGACCTTGTGCCGAGATTTAAAATGTAGTACAGGCAGAATTGAAGAGGTGTGGCGCCGCGGCCAGGGCGACTGACTCTGGAATCTGGAGATCGCGGTTCGATCCCCGGCACCGGTGGCAGATTAGCCCAGCACCATGTGCTGGGCAATAACTTGCTTAATCTTCTCGAGGGCCTCCAGCGCCTAGAGACCCTTACGGGTGATTGTTTGCGCTTTACAAATGTGGATTATTAATAATGAGCTAGTGGAGAGACAAAGCTAAAAAAATTGATAATATTATTTATAACACAATGGGGTAAGTAATGCAAAGATGCTCTCTCACTACACCTCTGGTCCTATGCGGTGCCATTAATACAAATATATGTAATAATGTTGTTATTTAAATTTGATACTTAATTGATAATATTATTTATAACACAATGGGGTATGTAACGCAAAGATGCTCTCTCACTACACCTCTGATCCTATGCGGTACCAATAATACAAATATATGTAATAATGTTGTTATTTAAATTTGATACTCAATTGATAATATTATTTATAACACAATGGGGTATGTAACGCAAATATGCTCGGTGCCATTAATACAAATATATGTAATAATGTTGTTATTTAAATTTGATACTATGCATATCTGAATTACAATCAGTAAAGTGTGCCCATTTTTTGCTCCACGTTTGAAAGCTTACAGAAATAAACCCGCAGAGGGCTCCCACAAAGGGTCCTTGTTGCCAGACAATAATGCGCTGTCATGAAGAAGTGGTAAAAAATTACAACACATTTATTGAATAGACTGTTTGAAGTAACACAATATACCAGACTTCACATGGTATTGTGTCACATTATGGATTTCATTACTTTGTTAAAGAAGTGACAGATCACACGATGACAGTGGGACACACCTATGTGAATGGAGTATTCGGTTCAGTGTCTTCAGGACCTTTTCTTGCAGCTGATTGCCTCATGCGAGGAGGTCAAAGTTCATTCCTTTTATTACAGAAGTAGGAAAAAGCATTGATGGGGGCAGTGTGGGATGCAATAGCCCTCATCACCTTTCCAGATGACGTAATCCCTTTTATCCATTTTCTAACCGTATGGTTTGGACATGAGTGAAAGAACAAATAGATTTCATTTGTAACAAATATTACAAAGTCCTTAGGAAACGAAGCCGGTAAAATGAGGAGGTGAAAGTACACAGGAATCATTTGCGGTCTGTGCTACAGACTCACAAAAGCATTCATAAATAGTGAATTTTGTGAATCGGCCTAAAACATCTAACTGCACGCCCTGGGTCAAAATTTGAGTTACGCTGCCGTAATTCAGGTAGTTTGGGGAATTTCACATTACGTTTGCTACATGAAATGTCCGAAATAACGCTATTATGCACTATTTGCTTAAAACATTTACGCACCATGGGGCATATTATCTAGGGACGGCGATAAATACCGCAAAGAGCGCTTAGCGCTTTTTTATTTATCGCTGTCCATCGCTGGAATTCATCGCCCTGGTAGCGCGTTATTAACAACGCGTTTCTCCAGGGCGATAAAAATTCCAGCGATAGCGGGGAAATCGCGGTTTTGCAGGGAACATCTCTGGTTTTCCAGCGATGTTCCCTGCAAAACGGCGATAACCTTGCTGATACGACCACAGGGTCGTATCAGCATAATCCACCCCAAAGTTAGGGATAGGTAAGTCTGCATTTTAGCAGACGATAGTTTTTGGCGAAAACAGCGGTTTTCTCCAAAAACTAACGTCTGCTTAAATGCTGGGGCAGACGTGTAAATATCGCGATGGGCACATCAGCGATATTTGCAAGGTTGTACTGCCCAGTGACGCCCACTTTGCATCTCATTAGAGATACAAAGCGAGGCGTCGACAACAAGGCTGCTAATATGCGCTAATGCATGTTAGCACTGCCTTGTTAATAGGGCGAAAATATTATCTCTGCTTTTTTGGCTTTTAAAGCCAAAAAGGCGGCAATAAGGCCCTTGATAATATGCCCCCATCAACTGTAAAATGTACCGCAAACACAGATGAGCACGAGAACATGAGCGGCTGTTGTTCGCGGTGCTTTTGTTAAATGCAGGCTTCCACCGAAATTTGACGCGAGGAAACATTTTGCACTAAAATATAGAGCAAAATAATCGACTTTCATTTCATTCAATTTCACTTTATTTAATGTATTTTTTTCCAACATTTCACATGATTAAGTGAAAGCGAATTGTGCAAATTTAGCACACACTACTAACTCCCTCTTAGTAAAAGTGCAACAAGGGCACGGTCCTTTCTATTTGTACTAATTATACATGAATATTCCATTAATGTTTCCATTTTATTCCCAAATTAGATGTTTTGGGGACAATTCTCAAATACATAGAAGAGTTAATAAAGGAATGCTACAGGTATACGTTTTAAAGTATTCTTACATGCCTTTGTGAATCAGCTCCCATGTATTTTTGGGAGATTTTGACATACAGCAATTTCATTGGAAACTGCACATGAAACAACGTAGTAAATGTGTGTGCAGATACTCCTTTCTGATAATTGAAAGCTGTTATTAATCAGCTAAAACAAAAACAGGGAAGTAAATAAAACAAGAGGAGAATATGGAGGAGCCATGCAAGATCGCAAGGAGGGTCATGGCTGAGGTAAAGGGAGCACACGCAAGGGAGTAGCTACAAAATGTAAATACCCCCCACTTTGAGCAACAGCTCTGAGGGGCCAAGCAAGGGTAGCAAGTGATCCCAACCATTCCTAGAAGATCTCAAGCATCTATCCATTCATACAGTCACGCGTCCATCCACTCGCTGATATTCATTATTTCACCTTTACATTCTGTCATCCATTGTTCTTGCATCCATGATTCAATCTTTCCCTCATCATTCCATTGAGACACTCTGACATCCATTCATCCACTCTGCAATTCATCAATCTATCCACCCAATCCAGCATCCATCCCTGCATTCTGCTATCCATCGATCCACCAGTCCACTCTGCATCCATCCATCCACCTTGCCAACCACTCATCATTCATCCATTCACTCTGCCATCCACCCATCCACCCATACAGCCATCCACTCCGCCACCCATTTACTGGTCCATTCACTCTGACATCCATCCATCCATTTACTCTGCCATCCTTTCACCAGTCCATCCATCTTTTCATCCATCCTTAATCTCTGCCTTCGTTTCACCTGTCCATCACTCACTTATCAACCCATCCACCCATCCTTTCCCCTGCCCATTCACCTATCCATCCATCCCTTTACTCTTTTCTTTCACTTGTCCATCCACCTATCAATTCACTCATCCTTTCAACCACTCATTGATCTCACCCACTCAAAATTCACAAAATCATTCATCTACCCACTTATTGATCCATCCTTCCTGTATTGCTTTCTAATGTTAATCATGAGCCTGGCAAGTTGCAAACTGAGGGGGCCCATAATTATCCCCAGCTTCAGCTACTAAAGCAAGGTGGGGATACGAAGCCCCTAGACACACAGGCATCAGAATAAAATATGGATGAAGGGTAGAGCCCAATAAAAGAGGCTGGTGGTAGTGTGGGTGAGAGGAGAAAAGAAGGATAATTTGTGAATGGATGATGAATCAATATCTGAATTGAGGAGGGTTGTGTAGAAATGGCAGAGGATGGGCAAGGGGAGGGCTGAATGGGGAGTGTATTTGAGTGAACGGATTTAGATGGTAGGTAGAGAGAGGGGATGTTGGAAGCTATTAATTATGGAAGGCAGAGTGAGATGTTGGAGCTGAAGAAATTGGAATAGAGGTACAGAGAAGCTTTCACACAAAAAGTGGATGTAAGGGTAGGTGAGAGATAGGCTGTCAGTGGGGGCTGAGGGGGAGAGAGGTTACCCGTAATACCTGTGCCAGGTCCGTGCATGCACTTCTCAGAAGGTAACAGGTATATGGCAAAGCCCATTAAACCTATTGGGTTTATGAATTATTTATTTCTTAGATGGTTTGCCTGCATTAGCACAAGTAGGGGTGGTGGCCATCTTGTAAGGCTTTTCCTTAAAGTAAAACAAAAATCATTGAAAGGTGGACAAAGCAGATGTATGCACTTTTACAGATACTGTCTTTGAAATATTTTTCTTTTGCTTTATGACAAATAATTGAAAAATGACCACTTTGCCCGTTCACCCATACATGGCAGCTATCTTGTGAGCATTTTTCTTAAAGCAATAGAAAAATCAGTCTAATATGGCTGCCTTCCGTGGGCCTCCTCATATGAAGGCGTTTGTCATAGTTTATTTTTAAATTATCAATCCCAGATACAGATGGAAAATTCAGAAAAGTAGGTTAACAAAAAAAGAATGCTTGGGGTGCTGTTGAAAGTGGGGGAGTCAAAAATGACGGTTCAGAGCCCTTGCAAAATGTAAAATTAAATAAATAAATAGATAGATAAATAATGCAGGGGCAAAGAATGAGGAGGCAATGGACACACATGGACTGCTGAAAGCAAAAAAAAATTAAGTAGTCCTTTAATATCAGCAATGCAAGGAGAATCCACCTCATCCAATCAGAACAAGGGAGGAATGTCATCTAGTTCTGAATAGGGGCAGAACCAAAGCCAACTCTGAAGGCCAGATTTATCAACGTGCTGTGATGGTATTGAATCATGCAAGGTGACACAAGGGCAACACAATCAGTCAGATTTGTCAAGCCATGCAAAGCCATCTTGCAAGGCCCTGCAGTGCTTGGTAAATCTGCAGTAACACAAAATAGCACAAGTCTCTGCCTTGAGTTACTCTGCCCCAGGTAGGCATTCCATAGGTGGACATGGTGTTGTCACGCATCAACGCAAGGATTTTGGCACGTTCCCATATTTACCGTGAATGGTAGACCTTGGAATGAGTCAAAATTATACACCTTACCAGGGGAGGTGTAACAAGGAGAAATATATGTATTTCTTCTTGTTTTTTCCTCTTTCTATGTGTGCTGCATTTAGAGGCATAGCTTGGGGGGTTTTGAGCTTCAGATTTTCCAACAATAATGCTGCCATATAATGTTAAAATATATTATACAGCTAGTAGGCAGGGGTGGCTGCTACCACTAAAATTTGGTGAGGCAGCGCGGGGAATAATAAAAAAACGTACCTGTTGCCGGAAGCTGCCTCGGTGCTCCTCTGCTCCCGCCGCCTCGATGCTCCTCTGCTCCCCTCCCCACCCAATCCAGACGCTGCCCTCATGCTGTTACCCAGCATGAGAGAAGCACCGGGATTGGTCTGAGTAGGCTGAAATGTCACTCAGTTAGGGACAGGGAGGACACACAGGCATCAGAATAAAATATGGATGAAGGGTAGAGCCCAATAAAAGAGGCTGGTGGTAGTGTGGGTGAGAGGAGAAAAGAAGGGTACTTTGTGAATGGATGATGAATCAATATCTGAATTGAGGAGGGTTGTGTAGAAATGGCTGAGGATGGGCAAGGGGAGGGCTGAATGGGAAGTGTATTTGAGTGAACGGATTTAGATGGTAGGTAGAGAGATGGGATGTTGGGAGCTATTAATTATGGAAGGCAGAGTGAGATGTTGGAGCTGAAGAAACTGGGGAATACAGGTACAGAGAAGCTTTCACACAAAAAGTGGATGTGAGGGTAGGTGAGAGATAGGCTGTCATTGGGAGATGAGGGGGAGGGAGGTTACCCGTAATACCTGTACCAGGTCGGTGCATGCACTTCTCGGAAGGTAACAGGTATATGGCAAAGCCCATTAAACCTATTGGGTTTATGAATTATTTATTTCTTAGATGGTTTGCCTGCATTAGCACAAGTAGGGGTGGTGGCCATCTTGTAAGGCTTTTCCTTAAAGTAAAACAAAAATCATTGAAAGGTGGACAAAGCAGATGTATGCACTTTTACAGATACTGTCTTTGAAATATTTTTCTTTTGCTTTATGACAAATAATTAAAAAATGACCACTTTGCCCGTTCACCCATACATGGCAGCTATCTTGTGAGCATTTTTCTTAAAGCAATAGAAAAATCTGTCTAATATGGCTGCCTTACGTGGGCCTCCTCATATGAAGGCGTTTGTTATAGTTTATTTTTAAATTATCAATCCCAGATACAGATGGAAAATTCAGAAAAGTAGGTTTAAAAATAAAGAATGCTCGGGGTGCTGTTGAAAGTGGGGGAGTCAAAAATGACGGTTCAGAGCCCTTGCAAAATTTAAAATTAAATAAATAAATAGATAGATAAATAATGCAGGGGCAGAGAATGAGGAGGCAATGGACACACATGGACTGCTGAAAGCAGAAAAAAATTAAGTAGTCCTTTAATATCAGCAATGCAAGGAGAATCCACCTCATCCAATCAGAACAAGGGAGGAATGTCATCTAGTTCTGAATAGGGGCAGAACCAAAGCCAACTCTGAAGGCCAGATTTATCAACGTGCTGTGATGGTATTGAATCATGCAAGGTGACACAAGGGCAACACAATCAGTCAGATTTGACAAGCCATGCAAAGCCATCTTGCAAGGCCCTGCAGTGCTTGGTAAATCTGCAGTAACACAAAATAGCACAAGTCTCTGCCTTGAGTTACTCTGCCCCAGGTAGGCATTCCATAGGTGGACATGGTGTTGTCACGCATCAACGCAAGGATTTTGGCACGTTCCCATATTTACCGTGAATGGTAGACCTTGGAATGAGTCAAAATTATACACCTTACCAGGGGGGGTGTAACAAGGAGAAATATATGTATTTCTTCTTGTTTTTTCCTCTTTCTATGTGTGCTGCATTTAGAGGCATAGCTTGGGGTGTTTTGAGCTTCAGATTTTCCAACAATAATGCTGCCATATAATGTTAAAATATATTATACAGCTAGTAGGCAGGGGTGGCTGCTACCACTAAAATTTGGTGAGGCAGCGCGGGGAATAATAAAAAAACGTACCTGTTGCCGGAAGATGCCTCGGTGCTCCTCTGCTCCCGCCACCTCGATGCTCCTCTGCTCCCCTCCCCACCCAATCCAGACGCTGCCCTCATGCTGTTACCCAGCATGAGAGAAGCACCGGGATTGGTCTGAGTAGGCTGAAATGTCACTCAGTTAGGGACAGGGAGGACACACAGGCATCAGAATAAAATATGGATGAAGGGTAGAGCCCAATAAAAGAGGCTGGTGGTAGTGTGGGTGAGAGGAGAAAAGAAGGGTACTTTGTGAATGGATGATGAATCAATATCTGAATTGAGGAGGGTTGTGTAGAAATGGCTGAGGATGGGCAAGGGGAGGGCTGAATGGGAAGTGTATTTGAGTGAACGGATTTAGATGGTAGGTAGAGAGATGGGATGTTGGGAGCTATTAATTATGGAAGGCAGAGTGAGATGTTGGAGCTGAAGAAACTGGGGAATACAGGTACAGAGAAGCTTTCACACAAAAAGTGGATGTGAGGGTAGGTGAGAGATAGGCTGTCATTGGGAGATGAGGGGGAGGGAGGTTACCCGTAATACCTGTACCAGGTCGGTGCATGCACTTCTCGGAAGGTAACAGGTATATGGCAAAGCCCATTAAACCTATTGGGTTTATGAATTATTTATTTCTTAGATGGTTTGCCTGCATTAGCACAAGTAGGGGTGGTGGCCATCTTGTAAGGCTTTTCCTTAAAGTAAAACAAAAATCATTGAAAGGTGGACAAAGCAGATGTATGCACTTTTACAGATACTGTCTTTGAAATATTTTTCTTTTGCTTTATGACAAATAATTAAAAAATGACCACTTTGCCCGTTCACCCATACATGGCAGCTATCTTGTGAGCATTTTTCTTAAAGCAATAGAAAAATCTGTCTAATATGGCTGCCTTACGTGGGCCTCCTCATATGAAGGCGTTTGTTATAGTTTATTTTTAAATTATCAATCCCAGATACAGATGGAAAATTCAGAAAAGTAGGTTTAAAAATAAAGAATGCTCGGGGTGCTGTTGAAAGTGGGGGAGTCAAAAATGACGGTTCAGAGCCCTTGCAAAATGTAAAATTAAATAAATAAATAGATAGATAAATAATGCAGGGGCAGAGAATGAGGAGGCAATGGACACACATGGACTGCTGAAAGCAAAAACAAATTAAGTAGTCCTTTAACATCAGCAATGCAAGGAGAATCCACCTCATCCAATCAGAACAAGGGAGGAATGTCATCTAGTTCTGAATAGGGGCAGAACCAAAGTCAACTCTGAAGGCCAGATTTATCAACGTGCTGTGATGGTATTGAATCATGCAAGGTGACACAAGGGCAACACAATCAGTCAGATTTGTCAAGCCATGCAAAGCCATCTTGCAAGGCCCTGCAGTGCTTGGTAAATCTGGAGTTACACAAAATAGCACAAGTCCCTGCCTTGAGTTACTCTGCCCCAGGTAGGCATTCCATAGGTGGAGCATGGTGTTGTCACGCATCAACGCAAGGATTTTGGCACGTTCCCATATTTACCGTGAATGGTAGACCTTGGAATGAGTCAAAATTATACACCTTACCAGGGGAGGTGTAACAAGGAGAAATATATTTATTTCTTCTTGTTTTTTCCTCTTTCTATGTGTGCTGCATTTAGAGGCATAGCTTTGGGGGTTGTGAGCTTCAGATTTTCCAACAATAATGCTGGCATATAATGTTAAAATATATTATACAACTAGTAGGCAGGGGTGGCTGCTACCACTAAATTTTGGTGAGGCAGCGCGGGGGAATAATAAAAAAACGTACCTGTTGCCGGAAGCTGCCTCGGTGCTCCTCTGCTCCCGCCGCCTCAATGCTCCTCTGCTCCCCTCCCCACCCAATCCAGATGCTGCTCTCATGCTGTTACCTAGCATGAGAGAAGCACCGGGATTGGTCTGAGTAGGCTGAAATGTCACTCAGTTAGGGACAGGGAGGACACACAGGCATCAGAATAAAATATGGATGAAGGGTAGAGCCCAATAAAAGAGGCTGGTGGTAGTGTGGATGAGAGGAGAAAAGAAGGGTACTTTGTGAATGGATGATAAATCAATATCTGAATTGAGGGGGGTTGTGTAGAAATGGCTGAGGATGGGCAAGGGGAGGGCTGAATGGGGAGTGTATTTGAGTGAACGGATTTAGGTGTAGGTAGAGAGAGGGGATGTTGGAAGCTATTAATTATGGAAGGCAGAGTGAGATGTTGGAGCTGAAGAAATTGGAATAGAGGTACAGAGAAGCTTTCACACAAAAAGTGGATGTAAGGGTAGGTGAGAGATAGGCTGTCAGTGGGGGCTGAGGGGGAGGGAGCTTACCCGTAATACCTGTACCAGGTCCGTGCATGCACTTCTCGGAAGGTAACAGGTATATGGCAAAGCCCATTAAACCTATTGGGTTTATTAATTATTTATTTCTTAGATGGTTTGCCTGCATTAGCACAAGTAGGGGTGGTGGCCATCTTGTAAGGCTTTTCCTTAGAGTAAAACAAAAATCATTGAAAGGTAGACAAAGCAGATGTATGCACTTTTACAGGTACTGTCTTTGAAATATTTTTCTTTTGCTTTATGACAAATAATTGAAAAATGACCACTTTGTCCCTTCACCCATACATGGCAGCTATCTTGTGAGCATTTTTCTTAAAGCAATAGAAAAATCAGTCTAATATGGCTGCCTTACGTGGGCCTCCTCATATGAAGGCGTTTGTTATAGTTTATTTTTAAATTATCAATCCCAGATACAGATGGAAAATTCATAAAAGTAGGTTTAAAAATAAAGAATGCTCGGGGTACTGTTGAAAGTGGGGGAGTCGAAAATGACGGTTCCGAGCCATTGCAAAATTTAAAATTAAATAAATAAATAGATAGATAAATAATGCAGGGGCAGAGAATGAGGAGGCAATGGACACACATGGACTGCTGAAAGCAAAAAAAAATTAAGTAGTCCTTTAATATCAGCAATGCAAGGGGAATCCACCTCATCCAATCAGAACAAGGGAGGAATGTCATCTAGTTCTGAATAGGGGCAGAACCAAAGCCAACTCTGAAGGCCAGATTTATCAACGTGCTGTGATGGTATTGAATCATGCAAGGTGACACAAGGGCAACACAATCAGTCAGATTTGTCAAGCCATGCAAAGCCATCTCGCAAGGCCCTGCAGTGCTTGGTAAATCTGGAGTAACACAAAATAGCACAAGTCTCGGCCTTGAGTTACTCTGCCCCAGGTAGGCATTCCATAGGTGGAGCATGGTGTTGTCACGCATCAACGCAAGGATTTTTTCACGTTCCCATATTTACCGTGAATGGTAGACCTTGGAATGAGTCAAAATTAAACACCTTACCAGGGGAGGTGTAACAAGGAGAAATATATTTATTTCTTCTTGTTTTTTCGGCATTCTATGTGTGCTGCATTTAGAGGCATAGCTTGGGGGGTTGTGAGCTTCAGATTTTCCAACAATAATGCTGGCATATAATGTTAAAATATATTATACAACTAGTAGGCAGGGGTGGCTGCTACCACTAAAAGTTGGTGAGGCAGTGCGGGGGAATAATAAAAAAATGTACCTGTTGCCGGAAGCTGCCTCGGTGCTCCTCTGCTCCCGCCGCCTCGATGCTCCTCTGCTCCCCTCCCCACCCAATCCAGACGCTGCTCTCATGCTGTTACCCAGCATGAGAGAAGCACCGGGATTGGTCTGAGTAGGCTGAAATGTCACTCAGTTAGGGACAGGGAGGACACACAGGCATCAGAATAAAATATGGATGAAGGGTAGAGCCCAATAAAAGAGGCTGGTGGTAGTGTGGGTGAGAGGAGAAAAGAAGGGTACTTTGTGAATGGATGATGAATCAATATCTGAATTGAGGAGGGTTGTGTAGAAATGGCTGAGGATGGGCAAGGGGAGGGCTGAATGGGGAGTGTATTTGAGTGAACGGATTTAGATGGTAGGTAGAGAGAGGGGATGTTGGAAGCTATTAATTATGGAAGGCAGAGTGAGATGTTGGAGCTGAAGAAATTGGAATAGAGGTACAGAGAAGCTTTCACACAAAAAGTGGATGTAAGGGTAGGTGAGAGATAGGCTGTCAGTGGGGGCTGAGGGGGAGGGAGGTTACCCGTAATACCTGTACCAGGTCCGTGCATGCACTTCTCGGAAAGTAACAGGTATATGGCAAAGCCCATTAAACCTATTGGGTTTATGAATTATTTATTTGTTAGATGGTTTGCCTGCATTAGCACAAGTAGGGGTGGTGGCCATCTTGTAAGGCTTTTCCTTAGAGTAAAACAAAAATCATTGACAGGCGGACAAAGCAGATGTATGCACTTTTACAGATACTGTCTTTGAAATATTTTTCTTTTGCTTTATGACCAATAATTGAAAAATGACCACTTTGGCCGTTCACCCATACATGGCAGCTATCTTGTGAGCATTTTTCTTAAAGCAATAGAAAAATCAGTCTAATATGGCTGCCTTACGTGGGCCTCCTCATATGAAGGCGTTTGTTATAGTTTATTTTTAAATTATCAATCCCAGATACAGATGGAAAATTCAGAAAAGTAGCTTAACAAAAAAAAGAATGCTTGGGGTGCTGTTGAAAGTGGGGGAGTCAAAAATGACGGTTCCGAGCCCTTGCAAAATTTAAAATTAAATAAATAAATAGATAGATAAATAATGCAGGGGCAGAGAATGAGGAGGCAATGGACACACATGGACTGCTGAAAGCAAAAACAAATTAAGTAGTCCTTTAACATCAGCAATGCAAGGAGAATCCACCTCATCCAATCAGAACAAGGGAGGAATATCATCTAGTTCTGAATAGGGGCAGAACCAAAGCCAACTCTGAAAGCCACATTTATCAACGTGCTGTGATGGTATTGAATCATGCAAGGTGACACAAGGGCAACACAATCAGTCGGATTTGTCAAGCCATGCAAAGCCATCTTGCAAGGCCCTGCAGGGCTTGGTCAATCTGGAGTAACACAAAATAGCACATGTCTCTGCCTTGAGTTACTCTGCCCCAGGTAGGTATTCCATAGGTGGAGCATGGTATTGTCACGCATCAACGCAAGGATTTTGGCACGTTCCCATATTTACCGTGAATGGTAGACCTTGGAATGAGTCAAAATTATACACCTTACCAGGGGAGGTGTAACAAGGAGAAATATATTTATTTCTTCTTGTTTTCCCCTCTTTCTATGTGTGCTGCATTTAGAGGCATAGCTTGGGGGGTTGTGAGCTTCAGATTTTCCAACAATAATGCTGGCATATAATGTTTAAATATATTATACAACTAGTAGGCAGGGGTGGCTGCTACCACTAAAATTTGGTGAGGCAGTGTGGGGGAACAATAAAAAAAGTACCTGTTGCCGGAGGCTGCCTCGGTGCTCCTCTGCTCCCGCCGCCTCGATGCTCCTCTGCTCCCCTCCCCACCCAATCCAGACACTGCTCTCATGCTGTTACCCAGCATGAGAGAAGCACCGGGATTGGTCTCAGTAGTCTGAAATGTCACAAAGTTAGGGACAGGGAGCCTGTGCCTCTTCACCCACCTGGCTGTGCAAGCCAGCTGTGTTGGAGAAATGTAAGTGTGCATGTAGGTTTGGCCATCCTACGAAAGCTGGCCAACCCGACATGCTCACTTACAGTGCACCTACCATTCCTCCTCCCTGGCTGCTGCTGATGCAGAGGATGGCCCGCCCCTCGCTAGACTCGAAGGACTCATAACTGAAAAATAAAACAATAATACAGTTTAATTAGGATTTTATTTTTCATTCGCTGCCTTACATCAGTGTGTTAACGCGCCGCAACCATAACGGAGGAGCTACCCCTGCTAGCAGGGCGCATGAAAGGGGCTTAAGGGGCAGTGGAAAGGGAGATGAATGCATATTGTAGAGGTAGTAAATGAGGTAAACCACAATATTTTGTAAACTAACAGTTTTTGAAGACTTTCAAAACAGAGAGAGGGAGAGTGTGTGTAAGTTTTTGTCTTTGTTTATGTAAAATGTTCAGGTGAAATCCGACAGACACCTCACCATACCATACCCTACTGTAAGCACCTGTACCCAACTGATTACCAGGAAATACATTTAGTAGGGGGATGTAACACCCCAAACACCCCCTGAAGCTACGTATTTGGTAGTATTCTGCAGCACACATAGAAGGCGGAAGTCCTGGAGATCTGGAGAGGACAGGAATGTGCCATATAATGCTAAATATGGCCCATCCCTACCCTCATCCTGTTACACAGCGCAGCGCAGCAAGGAACCTTGCTGCACTGCGTTGCATGAAATATAGATAAATCCGCCCCTTAGCCTATATAATTAACACAATGGGTCTCTTTGCCAACTATCTGTAGGCAGAACTAAAAAAGTGAACACTTGCTCCTAGTTTGAATAGCTTCCAGCGTTAGCTACCGCAAATTAATCTTTCAAATGTTCAGATACCTTCCAGCAGTAGTGGAATCATATGTACCTATCATTTTGTGAGAGTCTTGGGGCATCCTCGGGTGCCTGGCTGGCGTGTCTATTGGAAGGCCCTTCAATCAATCTGGTCGGCTTCCAGGGTTGTGCGAAAGAGCGCCACGGAAGTGAGACTCTTCGTCACAATGGCATCAATGAGAGAACTGCAGCTTGAGGCCAAGCTTTCCAGGACATCCATCTAAGGCAACCTGTGACCCTGTGCGCCTCAGACACTGCTCTAGTTTCGTCTGTCTTATTCACCAGACTCCAACCCCTCCAATCACTTTCATTATTTAAATGTTTCTCACGCCTAGTCTTCTAGACGCTATATGAGAAAGGTTATAACTTAAAAACTCAATGACAGAATAGTAAATACTAATGGAATTGTATGAGCCCTAGAGATAATTTGTTCAGAGGAAAATTACAACCAGATATTAGTGCAAAGTTAATAAACGAAAAATGCAGGCACTGTTTGTTCATTGCATAACAAGCAATGAAAAGCAGGAGTAACTCGTGTGACATAGAGCTATCTACCGGGCAAGGTGCGAGAGATAAAAAGAAAACGTAATGGTTCTGTCCTAAGCAAGAATGCCGACATATCACATAAAATGTAGGTTCGCTCGAGCATTTTATAACCAGCAGTTGTAATTAGAGATCACTAATAAAGGCATGTGGGGGTTGTATCTCCTGTTGTTTTTTTAATGTGGCATCTACATAGTAGAAAGTCTTATCGCACCACCGTAGTCACCACACACTGCACACTACATTCACCCTTTTACTTGCACATGCCCTTTTTTTTTTTAGCAGGATACACTTTTTGCTAGACTGTACGCACCAAATCCTCGTTCTGATTTTCTTTATTTACTAACGGTGCTCATTCTCTCCGCCATTTTGGAAAATAAGACCCATGTCTCATGTGAACTGAACTTATACGACAGTTAAGGCATGACCGTGTATCTCCAAGTCCCGGGTTCTAATTCTGTCTTCATTGCTTGGCCACCGGGCCCTGATTTCAAGAGGGCATATAATTGAACCCGAAACACCGCTCCCCTGAGTTACCATTAAAAGCTTCTGAGGTAACTTCAAGGGTCAGTATACCCGCATCATTGCGTTGCGAACCAATGCGTTGCGAACCAAGAGAGATCAAATACATGGAGATTAACTGGAGGGGTTGGATTTATCACCTCAGATTCCCAGGGCAGAGTCCAGGGGGAAATTGTTTGGGCCCAGGTGTTTACAACATTGCTCATAGTCCTACTAGACCTGGTACCAAACCCGCCAGAGAGTACAAGTAAATCATAATGACACTGTCAACCTGAGAATATTATTTAACAACGGGTTTTGCTCCGAACCTAATTGTTCATGAGCAGAAAGAAACTCCCTAATGTCTATGAGCTACCAACTAAAAACAAAATCCCAGAGTACGGGCAAACCCAAGAATTGGACGAGGTAGGCTTACTCTTGTAATGTGACATACTTCATCATTTGCCACGTTGTCTCACCCTGGTAAAATTGCACTACCAACTACCAGGTCGGACTGAGACTCAGGGGGGTGTGGGTGGGTGGGGTGTACGAGCCTGAGGGAGTTCTTACAAATTTACAAATTACTTATTTTTTCTGGATAAAATAATAGGATCCAGTTTTTGGGTTAAAAAGGCCTTAGGATAAACCACAAAAGTATCCTTTATTAAGGTGGTATACTGATCTTGTTAAAAATACCAGAGGATATTATCAGGAGGCATATGATGGTGTAATGACCTATATGCGTCACTGGTTGGTTAATATTCTCATGCCAACATGTTTCTGCCTATACTAAGTCAAGCGGTCTAAGGCTTTCATCAGGGCTAAGTCTATGCACCCCTACACCACAGGAAAGTCAGTGCAGTTGCCCATAGAGAGTAGAGAGAGGACCTACCTCACAATTGAAGGGTTTTGGTTATTTTACCTAGTTATAAAATGCTATCTGTTGCATGGACTGTTCGGGGTGGGCGTTTCCTGTTTGTCACACTATCATCAAGGTAGCGCACCCACTTTTGTCCTACAAATGCCCCTTTGAACAGCCAACAGGTACAATCATCTTACCAGGGTGGGACGAGGTGGCAAATGATGTAGCATGTCACATTCATGAGTGAGTCTACCTCGTCCATTTCTCAGAACTGCCCTTACTCTGGGATTTTGCATTTAGTAGGTACCAAATAGACATTAGGGAATTTCCCTCTACCCATGACCAATTCGGTTCCGAGCAAAAACCCAGTGTGTTCCGCCATTTCCTGGGGTTGTGATTTTGTGATTAAGGGCAGGCGTGGGCATACTAGTGCCCTCCCTCTCTCCCTTTGTGTGATATAATATTATTGAACGCCCATGGGCCTCAATTCCCCTCCCTGACAAAACTTGGGATTCTTACTGGTAAACCAAGGAGCATATGTACAAGCCCCTTTCACCACTGGAGCATCACTTTTTTTTTACACTCTGGTGGCCTAGCGCTATTTCCCATATTTACAAGGTGGCGCTAAGGCACTTAACGTGGCTTAACGTCACCTTGTACTTATGCCCTTTTTCGCTGCAGTCCTCTTCGGCAAAGGGCCGTGCAATAGGTGTTGCAGTGGACGTTCCACTGCAACTCCCATTGCTTTTTTAGACTACCTCAGATTTAGAAGGCTAAGTCAGTGCCAAAAACTAATGCCAGGGAATACCTGGTCTTAGAATGACAATATGAGGAGAAATGATTAATTTCTCCTCTCCTCGTTTTTTGCTCTTTTTATGTGTGCTGCATTCTGCAGCACACATAAAAAGAGCAAATCACCATTATAGATAGCTTATGTGCAGGAAGGTGTCACTTCCTGCACATAAACAACCCTGCATTTTAGGCACCCTTGCAACATGGCGGCAGGGAGCCTGCACTGGTGCTAGGCAGCTATTTTTGCACCAGTGCTAGGGGAAACACAGGGGTGTGCCGTATTCTTGTGAATACTGCGCATCCTTGCATTTGAAAAATGTCACAGCACGGCGTTGACAAATTTGGCGTAGCACCGCGCTCCAACATGTTTTTTGTAAATATGCCCCAATATGTTTGAAATGTGGTGCAATGTTAATGAGCAGCCATGCATTTGCACTTTGTGGCTCGTTTTACATGAAGTGCATTAGAAAAAGGGTGTTAATCTTTCTTATAAGTCATTGGTTCATACTATGAATTAAAATGATGTAAAATTAAATTAATCATTCCAAACATACATTTTGAAAATGCAAATAACGTCTAAATACATGCAACAACATCAATAGTATTTAATATAAAATTAGCAATTTATTCCTAGAAACTGCACCTGTTGAAAACATATTTCGTGTGCATTTCAAGGCAATTTGCTCATTAGTATCCGAGGCAGCAATTGTATGCCGCAATAAAGTACAAATATTTTCTTAGATCGGCATACACGTTATGCTCACACATTTCAGCTGTTTTCTAACTGCAATTATTTTAAATAATTAATAGTTTATTCCCTGACGATGTACTGCTGTAACGTGATGACAGCATTGAGCAGAGCCTGGTTATAAATCCCTCGGTGATGTCAAAGAGTATATAAAATATTAAAATACGTCAGAGATTAAACAGACTCGAGGTCACAGGGACAGGTATTGTCATTCAAGGGACAAAAGGCCTCACCTTCCTTTGAGACAAGAAGCCATTTTCTCTCTGAACTGCATATCTGTTGTGGCTTCGGTTTCGTGTATGTGTTTGCGTTTAGGTGATAGTACACAAGGCGCGCCCTCAAAGTGAGTCTGCTGACAGAAGGGACATAAATGCCGTGCCCGCCAGGCAGGAGCCGCAGCCATATGACATGTGACAAAAGGGAACGAAATAAGCCTATTTTCTTTATGTTTCCCCATAGATGAGGTCACGTCCTCCTCCACTTACGTCTGTGCTGTGGGGAGGGGGGTTGGGGGGGGGGGAGGGGTTCGAGAGATGAGCTCTAAACATGGTATAATCTCCCTTCTCCTTAACTCGGGGAGGATCTTCCTGGTGAGGCAAATCTGCCGGGAACGTCTGTAGCTGAGAAATTATTGTGGCCTTCGACATTTGCCCAAAGATTACCCATGTCTCTGTTTCCAAAGTTAAACGCGGCTTTTGTGCCGAACTCCTCTGTGGTTTCTTCCAGGGCCTTAAATTAGTTTCATGCTGTCACCTGTGATCATTTAAGATTTTTGAGGGCTGACTGGATGTTGAAAGTATCCCATATGAATTATGGCAGATTCGTCATGTACCAATTGTTCTTTCCCTATAGTATTTAATGGTAGATCAACTTAAGTAACATTACCTTGCCCCTGAGCAGGCGCCCCGCAACTAGAGGAGGGGCGCCCTTAGTTGTGACAGGGCTGGAGCCCTAGCCTGCACAGGAAGTGGAGACGTGGGAGGGTCACCCAGCTACGTTATCAAGAGGCGCAACTGAACCACAAGAGATACTTAAGCCAGCACTCCACGGATATCTTCCTCTTTGCCCCTTTCACCATGCCTGGTGCGGATCGGGAGCAGCCGACGCTCGTCAACCACCCACCCATCCTTGAGCTGGCGGTGTCCCTGACAGATAATAAAGGGGGATACACAAGATTTCTGATTCTGGGACAGGACTGACCCCTTGTCGGGGTATGTATGAATTGTGTAGGCACAGGGCAGGTGGGAGGGGGACTGACTTTGACTTGTGCTGTGGTAAAGACAAGAGAAGTAACAAACAAACATTGGTAAAAGCAACAGAAGAAAAAAACAAGCATTGGTAAAGACAAGAGAAATAACAAACAAACATTGGTAAAAGCAACAGAAAAAAAGCATTGGTAAAGACAAGAGAAGTAACAAACAACCATTGGCAAATACAACAAGCGCAACAAACAAGCACTGGTGAGTGCAACAGAGAGCGAACAAAGTGGGTAACAGCAACGAGAACTGAACAATGCCTGACCAAGCGCCCGCAAATATGTTTGGAGCCTCATTCCTGCGCCGCCCTGAGCCCCTCGTTCTTGAATCAAGCGGGGGCATGGGTCCGCGATGGCAAGAATGGATAGAAGATTTCGAGGACTTCATGAAAGCGTCCAAGGTGACAGACCGTGAAGAACAACTGTTTGCCCTCAAGAACCTGATTGGCAAGGAAGTCGGACGGATCATAAAAGAACTACCGGCTGAGTCCTCTGGTACCTATGACAAAGTTCGCGAAGCACTAGATCGCAAGTTCCTCCACAAACGGAACGTTGACTACGAGCGGTACACATTCAATCTGGCCGCGCAAGAGAAAGGTGAACAAATGGGGGTGTTCGTCACACGGCTGAGACGACTGGCGAGATACTGTGAATTTGACAATTTCTCAACTGAAGACGCCCTTCGGCTGAGAGTCATAGAAGGATGCCTCTCTGAACCACTACGACGCAAATTGCTCAAGAAAAGCTACTCGCTGGATGAGATAGAAGAGATGACGAGAGTAGAAGAGCAAGCAGACGAACATGCGAAGAAAATAGAAGCCGGGAAAGGTGAGAGACGAGAGCAAGCATTCAGGATGCAGTCTCGGCCTAGACATGGAAGATCACCACCACAGAGGCGTTCCTCCAGATCCAAGAGACAACATCACCAGTCAAGCAATGGACACAAAGGCAGACAACATCACAAGGAACGGTCAGACAGACACCTCAAATGTTACAGATGCGGCTACGACTTCCCACATACCGACGCATGTCCAGCACTTGGCCAACAATGCCGGAAGTGTGGTAGAGACAACCACTTTGAAAGCATGTGCGGGGCAGTACCCAAAGGTGATCAAAGGGGAGGGCACCGGCAACATCAACATTCAAACAGTCGTCACCATGTCAGAGCAGTCAAGGATAGACGAGACTCATCCACTGGGTCGTCACAATCGAGCTGCCACTCTTGCAGGACATATCAGTCTCGACGGTCGTCATCAGGAGAATCTCGATCAACATCACCAATTTCTCACGACCGAAAGGAATACATTTACTGTGTAGCCGACCCTGATCGGCTGAAAGAATACCCGAGATTGGACATCAAAATTGGGGCTCACCCCACCAAGTTCGTGCTAGACAGTGGGGCGTCACTAAACTACCTGCCCGTCACGGAATACCAACGAATGAAATCACCCCCCAAGCTGGACAACGCACACGTACGAGTGTACACGTGGATGTCCAAAAAGCCACTAACGTGTCTTGGGAAATTTGCAACCGAACTGTCGTATCAAGATCGCACAATATCAGCATACATCCACGTCATCGAGGGACCTGAGGCCGACTGCCTCCTGAGCCTGGCCACCGCAGAACGACTGAAACTGATTGACATCTTATACCGAGTGGCTGACAAACCAGCTATCATCCACAAGTTCCCCAAACTCTTTCAAGGCCTGGGAAAAATGAAAGACTGCCAAATAAGACTACACATAAACGAACAAATCACACCGGTAGCGCAGCACCACCGAAAAATCGCATTCCACCTGCAAGAAGCCGTGGAGAAGGAGCTCCAGGATCTACTGGAGGCAGGTATCATAGAAAGAACAGAGGGGCCGACCCCCTGGGTCTCCCCGGTGGTGGTAGTCCCGAAGAAAGGGGAAACAAGCCGAGTCCGCATATGTGTGGACATGAGGGCGCCCAACATGGCGATAGAGAGAGAGAGACATCCAGGTCCTCACATCAGTGACATGATCACTTCACTCAATGGAGCGAAGATATTCTCAAAATTAGATCTTAACAAAGGATACCACCAGCTAGAATTGCATGAAAGGTCAAGATACATTACGACATTCTCGACACACCTCGGGCTGTTCAGGTACAAAAGACTAAGCTTCGGAGTGTCATCAGCAGCGGAAATATTCCAAGAGGCAATCAGGAGAACAATACATCATATTCCACATGTCCTAAATTACAGCGACGACATCCTAGTATATGGAGCAACGACTCAAGAACACGACAAAGCACTAGATGAAGTCTGTCAGGCACTCATGGAAGCCAATCTTACACTAAACAAGGACAAGTGTGAATTTCACAAACCGACGCTAAAATTTTTCGGACACATATTCTCTGGAAGTGGCATGAAACCAGACCCAGACAAAGTAGCAGCGCTAAACGACACACCAAGCCCAGATGACGTGGGCGACGTAAGATCGTTCCTAGGAATGGCCAGCTACTGTTCCAGATACATACCTGACTACGCCACGTTGAGCTACCCCCTGAGGATGCTCACCAAGCAAGGACAACTTTTTCAGTGGTCCGCCCAATGTGAAGGGGCGTTCAGAGAAATCAAAAGAGCTGTAGAGTCGGCGAAAAATCTAGCCTACTTCAATCCAAAGAAGAAAACAGAGATAACAGTGGACGCCAGCCCCGTAGGACTAGGGGCTATCCTAGCACAATATGTGAGAGAAGAAGATCAGCGACACATAGTAGCATACGCCAGCAGAAGTCTAACAGACACAGAGAGAGCATACTCACAGCCAGAAAAAGAAAGCCTGGCCGTTGTCTGGGCGTGTGAACACTTCCACATCTTTATCTTTGGGAAACACTTTACACTAGTGACTGACCATCAAGCTTTGACAACAATTTTCGGAAACCCGCGGGCAAAAATGCCACCAAGAATAGAGCGATGGGGCCTCCGGCTCCAAGAATACACCTACACTATCATCCACAAGCCAGGAAAAGCTGCAAACCCTGCCGACTATATGTCCCGACACCCCATCAGATGCAGCAAATCAGAACAATCAATCGCAGACGAATACATCCACTTCGTAGTGGACCAAGCGAGACCTCCGGCTGTCCCACTAGAAGCCATTTGCGAAGCGACGCAAGCAGATGCCACCCTGCAAGAGGTGAAACGTCGAATCCAAACAAACAGCTGGAGACACGAGCACAGCAGTGAACCAAGCGACCAAGAAATGACGGCATTCAAACATGTCCACGATGAACTGTCAATAGCGGCGAATGGTCTCATCCTACGAGACACCAGAATAGTGATCCCACGACAACTCAGACAAGGAGTCATCAACTTGGCTCATGAAGGACACCGGGGCATAGTAGCCACAAAGAGAGCACTCCGTGAAAGAGTATGGTTTCCGACACTAGACATGATGGTAGAGACAACACTAAAAGACTGCCCGCAATGCCAACTGGTGAGCCGTCCGGACCCTCCTGCACCACTACAAATGTCTCCGCTACCGGAGGGTGTTTGGCAACACATTGCTGTAGACTTCTTCGGGCCAATAAAATCGAACCAATACGTCCTGGTCATCATGGACGAATACTCCAGATTCCCCATAGCGCACCTGTGTTCATCAACGAAAGCGTCGAGCGCCATACCGATATTAGAGGAGGTCTTCGCTGCATGGGGCATCCCTCTAGTGGTAAAGTCAGATAACGGGCCTCCATTTAACAGCCATGACTTTGCTGATTTTGCTCAACACCTCAATTTCAAGCATCGCAAGATCACACCACTATGGCCTCAAGCCAACGGAATGGTTGAGCGCTTCATGGGCACGATAAAGAAAACGATTCAGCAAGCAGAACTCACTGGAAAGAGCATTCAAATGGCCCTCAACGAGGTACTACGAGCGTACCGAAACACGCCTCATTCCACCACAGGCAAATGTCCTGCCACTCTCATGCTGGGACGCCCAGTGCGTACCAGACTACCAATGATGACTAGGGCAGTGAACGAACAGTACCCTGATTCTGACCATGAGGAGCTGGCGGCCAGAGACAAAATAAAGAAAGAAAAGATGAAAGACTATGCTGATGAACGGCGACGTGCTGCATCCCCACACATACAAGAAGGAGACTGGGTGCTTGCGCGACAAGAGCAGCCCCGGAAGACCGACAGCAAGTACCACGAGGTTCCGCTGAAAGTGATACAACAAAAGGGGACCATGATCACTGCAGAGACTGACGGAAAAAGACTAACCAGGAATGTGGCGTACTTCAAAAAGTGCGGACCCAACATTAAGGAACTACTGACTGAACCAAAGATGGAGAGGGAAGAACCAGAGACACTGCCCACACCCAGTCGGGCATTGATAGAACTGGCGACGAAGGGAGCTTCCACGTGTGCGTGAAGCTATTGAGGAAACAGCGCGACGACAGACGTGCCCACCGGGAGTCCACCCCGGCGGCGACAAAGTAGGAGCTCGCCCCGCGTGTGGAGGCTGAAGCGTAAGACATAACGAGCCTACCGGGAGCCCACCCCGGCGGCGACTGACCCAGAGCTGCTCGCCCTGCGTGTGGGGCTGGAGCGTGAGGCATAACGAGCCTACCGGGAGCCCACCCCGGCGGCGACTGACCAAGAGCCACTCGTGGCATCTAAAGAGCCTACCAGGAGCCCACCCCGGCGGCAACAGCGAACAGTGCCCAAAAGTAAAGAAAACAGCCTTACCTGGCACGGTAGCGGCGCCCAGAAGCGGAGCCCCGGTGAGTGACATCGAGCAAAATTAAGCGCGAACCAGCGCGGGTCTCCGGCCACTTGAAAAGCCAAAATCTCGCTGTACACGAGATTCTCGCGGCGGCCATCTTAAAATCAGGCACGAGATTTGCCCGATCCCTTGTCAGGAACCACCGGCGGCCATCTTTAAGTCAGGCGGATGAGCCAAACAGCAACAAGCATTGACAAATGAAACAGAAATAACAAACAAGCATTAGTAAATGCAAGAGGAACACTACATGTGCGTTTATCTTCCATCTTGCTTTGATATTTATGAAATGAATGCTTTCTAGATGAATACCTGTCCTTCGGGACTTCGCTTACAAGCATTTTTAAATGTTGATTTGTACAATGACGCGTGCAGACGGATCCAAGCAGTTCTGCAACAACGCGTAGCGGGCGCATGCGTTCCCGATTCCAGGCCTCATTTCATCCAGGCAGACACACGGACCGACGTGTTTACAAGCACGACTATATTGATGATCCTTGAACACAGGGCAAAACATTTGTCTTCCCGCTCCTGAGGCCAGACTGAACCATACGGCTTGTTGTGGTCCCATCATTTTACCTTATCCTGCTACTTTGGGCAGCCGTCCTTGTCAGCTCCCCTTCCCCTTCCCCTCCTTGGGTGCCCAGCTGGGTACCATGTGAGTAAACCCTGGCCCTTTTTTTCACACTACCACTTCCCTGAGGTGCACGTTCTTCATGCTGACACAATATCCTTCCTCTCCGATGTCCCTATATCAATAGGTCCTGAAGAGACCCCTCATTGCACAAGGGGTCGAAACGCTGTCGACAAAAGCAAAGCGAACCATTTTCCCAGCCCCTTTTTTATTATATAAGGATGCTGGTGTCACTATTAATTTCTTCAGATGGTCGACTTTTACAAATGTTGGAAACCAATTGTACATGTCACAAATATGTCACTACAATTTTTTTATGTTCCATGTTCACTGGGGACACTCTTTCACTGTTGTCTTGTAAAAACTGTATTTAGATTTACCATAAATAACTATTGTTATCACCGAACATTGAGTTGTAGATGGTTTTTCTCCTTCGGATATCGACGTAACCCTTGCCTGCATTGCGATTGCGCATATTAGTATCACATTCCTTGACATAGGAACCACAATATCGCAAGAGTCTTGTCCTGAGCCAGGTCAAACATGGTCATGGAATATAGTGTGACTTTTGTTCTCCTGGACAGAGGGTTGGTCTTGATTCAGTGACTCAAGAACCAAGATAATGGCTCTGAAAATGTTATCCAGTGATCCCTTGTCAAGGGAGTGATGATTCTTTTTACTCATAAAATGTGAGTGATGAGGATCTAATCAAACATGAGATCAGAGGCCCCACCTTTCAGCATCGGCCTGGTCTGCCCTTCCTTTTGAGTATGCACCAGTCACTGAGGTTAATGCATCAGAAATCCTGGAAGCCCAGACTTTCAGCTACCACGTGCACGTAGACAACACACATTCACGTCTCAAGATAGAAGACACCTTAAAAGCCTTGCAGTTGTAATTTATCCACTATCACCAGTTTATCGCCGGATGCAGAAACACTAGGGCTGCTTGAACACTGAAAAACTTCCATTCTACTCACGGGGTTTGTCAACAGATTCCCACCTGTCCTTTGCATTGGTCTGAGTCACTGGGATCTACCACACCCAGTGGATAAAGTGAAACTTGATTCGGCAATTTGTCCCTAAGCTCTCTTTAACCCCATGTAAACAATGCCACTAAATCAGCTTTTCTCTTCTTATGACTACTAAGAAGGGTTTTACCACGTCCCATGCAAATGAAGGGACTTCCCTTCCACATTGCACATGTCAAAATGTGCACTTGTGCAATGATTACAACAGATAGGGTCATTCAAAGGTCTGTGTCCCCTTCTGTCACACGTAAGAAACTTGAGAGAGCTACACGTGAGTGTAATGCCCTGAGTATTCCCCATGGCACGTTCACAATCTGGCTTGAGGCTAAATAAATGGTGATAGTGAGCAATCAAACACAACAAGATGATGGAAGGAGTGCTGAAACTTTTCAACCACTCACCCCCATTCAAGATATCTGGGTTTAATCAATCATTCTTTTGCTCACTATGCTACCCCAGTTCGGAACCAGCCATATGGAAATCAGTTTTGACCCTGCTCCTCATGGGAACAGCCCAGCCCGGACTGTCAGGCCAGATCCTCCCTGGATCAAAAACAAGCATCCTGGGACCGGACTTGGGGTATCCCCCCTCATCAACCAGGCTAGCTTGAATCCATTGGCACAGAGAGCAAGAGATCCACGTCCGGGCATACCCTTGGCCACTTAGGACGAACACAGAAAACACAACGAGATGATGGACAGAGTGTTGAAACCTTTCAACCACTCGCCCCATTCAAGATAAGCCTCCCTATCAGCATATCTCTGCTTACTACTACCAAGAAGGGTTCTACCATGTCCCATGCAAATGAAGGGACTGCCAATCCACACTGCACAGGTCAAAATGTGCACTTGTGCAATGATTATAGCAGAAAGGGTCATTCAAAGGTCTGTGACTCTTTCTGTCACAGGGAAGAACCTCGGGAGAACTAAACGTGAGTGCACTGCCCTGAGCATTCCCATGGCACGTTCAAAATCTGGCCAGAAATGGGCTTTGAGGCTAAACGAATGACGATAGTGAGCAATCAAACACCTGAAATATAAAAGAAGATGTAAGATGTAAGATACTAGTTTTACTTCAGTTCCCTACAATGGGTAGGTCTATCAGAGAGTCCATTTCAGTTGATTGTAGACATTGCATACATCGGTGCAAACAGACGACTGTTTTGCATTGTGCACCGGAAGTGATTTTTCTTTCATGCCGCATGGGTTCAAATGTTGAAGCTCCGTGTTGACATAGGTGAAAGTGGGCACCAAATAACTTATGAGGAGGCAGTTTACAAAACATCAGGCAAAATGGAAGCTATTGGAATAAGACGAAATTAGATTTGAAAATACTTCAACACCCCAAGGTGCTTGCCTGTAATACCTGTAAAATGGTCATACAGGCACTTCTTAGAACTAAAAATGTATCATAACAAAGTGAATACTTGTTCTCACTGTGAATAGCTTCCAGAGCTAATTTCCACACATCCCATGGTCCTTTCACAGTCCTTGGAATCAGAGATACACATTCGTTTTGCGAGAGTCACCTGGCTGACGTGTCTGTGGGAGGGACTTCCAATCAATCTGCTCAAGTTTCAGGTGTGTTGCAGAAGTCAGAAAATTCAACAGTTTTGTCTTTCCTTCATAATGACATAAATTACAAAACTGCAGCTTCGGGCCATCCTTTCCAAGACATCCATCTAGGGCAACCGGTGACCTTCAGCTCCTGGGACGATGCTTTTGTTTCACCTCTCTTTGTCAAACTCCTCTTATCTCTCCAATGGTTTTCATTCAGTTATTTATTTTTTCCTCTGTCTATTTTTCTAGAGGCGATAACAGACAAAAGAGGATGATACGAGGAAAACTTCATAAAAATGCCCAGTGGAAACATTAACTTAAATATTTCATGGTTCACTATGATTATGCGCTGGAGAAGATTCTTGTCAGAGATGGATGACAAACATTATGGTTCACATGAACTAAAACTAAAACACAATAATTGAGTTTTATGACATTTAAAAAAATATAAATATTTAGAAAAATGGAACGAAAGTGAGTATTTTATGGAACAGACTTTCCTGGTGATCATGAGGTTGCACAACAAGGTAACTAACTCACAGTGTAAAATAAAACGCATGAAACTTTTTGATATCTCACATGATCTGACAATTCGTTTTTGCGTTTGGCAGTAAATGTAGCTCACTAAGCATACCGGCCCCCGGGGGGAGTGAAGGTCACAGAGCCGTCTTCCCCCGGGGCACTTCATGCAGTGACAGAAGGACAAGGTGGGGAGCGGATTATAGGGAGTAAAGGAAGGGGAGGGAGTAGGGGGTAGAAAGGTGTCAAGAAGGGAGGAGCCATCCTCTTCCCGATACCCAGCAACACCGGGAGGGTAGGAGCTTGTTTAAGTAAGTGTTAGGTTAGTGGTTTCGGTTGGGCCTAGTGGGTTTGCAAGGGAAGGCGTAGTTGGGTCGGGAGGAGCTTGCACCACCCGATGGAGACCTACCTGGTCGTGTGGTTGTGGAGACATGGCGACACCCAACAGCTGGTGCTCGCCCAAGCGGGACGAGTGGACCTCCTGCGGCCTGGGGTACTGGACCAGGCATGGATGGGGATGTCCTGACCCCCGCGGTCCTCATCGAGTGGTGTGGCGGCATGCCTCGATGAGCCGCCACACGCCGTGAAGATTGCAAGAGGAGTGGGTGGGGTCAGAAAAAGGACATCGCTGAAGCCAAGCGCGGGGGCAGGAGGAAGAACCTGCTCGGACGAGCACGAGGATGAGGAGCAGGTGAGCAGTAGGGTGGGGCTGCCCGATACCATGGCACCGGCAATAAAGAAGTGCATAAGAAGTTCTCAGGGGAAAACGGGCTGCTAGACCTCAGTAGGAGGCCCCCCTTGGAGTAAGGGAGAAGGAGGAATGGGCATCATGGGCCCGCCTCGAAGAAGTCCAGATGGGCTGGGGCCCAGGTTGCAGTGGGCCACACAGGGCAGCCAGCTCCAGCATGGACTACTGGGGACACCCACGGGGGGAGGTCGGGGGAGGGGTTTCCACCCTCATCTGTCCAAGGGAAAAAAGCCCAGAGGGGCAGGGACCCAGTTGGCCTCCAGCCACTCAGAGCACATGGATTCTGTCCTGGATACAATGGGGGCACACGCAAGGGAGAGGTGGGGGAAGGGGATTTCCCCCAACTTTGCCCAGATGGGCAGATATGGATTTAGAGGAGTGCATTAGGGAACAGTGCCGTATCATCCAAGAGACAGAAGAGAGATAGGCCAGGATGAGCAAGGCAAGGGAGAGAGAGGGGCAAGCATCCCCAGGGTGGGGGCAGGGTGCTCCCCAGGCAGGTGACCAGGGTGCAAGGGTTCAGGAGCCTAGAAGGAGAACCAGTGGGGGCAAGTGGGTCTGGGTGGAGGACAGTTCCCCCTCGGAGACGAGCAGTGGGACAGCCAACACAATTGTGAGTCCCGGTGATGCAAAGGCCCCACAGGTTGGAGCAGCCTGTGGGGGGAGGACGAGACCGGAAAATGAGGCCGGTAGAGAAGTGTTGATGCCAGCGGGGCACATGGCTTCGGGGTGCTGGACAGAAGCTGCAGGGGGGTCCACGGCGTCCTGCCCTCCAACGAGGGAGCACGCAGTGTGCACAACAGCAAAGGATTGCACAAGAAAGAGTGGCATGGGTACGAAAGGACAGAAGAAAGTGGCATATGATGAAATGGGGGCGATGGAGAGTGAGGCAGAGATAGTGCTGGATTACAGGGATGAGAGCAATGAATGGGAAGAAGGAGAAGTGATTGATGAGGAGGAAGCGACTGCAGGAGGCTCTGGGGCAACGGAGAAGTCAACCAGGAAGATTGGTGTTTTACAGGAGGCAAGTGTGGCCAAGGACAAGTCGAAACCCGTGGGGCAGAAGAAACACAGCAGATGGGACAAGGACGTGGGGGTCCGAGGCGGGCTTTCAGGTAAACGGGATTGGTAGACGGCATGAGATGGATGTGACAAAGGGGCAAAGGGGACATCCTGCTGGTCGGTGGGAGCGGGTGATGCGACAGTGGGGGATTGCCAGTAAAGACAGGTGCAGTTGCTGGACAGGGAAGAAAGTGGCGAAGGGAATGAAGGGAAGGAGGAGAAAACAGATGATAAGCACCACAAGAAGTTGCCATACATGGGGCTGGCGATGCCACCATTATCACATTTATCAGAAAAAAACAAAAAATAGGATATGGAAGCCCGAATATGTGGACATTTTCAAATAGTTACTTAGAGAGATACAGGAGAAGGAGTGCTCAAACAAGAGGAATGGGAGTTGACAAGAAGACCGAGGGTGCCCATTACCATGGAAAACTGGACCACAGCTTTCCTGATTTATGCCAGTATTTACTGTGAAAAGCACCTGGATAGGGCGATTGCCTTACTGAAATACATGGATATTATCCGTAAGGCACAGATGCATTTTGGGGGTTTTGCCTGGCTGAGTTAGGATGAAGAATTCAGGGCCAGGGTCAGCACCAACCCAGACAAACCTTGGAGAGAAGGTAGATCAGGAGCTATGGATCCACTCTACACAGTCCTCGGCATCCACACATATGGCCAGTAGCCTGCCAGTGATGTATTGGTCCTTTCAGGCGCATGCCGCTCAGCACGGGGCAGGAGGGTCAAGTTTTGGGGCAGGAGGGTCTTGTTTTCACAACAAAAGACAGAGGCCACCACAGGGGCATGTTGGAACTTTAATAAAGGATTTTGTTCCAGGCACCCATGTAAGTTTAAGCACGAAAGCTCCAAATGCAGGGGGAGGCATCCACTTGCACAGTGTTTCATGCTGGCCACCCTAGCAGAACAGTGGAGGAGTACTAAAGGACAGGGGCAGTCTGGGCCAAAGGCCCAGTTAGGATTGAGGCCATTGGCTTGTGGCTCTCGATTTACCCCTACAAGGAGGCGGCGCTACGGTTACAGTGGGGATTCATCAAGGGCTTTCGGGTAGGATACCAGGGTACACGGGGCATAGATGGGCGGACAACTTGAAATCAGCTAAGGATTTGCCACAGGTGGTAGCAGCGAAATTGAGAAAGGAAGTGGAGGAAGGCAGGATTGCTGGCCCAATCACAGAATGGCCCATGGAGAACTTGAGCATCTCGCCTTTAGGGGTGGTGCCTAAAAAAGAGCCCTGGGAGTTCACAATCATTCACATTTTATCTTGGCCAGAAGGGGGGTCTGTAAATGATTTCATTGCAGAAGAAGACTCTAGGATGTTGTATGCCTTAGTGGATGAAGCCATCTGCTTGGTGAAAGCGTGTGGGCAGGGAGTGGAAATGGCAAAATGTGACATCAAATCTGCCTTTTGTTTGCTACCCATACACCCAGTAGATTTTCGGTACTAGGGATGCAATTTGACGGAGCCATATATGTGGGCAAAGTTTTGCCAATGGGCGGTGTAATTTCATGTGCCCTGTTTGAAATGTTCAGTACTTTCTTGCAGTGGGTCTTCACAAAGAGCAGCGGTCACCAGGAGGTATCTCGTTACCTGGGTGATATTTTGTTCATAGGAAAGGGAGCCTCCAGGGATTGTGCAAGGGCATTACATGACTTTGAAGGACTGGCACAGGTTTTTGGGGTGCCATTGGTGCCTGAAAAAAAGTTTGGGCCCCTTTGCAGGCTGACCATTTTGGGCATCGAACTGGACTCAGTACATTGGATGGCACGGCTACCCAAGAGAAGCATTTGCAATGCAATAGGTCTCGCATTTATAAGAGTTTGAGCTATTGGCATTGTAAAATTACAATGCCTTTTATTTATGTTTTGGTTTTAAAACAAATAAAAGCCATTGTCATTTACAATGTCAGTAGCATAAACTCGCATAAAAGCAGTGTGTGGAGTGCAGCAGGGTGCGGCGTGCAGCAGTGTGCAGCGTGCAGCAGTGTGAGGCGAGCAGCAGTGTGCGACATGCAGCAGTGTGTGGCGTGCAGCAGTGTGCGGCGTGCAGCATTGTGCGGCGTGCAGCAGTGTTTCGTGTAGCAGTGTGAGGCATGCAGCACTGTGACGTGCAGCGGCATGCAGCAGTGTGCGGCATGCAGCAGTGTGCTGCGTGCAGCAGTGTGCGGCGTGCAGCAGTGTTTCGTGTAGCAGTGTGAGCCATGCAGCACTGTGGCGTGCAGCGGCGTGCAGCAGTGTGCGGCGTGCAGCAGTGTGCTGCGTGCAGCAGTGTCGTGCAGCATGCAGCAGTGAGTAATGCAGCAGTGTACAGCAGTGTATGGCATGCAGCAGTGTGCCGGTTGCATCAGTGTGTGCCGTGCAGCAGTGTGTGGCGTGCAGCAACGTTTCGTGTAGCAGTGTGTGGCGTGCAGCAATGTGTAGCGTGCAGCAGTGTGCGGCATGCAGCAGTGTGCGGCGTGCAGCAGTGTGTGGCAGTGTGTGGCATGCAGCAGTGTGAGGCGTGCAGCAGTGTGTGGCGTGCAGCGACATGCAGCAGTGTGTGGCGTGCAGCCGTGTGAGGCGTGCAGCAGTGTGAGGCGTGCAGCAGTGTGAGGCGTGCAGCAGTGTGTGGCGTGCAGCAGTGTGAGGCGTGCAGCAGAGACACGTGGAGGGTGAGGAGAGACACGTGGAGGGTGAGGAGAGACACGTGTGGAGGGTGAGGAGAGACACGTGTGGAGGGTGAGGAGAGACACATGTGGAGGGTGAGGAGAGACACATGTGGAGCGTGAGGAGGAGACACTGTGGAGGGTGAGGAGGAGACACATGTGGAGGGTGAGGAGGAGACACATGTGGAGGGTGAGGCGGAGGGTGAGGAAACACGTGTGGAGGGTGAGGAGAGACACGTGTGAAGGGTGAGGAGAGACACGTGTGGAGGGTGAGGAGAGACGTGGAAGGTGCGGAGAGACACGTGTGGAGGGTGAGGAGAGACACGTGTGGAGGGTGAGGAGAGACGTGTGGAGGGTGAGGAGAGACACATGGAGGGTGAGGAGAGACACATGGAGGGTGAGGAGAGACACGTGGAGGGTGAGGAGAGACACGTGGAGGGGGAGGAGAGACACGTGGAGGGTGAGGAGAGACACGTGTGGAGGGTGAGGTGGAGGGTGAGGAGAGAGACATGTGGAGGGTGAGGAGAGATGTGTGGAGGGTGAGGAGAGGCATGTGGAGGGTGAGGAGAAACAGAGTTGGAGGGTGAAGAGAGACTGAGGTGGAGGGTGAGGAGAGACAGAGGTGGAGGGTGAGGAGAGACGGAGGTGGAGGGTGAGGAGAGACGGAGGTGGAGGGGGAGGAGAGACGGAGGTGGAGGGTGAGGAGAGACCGAGGTGGAGAGTGAGGAGAGACCGAGGTGGAGGTTGAGGAGAGACCGAGGTGGAGGGTAAGGAGAGACCGAGGTGGAGGGTAAGGAGAGACCGAGGTGGAGGGTAAGGAGATACCGAGTTGGAAGGGAATCAGAAGTGGAGGAGAGAGAGAGGTGGAGGGTGAGGAGAGACAGTGGAGGAGTGGGGGAGGGGAGGATATCACTTTTACTTCCTCTCCTAGTGTAAGGTAACACCCCCACCCCACAGGCCCTGCCGGGGCCAAGAGCAGATCACTGTTCGCATCAGCCGTCACCCGAGACCGCTCCGTACTTGTTGGTAAATAGAGGTTCTCTATCTGTTGATAATGGGATTCACTTGGGGGGCTGACTTACCTCCTCCACCCCCAGGGCCAACACTGAGAAGGTATCAGAGACCTGGTGCTGCCTATGCTGCAGTACTGCGAGAGAGAGGGATGGGGGGCGGGCAGAGGAAGAGGAGTGGGGTTAGAGAAGGGACAGGTGGGGAGAGAAAGAGGAGAAAAGGGACAGAGACAGAAAAGGAGCAAAAAAGAATTAGAGAGAGTAAAGAGGAGAGTTGGGGAAAATGAAAACATTACGAGAGAACATGTAGCAAAGAGGTGGAGAGAGAAGATGGGAGAGAGTAAGGACGCAGCCAAGAGATAGGGCAGAGACAAAAAGAATCGAAACAATACAAAAGTATTTTCCAAACTCGAAAATAACCACGGGCCAAACAACTGATCTGCAATGAAGCATCCGAATCCGGTATATCATGACGTTAACCATGCAATAAAAAAATAAATAAATAAATAAATAAAAAAACACGTATACACCATGTTGACCCTTTTCCATGCAACGTATTCTAAAACGCCATTCTCATTCATACATTCACAGCAAACCTGTTCACAAGAGTGACAGAAAATGTGGTATTAGTGTTACATTTTTGTTTACATCCATACCCGCTCACTTATGTAATTAAAGGATTCATGACCACACGGTTAAACAAAACGTACTGACACACACTCCCGATCTGTGAAACGTTCACCCCACTTTCTCGTAATTGAAACCAGTGCATGTGTCCGACGAACTTCCTGCCGCTCATCTGAATGCACCAGTGGCAGAAGACAGTCACCATCTTGCAACAACACAATTAAAGGGAGGCATGTCTGTCTCTCCCCACCACCACATGTCTCTGAGTCTTACTGTCTCATGCGAGATCTCCCTCTAGGAGACAGCTGACACCGACTCTTCCCCTGAGACAGTACGGGAGATGCGTGTGTGTGCATAGTGTGTGTGTCTATATGTATATATCTCTGTGTGTATGCATGTGTGTGTGTTTGTATGTGTATATGTTTGTGTATGCATGTGTGTGTTGGTGTGCAAGTATGGGTGTGTCATTGTGTTCATTTGTCTTCATGGATGTGTACACATATGTTTGTGTGTATACCTATGTCTGTGTATGCATGTTTGTGTGTATGTATATGTGTTTGAGTATGTTGGTGTGCGTGCTTGTTTATATGTGTATGTGGGGTTGGTGTGTTGGTGTGCATGTATATGCATATGTTTATGCATGTCTGTGTGTGTTTGTATATGTTCATATGTGTGTGTAAATGCATGTGTGTGTTTGTATGTGTGCATAGTTGTGTATGCATGTGATCAGAGGGAAGAGTGCACTTGAGGGCAAACAGGAAAACATACAGGGAAGAGTATGTGAGGGCAGAGAGAAATAATACAGAGGTAAAAGCACGTGAGGGCAGAGAGAAAAATACAGAGGGAAGAGTCCATGTGAGGGAGGAGAGAAAAATAGAGAGGGAAGAGCTCATGTGAGAGCAAAGCGAAAAATACAGAGGGTAGGGCGCATGTTAGACTGGAGATAAAAACATAGAGGGAAGAGAACATGTGAGAGCAGAGAGAAAAATATAGAGAGAAGAACACATGCGAGGGCAGAGAAAAAAATACAGAGCGAAGAGCACATGTGAGAGCATAGAGAAAAAATGCAGAGGGAAGAGTACATGTGAGGGAAGAGAGACAAATACATAGGGAATAGCATGTGTGAGGAAAGAGAGAAAAATGGAGAGGGAAAAGCACATGTGAGGGCAGAGTGAAAATACAGAGGGAATAGCACATGTGAGACCAGAGAGAAAAACATAGAGGGAAGAGCATATGTGAGGACAAAGAGAACAAGTACAGGCTATGCCAAGCGGAAGTGATCGCGTTTGCGATCAAACATCAAAGCGGCGAAAGTGAAAGTAATCGAGCAGAGCATCAAAGGGCTGGGTGAGAAGAGAGGGGGGAATGCAAGGGTCAAAGCGGCTAAAGTGAAAGTAATCGAGCAGAGCATCAAAGGGCTGGGTGAGAAGGGAGGGGGGAATGCAAGAAGCAGAGGAGCAGCTGTGCATGTGCACGCCATCGTGCACTCAAGCCCTAGGCCATCAAAACCATGTAGGTAGCACTTTTGAAAGCCCACTTACAAAATGTCTCAAAGAGACAGCTTTCGCTGTCTCAGCGAGACCTAAAAAGAGGGGAGGACATCCAGGCCTCTTTGTTGCAGGTGGCGGGTGAGAAGAAGATTGAGCTGAGAGCGGTGCAGAAGCTTTTGGGCTCCCTGAATTTGGCATGCAGGGTGGTGAGAGTAGGGAGAATGTTTTGCCGGCACGTAGGCATGGCCATGTCAGGAGCACTGCTGCCACACTATAGAGTGAGGATTTTGATTGGGGTCAGCGCAGACTTGGGGGTGTGGCAGAAGCTTTTGGCTGATTTCAATGATGTGTCCTTGAATTTTGTGGAAGTGAACACAGTCTGGCAGGTTCACATTTTTTCAGATGTGGCAGAACCTTCGGGTTTTGGATTGTTTTGGGACAGACGCTGGTGGACAGAGAAGTGGCCGGCACACTGGTTGAGGCAACGGCATAGCATTCTTGGAGTTTTTTCCACTGTTGGTGGCATTGGTGGTCTAGGGGCCAAACTGGAGAATTGGATGGTGCTTTTCCACGTGAAGAACATGACAGTGGTAAAACTGGTGAACAGGCAGAAAGCTTGAGGATTGATGGTTCTTCGGCTGTTGTGTCGGTTTATGCTGATCTGTTTATGGATGAATGTTGTATTTTGTGCCAAGCATGTTCCATGGGCCAGCAATGACATTGCTGATGCATTGTCTCGTTCGCAATGGCAGCGATTTAGCAGACTGGCGCCTGGAGCGGTAGAATGCAAGACAGAACTACCTAACGACATCTGGTCTGGGGGGGGTCAGAGTGATAGGCCTGGTCGAGAGGTCTTTGACGGAATCCACAAGACAGAGCTGCAGGCTAGCATGGTCCGAATTTGGGGAGTTCAGGGGTCAATCAGTAGCGGCACTGAGCCACACATGTCAGGACACTGAGCAGGGAGTGTTGAGTTTTGTTTTACGTTGCATGGATAAAGGTTTATTATAGGCAACAGTAGCAAGGAAACTGGCAGGGATATCTTTTTTCAGCAAGTTATATCTAGGTTTTTATCCCGCCAAAGATGACATTTTGAGCAGAATGTTGAAAGGTTGGGTATGTGAACGAGGTGCGGGGAGTTCCGAGGGAGGCCATCACATTTGATATGTTGCAAGGGTTGTTGGGGGTTTTCAATCAATCAATCATGGGTTTGTTAAGCGCGACTACTTACCCGTGAGGGTCTCAAGGTGCTGGGGGGAGGGGAGGCACAGGGTCCTGTCCATCAAGGAGGAGGTCTATCGAAGAGCCATGTTTTGTGGTCCCTCGTGAAGATGGGGAGTGATGTTGTCTGTCTGAGGTGGAGCGGGAGGGTATTCCAGGCTCTGGCCACGAGGAAGGAGAAGGAGTGGCCTCCTGATCTAGACTTCCTGGTGTGGGGGACCACGGCGTGGGAGAGCTGGGCTGATGGTAGGGTCCTTTGGGGTGCATGGTATTTGAGACGGCTGTTGAGCTATGCTGGTCCGGTGTTGTGGAGGGCTTTTTGTGCATGGGTGAGAATCTTGAACATGATTCTTGCATTGATGGGCAGCCAGTGGAGAGTGCGCAGGTGCTGGGAGATGTGGCAGTGTCGTGGCAGGTTCAGGATTAGACTGGCGGCGGCGTTCTGGATGTTTCGAAGCTTGTTGGGGAGGTTTTTGTTGATTCTGGCATAGAGTGCAATGCCGTGGTCAAGTCTGCTGGTGAGGAGGGCATGAGTGACGGTCTTTCAGTATTTGAGGGGGATCCATTTGAAGGTCGTGCGTAGGAGGCGGAGGGTGTGGAAGCAGGAGAATGCGACGGAGTTGATCTGGCGGTCCATTTTGAGTTCAGAGACCAGGATGATTCCGAGGTTGCATGCATGGTCCGTCTGGGTGGGCGGGCTTCTGAGGGCGTGGGGGCACCAGATGTCGTTCCAAGCATCGGGGTGTGAGCCCATAATGAGTACTTCTGTTTTGTCCATGTTGAGTTGCAGACAGCTGGTCTTCATCCATTTGGTGACTGCTTTCATGCCTTCTTGAAAGATGTGTTTGGCTGCATTGGGTTCGTTGGATAGGGAGAGGATGAGTTGGGTGTCATCTGCATATGAAACAAATTTGAATCCGAGGGTTCTGATGATGGGGCGAGCGGAGCCATGTACACATTGAACAGCATGGGGCTGAGGGAGGATCCTTGGGGGACTCCGCAGGTGGTCGGTTTAGGGGCCAACTCGCTGCGCTCTACCAGAGAGGAATAAGCAGATCCAATCGAGGGCCTTGTCCCGGATCCCTGCGCCACGAAGTCTGCGTGTTAGGGTGCTGTGAGAGATTGTGTTGAAGGCCACTGAGAGGTCGAGGAGGATGAGGGCTACTGTCTCTCCTCTGTCCAGGAGGGAGCGGATGTCATCTGTTGCAGCGAGGAGGGCAGTTTCTGTGCTCTGGTTCTTTCTGAAGCCGGATTGGGAGGAGTCGAGGATGTTGTGCTATTCAAAGAAGGTGGAGAGTTGGCTGTTGATGGTTTTCTCGATGACTTTCGCTGGTAACGGAAGCAGGGAGATGGGTCTGTAGTTCTTGAGGTCGGTGGGGTCCGCCGAGGGTTTTTTCAGGAGGGGGTTGATCTCGGCATGCTTCCAGTCTTCAGGGAAGGAGGCATTCGCGAGGGAGCGGTTGATGGTGTGGCGGAGCATGGGGATGACGGTGTCGGCAGCTCTGTTGCATATGTGGTGGGGCAGGGGTTCATGGGGGCCCCTGAGTGGATTGACTTCATCATCTTCAGTGTATCTTCAGTGGTGAGGGCTGTCCAGTTGTCAATGGTTGGCTTCAAGGTGATGGGGGTGGTTTTTGAGGGTTCTGTGTCTTGGCTGTCTTCGTCAAAATTTTCATAAATATTCTTGATTGTGTGGTGGAAGAAGGTCTGAGTTTGTCGCAGAGGTCTTGTGAACGAGGGATGTCTGTTGACTCGCCGATGGGTTGGGCAAACTCCTTGATGATGCTGAAGAGTTCTTTGCTGTTGTGCACGTGTGTGGAGATTCTGTCTTTGTTTGCTTTCTTTCTTGTGTTTCTGATGAGTTGGTGGTGGGCGTTGGTGGCAGCTCTGAAATTGTTGTGGGCTTCTGAAGATTTAAAGTTTCTCCAAGCCTTTTTGAGGCGGCGGCATGTGCTTCTGGACTCTCAGAGTTCGGTGGTGAACCAGCTGGCTTTCCTGGCATGTGGGTTTTGCCAGAGTATTGTTATGACCCATTTGAGGTGTCAATATTTAGACTATGTATGATTTGGATGTTTTTTGGGGCTTTTCAGGTATCAGAGTTGTTGGGGACAGCGCAACAGGTGGTGGAGTCATATGGGGAAGTGCGATTGGACCAGGGTCATTTAGGGATCTGGTTGAGTTGTTCTAAGACAGATCAGACAGGCAGGGGGAGATGGGCATTCTTGAGAGTGGCTGCAGTGGCGTATGGCCGGTGTGAGAATGGAGGGATTATGTGTAAAGACCAGGACAGCCGTTGCCAGGGTTTTTTTGCCATGCATCAGGAGGACGAGTGATGGCGTTTCAGCTGCTAGTTGTTTTGCGCATGGCACTACGCAAGGTGGGCAAGGAACCAGACGAGTTTGGCACACACTCCTTCTGCATTGGCACGGCTACAGCGGCGGCATGCTTAGGGTGGTCTTGGGGCAAAATCCAGCAGATTGGAATATGGAGGTCCGGGTGCTGCTAGAGATATGTGCGGAAATAGCGGTCTAGAACTGGGGGTAGAGTGAGGGACGAGAGGTGCTATGGCACGGGGGAGGTTTTTCTTCAAGGCCAAGCAATTTCCTTTCTATCATAAGATGCATGAACGGCCCAGGAACCAAGACAGTTACCTGGATCGTGTGACATTCTTTCATGCACTGGGCAGCCAAATATGCAGACCAGCAGGTGTATGGACGCAACCTGGGTTTGAGGAGCAGTCACCACGAAGTCTTTTGGTGGGATAAAGGGGAAATGCAATGGGGGCTTTATTGCCTTGGTTGATGTGAATAGTATCACAGAGGGGCTGCCCAGACATGCTGGTGATACACCTGGGAGAGAACGATCTAGTGTGTTTGTTAGGACTTACACTACTGCAGCACATGCAGAGGGATTTAAAGGAGTTAAAGAGGAATTGTGCTGGAACATGCCTATTATGGACTGAGTTTGTGCCTCGCAAAGTATGGAGGGGGGTTGTCAAGCATTCAGACATTGATAAGACCATTAGAAAATGTAATAGGGCGTTTAGGGTTTTTTTGCCAGAGAAAGGACATTAAGGCGATTGCCCATGTGGGCCTTAAGTTGGGCGAGCCATTATTGTTCAGGGATGATGGGGTGCACCTTTCGTAGATGGGAAATTCATACTACATGATGGAAATGCAAGATGTGATTAGTAAGCTATGGAATTAGTCCATTTGGTGTTGCAAGGAATACTGAAGGTGGGGAAAGGTGCACAGGAATTGTTGGGGTGGGGCAGTTAACTGCCCTATGGGGGTTACATGGTTGGTGGTACTTTGGAGGGGTGGTGAGTCACATACGGGTGGATCCACCCCCGGGGGGGTTACACAGGTGACTGATGGCAGGGTGCGGGATGCTTTGAGCATGGAAGAAATTCATGAGAGGATGTTTGGAGGGCAAATGACGGCAGAATAGGGATATGAAGGAGGTCGCAGAATGAAAGGGGAGGAGTGAAACAGGTGAGATAGTTTGAGAATGGCTGGGGGGAAGGAGAGGTATGGTTTTGATACAGTTATATGTATGCAGCGATGCATTTTTAATACAGTTCAACTGTTGCAACCTTGTCCTAATAAAATGGCCTTTCACGCTTCAAACAACAGCTTGGAGTGTAGATATTGCACAATGTCAGCCCCCGGGTGAAGTGAAGGTCGCAGACCAGTCTTCCCCTGGGGCACTTTGCGCAGGGCCAGAAAGACAAGGTGGGGAGGAGGGTGATAGGGAGTAAAGGAAGGGGCAGGAGTAGGGGTGGTATAAAGGTGGCAGGTAGGGAGGAGCTGATCTCTTCCTGACACCCAGCACCACCGGGAGTGTAGAAGCTTTTTTAAGTTAGTCCACCCACCCACCCCACACGTTATAAGAAAGGGCACGGGTGTTATGGTTTAGCGTGCCAGTTTAGGACAGGTTGCGGGGCATAGGTGTTGCAGAACTTTTCGAGGTGGTGAGTCACATAAGGGCGGATCCACCCCTCAGGGGGTAAGGGTACACAGCTGACTGATGGCGGGCCGCAGGATGCAATTAGCACAGAAGAAATTCATGAGAGGATGTTTAGAGGACAAGTGACAGGGGAGAATAGGGATATGAAGGAGGTCACAGAATGAAAGGGAAGGAGTGAAACAGGTGAGATAGTTTCAGAATGACTAGGAAGAATGAGAGAGATGGTTATAATAAAGTTATATGTTTGCAGTGATGCACTGTTAATAAAGTTTAACAGTTGCAACCTTGTCCTAATAAAATGGCCTTTTATGCTTCAAACAACAGCTTGGAGTGTAGTTATTGTGCAAACGTATAAGGTCGTTTAGATGTTTACTGCTTGTGTGTTATGCATTTATACGCTGCATTAAGGACTTAAATATGAATGCTCCTTAGGAGAACAAGATCATTATGTCACCCATTGAAATCAGATAACCCGGACCTTGACCAGCTCCAGATGTCATGGTGTATCTTGATACTCCTCTCTCCTGCAACAATCACGATATGGAAGAGGAGACTGAATGTTGCAGTATTGCCATATTGCTCGATAATTTGTCTATTCTGCCTCAACAATTGAATTGGCACCGCGATACCAGGGGCAGGTCCTGATGAAGGACCAGAAGCAGCAAGTGGTGGTGAAGGTGCCGACGATGCAGAAGAAGTTGCTGGTGTCATAGTAACCAGAGAAGTACCTTCAGCCGATCTTTCTGCTCTGGCTTCTACAATCTCCTTCAGACAACTTATTTCGGCATGTGCCAATCTGGTTGAACGTGTTGCCTGCAGGTTTTTCCTCATTCCTGTGGTCCCAAATGAATCCTGCTTTACGTTACTACAGGAAATCACTTTCTTGCAGAGGTTGCAGGTTACAAATTTAGAGGTAACCTTTTGCCTTCCAAGATGGAGTGAGAGAAATTCCCACAGTATCGACCCCCTCAGCTTCTTCTTCTGCGCGGGACCTCCTTTTCCTCCTACTAAAAATCCACCTCTTCGTCCTCCTGCTGCAAAACCTGGGGAAATTATTCTTCAGTCATTGCAGCTTTTGAGCAGTGGCAAAGTATCTTCAGAAGAAAACATACTGGCTCTTCAATGCACCACCAACGTCCCCTTTGAAAGTATCAGGGTAGTATCTCGATACTAATGCCGTGCTGGAAAACTTCACAAATGCAATCTAAATTTTCCAACATTAAACATCTGCAATTACAAACAATAATTAGCCATAAAACCCTAATTCCATTATTCAAATATGGTATAATTATTAGGTGTCAATAGCATTTAAAAAAATTGGGGAGGTACTGCGAAAGTACCACAGGAACCCAAAAATACATACAATTCAAACCATAATCAAGAGCATTATTTGGTTAAAAAAGACCTGGATATTCAATGAAAGAAAATAGGTTTAGGATTAGTTATAGTTAGGATAACTTCATTTATCATTGCTATAAAAAATACAGTATAACTAAACAAACCTTAGAAATGGAAAGCTATAATTATAACTTACAGTTAAAAATTCCACCCTACCCAAAGCGTTTTAGAACTTGCGCACCTTCGTTCAGAGTGGTCAGAACTCTCTAGGTAGGTTACATCAACTATAACTCATGCCTTTACAATACACTGCTTATATCTTTTCATATTACATCACTTATAGCATGTTAAATCACAGCATTCATAGCAACACTAATGCCATCTCAAATGACATAATCTATGGTACACTGTGCATGGTAGCAGGGGAAGCTTTTACTCAGTCCAGGTTGGATTGGGTTGCATTTTACCATCAATGATGTCATTACAAATGTCATGAGTGATGAAATATGTGAGGTCATAAGCAGTGCATGGCAGGGCCACAGGTTATAGTTAGCACAGTCAACTATAGCTAATGAATTTCATTGTCTTAGTTTAAAATTGTATTTTTGAATTGACATTTCCACCTAACTATAATCTCTGCAGTTTGTACTTATTGGTATTGATTCCAGTGCTTGCGGACTGTACATATGTGTTCCTAGGATGTCATGTATTAGCAGCTGCGGTCGGTAGTAGGAGTAGCTGCAGGGCGGTGACGTGGGGAAGGGGAGGGGCAGGGTGGGGGGTAGTAAACTATGTATTACGGAGGTTTACAGGTAAATTAACATATAAATTAATAAAACAAATTTTGTTGCGTGCACTGCATCCCCAAATGCGATGCAGTGCACGCAACGAAATTTGTTTTATTAATTTATATGTTAACTTACCTGTAAACCTCCGTAATCCATACTTTACTACCCCCCACCCTGCCCCTCCCCCTCCCCATGTCACCGCTCTGAAGCTACTGCTACTACCGACCGCGGCTGTGTATTAGGGGCATGGGTGTGTTTTCACAATTCAGCCCAGTTCCAATTCCAACAGGGTAATATTTTGATTGATGAACCATATAAGGGCAATTCATTGTTGTAACATGATTACAGCAAAGAATTGAAGACAGTCATGGATCACTCCATGATGCCTGAAGTGTGGAAACAATATTAAAATGTGTCAGTGGTTACATATGCTCAAGGTTATAGGCAAACAGCGTAATAGTATACACTTGTTATTGATGTAAAATATCAGTTTCTCCCCATACTGTGTCTGTTTCATATCTACAGTTTTATGTATCTATTTAAGAGTTTAGAAGGAGTGCCTTAAATGGGTGAAGAACTGCAGTAGAGAAAACTTACTACATTAAAAAGTGGTAAATGGTTGCTTGTCACAGGATTTTTCAAGGCATGTGTTCTTTTTGGCTGCAAATGTAGTAGCTTTTCTTGATGAATTAATGGGCTGAACATAATCAATAACATACACATAGCCAAACTAATAACACACTTAAGCATAAAAGCGTACCTACAACACAAAAGATGAAAAAGAACACAATTCGATAACCACAGTTCAGTACAATATAATAATGTTGCAATAAAATAGCATAAAATCACAGCTGAATAAAAACAATAGAAAAGTTGAAAAAGACAACATAATTCCATGAACAAGAGTGCACAAACATTCTTGTCCAACAATACCACCTTCAGAATCCTGTTTTAATAATATGGTGAAAAAAAGGTATTTGTAGCAATCACTGCCTTAACTTGCCACCAAGGACGTGAAATGGCACCAGTCAACAATGTTTTATGATCTTGCTCCTGGAGTTTAGTTAAGAGAAACTTTTTTTCAGATGCAAATTCATTTTTAATGATAAAAATCCTGTATTTCTCTGGACTAACAAGGACATCCGGAAAAGTTTACTCCCCTCCCCAAAATAAAATTATATATATATCACAGAAAAAACCATAGGTTTCAGGGGTGTTATAGTTAGCTGCCCATTTCACTCGTACAAAACCATAGAAATTCCGTTATAGTTAGTTCTGCTAACTATAACTCATGCGCCCGCAATGCACTGCTGATGATGTCACATATTGCATCATTCATGACATGGTCAGTGACATCACTGATGACATCTCAAATGACATCACTGATGACATCACTGATGACATCATCCACTGAATGTGGTTTAGTTTGAAATTTAAATATGTATTATATATATACCAATCTGTATTGAAGATTGAGTGGATATATAACTGTCTGGATGGAGGATTTAGTAGCTGTCTGACTGTCTTTTTAAGTGAGTAATTAAAAGTGTCTCACTTAATACATGGATTAGTAACTAAACTATGTGAATGTGTGCAGCACTGTCTCTGTTGTTGTATAACATGCTGCCTCAGTTGGTCACTAACTACATGAGTGTGTATATTAGTTATTGATTAGTTGGGTGAGTATTTGTATGGGACACTGAGTTTGTGTGTGGTTGGATGGGGTGTGTGTAACTCTATGCATAGATGTGTGAATGGTTGATTGACTAGGTATATGGGTTTAAGAGTGCATGTGGAAACAGTTGTTTGGGTGACTGAGTGTATTTATTTATGTGTTGGTGAGCGAATATATGTTTTAGTTGTAGATCTTCAACAAAGTAAAAAAATAAAAGGCATTGTATGTGAGAGTTGGTGTATATAAATAAGTGTGTGTAAGAGTCAGTGATTGTGAGAGTAAATATATGAATGAGTGTATAATTGTAATGGTGCTTTTTTAACATATTAACGATGAGTTACTATGTGTTTGAATAAATGAGGTATCATTGGATAATTGTGTAAGTGAGTAAATTTAAGTGCGATAAATTTTTTTCATGAGTGAGTAGGATGACTGCATAACCGAATAAGATGACTGTTGATGTGTCAATGTCTATATATGTGTATAAGTGCATTTGATAGTGTTCTATTAATTAATAACTGCATGTATAGATGATTCTGTTGTTGAATGGGTAGTTGTGTGTGTAGACTTAGGAATCAGTGAGTGGGTATGTAGTAACTGGTATTGGTGTGTCAATGGTTTCAAATATGGTACTCTGTATTTTACAGTGAGTGATGAAAGGTTATAATAGTGTATGATGTGGTGTATCGGATTGTCGAGTGGATGATGTCATCAGTGATGTCATTTGAGATGTCATCAGTGATGTCACTGACCATTTCATGAATGATGCAATATGTGACATCATCAGCAGTGCATTGCGGGCGCGTGAGTTATAGTTAGCAGAATTAACTATAACGGAGGAATGTCTATGGTTTTGTTCGAGTGAAATGGGCAGCTAACTATAACACCCCTGAAACCTATGGTTTTTTCTGTGAATTTCTAAGGTTTTTTAAATGCTTATTTCTAACTATAACGTCTCTGAAACCTATGTTTTTTTTCAGTGAATTTCAAAGGTTTTTTAAATGCTAACTTTTAAGTGTGATAGTAGTTATATCTATCTTTTTGTACTGATTTTCTACAGTTTTTTAACTGTTTATTTATTAATATTTTATTCATTAAATAATATATATTTTTCTGAAAATTGCAAAAAACATTTTTTAATTAAAACTGAAATATTGATTAATTTTCTTGTTTTCATTTTTTATTTTAATATATTTATACCATTTTCTTTAAAAAAAAATTCCAATTCTTTTCGCAGTCGCGCACTCAAAGTGTACACATCACGGTGGGTGCGCGCATTCTAGCCGCCATTTTAGAAAAGTAATGAAGGATCCGCGTATGGTGTGCGACGGCTGCGTGTTTTTCAGTTACATCATATACATTTAATATCACGTGATATGCGCGATTGGTATGTGACTAGTCTGCGACTCCTGCTCCCGTGCATTTGCGATACATGCGCATTACGGTACGAGATGTTTGCGCGCTTGCGGGTCCCGCGTGACATCATATACGTGCTGGGGCGCGCTGGGTGCGCGACTCCCGCCAAAAAAAATTATGTTCCAAAATGATATGTATGTGTCTTTAATATACATATTAAGGCAAGAGATTATGTAAGATATTCATCAAAATAATATATTTGTACTTATAAGAAACTTATATTATTTTTAAATATATTTTCGCTAAGTCGGGTGCGTGCGTCGTGAGTGCAGAAAACCAGGTCAGCAGAGCTGCTCTAGAGCCTAAGAACTAGGTCAGCAGAGCTGCTCTAGAGTCAGAGAACCAGGTCAGCAGAGCCGCTGTAGAGCCAGAGAAACCAGTTCAGCAGAGCTGCTTTAGAGGGAGAGAACCAGGTCAGCAGAGCTGCTTTAGAGCCAGAGAACCAGGCCAGCAGAGCTGCTTTAGAGCCAGAGAACCAGGTTAGCAGAGCTGCTTTAGAGCCAGAGAACCAGGTCAGCAGACCTACTCTAGAGCCAGAGAACCAAATCAGCAGAGCTGCTTTAGAGCCATAGAACCAGGTCAGCAGAGCTGCTTTAGAGCCAGAGAACCAGGTCAGTAGAGCTGCTCTAGAGCCGAAGAACCAGGTCAACAGAGCTGCTCTAGAGCCAGAGAACCAGGTCAGCAGAGCTGCTGCAGAGCCAGAGAAACCACGTCAGTAGAGTTGCTTTAGAGGGAGAGAACCAGGTCAGCAGAGCTTCTATAGAGCCAGAGAACCATGTCAGCAGAACTGCTTCAGAGCCATAGAACTGGGTCAACGGAGCTGCTTTAGAGCCAGAGAACCAGGTCTGCAGAGCTGTTGTAGAGACAGAGAACTAGATCAGCAGAGCTGCTCTGCAGCATAAGAACTAGGTCAGCAGAGCTGCTCTAGAGCCAGAGAACCAGGTCAGCAGACCTGCTGTAGAGCCAGAGAAACCAGGTCAGCAGAGCTACTTTAGATAGAGAGAACCAGGTCAGCAGAACTGCTTTAGAGCCAGAGAACCAGGTCAGCAGAGCTGCTCTAGCTGACACTGACTGACTGACACTGACTGACTGACACTGACTGACACTGATTGACACTGACTGACACTGATTGACTGACACTGACTGACTGACACTGATTGACTGACACTGACTGACTGACACTGATTGACTGACACTGACTGACACTGATTGACTGACACTGACTGACTGACATTGACTGACATTGACTGACACTGACTGACTGACACTGACTGACTGATATTGACTGACATTGACTGACACTGACTGACTAATCTCTACTACTCTACTACTGACTCTCTACTACTCTCTACTACTCTCTCTCTACTACTCACTCTCTACTACTCACTCTCTACTACTCTCTACTACTCACTCTCTACTACTCTACTACTCTCTACTACTCACTCTCTACTACTCACTCTCAACTACTCACTCTCTACTACTCTACTACTCACTCTCTACTGCTCACTCGCTACTACTCTCTACTACTCACTCTCTACTACTCACTCTCTACTACTCACGCTCTACTACTCTCTACTACTCACTCTCTACGACTCTCTACTATTCACTCTCTACTACTCACTCTCTACTACTCACTCTACTACTTTCTACTACTCTCTACCACTCACTCTCTACTACTCTACTACTCACTCTCTACCACTCTCTACTACTCACTCTCTACTACACTCTCTACTACTCTCTCTCTCTACTACTCTCTACTACTACTCTCTACTATTCACTCTCTACTACTCACTCTACTACTCTCTGCTGCTCTCTAGCACTCACTCTCTACTACTCTACTACTCCCTCTCTACTACTCACTCTCTACTACTCTCTCTCTACTACTCTCTACTACTCACTCTCTACTACTCACTCTACTACTCTCTACTACTCACTCTCTACTACTCTCTCTCTACTACTCACTCTCTACTATTCACTCTCTACTACTCACTCTCTACTACTCGCTCTCTACTACACACTCTCTACTACTCACTCTCTACTACTCGCTCTCTACTACTCTCTACTACTCACTCTCTACTACTCACTCTCTACTACTCTCTACTACTCTCTCTGCTACTCACTCTCTACTACTCACTCTCTACTACTCTACTACTCTCTACTACTCGCTCTACTACTCACTCTCTACTATTCTCTACTACTCACTCTACTACTCTCTCCTACTCTCTACCACTCACTCTCTACTACTCTACTACTCACTCTCTACTACTCTCTCTCTACTACTCACTCTACTACTCTATACTACTCACTATGTACTACTCTCTACTACTCACTCTGTACTACTCACTCTCTACTACTCACTCTCTACTACTCTCTACTGCTCACTCTCCACTACTGATTCTCTACTACTCGCTCTCAACTACTCTCTACTACTCACTCTACTACTCACTCTCTACTACTCTACTACTCTCTCTACTTCTCACTCTCTACTACTCTCTCTACTACTCACTCTCTACTACTCACTCTCTACTACACACTCTCTATGACTTGCTCTCTGCTACTCGCTCTCTACTACTCTCTAGTACTCACTCTAATACTCACTCTCTACTACTCTCTACTACTCACTCTCTACTACTCCACTACTCTCTACTACTCACTCTCTACTACTCACGCTCTACTACTCTACTACTCTCTACTAATCTCTCTCTACTACTCACTCTCTACTACTCACTCTCTACTACTCTCTACTACTCTCTCTCTACTACTCTCTACTACTCACTCTCTACTACTCTCTCTACCACTCTCTACTACTCACTCTCTACTACTCTCTACTACTCACTCTCTACTACTCTCTCTCTACTACTCTCTACTACTCACTCTGCTACTCACTCTCTACTACTCTCTACTACTCACTCTCTACTACTCACTCTCTACTACTCTCTACTACTTTCTACTACTCACTCTACTACTCACTCTCTACTACTCTCTACTCTTCACTCTCTAATACTCACTCTCTACTACTCACTCTCTACTACTCACTCTACTACTCCCTACTACTCACTCTCTGATACTTTCTCTACTACTCTCTACTACTCTCTACTACTCACTCTCTACTCTCTATTACTCGCTCTCTACTCTCTACCTCTCTACCTCTCTCTCTACTACTCTCTACCTCTCTACCTCTACCTCTCTACCTCTACACCTCTACCTATACACCTCTACCTCTCTACCTCTCTGTACATGCACACATATGCACATATATATATGCATATATATATATGCATATATATGCATATGCATTTATATATATGTATGTGTATATATATATATATATGCATATATAAACATATAATCTGCATATCTATAGAAATATAAATTCATGCAAACATATACATATACATATATGCATACATATGCATGGTATGTATATGAAAGTTTGAAAAACACTAATAAAAGCAAAGCTAAAAAGCCACCTAATTATAAACAGAATTGCTTTAACTTAAACGAGGGCGAGACCTATTGCATTTTCAATGCTTGTTTACATTGGTTCCATCAAGAAGGCATTCAGATGTGACACATTTGCCATACATTCTGAATGGTAGCACTCTAGTTCCTCATTAGATCACTGTAGCAAAGCTACTGCTCACCAGGAAAGTCTGCTGCTGGTATTCAAAGTGCATGTTTCAGTCTGAATGTCAGAACTTTTTAATGAAATAGAAGAGGATTTGAGAAGTCAAAATGTGCCCTAAGTTTTCTTTCTGCAGCACTAACCATAATTTCTATGGCAAAATGAACCCCCTCATTTTGTTCCTTTGCAAATAAATGTTTTAAATGTTACCACTTTATTCCAATCAAGATGGCTTCAGGTGTGCCATACCTTTGTCATAAGTAAGACTGTTAGCGCTCTAGTTGTTCTTTAAAACACTCTGGGATTTCTGTCATTGGGCTATACTTGGGCTACATCTCGGTGATATTTGTGCTACATTTGGGCTCTTTTGTCTCTGGTGGCCATCTTAGGAACCTTGTTATGAAGATTCCTAATTTCCTCATTTACTGCAGTCTCCTCAGTAGGCATACTGTCAGTTTTGTACTTTGATTCAATGAAGAAGGCATTCAGATGTGTCACACATTTGCCATAAATTCAGAATGTTAGCACTCTAGTTGCTCATTAGATCACTGTAGTAAAGCTACTGCTCGCCAGGGAAGTCTGCTGCTGGTATTGAAAGTGCATGTTTCAGTCTGCATGTCAGAATTCTTTAATGAAATAGAAGAGGATTTGAGAAGTCACTCAAAATGTGCCCTAATTTTTCTTTCTGCAGCAATCATACTTTCTATGGCAAAATGAACCCCCTCATGTTGTTCCTTTTTAAATTAAATGTTTTAAGAGTTACCACTTTATGCCAACCAAGATGGCTTCAGGTGTGCTATACGTTTGTCATAAGTAGGACTGTTAGCGCTCTAGTTGTTCTTTAGAACACTCTTGAAAGCTGCATTAGAACACAAAGGAATCAACTGACAGTCTCTGCCCTTGTTGGATGTACATGTTTTACTGAGAATGTCAGACTTCATTCTCACATGACTGAGAAAGATAATGTGAATATACAGAAAATATGCTCTCAGTTTAGCTTATAGATCACCTTCCAAACCTCTGTGGGAAAAGCATGAGAAAATAGTTTTCTCTCAAACATGATTCATGATATCACAGCAGAAGGCTTTTTCACATGGTAAAATCACCTTAGAACACACCACAATTCCTAAAATGAGTATGGTACCATCAACAAATGATTTATATAATGTAACTAAAGTCTTAAAACCTTCTATTAACTGCAATGCTTTTTAATGAGGTGCTATCATATATATTGGTCCCAAGATGGCTGCCAACACTTCTTGGATGAAGTACTGACAGCCAATCAGATCTCACAATGAGATGTGTGGTTAGGCTCCGCCCAGATATATATATGATTTTACTTTTGATTTTCTCAGGAACTACTGAACAGATTGACTCCATATATGCAAAAGGCACATCCCTGACCTGAGGACTACCTCTTTGCCAAATTTCAAGTAATTCTGTTCAGCCGTTCGGTCCTATGGGAAAATGCATGGGGAAAACACGTTTTGGGACCCCCCTTTTTTCTCTGCCCCCGCTTGACGAATCCCCCCTAGACTTTCAGGGTAGGAGCTGAGCGGAGCGCCCCATTAGTTTTGAAAAGTTCGCAAGGATTCGTCAACCGGCGCCAAAGTTATTCAAAATAGAATTTTGAGATTTCCTATGGAAACACGGTCCTAACTATAACTATCTACTGGCGACCGCCAGTAGATAATATATATATATATATATAGACTTAAAAAAACATAGGTTTCAGGCACATTATAGTTAGGAATTAGCATTTAAAAAACCTTAAAAATTCACTGAAAAAACCATAGGTTTCAGGGGCGTTATAGTTAGCTGGACATTTCACTCATACAAATATATATATGTATTTTACCTACTGGCGGTCGCCAGTAGGTAGTTATAGTTAGGACCACGTTTCCATAGGAAATCCGCAACATTCTATTTTGAATAACTTTGGCGCCGGTCGACGAATCCTCGCGAATGTTTCAAAATAGGTGGGGCGCTACACTCCGCTCCTACCCTGAAAGTCTCGGGGGGATTCGTCAAGCGGGGGCTGAGATAAAAGGGGGGTCCCAAAACACATTTTTCCCATGCATTTTTCCATAGGACATGTAGACACAGCTACAGCCCGAACGGCTGAACAGAATTACTTGAAATTTGGCAGAGAGGTAGTCCTCAGGTCAAGGAAGTGCCTTTTGTAGGTTTGTAAATCTGTTCAGTAGATTCAGAGAAAATAGCCTTTAAATCAATATATATATCTGAGCCAGCTTACGGTGCGCTTACGGTGCGCTTACCGTACGCGTACGGTGGCGTGCGTGAGCGCGATTTTGATTGGCTGTTAGATCTTAGTAAACATTCGAATCGGTCGAAACCAGGAAGCGGCGGCCGCCATTTTCTCTCTCGCTCTCTGAGTTGGGCAGCAAAAACGATGCCAAAAAATGTCTAAAGAGGCAGTTTCTTGAGATCCTAACCACCCAGCATTGATATAGGGGTCCCCAAACAACCCCCAAGCCCAAATAAAAAATAAAAAATTTTTCGGGAAATCGCCGATTACGCTTACCGTACGCATACGGTAAAAAATTTTTTTTAAAAAAATTATCCACACCCTCCCCACCCCGTGTGCTAATGGTGCCCGAAGGGCACCATTTGTGCATGGCTTAAGAAATAAACAAAGAATAAATTTCACAAAGATGCGCATAATAAGTCCCCCATGTGCGCACGGTGCGCGAAGCGCATCGTGCGTACATGGCCCATCCCGCATAACGTGGGCACGCGGTGTGCGCAGCGCACCGCGTGACCACCATGCGTGCACGGCACTAACTGCGTAAAGTGGGCGCGCGGTGCGCGAAGCGCACCGCGTGCTCACTGTGCGCGCACGGTACGCGAAGCGCACCGTGCGCGCACGGAACAAACTGGGTTAACTGGGCGCGCACGCCACGAATGGCGTAAAGTAACTTAGCATTTAAAAAACCGTACAAATTCACTGAAAAAACCATAGGTTTCACACACGTTATAGTTAGGAATTAGCATTTAAAAAACCTTGCAAATTCACTGAAAAAACCATAGGTTTCACACATGTTATAGTTAGCTGTACATTTCACTCGTAAAAAACCAATGAAATTCCCCCGTTATAGTTAGTGCAGGCAACTATAACTCACGCGACCGCAATCTTCTGCTGATGACATATGTGTCTTTATGAAAAAAAAATATTTGTAATATATGTATAGCTAAAATTTAATGGAAGAAGACATTGGCAAATAAGTGTCTAAATACAGTATTAGCATCAGCAGTGGATTGCGGTCGCGTGAGTTATAGTTGCCTGCACTAACTATAACGGGGGAATTTCATTGGTTTTTTACGAGTGAAATGTACAGCTAACTATAACATGTGTGAAACCTATGGTTTTTTCAGTGAATATATATATATATATATATATATTCACTTAAAAAACCATAGGTTTCACACACGTTATAGTTAGGAATTAGCATTTAAAAAACCTTGCAAATTCACTTAAAAAAACATAGGTTTCACACATGTTATAGTTAGCTGGACATTTCCCTCGTAAAAAACCAATGAAATTCCCCCGTTATAGTTAGTGCAGGCAACTATAACTCACGCGACCGCAATCCTCTGCTGATGATGTCAGATATTACATCACTGTATTAAGACACCTATTTACCCATGTCTTCTTCCATTAATCTTTAGCTATACATATATTACAAATATTTATTTTTCAGAAAGACACATATGTAATCAGTGATTTTTTTCAGGTTTTTCACCGTGCGCGACCGCAATCCACTGCTGATGATGTCACATATTACATCACTCATGACATGGTCAGTGACATCACTGATGACATCACTGATGACATCATCCTTGTGATAGAGTGGCGGTCGCGCGTGTTATAGTTGTCTGAACTAACTATAATGGGGGAATTTCAATGGTTTTTTACGAGTGAAATGTCCAGCTAACTATAACATGTGTGAAACCTATGGTTTTTTAAGTGAATTTGCAAGGTTTTTTAAATGCTAATTCCTAACTATAACGTGTGTGAAACCTATGGTTTTTTAAGTGAATTTCAAAGGTTTTTTAAATGCTAATTTATGTATGTATTATTATATTTCTTATATATATATTTTACAATAAACTACCTATGTATATAGTTATAGATTGACTGTGTCCTGTAATATGGAATGGTTCAACTCTTTTTTTTGTATTTGGATAAAGTTGAACAGCATAGTTAATATCTTCTATAAACTTATAAACAGTTGAATTTTTATTTTTTTTAAAGTTTTTTCACGATGCGCGCACCGTGCGCGCACCCCGCGATTTTTTGAAAGAAAAATAATAATTTTTTTTCACCCTTCGAGGTCCTTCAGGGACCCCCTGACAAAGGCTAGGGGGCCAGGAACTCTCTACCCTGCCCCCTTTTCATGTTCTCCACCTTTCTTTTTCACTATCACACACAAAATGGCAGTCGACACTTCCTGATTTCGACCGATTCGAATGTTGACTGACATGTAACCACCAATCAGAATTACGCTCGCGCACGTTAAGGTGCGCGCTTATAGATATTTATGTACTTTTAACTGCAATTTTCTCAGGAACTACTGAACAGATTGACACCATATATGCAAAAGGCACATGTCTGACCTGAGGACTACCTCTTTGCCAAATTTCAAGTAATTCTGTTCAGCCGTTCGGGCTGTACCTTCGACTAAAGGTCCTATGGGAAAATGCATGGGGAAAACGCGTTTTGGGACCCCCCTTTTTTCTCAGCGCCCGCTTGACCAATCACCCCGAGACTTTCAGGGTAGAAGCTCAGCGGTGCGCCCCATTAGTTTTGAAAATTTTGCAAGGATTCGTCAACCGGCGCCAATCAATCAATCAATCAAAGACATTTATAGAACGCACTACCTACCCATAGGGTCTCAAGGCGCTAGGGGAGGGGGGTGCCGTTACTGCTCGAACAGCCAGGTCTTGAGCTTCTTCCTGAAGGAGAGGTGGTCTTGGGTAAGGCGCAGGTCGGCCGGGAGGGAGTTCCAGGTCTTGGCGGCCAGGTAGGAGAAGGACCTTCCTCCTGTTGTCGCTCTCCGGATGCGTGGGACGGCGGCGAGGGCGTGGCTGGCTGATCGGAGGTGGCGTTTGGGAGCGTAGAAGTTGATGCGGTTGTTGAGGTAGCTCGGGCCTTGATCGTGTAGGGCTTTGTGTGCGTGGGTGAGGAGCCGGAAGGTGATTCTTTTGTTGACGGGGAGCCAGTGCAGGTCTCTCAGGTGTCCGGAGATGTAGCTGTTTCGTGGGACGTCGAGGATGAGTCTGGCTGAGGTGTTCTGGATCCGCTGGAGTCTCTTCTGGAGCTTGGCGGTGGTTCCGGCGTAGAGGGCGTTGCCGTAGTCCAGTCGGCTGGTGACGAGGGCCTGGGTGACGGTCTTCCTGGTCTCCGTGGGGATCCACCAGAAGATCTTCCGAAGCATGCGCAGGATGTTGAAGCATGACGAGGAGACGGCGTTGACTTGCCTGGTCATGGAGAGGGAGGAGTCCAGGATGAAGCCCAGGTTGCGTGCGTGGTTCGTCGGTTTGGGTGCGGTGCCCAGGGCGGGGGGCCAGCAGGAGTCGTCCCAGGCGGAGGGCGAGGAGCCCAGGATGAGGACCTCCGTCTTGTCTGAGTTCAGTTTCAGGCGGCTGGTTGTCATCCACTCGGCTACCTCTTTCATCCCTTCGTGCAGGTTGGCTCTGGCGGCAGCGGGGTCGTTGGTCAGGGAGAGGATCAGCTGGGTGTCGTCGGCATAGGAGATTATGTTGAGGTTGTGTTGACGTGCGATGGCCGCGAGGGGGCACATGTAGACGTTGAAGAGGGTAGGGCTCAGCGAGGATCCTTGAGGGACGCCGCAGATGACTTCGGTTGCCTCTGACTTGTACGGTGGTAGGCGGACTCTCTGCGTTCTTCCGCCGAGGAAGGAGACGATCCATTCCAGTGCCTTCTCCTGGATTCCGACATTGCCGAGGCGCTGCACTAGGGTGCGGTGGCAGACCGTGTCGAAAGCTGCGGAGAGGTCTAGGAGGATGAGGGCCGCTGTCTCTCCGTTGTCCATCAGGGCTCGGATGTCGTCGGTGGCGGCGATGAGGGCGGTCTCGGTGCTGTGGTTGGCTCGGAAGCCGGACTGTGAGGGGTCGAGGGATCCGTTCGTCTCGAGGAAGGCGGCCAGCTGTTTGTTGACGGTCTTCTCGATGACTTTGGCTGGAAACGGGAGGAGCGAGATGGGGCGGTAATTCTTGAGTTCGGTGGGGTCTGCTGTGGGTTTCTTGAGTAGAGCGCTCAGTTCGGCGTGCTTCCAGCTCTCGGGGAAGGTGGCGGTGTCGAAGGAGGTGTTGATGATGTCCCGCAGGTGGGGTGCGATGACAGCGTCGGCTTTGTTGAAGACGTGGTGAGGGCAGGGGTCGGTTGGAGATCCGGAGTGGACGGAGTTCATCATGCGGATGGTGTCTTCGGTGCTGATCGGAGTCCAGGCTCGGAGGGTGGTGGTGGGCGGCGTTGCTGTGGTCGTGGCGTGGGTCGGTTGAGTGCTGAAGCTGTTGTGTATGTCCGTGATCTTGTTGTGGAAGTAGGAGGCGAGGGAGTTGCAGAGGTCTTGCGATGGGGTGATGTCGTTGTTTCCGGCGTTGGGGTTGGAGAGCTCTTTCACGATGTTGAAGAGTTCCTTGCAGTTGTGTGCGTTGTTGTCCAGTCGGTTCTTGAAAGCCGTTTTCTTGGTGGCGCGGATCAGTTGGTGGTGCTTCCGGGTGGCGAGCTTGAGGGTGGTCCTGTTGTCCGGTGTGGGTTCCTTTCTCCAGACTTTCTCGAGGGCTCGGCAGCTCTTCTTGGAGCTCTTGAGTTCGTCGGTAAACCATGGGGCTTTCTTGCTGCCGGGTCTGCTGGGCGGGGTCCTCATAGGGGCGAGTACGTCTGCGCAGTTGCTGATCCACTTCGTGAGGTTGTCGGCGGCCTGGCTGGGGTTCACTGAGCTGGCCGGAGGGTGCTGGCTCAGGGAGGCGGCGAGCTGGTCGGCGGTGATCTTGTTCCAGCTTCTACGGGCGACCTGTTGCTGGTGGTGGTGGATCGTCGTCCTTTCGAAGGTGAAGTGGACACAGCTGTGGTCCGTCCAGTGGAGTTCTGTGGCGTGGTTGAAAGCGATGTCTTTGCTGGATGAGAAGATGGCGTCGAGTGTGTGTCCGGCGAGGTGGGTGGGGGTGCTCACCAGTTGCTTGAGTCCAAGGTTGGCGAGGTTGTCGAGCAGGGTGCTGGTGTTGCGGTCGTTGTTGTTCTCCAGGTGGAAGTTGAGGTCCCCCAGGAGGATGTAGTCAGCGGAGGGGAGGGCGTGCGGGCTGATGAATTCGGCGATGTCCTCGCTGAATTGAGTGCGTGGCCCCGGGGGTCGGTAGATCAGGGTGCCTCTGAGGGTGGTATTCGGGTCGGTGTGGATCTGGAAATGCAGGTGTTCGGCGGTGGTTAGGGTGTTGTCGGTGCTGGTCGTGACACGGATGGTGTTCCTGTGGATGATGGCGATGCCTCCTCCCACCTGGTTGGCGGTGCAGTCCCTCCGGGTGATCTTGTAGCCCTCTGGGATGGCGATGGCGATGGCGATGTCGGGCGCTGAGGAGGCGTTCATCCAGGTCTCCGTGAGGAAGGCGACGTCGGGGGCTGTGGTGTCTAGGAGGTTCCAGAGTTCGATGGCGTGTCTGTGGACGGAGCGGGTGTTGAGCAGGATGCACTTGAGGTGGTTGCTGCTGATGTTCGGCTTGGCGGGTGCTGGTGCGGGGCAGGTCCGGATGCAGGTGAACTTGCAGGCGAGGCAGCTGAAGGGTCCGTGGTTGCGTCTCGGGGTGGCTTGGTGGCATCCCGGGGTTCGGCCGGTGTTGAGTGCGTTGAGGGTGGCGGCGTCGTACGTCTGGCGGGTCGGTCGGGGTCCCCGTGGGCGAGGGGTCCTGGCGCTGGGCGCGATCCAGGCGCGGACGGGCGTAGACGGGCTTACCTTTGGCGCGCCTTCGGCACACAATCGGCACACCCGCTGCGCGTGACCGCTGCGCGTTCGCACGGTCGCCATATATGGCGAAGTGCACGGGGGGGGCGGAGCAGCTGGGAGGCGGGAGCGGGGAGGGTACACAAAGAAAGGGGCAGGGCTAGCGGTGGTGGCGGGAAGCGGGGAGCGGGGAGGGATGAGACGGGGACGGCAAAAACGGAGGCAAAACAGGCACAAATGGGGGAATAAAACAATTCAACAGAGCAGCTTACAAGTCAATACAAATCAATACAAATCGAGTGACAACAACAGAGACAGGTACACAGGCCAGGAAGCTAGCACAGACCACGCCGCTCGGTGGCAGGGGGCGTGGTCACGCGGCGGAGCCGGGGCAGCGAGGCACAAGGCGGGGAGGCACACGCAGCAGCTGGTGGCCGTGCGGCGCGGGGGTGTCCTAGAACTAGGTCACACTCACCTGCGTCGCACAGTCGCCATATATGGCCAAGTGCACGGGGGCGGAGCAGCTGGGAGGCGGGAGCGGGGAGGGTACACAAAGAAAGGGGCGGGGCTAGCGGTGATGGCGGGAAGCGGGGAGCGGGGAGGGATGAGACGGGGACGGCAAAAACGGAGGCAAAACAGGCACAAATGGGGGAATAAAACAATTCAACAGAGCAGCTTACAAGTCAATACAAAGCAATACAAATCGAGTGACAACAACAGAGACAGGTACACAGGCCAGGAAGCTAGCACAGACCACGCCGCTCGGTGGCAGGGGGCGTGGTCACGCGGCGGAGCCGGGGCAGCGAGGCACAAGGCGGGGAGGCACACGTAGCAGCTGGTGGCCGTGCGGCGCGGGGGTGTCCTAGAACTAGGTCACACTCACCTGCGTCGCACGGTCGCCATATATGGCCAAGTGCGCGGGGGGCGGAGCAGCTGGGAGGCAGGAGCGGGGAGGGTACACAAAGAAAGGGGCGGGGCTAGCGGTGATGGCGGGAAGCGGGGAGCGGGGAGGGATGAGACGGGGACGGCAAAAATGGAGGCAAAACAGGCACAAATGGGGGAATAAAACAATTCAAAAGAGCAGCTTACAAGTCAATACAAATCAATACAAATCGAGTGACAACAACAGAGGCAGGTACACAGGCCAGGAAGCTAGCACAGACCACGCCGCTCGGTGGCAGGGGGCGTGGTCACGCGGCGGAGCCGGGGCAGCGAGGCACAAGGCGGGGAGGCACACGCAGCAGCTGGTGGCCGTGCGGCGCGGGGGTGTCCTAGAACTAGGTCACACTCACCTGTGTCGCCATATATGGCCAAGTGCGCGGGGGGGCGGAGCAGCTGGGAGGCGGGAGCGGGGAGGGTACACAAAGAAAGGGGCGGGGCTAGCGGTGATGGTGGGAAGCGGGGAGCGGGGAGGGATGAGACGGGGACGGCAAAAACGGAGGCAAAACAGGCACAAATGGGGGAATAAAAGTTATTCAAAGTTACTTTTATTCAAAGTTATTCAAAATAGAATTTTCAGATTTCCTATGGAAACTCGGTCCTAACTATAACTATCTACTGGCGACCGCCAGTAGATAATATAAATATATATATATAGACTTAAAAAAACATAGGTTTCAGGCACATTATAGTTAGGAATTAGCATTTAAAAAACCTTAAAAATTCACTGAAAAAACCTTAGGTTTCAGGGGCGTTATAGTTAGCTGGACATTTCACTCATACAAAACCCGTGAAATTCCCCCATTATAGTTAGTTCAGCTAACTATAACTCGCGTGCCCGCAATGCACTGCTGATGACGTCACATATTACATCACTCATGACATGGTCAGTGACATCACTCATGACATCACTGATGACATCTCAAATGACATCACTGATGACATCATCCAGTGAATGTGTGTTTTTCAGAAAATTAAATATGTTTTATATATGTATATCTCAAGCTCGATGGAAGAATAAATGGGTAAATAAGTGTGTAAATGGATGATTTTTTTGTAAGATAATTGTATAACGGACTGATTAAGTGTAGCGTAGTGAATACATGGGTTAGCGAGTAATGTTTAAATATGTAAATATCTGTATCAGTCTCTCACTTTGTGATTATTGGCTGCATGGGTTGGTGAGTAGCTACATGAGTGTCTATATGGGTTATTAGTTGTTTTTTTAGTATTAGTATGAGTGTCTGAGTGTTATATGGTTCGGTGAGGGGTATTACTTAGCGCATAGAAGCATGAATGAGTGACTCACTGTTTGTATGTGTTTTGAAGTGAGCATGTGTGCAGGACTGTATGGGTGGATGAGTGTGTGTATGGGTGTGTTAGTAAGTGAATGACTGTCTCAATAGTGTCTTTATGAGTAACTACATATGTTTTAAACTAGTATATGTGAGAATTGGTGTATACAAGTGAATATGTGTGAGAGTGAGAGATTGGAAGAGTTCCTGTATAAATAAGTATGTGTTTCTATAAGTGATTGTTTAAAAGAGTAAATATGTGCATGTTTCTGTAGAAGTAAGTGTAGTGGTGTGTGTATAAGGGTATATGCAAGTAAATGGATGTTTGATTCTTTATTAGCATGAGTGACTATGTGTGTGAGTAACTCTATGAATGAGTGGCAGTGTGTAGCAGGATGTATAGGTGTATGAGTACATATGATGAGTGAGTACATGTATGAGTGACTATATAGGACTGTTGGTGAATGAGTGAATGTGTATGTAGATCTTGGAATTACTGAATAGGTTGTTGTAACTGGTATTGGTGTGTCCATTTTTTTGAAAATTGTAGTTTTTATTTTTTAATGTTTGTTTCAAAGGTTATATTAGGGTGAGAGGAGGTCTGCCACTCTATCACATGGGTGATGTCATCCGTGATGTCATTTGAGATGCCACCAGTGATGTCATGGGTGATGTCACTGATCATGTCATGAGTGATGTAATATGTGACGTCATCAGCAGTGCATTGCAGGCGCTCGAGTTATAGTTAGCTGAACTAACTATAACGGGGGTATTTCACGGGTTTTGTACGAGTGAAATGTACAGCTAACTATAATGCCGCTGAAACCTATGGTTTTTTCAGTGAATTTCTAAGGTTTTTTTAAATGCTAATTCCTAACTATAACGTGCTTGAAACCTATGTTTTTTTCAGTGAATTTCAAAGGTTTTTTAAATGCTAATTTCTAACTTTAACGTAACTGAAACCTATGGTTTTTTATGTGAATTTCAAAGCTTTTTTAAATGCTAGTTTCTAACTATGCCTACAGAGGTAGGACATATGAAGAAAGAAGAGAAAACACACAGAAAGAAGAAAACGAAATGCAGAAAGAAGCAACAGAAGTCCTCAAAGACAAAAAAAAGTGCCGGAAGAAGGAAGACGTGCAGAAAGAATAAACACAGGAGCAGAAAGAGGCCTTTGTTGCAAAATCTTCCTGTGCCCTCAACTTTTTCAGATGGGTACTGGTGGTAACTGACTCTGACTAACCAGTCCTAGAGCTAGTGCTAAGCTAAAAGACACTTAGAATACAGTTAAAACACCTACATACACTAGGGAACACTATGCGTTGGGGTACCCCTGTTATTAGCATGACCTGCTCTGTAAGCCCCTAGTATATAATAGGGCAGGGGGATTAAAACTACCTCTTAAAATGCGCCACAGGGTGCGTTTGCACACTGGTAAAGGGAGGGGGGGAGCTGAGCTAACGTGTGCAAACACTCCTTGTGGCTGTTTTAATTTGGAGGATAAAGCCCCCTTGAATCCTGAGTGTCCCTTGGGTACAACTAGCCCATCAGGTATCTCTAGTTAGCACCACAGAGCTGAGTTGCAGAAAGAATGGGCACGGCCTGGACCACCGCAGTAGCGCTTACTGGAAGCACCTGGTGGACTAGTTGGCCCCATGGGCCCTCAGTATTGAATGAGAAATATTTCTCCAACTTAAAACGCGCCATAGGGCGTGTTTGCACACATTACCTCAGGTCCCGTCCCCTCCCTTCCCCACTGTGTAAACACGCCCTGTGGCCATTTCAAGTTGGGAGATTAACTCCCCTTGAATCCTGAGGGTCCCTATGGGTAAATTAGCCCACCAGGTACGCCCAGTAAGCACCATTGCAGAGAGGTGTAAAAAGAGGCACAGCCTGCAACACCTCTCTTCAACGCAGCGCAGTGGCGCTTACTGGAAGCACCTGGTGGGCTAGTTGGCCCCCAGGGTCCCTCAGGATTGAAGGGGAATTAATTCCCCAACCTAAAACGCGCCCTAGGGCATGCTTGCACACGTCACCTCAGGCCCCGTCTCCTCCATTCACCATTGTGTAAATGCGCCCTGTGGACGTTCTAACTTGAGAGATTAAGTCCCCTTGAATTTTAAGGGTCCCTAGGGTCAAACTAGCCCACTAGGTACCTCCAGTAAGCGCCACAGAGCTGTGTTCCAGAAAGGTGTAAAAAGGGGCATGGCTTCTGAACACCTGTCTGCAATGCAGCTCCCTGGCGCATACTGGAGATACCTGTTGGGCTAGTTGGCCCTCAGGGACCCTCAGTATTGAAAGAGAGTTAATCCCTCAACCTAAAACGCACCACGGGGCGCATTTGCACAGTGGTGAAGGAAGGGGGCATGGCCTGAAGTGACATGTGTGCAAACACACCCTGTGGCGCAGTTTAAGTTGGGGAATTAATTTCTCCTCAATCCTGTGAGTATCTGGAGGCCAACTCGCGCACCAGGTACCTCCAGTATGCGCCAGAGAGCTGTGTTGCAGACAGGTGTTCAGAGGCCACGCCCCTTTTTACATCACTCTGCAACGCAGCTCCGTGGCGCTTACTGGAGGTACCTGGTGGGCTAGTTGGCCCCCAGGGACCCTCAGGATTGAAGAGGAATTAATTCCCCAACTTAAAGTGCTCCACAGGGTGTGTATGCACACATGTCAACTCAGGCCCCACCCCCTCCCTTCGCCACTGTGCAAACACGCCCCGTGGCACGTTTTAAGTTGGGGAATTAACTCCCCTTGAATACTGAGGGTCCCTGGGGTGCAACTAACCCACCAGCTACCTCCAGTAAGCGCCACAGAGCTGCGTTGCAGAGAGGTGTAAAAAGGGGCGTGGCCTCAGAACACCTCTCTGCAACGCAGCCCCCTGGAGCATACTGGAGGTTCCTGGTGGGCTAGTTGGCCCCCAGGGACCCCCAGTATTCAAGCAGAATTATTTCCCCATCTGGAAACATGCAAGGGGGCGCGTTTTCAGAGTGCTCAAAGAAGGGGGCGTGGCCTCCGGTGTGATTTTTCCGAAGGGGGCTGGGTGGCCCCCCTTTTTTTCCTAATATTCTTGGCCCTGGGGACCCCATCCCCCAGGGCCTGCCCCCAAAAGTATTTTTTTTTTTTAAATTGGAAAGCGGGCCGTGTGGCCCCCTCCCGAGGCCTTAATCGGCCCCGGGGACCCCAACCCCCGGGGCATGGCCTTTTTTTAACAAAAATATTGGTTTGGAGGGGGGCTGCATTGCCCCTCTCCTCAGGCCACTTAAGGCCCCGGGGACCCTATCCCCCGGGGCCAGCCTTTATTTTTTTAATTTTTTTTTATGTATTTATATTTTGGGGAGGTGGCCGCGTGTCCCCCTCCCGGGCTACTTGTAGCCCCAGGAACCCCATGCTCCGGGGCTGGCCCTCTCCGTTGGGGACCGTGGGGGGTCCCCGATCCCCCCACAGTCACTGCCGGCTCCCCGCGTCCCTCGGGAGCCGGCATTGCTTTTCCACATGGGGAGCTGCTAAGATGCAGCTCCCCGTGTGGAAAAGCAATTTGGTTTGAATTTTGAACGAGAGAGCAGGTTTTCCTGCCCTCTCGTTCAAAATTCAAACCAAGTATGCTATGGCAGGGTGGGAGCTGCGAGGCTCCCTCCCTGCCATAGCAAACTACAGTGTCCCGGGGGTGGGCACCCTGGGACACTGTAGGAGCCGGTCCTGGGGGGTGGTGGTCTCCAGGGCCATGACAAGGCTCCAGGAAGGGTGCGGCCTCCCTCCCACCATCTACAGAGCCCCGGTGGTGGTTCTCAGGGCTGGGGGGTCCGCACGGACCCCCCCAATTTAAATATTTAGAGCCCCAGGGAGGTGGCGGTCCCCGGGGCATGTGAGGGGGCTTGAGCCCCCCACACAGGGTATTTTTTTAAAAATAAAGCCCCGGGAGGGGGCGGTCCCCAGGGCCGCGGGGGGTCTGTGAGCCCCCCTGCCATGCATTTCTTAAAGCCCCAGGGGTGGTGGTCCCTGGGGCTGGGGGGCCTGAGAGCCCCCCACCTAATTTAAAGAAGCCCCGGGGGTGGTGGTCTCTGGGGCTGGGGGGGCCTGAGAGCCCCCCGCACATAATTAAAAAAAAGCCCCGGTGGTGGCGGTCCCCAGGGCTGGGGGGGCCCTCTGGGCCCCCATTTACATAATATCTATTGCCCCCGGGATTTGGCCCCCCCGGGGGCTAATTACCAAAGATGCGCGGGAGGCCGCGCTTCGTTTTTTTTTCGTCGGCATGATCCGCGCACCCTGAGCATATCCTGCCGTTTAAATTCTTTTTTTTTTTTTAAATGTTGGCCTTGGTGGTCCTTGTGGGACCCCCTGAGCAGGCTTAGGGGGTCTGGGTGTTTCTACCCTGCCCCCTTTTTGCGTTTTGCACGTTTTTCCTTCTGTTTGATGCACAAGATGGCTGCCAACACTTCCTGGTTTGGAGTGTTGACAGCCAATTAGCATGCAGCTCGTGCTCGGCAGGGTGCGCGGATCCAGCGCGGCCATAGATATATATGTGATTTTGATTTTGATTTTCACAGGAACTACTGAACGGATTTACACCATTTAAGCAAAAGGCATGACTCTGAACCAAGGTGTACCTTTCTGCCATATTTGGTGTAATTCCGTTCAGCAGTTCGGGCTGTAGCTGCGACTAAAGGTCCCTATGGAAAATTGCATGAAGAAAACACATTTTGGGACCCCCCTTTTTTCTCGGCCCTGCTTGATGAATCACCCTGAGACTTTCAGGATAGGAGCGGACCGGAGCTGGCCCCGAGTTTTGAAAATTTTGCGAAGATTCGTCAACTAGCGCCAAAGTTATTCCAAATAGAATGTTGTGGATTTCCTATGGATAATAGGTCCTAACCATAACTACCTACTGGCGACCGCCAGTAGGTAATATATATATATGTGGCATTTATTTTTAGAGCCCGACATTCATCCATTAGGATATCATGGCGCTGAATAGTGGGACTCATGGTAAAGGTGCTGTATGGGTGTCGCTTGTCTGTCAGTGTTAACCTTTGGGGAACAGATGAGTTTTGAGTTTTTTCCTAAATGCTATACAATCAGTAGTGAGACAAAGCCCTTGAAGTAATTCATTCCAAAGCTTGGCCGCCAGGTATGAGAAGGTACGACCTCCTACCTTTACTTTCTTTATACGTTTAGTTCTGGCCTGTGCTTGATAGCGTGACCTTTAGGCACCTTGTTGGAGCATAAAATTCGATTTTGTTCTGTAGGATTAGAGGTCCCCGATGCTGCAGAGTCTTGTGTGCATGGCTAAGAATCTTGAATCTTGCTCTTTGCTTCTTCCGCCTAGGACCCACACATGGTCCTGCATTGATAGGATGTTATCAATAAGGACGCCCAAGTTTTTTTTCCACATTGCTTGGATGGTGGTGCATCTCCCAGGGTTTGGGACCACCAAGTGGCATCCCAGATTAGGCTGGCTTTTCCAAAGAGCAAAATCTCTGATTTTTCTGCATTCAGTTTAAGGCAGTTATCCGACATCCAACTGGCCATTTCTGAGAGGTAGTTGTTCAGTTTTAGCCTTGTGTCCTCCTGACTTTCTTCAATGGCTCTCAGCAATTGAGTGTCATCCGCATAGGAGCAAATTCTGAAACCCCATTTCTTGCAGATTTTTTCCAAAGATGACACATAGGCATTAAAAAGCGTGGGGCTCAGAGATGCTCCCTGTGGGACACCACAGCTGATAGTTCTTGGTTTAGACGAGAACGCGCCCATTTGTACACTTTGTGACCTATTACTTAAGAAAGAACTAAACCACTGAAGAGCTTTGCCGTAGATTCCCTTTTCATAGAGGATTTCTAGCAGGAGATTGTGTGAGACCGTGCCGAACGCTGCCGACTGGTCCAACAAAATCAGGGCAGCGGCCTTCCCTTGATCAATGAGAGATCTCATGTTATCCAGTACGGCTAGGAGGGTAGCCTCTGTACTATTTGTGGCTCTAAAGCCCGTTTGGGAAGGGTATATTTATATATATATTCATTATTGTACCAGAGGCTGTTAATTGAGTAGAACTTTCAAGCAATACATTATCACACATTTAGAGGTGTTAGTCTTTGCCAGCTTAAACAGCCTGTCTTAATTATGTAAATTGAATCTGAAAAATTCACTTAATTTATGTTATCCATAGCCCACATTATGAAATCCTGGGTAGTCGCTTTTATCCACAGATAATGTCATATCCTGTTTACAATATCTGAAATACAAGAAGCCAGCCTGGTATAAGAAGCAGGATATAACTGGTGCTTATTTGATGCTGTAGTCCTAATCTTTGCATGTTTATTTATCATCTTTGTCAGCCCCAGGACAGATCTGTTTTTGATGCAGGGCAAAATAATCATCCTGTTATCTGGATGTAGAATATCTTTGAAGAGTGTCCTGTTATTATGTTTTCAATTTCCTCAACCTGATGTATAGCTGCTAAGGCTTTTAAATAAATGTCAAACATGAGAGGTGAGAGAGTAGCTCGACACTGCATTACCCTCCTCGGATGAAAGCATTATATGCTGTCTCATAACAAAGATGAAATCGAGGCCATTTGTGTTAGGTTGATGCAATTTTCTCCACAGATCATTCTACAAAATAGATAAACCCAGTGGTAATTGCAATGTTTGATATGTATTCATCACCAGAAGACACCCGTGCTCATTTCTGTGCTATACCGTATTACTTCGTAAACGTTTAACTGCAAGTTGATGCGGAAGATTTATAAACCATGCGGCCGACGGGTTGTTTATGTTTGACGCAGTGAGCTAAATTTGAAGAGGCATTCATTTGAGAAGGAGGTCGCTATTTTGGAGTCACAGGGAACTGTTCTGTGACCTGTTGCCGTGTACTCAGAGGTTGAAGTGGAAGGGAACTACATGGAATAGGAGCAGGGCTCCTCTGTTTTTCGTGTACAAATCTTTCCAGGACAATCCTGTAAAAAATAGAAGAGAAGGGCCCTTTGTTTTGTGCGTTTTCTTTTTTTAAATTGGTCAACCAGAGTAAAAATATAACAACATATACATCAATATAAGATACTCAAAAGTAAGGAAGAGAAAAATTGAAGAAAAGTAAGATTAGCTAAATAATATAATACAACATATGCATAGGCATTTCAGCATGAATTAAAGATTCAACTCTCCAATTCGAATATTTTGTTTTTTTTAAACAGTGATTCTGCATGGAAGAAAAGTGTATTTGGAGGAGAAATGTTACACAGTGTAGGGGTGGTAGGAGAATTATTTTACAAATCGTGGGTAGCAAATGGAAACAATAGCCCTTATTTATTAAAGGAGCTTGCATCACACCAAACGTAACATACAGCATTTAGGGGAATATTAACAATGCTTTGCGATAACTATCGCAAAGCGCGCTTAGCTCTCATTTTTTTAACGCCGGCTAGCGCAGGTTTTTATCGTGGAGATATCGCGTGATTAACAACGCGTATCTCCAAGGCGATAAAAATTCCTGCGATAGAGGGGAAATCGCCGTTTTGCAGGGAAAATAGCTGGTTTTCCAGCGATGTTCCCTGCAAAACGGCGATAACCTTGCTGATGCGACCCTGTGGTCGTATCAGCATAATCCACCCCCTATGTTAGGGATAGCTAAATCAGGATTTTAGCAGACATTAGATTTTGGCGAAAACCACTGTTTTCGCCAAAATCTAACGTCTACTGAAATCCTGTGGGCTGCCTTGTAAATACCGCGATGTAAACATCAGCGATATTTTACAAGGTAGTCCATTGGGTTACGCCCAGTGACGCCCACTTTGCATCTCATTAGAGATGCAAAGGGAGGCGTCGGGAAAAAGGGTGCTAACATGCGATTATGCATGTTAGCACCCTCTTGTAAGTAGGGCGATAGTTTTATCTCCGCTTTTTTGGCTTTTTAAGCCAAAAAAGCGGAGATTAAGCCCTTGTTAATATGCCCCTTAATTACTTACCATTTACAAGGACTGCATGCACATCTCTAAATAGCAAAGCGCCATGAGAGCCTTGCCCCAAACATTAGCAAATAAGAGCCCATGTGTGTGAGTGGGAGCAGCGAAGAAAATGTCTTTGTTTGTGAAGTTGGCTATGCCGGTGCATGAGAAGCAATGGGGTGGTGGGGGCGTAATGCTGGGGAATTGACAGGAAATATTCTGCCTATGCTCTGGTACGGATGACGGAATAAGGAGGTGGTATAAATGCTATCCAAGTGCCAGGGCTGGGAGTGGGAGAAGTTGTATTTAAATCTGTGAATTTCCGGCTACCCTGTGTGTGAGCAATATTTTTTCAAATTTTCTGATTTTTACATTCTAAAAAGTTGCCAAGATTCCCAGATTGCCTTCTCAGGAGCAAATTGTTTGTGCATTGGGGCAAGAGCTGACGCGAGGCAGAAATAAAAAATGAATCTAGAATTCAGAAGCGCGGCAATGGACATGGACCAATAAGTTAGATGAGCATCATGATGGAACACTCAAAAAGAAGACAGAAATGAGTAAACCTAGACGGGTTATTAAGTTATGTTCTTATGTTATTTGTATAACAACATAACTTAATAACCCAACTACAGGTTATTAAGGGGGAGCACTTAAAGGAGTCGTCAACAATCCCACAGTTGACATTCAGCTTGGGTTAAGGGGATGGGAGTCTCTGGAAAAAAAACACAATGAATGGCGCTACAACAGTGGGGTTAGAAGAAATTGGGTCAATGGAATGGCTTGGAAATATCTACAATGTGGTCATGATATGTATGTAGCTAGTGTCTGTAGCATTTTATTCCATCACCAAGAGCCAAAACCTCTAATATTTTTATGCTGCCTTTCGGAGAAGGGGGAGAGAGTGGTACAATAGAGAAACCATGGTGTTATTTCTCCTACCTGTAACATTTCAGCTAATTGACATTGGTGAACACAGCTTATCAGCAACATGATTCATGGTATACAGTCAGTTGAAACACAGGCTACCTCCGCGTCAGACAATAAAATCATATAACAAGTGTTCATGTTCATTGATCACTGGACAAATTGCTGTAGGCCCTTACAATAAGGCTAGGGGCCCAGATGCACAAACAATTGATTGGCAAAAAGTGGCTGTTCATTGCGCACTGACTTTTTTGCAAATTGATTCTGATATTGGGAACTGACCTTTGTACTAATAGGTTGGTATGCTAAATCACTATTCAGAATAGAGTGCACTTCCACCTACTCCATCAATATTCAAGATGTAAGTCACAAATTACAACTCACTCTGATTGGATTCCACTAAATGAATGGTGGCCTGCAGGGGTGAGCAGACCACCTGACTGTGATCACATTTAAATAAAGTACATTGTCAGTAATGCAGCCCATTTTCCTTAAAGAAATCATGTCTGCATTTAAGAAAAAAAATTACGTTAAAAAAAATGGTTTAATAGTTGGCATTTGTCCCCCTCAATCACTGCACCTTCTCAAACAACCTTTTCTTTGTTTACAAAAGGGATGGGGACTCCCAAGGTCCCTGTCCCCTTTGCGCATGGGTTGCCATCTTCTGTGAGGAGCTGATAACCTCTCAAGGGTTTGTAAAAGAAATTGCGTTTGCAAACCCTTGGTAACTAGCATTCCAATTTGTAATTTTGAAGGGGCATCATAAACACGCCCCCTTCTAAACAGTGATTCAGTATGCTTTTCTAAACCAATTTTGTAATTCAGTAAAAACTGAGGGCCCTATTTTGATGGCGGTCAGAAAGCCTCTGACCTGCAGTCGAAGGCTTTCTGACCGACATCTTTGGTTTCACTTTCGACCACTGCATCACAATGTCGGTGGTCGAAAGGGAAATTTGCCGGTCATTCCGGCAGCATTCCGTCTGGCTCAAGGAGCCCATTGCGGTACAAAAGGGGGTGGGATGGACGGAGCATCAGAACCAATCAAACATTCACACCCAGTCAACAGATCTGGGTTTGATCCATCACCGTTCTTTAGCCCACTCTGCCACCCCAGTTCAGACATGGCCATATGCAAATCAGTCTGACCCTGTGCCTCATGGGAACAGTCCAGCCCGAACTGCCAAGCCATGCCTTCCCTGGACCGGAAACAAGCTTCCTAGGACCAGTTTCTGGCATTTCAGCCGTCTTCAGCCAGGCTTGCTTGAATCCAGTGGCAAAGTGAGCAAGGGACTCACGTCTGAGCATACCCTGCCAACTTATGGCGAACAAAGCGGTACAAAAGGGGGTGGGATGGACGGAGCATCAGAACCAATCAAACACTCACACCCAGTCAACAGATCTGGGTTTGATCCATCACCGTTCTTTAGCCCACTCTGCCACCCCAGTTCAGACATGGCCATATGCAAATCAGTCTGACCCTGTGCCTCATGGGAACAGTCGAGCCCGAACTGCCAAGCGATGCCTTCCCTGGACCGGAAACAAGCTTCCCATTGGCCAGTCGGATACCCCAGTGTAATCTCTTAGGACGGCGTTTCTGCCCTTGGGATTACAATGTCGGTTTCCGACAGACTTTCCATGTCGGGCTTTCCAACATGGAAAGCCTGTCGGAAAGTGAATTTTGGGGGTCCCTAGCAGGGCCCCCATTGCTTCATGGACTCTGGTTTGGGGCCAAGGGGGCACCGATGGTGTCCCCTGTTAACCCCTCCTCCGTGTGGCAGGCACCTTGAGGGATTAACAGGGATTAAACAAATCTCCCATTTCTCCATGGAATTGTGTGCAATGGCTGATTTACGGCCGCAGAACAAGCTCCCATAGAGAAAGGGGAGTATTTGACTGTACCATTTGCGGCCGCACTGTAATGGCGGTGTCGGCACAGCCGACCAGAGCTCATTCGGTCCCGATGGCGGTGTTGGGACCGCCGACCAGAGGTCGGTCGGTCCCGAGACCGCAGCGATGCCCGACCTCGTAATCAGGCCCTTATTGGGAATAAACTATTTTTACCAGGCTACTCAGTGATTTTTGATACACCAATGAGAAATGGTTGCTGGTGAGCTGTCAGTTTGTTCTTTTGGTTAAAGGGTTGTTCTCTCGTCCACTGAATCTAACACATACAGAATTTTTTATATGGTAAAAATCAGGGGATGGAGCTCCCAATTTGTGCCTTTTTACTTTTTTCTTCATCTGTTAGGCCTGGGGGACATTTACCAAGATATTCGGTGTGGTATAGGATTTTAACCTTGGTGACATATGTGGTGAAGACTCATGTCATCTGAGAGGTCTTAACATTCTGCCTTGGGTTTGCGACAGGGTTGAACTGGCCAATAGGGCTATCAGGCAGTGACTGAGGGACTGGCTTGATAGGTCAGAGAGTGGGCAGTATTTAAACAGTTTGTGGGTATGTTTCATTGGCCAGGTGGGCCTGTTTTCACTGCTCATTTCCCTAATATTGCCACAAATATTGTTTGTAGTAAACAGAAATACATGAAGAAATCTACCATACTTTTGCAAAATGTCCATAAAGCTTGATTTGCAAGTTCAAAACGTGTCTGCTTTTTTGACTGGTTCACAAATGGGGGCTGGTTTTATTTTAGTGCTAGGCCAATATTTTGTCCCAGTCCGACCCCGGTTTGCAGACATAGCTGTAAATGGCCATGTCTTCTATGAGACCCTATTGCAGCCAAGACATTTAAGTCAAATGTAGTTTGAATTCTGGTGCTTCTGATTTGGATTTTGACTAGTTTTCTTGTGCTGCTGCTTTGATTTTAAACCAGTAGTTCAGCTGTCTTTCTGCCCTCACTCACATGCCTTATACTTACTCTCTAATGCATATGAGTCTTGTGAGTGGATCTGAGTGTGGGAGTGCTTTATTGGTGACTGGCATTCCATTAAAATATTTTGTTAAAGCTCAAACTGTGAGAGACGAATTCAGAGACTGCTAGTTTCCACACATTGTTTTTTGATGAAGTGCAACTGGGATAGACAGATAAAAAAATAATGCAAGAATAAGAGCTATTAAACTGAAAATATAGGCACATTTCATTCCCTGTGAAGCCAATGGCTTTGAAGTAAAAGCCTCCAGTGTGTGCATTATCTCCTAAAATGTTTTTTTCCATAGGTAATTGCTCCAGCCTCAATCCTTCTGAGAGATGCTTTTAAATAAAAGGAGACATCCAAGTGTGCAGTGACGAATACAGAACTAAACCGATTTCAATGCATTCCATTTTCATAAAGTGTAAACATATAGATATCATTTAGAAGTCTTAGTTCTGTTGCCACACAGCACCATACAATCTAACGAGCACGCTGTGGTGTGTGATATATTTCGAAGACAGTTACTATTAATATTGTGCTGATTAAACCCTAGTTTATTTGTTATTTGAAAACCATTTGCCAATTGCTCCCAACCCCTACAATTTGAAGCAGGTTCAGCAGTCTTCTCTCACATACCATGGTATCACTTAATCCTTTTATTAATTCATATTTAATATTGTAGTACAGCTCCAGAAGCTTATTCCCAAGGAAGCAAAGTCCTTAGCAGACCAGACAAGCTATCTAAAGCACACTAAGGTCAGCATTCTAAGGCCTCTGTATTCCTGGTGAGGATTCAGGAGGTTGTCTTCCATAATCCTAGAGTAGGCCGTACAGAGAATCAACCTAGGGGCTGTGACAGCAATCCCAGTTTTCCTCATCAAGGAAACCATGGGGCATATCAACAACAACCGGCGATAATTATCGCTCAGCGCTCTTAGCGTGAGGATAATTATCGCCGGCTAGCGTGAATTTTTATTGCTGAGATAGCGTGCTATTAGCAACGCTTATCTCAATAGCGATAAAAATCTACACGCTAACAGGCTAACGTGAGATTATCACTGGAAACCCAGCGATAATCACACGTTACCTTGTTGATAGGGACAGGCAAACTTAGCCATGATATCCTCCTTCCATAGGATATCATGGCTAAGTCTGAAAATTAGCAGACGTAAAAAAGCAGCGTTAACCGCGGTTAGCGCTGCTTTTTTTGTCTCTAACAGGGCTAGCGACATTCTTGATAATAGGAGAAATGTCGCTTAGCGACATTTCTCCTATTATTTTACTCTGGAACGCCCCCTTTGCATCTCATTAGAGATGCAAGGGGAAGCGTAGAGTAAAAGGGTGCTAACATGAAAATTTGCGTGTTAGCACCCTGTTGTTGATAGGGCGCTAGTTTTATCTCTGCTTTTTTGGCTTTTAAAGCCAAAAAAGCAGAGATAAAGCCCTTGTTGATATGCCCCCATGTTTTGCTCTTCAGCGAAACTTAGAAAGCCTAACTCTTCTTTTGCCTCTTACATTTTAATCTGAAATTCAGCGGCCTATGCAATTGTCCTCAAAGGGATATGATAGTTTGTAATCGGTAGGTACTTGGAACCCAAGCCCAACCTCCTGTAATGTGTCAGCAAGCCAACTTTACTCAACAATATGAAGACCTTTCTGTTCAGTCCTTGCAGGTCAAAAAAATGGTTAAAGACAGAGTTTTATTTCGTTAAACATTATTCATCAACTTCTCAGAGGAAACAGAACCAGTGTGTTTAGGAGCTGAATAGAGCTAATGGGAAGTAATTCACTCTTTCATGGTAGAAGCAAGCAACACTAGTCAAGCTCCTCCATCTAATGTGTGTGTTCTCTGAAGCTAGGGAAAGTCACATCGCTATTCCTGGACCTTTTTCTTGAAGGCCATGGAGTTCCCTCAAGCCCACAAATGTCATTAATTCAAGCTTTCTATAAATACTACTTCACTCATTAAAAAAATCATGAACGAACTGAGGGGCTTATTTAAGACCCGTTTTTCTCCGCTCTTGCAGTACGCAAGAGCGATGCAAACCATAAGTCAGATTTTTGAAGCCACGTAAAGTCTTTTTGCATGGCTTGGAGTGTATTAATAAATCTGGAGGTATTCAACACAGCGCAATCACTGCATTGCATTATTCTGCCCTGGGAAGCCTTGCAATGGGCATTGTGTTAATATTAGTGTTGATGCACGCAATAATACATGTGTGCATGAAAACGATGTCGAGGCTGTTATGGAGTATGCATTTCAACAATGTTCCCAAGGCTTCTTCTATGATCCTCATCCATCGCGACACCCTGGGTCCCCATAAACCCTAATCCTGGCTCACTAAACCCCCAACATGTAGCTACCGGCTTCGATCTGCCCTTTTCTTCCCCTGTGGCTGGACAGACTTGTAACTGCCATGATTGGGCCGCACCAGAGCTTTATCAAGGTGGTGGCAGTTCTCACATTGAAAAGTGCTGGCCTTCCCTGGAGTGACGTCTCTGGCCTCCAATATTTTGTTGGCGACCACCCGCTTTCTGATCCTCTCTCCAACATGGTGCTGGCACCCACCTGACTGCTTCCTGGCGAACCCAGTGTCTTTGGCCCCCGATCGGTTGGGTGGCATTACTGATGATGGTGGCCACATAGTGGAGCGCTGTTTCAGTCTGCGGGAGCTCCCAGCACACTCGGGTGGTGCTGCAGTGGCCGCAATCATCCTGTTGTCGTGGCCTGGGACTGTGGCTCTTGTGATTGAGACACTGGCCTGCCAACTTCCCTCCTGATGACGGAGCCACACTGAGGGTGTGCGGCATGTGTGGCGACGAGATGGAGACTCCTGTTGATCCCTCCAGGAGGCTCCACAAGAGTATCTGGAGGGCCTGTGTGATTCCTCTCTGGACCCCTCCGAGTATTAGGTGAGTTAGGGAGTGCGTTAGGGGCAGGCCCACATGTGATCATGTCTGCTAACAACTGGCCCCTTGGGACTAGGGCTGCCTGTGACTGGGGCCCTTGAACCTTCTCCCTAATCTTGGGGCCGTGCCCTGGAAATGACTATTTTGCCTGCATCAGCCCTGTAAAGCTACTGCAGCTGGTCCCCTTAATGTGTGGTGCTGGGCCCTCCATGTGAAACTGCCGCGACCATGCTGCTCTCCTCTGCCCTACTTGGGAATTTGAACCCTTACGGGCCTCTTCCAATCGACGCCTTCCTCAGAAGCAGAAACGCACCGCCCGCTATCTACAGCCTTCCTTCCACATCTGCTTGTGCTGTCCTTTGATTTAGGGAAAGCAGGTTGGGAGTGAACCAGCTGTGGCCCCTGACTACTTGTGCAACGACTGGAACATTTGAGTCCAACATTACTGCCCACCAGTAACCTTCACTCAACCCAGGACCCTTTGCAATTTGGGAGACGCAAGGCTGAGGGCAGACAAACCTCCTGTCCTGACTTCCCAACTCTAAATAGGCAGGTTTGCCACTCCGATCCCCAATCTCCAGAAGAAACTGGATGGAGGGGATCCCTCATAGACCAGCATTGTCTCCCACAATGTGCAGCATATCCTTCAAGCCATTCAACTTTCCAAATAAAGGCTTGAGTTTAAACATAGGGGAGGTTGGGATTGACGTGGCACTCCTATGACAGGACCTCCAGAAAGTAGCAAGCAGAGTGACAGAGGCTGAGAGTTGCATATACACCCTCGTGGAGGACTTCTCTGACATGAAGACCAAAGTATCCGCCTTGAAAACCATGGTTGACACCCTCAGCCTGAGCGGAAGATGCTGTAAATAGATTCCTTCATAATAACTTCCGCTTGGTGGGCTTCCCTGAAGGCATCGAGACCCCCCAAGTGACAGACTTTGCAGAGACCTGATTTATAGCCTGGATGCTTGAGGTTGCCCTCTCCCCATGGTTTGTGATGGAACGAGCCCACTGTTCACTGATACAGAACCCCCCCCCCCACGGGCTCTGCCCACCCTCTGATCATAAGGATACACAACTACTGTGACTGTGATGCGGTTCTGTGCGAGGCATGTACCCAGACAGACATTAATTACCAATCCATGCACATGATGATATTGTTGATTACAGGAGGGCGACCCAGCTGCAACACAAATCCTTCAATCAGGTAAAGCAAAAACATGGAGCCATTTCAGTCCCCAATGTGCTACTCTTCTCCCCACCAGACTGTGAGCAATACATGCTTCTCGCATTCTTTTTTTTACATCCCAGAGGTGGCGTGGGAGTGGGTCACGGAATAAAGTTCCCTTCATAGCCATAACTCTTCAGGAGGCTCCGGATGAAACACCTCACAACCTTCTCAACCAGCTTTGGCTCCTTCTCTATGTCATTCATGCTGCAAATAGACAGGTAGGAGGGGAGGCTGTGCTCGGTCCCCTACATCTTCAGACTTCAAACATCCTTGGTCGCACACTCACCCAGGGGAAGATGTGACCAGCCTGCTCCCCCATAATTCCCCCACATTGAATGATGCAGCGGTGTCTGACGATTCGGCCTCTACGTAGTCCCACCATAACTTTTCAACTACTTCACATTGCCAAATATTTACCCATAACTCAGGGTGTCTGCTTATACTCACATCCTTCATGCGCATCCTTTCAGGTGGAAGAGGCCTCCTCCGAAGTACCCTGTTCTATGTATGTTTTATAACTGTGTGGGAATGTTTCTTGGCAACAGATGCTCCTGGGAGGAGCTATGGGGAGGGTGAAGTTGAGATCCTGTTGACAGCTGTGTTTCAACAGCCCAGTTGTTTTTTTCCCCTTTTTTTGTTTTTCCTCTTTTGTTGTGCGCTTTCTGCTTCCAGATGCCATTCCTTCTCTGTGGACACCCTGTTGCTCTTCCTCCAATTCATGTACAATGCACATCTCAACCGGTTAAATGTCAGACCATAGCCCCCTCTCTTGGAATGTCAACGGTCTGCTAGACCACATCAAGCAGGCAATGGTCCTTAAATTCATACACCGCAATCACCCTGGCTTGGATTTACTGCAAGAGACCCATCTTTTGGGCATGAAATACCCTTTTCTGAGCAGATTCAGTTACAACTGCATCTTCCATTCAGGGTTTACCCGGGGGCAGGCCTAGGCATAGTTCGCAGAGTTTTGCTTCGCGAAACTCCAAGAAGTTACAAACAAACTCCATGAAGTTCCGCGAGTGGCGGAGTGCAGGGCGAACTGCAGTTTGTGCTGATATTCCTGCTGCTCGGGTAGAAATTCTAACTGAGCAGCAGTTCGCGATCGCGATTTTACCATTTGCGATCGTGAGCAGGGAAAAAACTCCACTGCACAACGCAAATGGAGCGGAGTTCACCACCCAGGTGCAGGGGCACGGCGATCCTTATACACAAACACTTCCTCCTTGTGTTTACCCAGATCTGCCATGATGCTTTAGATAGGGCGTTGGGGGTGTCTAGTGGGCTTGAAGCACTACAATATTTTTAGTGTGCATGTTCCCCCACATTTGCATACACAAACTTTCTGCGACCTGACTCAGGTGGTGTCGGATGTACCCATTGGATCATTGATGATTGGGGGCAACTTTAACGTGGTTGTTGATCCACTCCTTGACATATGCGGCACGCTATCTCTAGACCGACAAACACAATTTGCACTCTGAATGAATGGTTGACATAGCTGGGCCTCTGTGATGATTGGAGAACATATCATCCACACAAGAAGGATTATTCTCACTTGTCGGCCTCCACTATGTTGATGTCCCCAATCGGTAAAGTATTTTTATGAGCGATGGACATCTCTGCCACGATGGGAATGTTGATGCTCCCCCACGGCATTTCTGACCATTCAACACAATTTCTTCGCTTGGGCTCGCCTGCCTCCTCTACTCGCCTAATGTGGTGTCCTAACACATGGTTCTTGATGGACGAGGACCTGACGGAGGACCTAGATGGTGAAGTCATCTCTTATTTAGACACAAGTACTGGGTCTGTACTAAGCCCTGGTATGCTCTGTGCAGCCAGTAAGCCCACGATTCAGGGACGAGCAAGGACCTACCTTAAACAACGAGAGAGATACAGACAACAATACTTTGCAAATCTAGAAACACGCATACTCAACAATGAGTCAAGGTTGACTGGTTGACCCACAGAGATGCTCATCCAACAGCTGAACATAGAAAAAACTGCATTACGACACCTGCTCCAATGCGAAGCACGTAGCTGCAGGTGGGCATTCACTCAACGGGTTTATGAACAAAAATGGGGTGCTTTTATACCATCTAATAACACATAATATTGCATCCCGGTTTATCTCTGAGATTGCAGACAACTCAGGACCTGTAGTCACTGCAGCTTGTGAGATCGCGGAAGCTTTTGCAATGTTTTCCAGGCGGTTATATGCTCTCCACATATGCTGACCTTCTTAACGATATCCCCATTCTGGTCTCATTCTTGAGAAACTCTGACTCCACATCTTCTACAGTAATATGAGGAGGCCATCAAAAAAGGTTCATTTCCCAGAGATTTGAACCTTGTGACCATTGTTGTAATTCCTAAAACCAGACCACCCTTACTTGACCGCAATTTTTATCTCCTTAATCAACATGTACACTAAGATATATGCCAAAGTCCTGGCATCGAGGCTTCACCCAGTCCTTACCTTCCTAATTCACCCTGATCAATGTGGCTTCACGTCGAATTGCAATACTCAGCACTGTGTCTGATACCTGCACTGTGCTCTGGCTCATAGGGGGAACTGTCTAGTGATCTGGCACTATTCCTGGTTCACTTAAAAAAAAGCCTACGACACAATCGACTGAGCCTACTTGGTGGCAGTGTTGCTTCATATGGGCTTTGGACCCCGATTGTGCGAAATCATGTCCGTGCTTTAATCACACCCAACAGCCCGGGTCCAGGTTAATTATACATTAGCCAATGCATTCTCAATTGAACGTGGAAGTCGACAGGGTTATCCCCTCTCCCTATTGCTTTGACCATAGAGCCCTTGGCAAGGCTAATCCGATGTGACGTACAGATCGAGACCTCGTGCTTGACGGCTCACACAGTGGAATAAATCATTATATGCGGATGATGTTCTGATTTACCTCGCAAACCCAGTGCTCTCTGGCCCTTGCACCCTGGAGTTCTCTCATTTTTCGAGGGGGCCTACGCCTTAATAGGGCAAAATCCCTCCTTGTTCCCCTCAGGGGCAATACAGCTTTGATCACCTGGAGGATGGACGTCCCCATATGCCGGCTTAGCTTCAAACACCTGCGAATGCACATGGTGACTGTGCCTGATCTCACTTGTGCCCTTAACTTCACGCCTGTCTTGTGTGGTACTCAGACTAGTCTGAAAATGTGGCAAAACCTCCCATTGAACTTCCTCGGCAGACTAGCACTGATAAAAATTATGCTACTACCCCATTTCCTCTATATATTGCAAAATTTCCAGTTTCATATTTCAAACTCGTGGTTCACTGACGTGTCTTCATTTCTTCCTCTGGCATGGGCATCCCCCCCACGTAGCCCAGGGCACATGCCGTCGATCGGTCTATGAGGGTGGGATAGGGGCAGTGGGCATCCGCTTCTATTATTGGGCCTCCCAACTTATGATTATAAATGACTGGTTGTCAGATAGTTGGAGCGACCTGGTCTACCAGTTGGAACTCAATGAAACGTGCTTCAATTGTGTAGTAGACTACATGTACAGGTTCCCGCTTCCCCTTTTGCTTCCAGAGGTCACCAGGGTGGTCTTTTTTTTATGGAGAGCAGTCTTTTGTTTTACAGGTTGGAACAGGTGCCAAATTGGGCTGGCCTCCCTTTGAGGAGGCAGCTGGTTGACACACTTAACACAACTTGAGAGATTTTCCTGTTGAGTCCAGATCAGTATTATCACACTGACCTCCAGACACAATTCTCCCTTTTCACCACCCAGTTCCACTGCTACCTACAAATAAGACATGCCCATGCCCCTTACAGTGAGGAACTACCAGGCCCGATTGCTCCAAGGGAGGTTGTGTAAGCGTGGGAGTTCCCAAATGTATCTCACCCTGTGGGTAAAGCACCTGGGTCATTGGACTGATTGCATCAGAAGTCAGAGGGCTGGGTCAGAGAGATAGAGGAGGTTGAGTGGCGTGAGGCTTGTATGGCTCCCAGAGAGCTGGTGAAATCCTCCTGACTCAGGCTAATTTAATTCAATTATTTCCACCACACCTATCTGACCCTACAGAGGCTGGGCCGCACACAAATCTTCACTGATATCAGCTGCACTCTATGTCATCCCCAAGATGCTGACTTATTTCACATGAAATGGCTTTGCCCTGGATTGCCTTATACTGGTTTTGTGTGGGCTCTACCCTTTAAGCGGTCTTGTGTCTTCCCATACAATTATAACCTAAAGTTCGTTGTATGGGATATTAGATGGGTTGGCGGGATCCCGTGGAGTCTGAATGCTGATTGGATTAGCAACCATGGGGGGGAAGAGGGACATTGGCCACACTTGGAAACAACCGTCCCTACTGACCCTAAAACAATGGCACACTGGGATGGACTTGTGTCCTCAACTATAAGAACCTATATTTACTGCCAGGGGCTACCCTGCTAAATTCTCAAAAACTTGGGGTAAATGGTGAGACTACTATGGTTTGTTTTCGACATCGTGACCTATGACGCATTATGTCAAATTATTTTTTTAAGGGAGGCAGGGTAGTGGGGGGATGGGACAATGGAGCTTGAAACACCTATACTATTGTTTTTGTCCTTATTTTCTTTCTGTTAATGTTACCTTTTGTCTGAAACTCAATAAAATCTGCTTATCAAAAACACAAAAGTGAATGACTGTTGTTGAAATCACCGAAGATGACCTCTCCATCAACCCCCTGTCTGAAATATGTGGTCAGGCAGGCAATGCGACCTAGGCCTGAGGCAACTGATTGACAGATCACAAGTGGGGTGGCGCATAACCAGAAGAACAAATGAGGGAACAGGTAAAATCCAGATTAGTCCCATAGATAGGCAGTGACACCACAATGTTACAGGAAGATTGACCCCAATAAAACGCACATGACCGGAGGGGTGCACTTTCCCAAAACATCATAAAGTTAAATGTCACATGAAGTTGAGAACACTCACCAAATCAGGATACAGCACACACAGCACATGCAGTGATCACGTGCTCCCCATGCCGGACCTTTGGACATGTTATCCACTGGCCTTAATTGTATCCACGCAAGATTGAGAGACCCACTTGCATTTATTTATTTTATTTTATTTAAAAGGTTTTATATAGCGCTGGCTGGACCCAAGGGTATCAGAGCCCTTCACATGGGTTTAATGAGTAGGAATTGCAATATAGCAAAATACAATGAGGTAGCATTCAAAACCAATTAAAATAGTAGATAACAGCTCAATTTACACAATCAGATTACACAAATTACGATAGGCAACAGTAAGTCAAGAGAAGAGAGGTTAGCATTGAAGAGGGGGGATAGAGAGGAGGGGGGGTAGGGTTTAGGAATGGTGTGAGGCTGTGGGGAGGGTGGGGAAGGAAATACCAAATATGTCCGGCAGGGCCTATGAGAGGGATTAGTGGGAGAGAGGAAGAAGAAAAGGAAGATAAGAAAAATAGGGGGGGAGAAAGGGAGTCGGGAGATCAGAAGGAAGGACCCTAAATAGTAGGAAACCGGGTTGGGATGAGAGCCCTGAGAAGGGGTTAAGGACCCCAGAATTTGTCGAGAAGGTGAAGTTTGAGGTCTTTTTTTAAACTGAAGTAGGAGGGGTTGCAACGAAGTTCTTTAGGGAGTGCATTCCAGATGGTAGGCGCATTTCCGGAGAACGAGCGTGATTGAGTGGATTTCTTGTTTAACAGAGGAGGGACAAGAAGGAGAGTGTTTGAGCTCCTCAGTGCTCCAGAGCAGCCCGCTTGTGGAGTTTATCTGCAAGGTACAGCGGGGAGTGTTGATGCAGGGCTTTGTGGGTAATGCAGGCGGTCTTGTAGGTAGATCTGCCTTCAATGGGAAGCCAATTGAGTGCTTTAAGGGCAGGGGAGATGTGGTCAAAACTTTTGAGTTTGGTAATGAACCTAGCAGCGAGGTTAAGAACCGATTTAATTGGGGCTAAGTGGACTTTAGGTATTCCAGAGAGAATGTCGTTACCATAGTCGATTTTTGACAGGACCAGTGATTGGACAACTGATTTAAAGTCATCAGCAGGAATGAAGGGTTTTAATTTCTTGAGGTGATGGAGAGTGAAGAGAGCGCTTTTGGCTGAATGTTTTATGTAGGAGATCAGAGAAAGGTTCTGGTCAATGTTCATTCCAAGGGATTTAACAGAATTGGAGATGGTGAGAGAGCAGTTGAGAGCTGTGAGGTCCGAGATCCAGGATTGGATGGGGAGCAGGCTGTTTTTAGGGGAGAAAAGAATGATTTCAGTTTTTATGGTTTAAGTTTGAGGTGGTTGTAGTGGAACCAGGATTGAATCTTAGTCAAGGCGTTATTGAGGTGTAGCACGTCAGTTTAAGTTGAGTGTCATCAGCGTAGAGGTATTTGTCTTTAGGTAGGAGTAATTCATGGCTCCATGTCTAGGCCACCATGTTTAATTAAACAAACAGTTCCTGTTTTTCCAAATGCCTCTTGTTTTTGTTAGGCCTGGGCGTAGTTCTCAGATTTTTGCTATGCGGAACTCCGCATAAATACAAAAAAACTCAGCAAAGTTCCACAAGTGGTGGAGTGCAGTGCAAACTGCAGTTTGTGTTGGTATTCTTGCCGCTCGGGTAGAAATTCTACCCGAGCAGCAGCTCGTGCTGGCGAACTTACCATTTGTGATCGCGAACTTATTGAGTGCGGAGTGCTGAAAACTCCGCAAACTCCGAGAACGAAGCGAAGTTCACCGCCCAGGCCTAGTTTTTGTTTTTTCATGGTAAATTCCTATTCAAGCAACATTTTGGTGAGCCAGATAGGAGAGATTGGTGCTTCTAACCTGACTGCAGCTGAAGGAAAGGACCCTGCTCTGATGAATTCAGATCTGCACAGCAAGGAAGGTGAGCAGACGCCACAATAGTAGGGGTGGGCGGAATTTGCGGAATTAACCTTTGCAAATTATCGCGAAAATGTTTAAAATTATCGCAAACAAGCAGAAATATCGCGAAGATGCGGAAGTTTTTTTCCGGCATGTTCGCGAGATTTTCTGCATGGTTGCGGGTCGCCAACTTACCCATGTGGTTGCTTGCGGGCGCGGCCATCTTGTTTTGAGTTGTTCTCGCGGTGCATGATCGCGAGAAGAAAGACGTGATCGCGCGACGCATGACGTCACTGCGGGCGCGAACTGTCGCGAGACAGCGCAAATGGCTAAAAACAATACAACTTCTCATGGAGAACGCGACCGGATCAAGAAAACTTGTCAGCGAACGCAGGGATTCAGGTAAGGCGATCGCGCGCGCGCGAGAATGTATTATTTTACAGCGCGAGCAAGAAACAAATTATCGGCAAGCTGCGGAAACCGGAATTTTTGACATTTTCGCGCTCTCCGCGGAACGCGAAAATGTCAAATTATCGCAATTTCCGCGAACGGAACGAAATTTTTGCCCAGGCCTACACAATAGATTGACAGTTCTGCTGAATCCACAGAGCGGAGGTCCATCCTAAATCTGCCATCAGTGGGTAAAACACTATGGGCCCGATGTAGGTGGCTAAATACCAGTCGGTAACAGTGAAATTCGGTAAATATCACCGTTACCGACCGGTATTTAGCCAATTGCAATGTACGTAATACCGAATGGATTCGGTAATAAGGAATCGGTAAAATAGGCTAAATCAGTTACCGATTCCTTATTACCGACTCGGAGATACCGAAAACCCCAAATACCGAATCGGTAAAGAAGAATCGGTAAAAGAGATGTACCAAAAATCGGTAATACCGAATTTCATGAAATTCGATATTTAAGAGTCGGTAATTACCACTGACTCAAAGCAGGTGGTAATCATGTGCACAGCATTTAAAAAGCCCCAAAATGCAACAGTCTCAACACAATGGCGGCCCTCTACGTTATTGCAAGGCGGCTACGACTACGGGCAGCAGGAATGAGGATCTGGAGAAGGGAGGAGCGCATATACAGACGGCGCATCACACTATTCCAACTCACTGAGGCAGAAATACATGAAAGGTACAGGCTACACCTCTAAACTATCCTGGACCTGATACAGGACCTGCACCCACTCCTGGAGCATCCTACACCAAGGGCGCACACCATACCACCACATCTCCAGGTGCTCTGTTGCCTCCACCTATTAGCATCAGGAAGTTAAGTTACCAGGGGGTGATAGCTGCGGCAGGTCGAGTGTCGCAGAACTGCCTGTCTCGGTTCCCTAACAATTTCCTGGATGCCATGATGCAAAGGATGCATCACTACATACGCTTCCCCAACACAGAGGCCAAACTACAGAAAACAAAAACAGACTTCTACCAAAAGGCACAGTTCCCACATGTCATAGGGTGCATTGATGGGACACACATACCTATCTGCCCACCTGCAGCCACCGAGTACATCTACCGCAACAGAAAATCCACCCACTCCATCAACGTGCAGGTCATCTGCGATGCAGCCAACATCATCACCGACATCGTGGCAAAATTCCCTGGGAGCACCCATGACTCCTACATATTCCGCAACAGTGGGATATACACACGTCTGACTGGGGGAGAATTTGAAGAAGGATACCTGCTAGGTAAATCAATGTGACACACCCTGATGTATACCTTGAATGAATGTATTGGTGACTCAGATTAATGGCACTTTCTTTCCCATATAGGTGACAGCGCATATGCCGTGCGGTCATTTATCCTGACTCCATTTCTCAATCCATCCACCCCAAGTGGGAGGAGATACAATGTGGCACACAAAAGCACGCGCAACGTTGTGGAGCCCACCTTTGGGCTACTAAAAGCAGGTTCCGTTGCCTCCACAAAAGTGGAGGTGCACGTCAGTATCGCCCCATCACCTGCTGCAAAATAATAGCAACATGTGCAATGCTGAATAACCTTGCCACAAAGAAAGGAACAGCAGTGAAACTAACTGACTCTGAGGACGAGGGTGACCTGTCCACAGCCAGAGCACAGTGCAGCAGGTGTGGCAGCAGCACCGGATGGGAGACACAGACGGACTGAGATAACACGCAACTACTTCTGAGTGAGTAAGGAGACATAGCCAGTTACTGTATTTTAGTGATGGTGTTTAATGACCATAGCACACCACCAAGATCAAAAGCAGTGTCCACACAAACATGGGTTATGTCACCCATGTCAGTACAACCATAGCGCTGCACTGCAACGTTCCCTTGCCCCACTGTCCGCACTGCCGGTTTGTCCAGAGCCAGCGCTGTGGCGTTCGCTGCGCCTGCTGGACTCTGTGGGAGGGGGAGTGATGCTACTACGGCTAGTAGCCTCCTCACTTTCACCCCCATCACCTGTTGTGGCCCCCTTGTCTGTCTGGAGCACTTCAAGTGCAGTGGTCACTGTGACCAGCCCCCTAGCCACATCACAACTGCAGTGTGCCATCTTCTCTTTCATGGCCACAGAGCGTCTGCACATGAGAGAGGTTGCAGTGGACAGGCAGTTCACCGCCTTGGTGTAATTGTCCAGCTTCTGCTGCTCCCTGCGCCTTGAAAGACGGTCCTCATCTAACTTGCTGCAGAGCAGCCTCACAGCCTCCGCCACGTCATTCATGCCCTTAGCCATGGTGTTGTTCATAGCACCGATGCCCTTCTCAATGCGGTGCATGTGGGCATTCATGTGTGCCATCTCCCGCTGCACTGATTGCTCTCACTTGCACGCGCTGGACCTTAAGCATGTTACCTTCGAGGCCAGAAAGCACACTGTCATCTTCGGCCTGGACCTGAGGACTGGCTGCCCTTACCCTGCGGCACCTGGAAGATGTGTGGGTGCGCTCTGTGGGGGACTGTGATCCTGCCCTAGTGTCAGCCTCAGCCACTGTAGACTGTTGTCCACCAGTGATGCCTCCTCGGACACCTCCATCGGCTGGAGGGTGGCCACTGCATGCCTCCTACCTGGCGGTGGTGGTGGCGATGATTGTGGCGTTGGTGATGGTGGTGGTGGCGTTGATGGTAGCTATGGTGGTGGTGGTGGCGTTGATGGTGAGTGTTGTGTTGGTGGTGGGGTCGTGAGCCCTGCAGGCGACTGGTCCTCCTCCTCTCTCCTCTCTGGCCTGCGTGCCCTTCCTCTGCTCCCCAGCATTTGCATAGTGATAAATTTAATGGCTGCCAATCACACTGACTGTCCTCTCCCTGCTAATTGCTAATTGCTGTCACATGCCTTTGGGTTTGCTGGACTGACTGTTCTGACATGTGTTACTTCTGACTACATCTCCCATGATGCATTGCAGCTTAGGGGTAAAACATGAACTGGAGTGGGAGTCCCTATGCCTGTCTGGGGATTGGGGGTAGAGTGGGGGGTGCACAGCATGCTGTGAATGCATCTTACCTTGTTTGTTGGCTGCTCTGGCTGAGCTGTTTGCATCGCCGACCCCACTCACACTCTCCGGCTGGAGGGTGAACTCAACCAGCAGATCCAGAGCAGTTGGTGCAGGTGCTGTATTCCTCCCTTCACCTGTGCGTTCTGCCTGCTTCCGCCTCTCTGCAAGCCTCGCCTTTGCAGCCTTCCTCAAGTCATACCACCTTTTCTTGAGGTCATCAATGGAGTGGTGGGTAACTCCAATAGTGTTAATTGTTTCCTGGATAGCAAGCCAGATCTTTCTTTTTTTGGGACTCTGGCACCTGCAGGGACTGTTTCCCAAATAATCAGTCATGGTCCTTGGCGACATCTTTGATGAGGACCTCCAGCTCTCTCCCACTGAATTTCTGCTTTCTTTTCCTCTCTGGTGCCTCATTCTCCCTCTCCTGGTTTTCCATTTGGATGGCAATTGGATCTCAAAGTCTGTGGAGTTGCACCTGGCTTCTCTCCTCTGCTCCCTGCCTCACAGTCAGCTCCAGGTTCAGGCAGCTGCATGGGTGTGGCCACTTCCTGTTTGGGAGGTAATGAGGATGCACAGGATTACCTGATTCCACAAATTGCGATTTTTTAAATTACCGAATCGGTATTTACCGATTCGGTATTTACCAAATCGGTATTTACTAATCGGTAATGGGGCTTCGTTTTTTTTATTGGATTCATTCCGATTCGGGAGTTCTTAACGATTTTTACCGATTCAGTAATTTATACCGAATCTTTACGTACATCGTAAATACCGATATCTTAATACTGAATCGTTAAAATTCGGTATTAACGAATCGGTATTTCACATTTACCTACATATGGCCCTATATCTGATCCTAAGTCCCAGCATGTGGCTATAGCAAACTAGGAAGAAGCTCAAAGATTTAACCTGAGTACCCTGCCACTGACAGCAATCTGACATATTGCCTATTTTTTGTGGCGATCCTGCAGAGGCCGTCTTTTTTCGATAGTCAGTACGCTAGGAAAAGTGAAGGTTGATCGTATTTTTGAATCTAAAAGGGTTTTCTCAGTGCTACCAGTTACTTAACACTGCTGGTATCTGAAAGAAGTGAGAAGTGATATTTGCTTGGACTGATGCGAGTGATACAGATGATACACATGGCCCCTAGGTGCGATATAGGGTTTAATTTGGAAACTGGGGCAAATTTTGTTCTTGGAGATTAGGTGTAGCTTGTGCTTGGCTAAGAAGGGCCTGTGGTTGTCAAGGTGTTCTTGGTTCCATGTAAATTCTTGTTATCTTTATCCCAGAGCCAATATTGGCAGACTATCACACTCACTTAGTCCTGTGTACTGCGCAAAGCCTCTCCTCGTCATTGGGAACCATGCGCTAAGGAGCGGGCTAAGGTATTTATTTTTACTGTCATTTTTTCTCTGTTTGTTTTTTATCTCTTTTTCTTCATTGTGCTTATTAATTGATGCATTCTTGATGTTGTGGTGTTGGTAAATTTTTGCAACTTCATTTTTGTCAAATGGTGTGTTTTGCTAATGTTTCAATGTGTTTATGAAGGCAATGCTAATTCTTACAATTGTTTTTCCATACCTGCAATATTTTTCTGCTGAATTCACATGAATTAAACCAACAATTGCACTTTATTTCAGTTTATGACCCTTCATATGCTTATTTTGTTTGTGAGATGTCTATCCTGATGCATCTATATATATAGTATTGACCTCATTGCAGTAGTTGTAACAAGTAATCCCCATGTATTTACACACACTAAGGTACATGCGTTCCCCTGGCCAGAGCGGGGAACTTTTGATACTAACATAAATGAACACATGAGAACACGCATCCAGACCAAAATATGTATTGCAAAAGAAGATCAGAAGAGAGGCACTGTTAGAACTATGGTCCATCTTTGAGGAGGCCAAGACCGACAATCCTATCCTACAGCCCGCAAGTAAGGTGTGCATACCTCCTCCACCGTTCGTAGGAATGGAGATTCTCTTGCCAATGACTATCATTTCTGTATTAGGTTAAACCAATCCACCAGCATAGGGAGCCGGAGGGCCCCCAGTCGAACAATGAACTACTAGATCCAAACAAAGGAGGCCAACAGGCCACCAGGCCCAGGCAATCCCAGCATCACCCCCAGTCCCGTGCTAGAGCCCCCCGAAGCTCCCCCCTCATCAATTGCGTTTAAACCATCGAACCCCAGCAGCACGGAGAATGTGCACTTCCACCCATCTGGGTGAACACACTTGGTTGACCGGGAGATTCATAGCGGTACTGAACAGTGATACAACTAGTGGGGTGAAGAAAGGGGCCGCATTCCTCTGGGGTTAGATGATGAGAGGGGAAATGCAGATTATGCTCAAACAGCAAATGGGACAGCCAAGAGGGAGTTTGAGGGCAAATTCCTACCCAGAAGAACAGTGCCAAGCTCACAACAAAGAAGGCCTCCCAGGTAAGAGTTAGAGAAGAGGTGTGAATTAAGGATGGAGAGAGAGAGCTCTCAGTCTGGGAACACAATGAGAAAACAGAGCAGCACTCCATCCAACTGAAGGGAGTGTGGGTAGATATAGAGCATCACTCAGAGAATAGTCCAAGGCTGTACTAGAAGGAAGACTTTTGACTGGGCCTGAGCCTCACCAGATTGTCATCGTAGGAGAGGGGCCAACCAAGTGGTAAGGGATCGAGGTAGCCTGGTACAGACTTAATTAAGATGCAGGCAAAGCAACATAGCACCTATACTTGCACACAAGGAAAGCAGCTATAAAGACATACACTTCTCCCCCCAAACATGCAGTATAGACTTTACGGAGGACTGTGTCCGGCACAGAGTGGGATGTCCCAAGTGGAACCTCCCCTACATGCATGATTGCCAAAGAAAATGGGAGCACTACATTAGAGAGAAACCAGCAGCGCTGCCCTAAACCAAAATGTGCCCTCTACCACAGAAGGGCATGTCAGGGACCATCTGTGTGCCATGGGCCCAGATGGCTAAGGAATGGCTCAGAATCAAACTGCTGCTATTGATGGTTGGGACGGGGAAATGGATCTCATGTTTTGAGAAGAACACAGCTGGGATAAACCTAGCAATAGGCAATGTTAAAAGTCTCCTAAGAAGTTTCATTGGAGAGCAGACTAACATGGTGTTCCCCAGAGCCCGCATCTCAGCAGTCACGCTGAAAAGCACTGAGCATGACGGGCTGCATTCAATTCATACGGGCACCCAATCTGAACAGCCCTGAGGGAAATATTCTCTGATTGCCCAGATGTAGGAGGATTAATGACAGAAAATATGAATGCTAGTAGACCATTCTAGACAGAATGAGGGAATAATCAGGACAAGAGACAGGACAGCCATGAACCGATACGGGCCCCCAGGTCGCATTCTTATCTATATCCTCAAAAAGGGGCTGCCCACCGAACACAAAGTGGATTGAGCAGCTTAATAGGGGTAGACACCAAACCCTGGGGATAAATGCAGGCCCATATATTACATCATTACAGAAGGAAACATGAAAAGTACAATGAAAACCAGGGGCAATCCTAGAGAGACACCAGCAAGTTGAGCCAAAACAAATTTTAAAATGCTGCCACAAATACAAATGGCACCAGTCTTAAAATGGGATCCACCACAAAACCCCAGAGGGTTTGAACCCAGTTCTAACGGCAGAGGTTAGGGAGGTTGGCAGCAGCCGGACCTCAGAGAATGTTATTATTGCCACTGAATAGACCACTTAAAAGCATATCATGAGCAGGGATCAATAAATCTGGGCCAGTCCCTATAAAATACCCATCCTCAAAACCAAGCCCAAGGTAACCCGAATGCAACTTATGCTCAGCCACAGGGTGGTCAAACAGCCACTGCACCACCACGGCAAGGAGAAGGACGTTGATCAAATATGTGGCAACAGCAGAAACAGACAGGGACCGCAGCTCAACAAGGACCGCAGCAGGGAGTGGTAACTGTCTGGGGAGGCAATGCTGTTACAGAATTGCAAAACCCACCTGCGCATTAAGTTCAGACCCCCAATGCAGAACATACACTTCATGCACACCTCAAAACCCATTTCAAAAGACAACATTAGAAAGTCCAAGTCTTTACTTACGTTCTGGAAACCCAGGGCTGCTGTATGTCATGTTGATGGGGAATCCACACTGGAGTCTGCCACTCGGGTGCCTGCAGGAGCCTAGGCCCCACTCTGCTTCTGATCCCCCAGGGTGGGGTTGGCTGGCCACACCCTAGGGGAGGGACATCTGACAAAGGAGTAGGGCGGATCCCCATCCAGTGCATAAGAGCAGGCACCCAGGTCCCCTCACCCAAGTCTAATTGGGACAGGTTCCTATAACCAAATCAAACAGACCCTACACTCAGGCCTCTGGCTCGGGACCAAAATTTCCTCATGGTGTGTGGTCCCAAATCGCAGCCAACAGCCTCCAGGCCAATGAAGGCCCCTTGTCAGTTCCAAAATGAAGCAATGTTCCAGTGTTTCCCACACATTTGGGATGATGAAGACCCCATAACCTCCATAGCACATGCACAAAACCCGAACCAACTGCAAAGGCACCAGCCCGTTACCTGTATTGGGTGGAATTCAACGAGTTCTGGCCTTGCTCTGGACTTTCCATTTAGCCAATATTCTGCCTCTTCCTTTGCCTTAAGGTTCTCCAAACATCCAAAGCCTGCTCTTTGGGTCATGTCCCTCCAAAGCAGCAAAAGTAGCATGTCGCTGGTTGAAAGACCCTGGCCACAGTCGGGGACAGCAGGCACAAAGATCTTCGATAAGACATAGCTGAAGGCAGGGGTGGTGCCGGAAAGGAGCGAGTCCCAAAAAATCCATCTCCGCTCCATGTGAGGTATTCAGAATTAGGCTCACTGCTGTATCTGGCTTACCGATCGAGCTGACACGCAAAGGGCCTTACACACACCTTCTAGGGGAGCAAATCGGACCAATCTCAGACACCGTCACATCAAAAACACATGGGGGCCATAGGACAACTCTCTGACCGCCTCCGGTACACAGCAATAGAAATAACTAAATCACATGAGAACCTAGGGAAACTCCAAAGGTACCAGCAAAAAGAAGCCCAAAGATAGCCCAAAAATAAACCCTCTATACAAAGGGCATAGTCAAGACACCTGGTGCAGTTAGGGAGAGTCCCACTGCATGCAGCGTGCTGAGACTAGAGGGGTATGCACGTGACCCCAGAGAATGCTGTGATCGCCAACAATACCCAATTATGGTATGCTCCTTCTGTACACACCACCCCATGCACATGTAGATCAAAAGGCATGCCACATATTCCCTGACTAGGAAAGGTAGGATAGTAGAATTCTAACAACTCCCATAAAATGTTAGTTAAAAAACCAAGACCATCCACAGATTCACAAAAACCACACCTGAACAAAATATATTCCTTTCAGTGATAGTGAGAGGGGAGAACCCATGACCCGAAAGCAAGAACTAAGGTGAATCATGAATAAACACCCAATGTCTTCAAAAACGTAGTCACCCCAATTGGGGCCACCTTCCGGTGCCCCACTAAAAATAACATGCATGAATATAAAAGCACACCCCTAAAAAAGAAAGGAACAGGAATCCCAAAGAATGATTGATGATGATACGTAAGGATGCAAATATTTTCTGAACTTAACAAACAAACAACAGCTCTTATCCAACAGGTCTGCAATCGAGCTAACAAAGTGCACCAACCTTACAGTGACCCACTATCTCTTCAGTGACCACTTCCAAAATCCCAACAATACCCAAGTGTGTAAGTCAAAGACCTTGAACTTTTATTACAAACTTTTCCACTGAACTCTTTCGAATTTTTACGAAGTAAAGAAATTCACTAATCACTGGAGCACTACAGACATTTTTCCTGGATCCATCCCCAAGACTTACAATGTTCAATTAGTTATGTATTACTGTACAATTGTATGCCCTCTTTTTACTGTGGGTGTGACTACATCTATACGTTGCCAAAGATCTGCCTAGTAAATGTCAGGGAGTACACCCTGACATTTGCACAGAGCTTGCAGAGGGACCTCTCCCATGTCACTTATAATTACACTGAACCCAATACTATTATTCCACACGCACTACAGTGCACTTTTATACAACACATGGTATCAGAATATGACCACGGTGGGTGCTCAGTCATGTTACATTTGTTGACTGATACCACATGTAGTAGGTGCCGATTGACTTTACTTGTCCCAAGAGATCGCCCCCGAAAAAGCGAAATGCCTTCACCATCTGTAACTAGGTAGGATTAGGGCCAAGAGACAACCCAACAGAGCAGAGTCCCATAGAGTAGTAGTGAACATGACCCATTACAACACAAATCCCAGAGTACAGTACCTCTTCACAGATGCTAGCGAGATTAAAACAAAGCAGGATAGAATGGATAGGCGAGGCACCATAGGGGAGGATACTGTTTGGCTCCCTGACTTTCCAGAAAAGCGATTCTTGGAGGTAAGAAAGCCACTGCATCAGTGCACCAACACATCTACTCCTGCTTCCGTCTGTGGTCCCAGGGTTACCCTTAGCATGTCTAGGGCGTATTCTTCAAAAACAAATGGATGACAGACATGGAGTTCCAGTGTAGGGCCATCCACCTCAATGATACGAAGGTAAATGAGTCTTGTGGGAGAGGGTTAAACACCAACATAGATAACCCATGTCAGGAAATATTGGATACAAAGATAGCTAGTTGTACGTGGTTGGAAAGGAAGGGGCAACTCCTAACTGTACAGAAACTTACAATGTATTCCTTGTCTTTCAAAGGTAAAGGAACGGTTCCACTCAGCACAAATGAGAACTGTGGTGCAATACTGCATGTACAAGACATGCAATGGGGCACCTCCACACTGATGGATATCATCTGGTATCACAGCAAATTTGCCAACACCCAGCACATCCCTGGATGGAGGGACCTATGCTCCCTGGTCACCATACGAACCCCTACCCTTGTCATTCCTGGAGCAGATCTGTCAGAGTTGTACCAACATCTGCTACAGAAAAAACAACTCTGTTGCATCAGGCTCAAGAGAAAAGAACTGCTGATTATTTTGGGTGGGTTCAATTCAAGGACATTCCAGAAGAATTCAGACAGTGTTCAGACACACTTAGGGTCTATAGCCTTCTCCACCATGCAGACACAAGCAAACACCCGCTGGTTGCAAATAACCAGATGGGAAATGATGAAAATGATGAACAGTACTGAGCTTGGCCTTAATGCAATCAAGGAAGAAATAAGAGCCATCCGCCTCAGGGTGATGCAACACCAATATGTGTTGGACTTGCTGACTAGAATGGAGGGAGGGGTTTGAGCCAGATCAGTACTTTCTGTTGCACGTTTATCCCATGCAAGGACATGGACAATGGTACTCTGACTCTTGTCATCCAAGCACTGCACTGTTTACAAATTGACATGTGTACGGTGGGAGGTGCCCCAGAGCAAGACTGATACATCAGTTTTTTTTCCTGGCTCCCTGGTGAGGGACAGGACTGTGAATGTCATTGCTGCCTTTCTCATTTTTGTACTGTGTTTATGTGGCTTCCTACTATTAGGGTTTCCCTGCTGTAAAAATGCAGTCCTCAAATTGGGTAGAATGCAAGTAAGTAGGGAAGTAGTAATAGTTAAAACTGACACACGACAAGCCCATAATAACGTGACTATCAGGAAACATGAGGTAAATTATGTAGTTGAAAATTCAACTAGTGGGGAGAACGTTACTATTGATGTCGATGTATACAATGATACATGTGTGCATAAAAATAAAATAAAATCAATGTTGTTGAAATCACCGGAGATGATTACCACAATCAACTCCGATTCTGAAACTACATGGTCAGGCCGGGCCTGTGACCTAGACCTGAGGCAACTGATTGACAGATCACAGGTGAGATGGCATGTAACCAGCAGAACAAACTCACGAACAGGAACAACCCAGATTAGTCCCACAGGTAGGCAGTGACATAACAATGGTCCTGGGATATTGACCCCATTAAAATGCACATGGCCAGAGTGGTGTATGTTCCCAAAACGTCATAAAGCTAGATGACACATGAAGTTAGGAACACTCAGCTAATCAGGCACAGCGCCCACAGCACATGCAGTCATCCCAAGCTCCCCATGCCGGACATCTAGACACATTACCAACTGGCCCTCATTGTGTCCACCCAAGGCCGAGATCCACCTGGATTTGTCATCAGGTGGGAGTCATTTATTGCTCCTTGACTACGCTCACATTCCTTTCCCTAAACAGGATCTATGAATTGTTTTATGATGCTCCAAGAAATTTATATAAAGGTGCTCAAAATGATTGCACTTTGAGTCAGTCCTCTGACCCGTTTCTGTATACTGTACTTCCGGCCACAGTGTTTAATAAAACCAACTGTTCCTATTTAGCCAAACAACTCTGGTCTTTGTCATCATCATCAGTCTTTATTCGATTTAAAAGAATCATTAAGACACAAACATGAAACAAAGACATCAATAAATACTTTAAAAAATTTTAAAAAGCATTAAACAAGTCAGAATACTGGAATAGATATACATAGTTATAAAAGACAACACAGACTACTGCAATGTATAAATCACTATATTAAAAAACACATCATAATGCAGGGAAAGAAACCCGAGCCCCAATATTTTGTTAAAGGGCTTCTAGGGTTTGCTTAATAGCTTTATTCCGTAAAGACCACGCCCATCCCAAATATTTGGCCAAAGCTATAGAAATGATTGTTAAGGTGCTTGTGCGCAAGATTCTTAGTGCCACAGCACTACTCCTAGTACCTAAGATCTTACACATGGGGGACATCCAAACTCGCCTTGGGATAGCAAATGCCAGACAAGCAAACAAAAAGTGGGCAGTTGTTTCAACTAGTGCCCCACAAGCAGGGCATGATTCCTCATGCACCCTAGTCCACCTTCCAGTCAAAAACCTAAGAGGCAGAGAACCAGCTCTGAACTGGAAATAAAGTTTCCTGTCACCAACTTTGACAACCAGGTCCCAATACGGTTCTAGAGCGGGTGCAATTTTTGCCTCTAAGTAACAACCAGACATCACTGATGCTCAGCACCATACCTGGTGTTCAACTCTTTCCCAGTATACCATTTTAAGGGATCTCTTTGAGGGGAACAAAGCAGCCACCGGATCACTCCATAACCCCTCCATGCCCATATCTTGCAATGCCTCATGGAGGTTCTTCAGCCATCCAATTTTGGGGAACACATCTAGTTTTATGATGTCCATGAGACCTTTAGCATAATGGGAAAGCTCAGGGGTAGTCCAGAGTCTCCGCCAGTATAGAACCGGTCGAAGTTTTGCTATCTCCGAGATGGCCTTCCTACCTAGTTCATATCTTAGAGGTACCAAAGGAGTACTCTGGGGAAGGCCAGTTATACTTCGAAAATTTTTATTTTCCACACTCGATAGAGATGCTAGCTGTTCGAAGCCCCATAGCTCTGCCCCGTAAAGCACGGAGCTTAAGGCCTTGGCCCCATAAACTTGGAGCACAGGGTGTATTGGTTTTGTGAAAGATTTTTTGTGCTCCCTACTTAGGGCTCCTGATAGTTGCCTAAATCTCAAGGTGGCCATTTCTATATGCTTGCGCCATTTGTTGTCATTTGCTATGTGCATGCCGAGGTACGTAAAGTTATTAACCATCTCTAATCGCTGGCCATTCATAAATAGCTTTTTCCCTTGATAGCTAGGGTGAGGGTTAAAAGCCATAAATTTCGTTTTGGCCACATTTACCTCCAGGCCATGGCCAAAACAAAAATCGTCGAACACACGCAAAGCTCTTTGGAAGCCACTCGGAGTTTTAGATACAATAAGCGTGTCATCCGCGAACATCAATATAGGGATGGTGAATCCCGCCAACCTTGGAGCATCAGTGTTAACACAAAGCATGTGGTCACCTATCCCGTTAATGTACAGTGAGAAGAGCGTGGGTGCCATGGTACAACCTTGGCGCACACCACGCTCAACCGGAAACTCAGGAGTGACGTCACCAGGCCCACCCCACTGTATCCTGGCATAGTTAGACTTGTGTAGTCTCATTACCAGGGTCAGAATTTCTTTGGGGAGACCAAGTTTTTCCAGCACTGCCCACAACCGAAGGCGAGGCACTAGGTCAAAGGCAGCTCTCAAATCCACAAAAGTGGCATAGAGGCTGCCCTTGCCCAGCGTCACTACCTTCCAGAGGAGCTGGACAAAACGAAAAAAAACCTGGTCCACTGTGCTGGTTAGCTTTCGGAAGCCCGCTTGAAAGGGGGACAGAATGTTGTTTTCATCAGTCCACTCTAGAATCTGGTTCAAGACCATCCTCCCAATGACCTTCTGGATGGAGTCTATTAGGCTAATTGGCCTGTAATTACCTGGGAGTGCCTTATCTCCCTTCTTAAACACAGGGATTATAACTGCCCCCCCCCATGACTTGGGAACTGGCGCACCTTCAGCCACAGCGTTTGCCAGTAGGGTAATGTACTTACTCCAACGGGCTTTGTTGTGAAGAAAAACATCAGGTGGGACCCCGTCTGGTCCCGGAGCGCGCCTGCTAGCAACAGATCCCAAAGCCATCAAAGCTTCTTGTGTACTGAAGGGGCCCTGTGAGTAAAAAACGTAAGTTGGAGCCCGAGTGAAATTAAAGGTAGGGTTACAATCATATTGTGGTTCGAAATATTTTATCCATTCCTCCTGAGAGACATGGTTGGAGGGTCTATCAGGCCGCCCTCCTCTATCCCACTTAATGATATTCCAAAATAGCCGGGTATCCCTGGCGTGGCACGCTCCTTTCAAGTCTAGCCAGTAGTGTTCGTCCCATTTCTTTTTGGCCAGTCTTACAGCTTTTTTATATAGTTGCCTGGCCATGCGAATACAATCATTGCGTCCACTAGAAAGGGCTATGGCCAGGTTGGCCCGGGCTTGCCTGCAATGGCCATCATACCATCTGAGCCGCTTGGATGGGACCTTATTAGATTTCCTCGCAGGTTTCATAAAATATGAACTTATTCCCTCAAACAACATATCGTGAAGTTCAATGGCTACTGCGCTACCTGTCTCGTTAGCCAGCGTGCCCTCAAGTTCCAGTATGGCTCCAGCTAGTCGGTTGTCGATATCGGTAATGGCCTTATCATTAATCTTAAGCTCCCGCCACTTAATTCTATGCAAGTCATTAGTGGGGACGACTTCAGGTGGCTTGGGTTCCATGTCCTCTACTGCTGAGTAGCTACTCTTCCACCATTGATGGGTTACACAAATAGGGTTGTGGTCGCTCTCGACTCTTGCCTCGACCACCATATCTAGTACAGATCGCCATAACTTCAAACTGCAAAGGACATAGTCGATCCTACTAGAGTGGCGACCATTATCAAATGTGTTAACCCCTAGTTTGTCGCCTGGTGTTCTACCATTCAGCGCCCTCAATCCTTGCTCATAACAAAGAGCACTGACCTGGACAGTGCTCTCAGTCCACCTTTTTAATTGGGTCATGGTCAAGCTCTGGTATTCCCCAAAGCTGATCTTCCTCAGGATCAACACCCCACCCAAACTCGGAATCCAAAAGCGGTTCAAAAGTGACGTTCAAGTCCCCAGCGACGAGCACTCCCCTCTCACTTGAGTGCTGGTCAATAAGGGAGTCCACGTTAGCCAAGACCCGTAATCCAGACCCCTTTGTCCCTCTCATGTACAGGTTATAGATGTCTAAATAACCCAGAGGGCCCAATGATAGCCTAACTAGTTGGATGTCATGGGACTTAGTTGGCACTTCATTAACCGCCGAAAATAAATCCTGTCGAACCCAAATTACCAAGCCACCCATGGGGCGCCCCTTGGGTCCCTGAATTGCTGGAACACAAAAGTTCAGAAATCCCTGCATAAACTGGGGCTCGCAGGACCAAGTCTCTTGGAAGAGGCAGACATCAAAGCCACCAATGAATGCAACCCATTCGGGAGAATCCATTTTTGGCCTCAGTCCAGCGACATTCCAAGAGATCAATGAGCCCGCCCCCGGTCCGATCCTTTTAGCCCGGTGTGGACTATCGTGGCCCACTTCAAGTCCCCTCTGGTACTCGCTGTCCAACTTTGAGTTTAATACCCCTATTGTATTAGGCACCCGGGGAGATACAGAATGGGCTACGTCTACTCCACCCTTGGGCACAGCTCCAGTGGTATTTCTATTAGTAGACAACATTAGAATCAACCCCTCTGTCACTGGTCAGGCCAAGTCTACAGGGTGGCACAGATCATTAGCGTAGTCAGGGGGAGGAATAGTAAACCCCAGGTTGGTTCCACATCTTGCCCAGTCCTGTCTAGTTCTTTCGGCTGAGTTAGGGGCAAAGTTGTAAAAGTACCTTAGGTCGTGCACCCCAATCTCCGACCAGTCTCTGTAGGATGGATGGTCGCAGATAAAACGCACTATGCGTCTATCTTCAAAGTTAATGATGATGGAATCACCCAGGACGTCTTTTAGTCTAGGTCCCACCCAACTAACCCTTCTGGTAAAAAGGATCTTCCCATCCATATAATTAGGAATGGGTCTGTTCTTATTTAGCCAGAATGTTACTTTATTTTTAAGTTCTTGGTAAGATTCCGATTTACCTTCTTTTAGTTCAGGGACACCAGTCAGTACAGCAACATAAGGTATAGAGTCCGGAGGAAGATGGATATGAACCACGGGAGGCTTGGAAGATTTAACGCTAGTCTCTCGGGTTTCACCTTCGCACGCACCCTTATTTGCATTATTGGTACAAGTAATACCCCCAGGATTAATCCTTTGCTGTCCAACACTTTGATTATTAAAGTTATCTTTGGCCAGAGCCTTACGGGGGGCCACACCTGGAGTAGCCTCGGTTATCGCGACAGGATCAACAGGAGGGGAAGTTATGGGAATAGGAATGGGGTGTACACCGGAGGACATAGGGTTGGACTTGTCTCACGGCGAAGCAAAAACTGGATATTGCGCGTCCCGCGCTGCGGGAGGTGCTGGTTGCCTATGAGGGCTTCCTGCGCCCTCTGATGACGTCCGTCCGCTGCGCCGGTTGCGCTATGCCCCTGGGATACGTAGTTTTAGCAGCCAATATTTTCCCCCTCACAGTGGCCAGGCAGTAATGAGTTCGTAGCCGATCCCCTCACGGCAGGCAGGTCAAAGTGGGCTCAAGGAGATAATCAACCGTTCCCATCACGGCGATGCAAAAACTGGATATTGCGCGTCCCGCGCTGCGGGAGGCACTGGTTGCCTATGAGGGCTTCCTGTGCCCTCTGATGACGTCCGTCCGCTGCGCCGGTTGCGCTATGCCCCTGGGATACGTAGTTTTAGCAGCCAATATCGTCCCCCTCACAGTGGCCAGGCAGTAATGAGTTCGTAGCCGTTCCCCTCACGGCAGGCAGGTCAAAGTGGGCTCAAGGAGATAATCAGCCGTTCCCCTCACGGTGATGCAAAAACTGGATATTGCGCGTCCCGCGCTGCAGGAGGCGCTGGTTGCCTATGAGGGCTTCCTGCGCCCTCTGATGACGTCCGTCCACTGTGCCGGTTGCGCTATGCCCCTGGGATACGTAGTTTTAGCAGCCAATATCGTCCCCCTCACAGTGGCCAGGCAGTAATGAGTTCATAGCCGTTCCCCTCACGGCAGGCAGGTCAAAGTGGGCTCAAGTAGATAATCAGCCGTTCCCCTCACGGCGATGCAAAAACTGGATATTGCGCGTCTGGTCTTTGTTTTTTCAAGGTAAATTAACATTCGCGCAAGAATTGCACAAAATCATACACCTTCCCAGGGGAGGCATAATGAGGAAAATATCTCTATTTCTCTTTGTTTCTTCCTCATTCACTGTCTTCTGCATTCTGCAGCACACATACAAAGAGGAATATACTTCGCAGGATTGTTTTTATACAGGAAGGTGTCCCTTTCTACATGAAAACAATCCTGCATGAAACGCAGGCACCCTTGCTATTTGAGGCAAGGGTGCTGAGTTGGCGTTAGGCAGCCCATTGTGCGCCAGTGCATGGGAAAGAAAAGGAATGCACCATATTCCATTAAAAGCTGTGCATTCCCGCCCTTTCTCTGTCGTGCAGTGCAGCATAGCAAGGTGACATATTGCGTTGCACTGAATGTGAAATGTGTTGTCAACAGCATATGAATTCATGTAATAGAAGCCCCACAAATTAATTTTGGCAGAGAGGGAGCAGGCAGGTCAGCCTGTCAGACTTTTTGTATGGACATTACCTGAAACCTGTTTGGTTTTGTGAAAATGTTCCTATCTCCAAACCCATCACAAATACACATATGTAGCAGAACAGGAGTGCCATTGAACAGCCATAGTTAATTTAACGATACCATTCATTAATACACATATGGTTCCCATTTTCTCAAAGTAAATAATGGTATAGGGTCGGTACTTATATTTGCTGAAATAAGGAGGGAGGGGCAGAGGACGGAGCTGGAGAATCCGCGTGAATTTGTTTATCATTCGTTTTATCTTGGCACATTACTCTAGAATAATTATTTAAGCAATAATAAAGTGCCAAATTAAAACGATGCTATTTTTTGAAAAAAAAGAAAGCATTAAAAAAACAGCCAATGTAGGTAATTTCGTCTAAAGTGAACCCCTGTAAGCACTGGGATCAACTAGGTGAGAAAAAGTAACACAGGTCTGTAACTGCAATAAATAAAGGTATCAACATATTGGATACATTCAAGTGTGTCTTCCTAAGCCAGTAAGACACCTTGTAGCAAACAAGTGCTTCCAATAAGAAAAAAACATGTCTCCAACTGCATGTTCTCTCTACAATTACAGTAAAAATGGCATTTAGATCATGTTACAAAATGTACATAACATAAAGTAGAAAGGGCCAGATGCACGACCATTCCGATTTGCGGGTCACAAATTGCGTTATTTTGCCGCTCGCCAAATGGAATGTTCTAATGTGTCTCAGACACATTTAGCAATTCCCAGTGAGGTTGCAAATGACCTGCCTCATCAATATTCATGAGGCAGGTTGCAATTTGCGACCCATTGGGAGTGGGCTACATTCACAGGGATGGTGGCCTACTGGGGACAGACCCACAACCATGTCTGGTTTTTTTTTCTCAAAACTTTATTTATGTAGCATGACTTGAACTCAGCACTATACAGAGTAATGAGAACATGAAGCAAGCAATGGCCATCGGTCAACATTTACATCTAATTCTTATTCATTTTCTCTACTAGACATGTCCTCTCCCCTCCCTCTCTCGCTTCAAGTCATGCTCCTTTTAACCTATGAACCTAAAACAAGTACGGAAATAAACCCCCCCCAACTGTAATATAAACAAAACCCCCTCCCCCTTCCCTTCCCTTCCCTGGTGGTGGAACAACTCTCTAAAAGTCTTTGGGTAGTCGGTCTTGCAGTATAGCAGATGGCCATGCCTCCTGTTGGACTTACTGGGGTCATCAGGTCTAATTTTGTATGTGGGGATGGTTGGCTCAGGGATGGACCTCCACTTAGAGCTGGAAAAGTTGTAGGCCTCTTACGGAAAGTGGGCAAACCGCTAATGGAAGACCACTTGAGAGAAAGGAAACCAACGGGCCCCATCGATACTCAAAGTTTTTATAATCATCACTGAAAATGTCTGCTAATCTTTCCATCGTGATGATTCTCCAAAGCAGAGAGTGCCATAGTGACACTGCTGGAGCTTCCCTTTTTTCTAGGCTGCTGCTATCGTTGTGTTGGCATCCCCTAGGCAAGCCCATATGATTGCCTTATCTGCTCGTGATTGATGTTCTAATCCCGGATCTCTGATGCCTAGAAGGGCTTCCTCTATGGAAGTCAGCATGGGGTAGGTGAGGATTGCCTGATGTGAGAGAGGATCTCCTCCCAGAAAGGGCGGATTGTCGGGCAGTCCCACCATATATGGCAAAAGTCTCCAAGAAGACCGCAACCATGCCAACAGAGATCAGAAGAGTTGGAGAATATCTTTTTAAGTTTAGTGGGGTAAAGGTAGCAATCGTATAGGGTCTTGTAATGGGCCTCTCTGAGACTCACTAAATAATTGCATTTGGTAATATTGGACCATAAATGCCTCCAATTATCTTCTGAGATATCCCTCCCAATTATTTGTACCCAGAAGGACATTTAGTGGGCTTATGGTGTATGTACTGCCGACAAGAGTAAGCGATAAAGAAAAGAGAGCGCTCCTTTCATGGAGCCCGCCTTCTGGACCCAACGCTCTATCAGGGTGTGTTCTCTAGTAGTAGCCTCCCATATCCGGGGCTGGGAGACCCAATGTTTGAGTTGGAGATAATGAAAGTGCTCGCTGCTTGGGACCTGAAAGTCAATTTGGCAACATTCGAACGTGAGTATATCGAAGTTGTGAAACAGGTCTGAAACCATCAAACATCCTCCCTCATGCCAGATATCAAATGGGCCGTCTTGCATAGCTGGTGGAAAGTCGGGGTTGAGGTGGATAGGGGTATATGGTGAAGGGAAGGATGTCAACCCTCCCTCCTTCATGACGTCATCCCAAAACCTGAGCGTGGTGCGCGTGGGGGTGCTAATGTATGCATTGGCTTGTCTGTCTTTTTTTGATCTCCAGGGAATATCCCAAATCGTCCTGCCCATTATCGCCCTGTCCATGTGTAACCAATGTTTATCAGATTCTCTCACGGACCACTCCACTAACACCCGCAATTGGGCTGCCTTGAAATACAGAGAGAAATCTGGTAACGCCACCCCTCCCTCCTTTTTTAGGTGTCTTAAAATGTGGAACGCCAAAGGTGCTTTCTCCCCTTGCCATATAAATTTGGTGATTAAGGACCACAACTTAGGGAGTAACTCGTTGTCTAGGTCTATCGGGCGTGCCAGGAACAAGTAGAGTAATTTTAGGAGCAGCGTCATTTTAACTGCGTTTATCCGTCATAACCAACAGATGAATAGTGGCTTCCAGCGTTTGAGGTCTTGTTGTAGTTGGGTCAGCATCAAGGGATAGTTGGCCTTGTAGAGGTCCTCCACCCTCGGGGTAAGGTGAATCCCTAGATAGTGGATAGAGAGTTTGGCCCATTGAAAGGCGGACTGACCCTGAAGTTGCCGGACTGCCCCGTCTGGAACCATAGGGTTCAATATAAAGGATTTGGACGTGTTTACCTTAAAGCCTGCCACTTCTTCAAATGTATCTATTTCAGTCTACAAAGCCTGTAATAATGGGCCTGGGGCAGTAAGCGTCATTAGGATATCATTAGCAAAGAGCAAGGCTTTATGTTCTATGCCTCCAAATGTATTCCTCTAATGTCAGGGTTTGCCCTGAACTGCAGTGCCAGAGGTTCAATGCTCAAAGCAAACAATAAAGGGGACTGTGGGCACCCCTGTCGCATACCCCTGCTCAAAGTGAATGGGGGAGACTGCGACCCGTTGACCTGTACTCTCGATCGTGGATGCCTTTAGTTCGCCCGAACCATGTTAATGAAGCTTTGGCCAGACCCAAATCTCTGCATGGTGAGAAATAGGAAAGACCAATCCACCCTGTCAAAGGCCTTCTCTGCGTCCAGGCTCACCTATAGCTCCGGGTTTTTGAATTTGGTAGTTTTTTTGATCAAGTGAATGGTCCTATGGATGTTATTGTGCATTTACCTACCTTTTATGATGTCAGATTGATCAGGGTGGATTAGTAAGGGCATTAAAGTGTTTACTCTCGCGACTAGTATGGCAGAGTAGAGTTTAGCGTCAAGGTTCAACAATGCAATAGGACGGTAAGAAGCACAGTTATGCGGGTCCTTTCCTGTCTTGGGAATCACCGGGATCACAGCCTCAGCCGTTGAGTTTGAGACTGTTACTTCCTCCACTATTGCATTGAATAACCGGGTGAGGTGTGGTATAATTTCCGCTGCAAATATTTTATAAAATTGGGTCATGAGCCCGTCAGGCCCTGGTGATTTGTACAACTTAAGTTTATAAATTGCTGTCCTCACTTCCTCCTCAGTGATAAGTCTATTTAGCCTATCATTCTCTGCTGGTGGTACCTGGGTGTGCTCCAGGGAATCCAAGTATTGTTGTTGTTGAATAATATCTGGGAAAGTGCCTGTGTATAAGTCCCTATAGAACCCCACGAAATGTGTGCTTTGATGTTGACTTTATGTGTTATAGTGCCATCCCTATACCGAATACCCCCTATGTACTCACGTTCCCTTTTCTCGCACAATTGCCTTGCTAGATGCGACCCAACTTTACCCCGCTCCCGCATAGGATCCTTGCCGGAGCCTTAGCAACATGTACTCTGCCCTGTTTGTGCAAATAGCTTTAATTTTCCCCTTCAATGCTGTGAGCTACCGCTTCAGGATTTGTAAAGGTGTTTTCTTATGGTCCCTTTCCACTTTCTCCAGTTCCTCTTCCAATGCTAGTCTTTCTGCAGCCCTCTGCTTGTTAAGGGTAGAGTTTAGTTCTATACATTTACCCCTGAGGACTACGTTGGATGTATCCCAATTATTCTGAGCTGAAGTAGCCTGAGAAAGATTATGGCATTCAAACACTGTGTCATCTTTTTTTTTACTCATAAACAGCGCACACGCCCTCCTAAGCTCTTCTACCGCCTGTGTCTGTCTGACGTGCAGGGAGATCCTAATCCACTGCTCGGTGCTGGTCACAGAGAGGGGGTCTGTCCCAGCCGGATATATGTTGCCTTCCTTCTTCGCATGTTCATTGCATTCTTGTTGGGTCTCGCCTAGTGTTGTAGCGAGATTTATTGGGGTAAAGGTACTTTCTGTAGAGGGACTTCTGTTACCGCCCATGCTTTCAGTTGGGCAACGTGGACATTTACTTAAAACGTTGTGTTCTGATTTGTTTGCAGCATTTTTGGTTACCGCCCTGTGGCTTTTTGTGACACGCCCATGAGACAGCGAGTCTATAGAATGTCTTGCTCACGCTGTCTACACGGGCCAGTCAGCTCTCTGATTGGTTGGCAACTACCAAATAAGCGTTGTGATTGGTTGACCTTGTCAACCAATTAGAGAGCCAACTGGTGCGTGCAGGCAGCGTAAGCAAGACACGCTTTAGACTCATTGTCCCAAGGTCGTGTCTTGCTTGTCTAAGCCGTGTGTTTGAATGCATGTGAGGCCGGCTGTATTAGCATTTCAGTGTTCATGTGCTAACATCTCTCCCGTTTTGCGTCATATGCCACTGCTAATGTGTGCAGAATGCCTAATTAAACAAAACAAAGCAGCCACTCCGCCCCCGCCGGGCTCTCCCTCCCAGCGTCTGCCGGGAGGAGGGGGTGAGGAGAAGGAGGAGGGCTGGAGATGAAAGGAAGACACCGACCCATGCTCCGGATTCCACGCTCTTCTTGCTTTTCCTCTGACCTTTCCGGCGCCCTGTGGCATTTGTCAACGGGAAGCCTCCTGCATGGCCGGTGCCCCGGTCATCTAGCTACTCCAGCCTGAAGAGAAGAAATACCTCCTGGCTCTTCTTGTTTATTCTTAATGTCACCTGCACACCGGCATTTGAAAGTAAAAAGCAAGCCTCCATGCCCCAGACTGCGCTTACTCACAACAGACGTGGGGCACCTTAACCTTCGTGGGGGAGTGAAAGTACCTCTCCTCTTACAAGCGGGTGCCACCCACACCCCCAGAAGCATGTGGTGGGGTGTGATAGAACACAGCCCCTTTGTAAAGCACACTGTTTGCTTACTCTGCATCATAGGGCATTCTGGGACACCTGATGTTGGGGCTTGGGAGTGTGGGGTCTGCAAGAACTCCACCACTACGACGGGTCCCTGACTGTGATATTTGAACTTACGCTATTTATTTTTAATTTAAAAAGTATATAAATATCTTGTGTTCTTCCTTGGTGGCAAAAATGAAAAGGCTGTCTCCTACAGCCCAGACTGCTGCAGTCATTTACGAAAGGGCTTCTAAGTTGTTTTTCTTCAAACCAAACACTGAATCGTCTAGAATAGCAGCAACATTTGTGCACAGGCGGGTAGGAGTCTGGCTGGGACCCGATACTTCATAAGTACATGGAAGAGTTGTCCTGGGATAAACATGGCAGGGACAACAGAGGAACCCTTGAAAACATTTCCCTGTCTCTATTGCCCCCCCCCACGCCCCCATCTTCACTGCCACCCCTGGGTACTGGGGGCTTCCAGGTACTACTTTGCAGAGTGACACTACTCCGAGCTCCACAAACCTTGGGTTCGAACCAACTACCTGTCAACGGAGAGTGTGGGGTGGCGGAAGCGCACATGTAGACCCTGGCGGTACAGGTCATGGTGTTGGTATGTCGGCGCAAGGAGTAGGGTGAGGAGTAGCGACACTCATGAGATGTGGACGGCCACAGTCATAGTACTTGGGGTTCGAGGTGCGCATTTTACCAACCTCAGAAGATGGTGGTACTCATTTTATCGACCACAGGAGATAGAAAATCTGTCTGGGGACTTCGGGTGTGGGCGAGGGTTGAGTGGTGTTCAAATTTAGAGAAGCTCAATATATATGTCCCAGAATAACAAACCCATGAGGGGGCATGAATGTCTCATTGGGGGTGCACTTGCAACATTTAAGGGTACTCATTTGATTGGTGGTGCAGTTTCCGGCTGCGGCTCTTTCAGTACTGCCTTCTAACCGCGCCTCTCTCTGGATCCCAGCTGTCTCACAGTATGCCGTGACTGTCCCTTCCCCGCACCCATACTTCAGATACATTCCCCGCCAGACCTCCCTTCCCTATCTGTTTGTTTCTGCTCCCCTCCGCCCCTGCCATTGCACAAGCTAGGACCTTCCAGGCTCTAACTGCTATTGTGCTTTTCACGCCACGCACTGGGTAAAAGTGAACTTTGGTTTAGTGTTAGCTGCGCAACACCGTCTCCATTTCTCCAACCTCTCTTAACATATGTGGCCAGAAGAAAGCGGCGGGGGTTACCAGCAGTTTCTCAAGGCTGCTTTGCACAACCCATTCAGAGGTCGAAGAAGAGAGCGTGAACGCTGTGAAATCGGACACTGTCAGCCTGCGAGGCCACTGACAACTAAGGCTCATCTTTATTAGTTGGTCACTCGGGGTGCTTCTCTTTCCTTAAGCCCCCCTCCCGCCGCCCCACCTCACAATGGCCCCTCCCTCTTATCAGCACTCGTGTACTGCAAGTAGCACAAGACCAATTGTAGGTCCAAGCTTTTTTTTTCTTCATTCTGGTAGATAGAAATGTTATTGTCTTGTTGACCGCATTTTATAAATGACTGCTGCTGTCTAGCTTCCCGTTCAGAGGGCGACAAGGTGACATCGTGCCGTTTACAGTTTGCCATGCATGTTAAAAACACAGTACCATATGTGGCTTCCAAATACCAGGTGAGCGTGAAGCTTCCTGTTCTTAAACACAGCCTGACTTACTCACAACAACAGCGAAATCTGCCGTCTTAAACCTTGCTGCAGAATCATAATTTTATTATTTTACCGACTGCTGTCGCATTTGGCTCAATGTGGTGTTTATTGGGAGCAGGCTTTGATTAGAAGCACGGTGGAGGTGTAAAACGCTGCGTTTGTGAACTCCCCCGCCCCTCCACCATGATACTTTCCTAGAAACTGTTATGGGGGACAGCGCACACAGGGAGTATGTAATACTTACCCACACAGCAGCTTCCTTTCCATTTTTATCTAGTCCTGCCAAATGCCCGACCCGCTCCCAGGCTGTTTTTAATTTACAGTTCACCTCATACTTCGCATTTGCAACGCAACAGGTCTCGCATTTACGTGAGTTTGAGCTATTGGCATTGTAAATAACAATGCCTTTTATTTATGTTTTGGTTTTTGAAACATATAGAAAACGCATTGTTATTTGCAATGTCAATAGCTCAAACTCGCGTAAATACGAGACCTATTGCATTTCACATGCACTAGGTCTCGCATTTGCGAGAGATTAAGCTATTGGCATTGTAAATGACAATGGCATTTAGTTATCTATTTTCAAAACCAACACATAAATAAAAGGTTTGTCATTTACAATGCCAATAGCTCTAACTTTTGCAAATGCAAGACCTATTGCATTGTAAATGCTTGTTTTTGACAAGTTAAGTAGAATAGGTTTGCTGTACAGTTTTTATTGCCCTGTCTTCCTTGCAGTAATCTGTTTTTTGCATGTTCGGAATTCTCATTCTCGCCTCACTCTATCGCCCAAAAGAAGAGTCTATTTCATACTGCCAAACCGAGGGGCATATTAGCAAGACCGGCAACAAAATTATCGCCGTTTTAGCGGCAGGAAACTGCCTCTGCACACAACAGCTAGCAATTCGTTACCATCAGGATCGTTGTTTCACCACTGTTCCTGCTGAGCTGTAATGCCGGGCCGGTCTTCCAGACAAGAATGTTGTGCATGATGAATGGAACGTTACAACGATTTATGACTCCTTCTTTCTGCTTTTGCTCGTGTTGTTAAGGCTGGTGTTTGTTCTAGTTCGGTCTGGCTCACCTGCTGTGGAATGGTGCTGGTTGCAGATTGAAATTAAATCCACATATCGGTAAAATGTGTTTAAAAAAAGCTAGGGGTGGTTAAGAATAGGCGTATGTAGTCCTGACATAGGTTTAATAATTTAAAGAGGGGGGGAAGTTTCTTAGGGGCGAAGAGAATAATCTGTCTGTAATCATGTTAGCCTGGAATGGTGATAGTAGTGTGTGTGCTGGGTCACTATTGGTGGTTTTGGAGAGTACGCATGACGCCTATTGGCTGTGATGCGTGCTCTCGACTTATACTGGTGGTGAGTGTGCTAGGCCTATAGCGGTAAGGTGTACACTCAGTCCTATACTGGGCGTGGTGAGTGTGCATGGCCTATACTGGTGGTGGGGAGTGCACTCGGTCTTAACTGATGAGGGCACTGTTTCTATTGTGGTTGTAGTGAGGGCGCTTTGCCTTCAGTGGTGATGGTGAGTGCTCTCTAACTGAGTTGGTGGTGAATGCATTCTGTCTGTTGTGGTGGCCCTGGTGGTACGTGTACTTTGCCTGTAGTGGAAGTGAGTGTCCTTAGCCTATAGTGGTGGTAGTAGTGATAGCAAGCCGCCTGTGGTGTTGGTGAGCTGCTGGTGGTAGTGGATGAACATTGCCTTTAGTGGTAGTGAATACCTGCCGTCTCTGGTTATAGTGAGTGTACTGTGCCTCTGGTGGTAATGAGTGTGCTATACTATACCTGTTTTGGAAATGAGTATACTACATCACTAGTAGTAATAAGTGCACTTTGCCTATAGGTTTGGTGTTCATGATGTTATGGCCAGCATGTAGCTCTGTCAGTATTTTGGGGGTGGTGAGGGAGAGAGGATTTCAACATTAAATACGAACCAGAAGCCTCTGACTCACAACTATTAACATGCCTTCAAGCGGATGAAACACTAAAGTAGATCTCTGGTAGTCCAGGGCTCGAAGGTGTGAAATACTTTGAGGCAAACTTGAGGGCCGCATCGAACCACATTCTGTTCAAAAGTCCCCTAGAAACGTTAACTCTGTGTAGTTGCATTCAAATGAGCTCCAAACATGTTGGGGGTTATGTTTGAAGAGAATTGGATACGTGAACTAATCTTTCCAGATTAGATTCTCACTTCCGCTGTCTTTTCTTCTGCAAGGGACAGCTAATCTTCATCCCTATCTTCACATTCCCAAATGGATTTTTTTTTTTAAAGCAGCCTATGTTCCTTAGAAGCCTTTGGCTGCTTTAAAATATATATATTTGGGAAGAGAGCAGGTGAATTATACAGTGATCCCTAGACATCCCTGCTGCCTTGAGGCCCCACCTGAAACAATTGTAAAAGGGGAATCCGTGATTTTGCAAATGATATACCTATCTGTATCTCATAGGAGGTTTGCATCTGCAGTTGTCGTAACAAGCCATTAATACATCTCATTAGGGCACACAATTAGGAAGGGGATGTCCTTTTCACACACTAACCAAATTGTGATTTGGAGAGTTTTGCTGAACCCCTTTCGCTAGTCAAAGACTTGCAATAGTGATTTTGTACAATCTGTGTTTCTGCAAACGACAGGGTTTGCAACTGCAAAACTGTGTTGTAAAGCAGGCACACCACTCAGTATTCTTGGCCTAACAGGAGCAGGTCATTTCACCCCTGATGCTATTCAGAGCTTCCTACAAATCTTGGGAAGAAAAAAGCCTGTGGAAATGAAATTTGAAAACATACGTGTTTGATATGTACTGCTGGTAAAGTGAGTTAAAGCAAAGAGATGGGACATATAATTTTTATTGAAAAGTATGGTGGAACAAAGGGCATAGTTAACCGAAAAGCAAAGGAAGGGGCAAAAGACATTGAAAGGATATGGTACTGGTGCAGAGTTGTATCTTAATAGTTTTATTTTCTTTCATATCTCCTGCCTGTGCAGTTTCTCTCGGACTTCCTGTATGTTCTGTCACAGCTTTTGCTTCTCACAGTGCCTGCCTGTGTTTCAGTCAAAGCTTTTGCATGTGCTTCAGTCACAGTGTTTGCACGGGGTTAGTACAGCTTTTGCACATTTGTTCAACCCTTGCCACCAACCACTCTGTGTGTATGTGTGTTATGTAATTGTAATTGAATTTATATAGCGCTTCATTGCGAGTCGCACGCTACTCCGGAACATGTCTAAGCACCTGCATGCACATATTCTGCGCTTGCTAAGATAGCGCCCTGTGTGGAATGAAATTTGGCATCCTTGCTGCTGTTGGTGAATAAAATGAAGTGCTAAAAATTCAGGAAGATCCTTGCATGGCAGATTGGGCTGGACTGTTCCTAGTGGTCCTGACATGGGTTTAATGATTTAAAGAAGGGGAAAAACTTTCTTAGGAGTGATGAGAACAATCCATCTGGAATAATGGTAGTGGCGAGTGTTAACGTTGCAGTAATGTGCGATAATGTGCTGCATCGGTAAATACTTGTAAGGTCCCAAAGGCGAGACCGATTGCATTGAAAATGCTTGTTTATGTTAGCTGACGCACCAAAAACCAATAGATTCCTCGCAGCAGACGCAGATTAGTGAAGCAATTGTGAGGTATTGCTCTGGTGAAATTCGTGATAGCGAGTTGGCAATCAGGTATTGCATGTTCAGTTTTGCCATTCAATCAATCAATCGGGATTGGTAAAGCATGGCAAATCTCCTTTATGGTCTTGAGCCTATGACAATGATCATAACATCATGCTTTGAGAAAACATTATTAACAGCAAGTTTATATACACTGAAGATTTATACATATAACCATTGTAATTAGAATGTACAAAAACAATGTAAACTATGGTAACAGTGAATAGTTGAGAATGCTTAGTTTCCTGTAATCACATACAACTCTACCTTGCAGTTCATACCACATGAGCAGGAGGAGTGTTGGTGGATCCATTAGCATTGTCTGCTAGCAGAGCCTCAGTGGGCCCGTCTTTAGTGCTGTCTGGTCACTTTGGTCTGGCTGGGGACCCCTGAGACCTATGTGGGGCTTACCCCTGATTGCTAGCCAATTCACTGAAAAAATGAATGTGTGCTCGGTTCATTGGCACGGGGGGGGGGGGGGTGAACATGAGCATGGCTGTTTTTCCCCTAAATAGGCTGCCTTTTCATGGTTGCTACTTGTGTACGCATAACTACAAAGAAATTGCAAAAACGTAGGGCGCCTTCGACTCTCTTGTACTGCCCTTATGTCGCCATTCAGCACCAAAATAGTCTTTCTTTTCTTTTTCGTTTTGCAACAATAGTAAAACTGTAATAGCCAATTAATACATAAACACGGAAATTACAATATTACGTTTGCTATAAAATCAATAAACACTTTGGCTTATAATTCCAATAAATTATTTTATTGTTCAGTAACTCATGACAGAGTTAGGAGGCCTAGATTCAATTGTCATCGTGGCAACAGACAATCTGATGTATAACAAATATAAGCACTTGCAATATATATTTATACTACACTGAACCTTTGATACATGAAGGTCTAAAAGCTGTGCTGTGATGAGTTACATCTTGAACAATGTTTTCCCGTCTTCCATTTGCTCTGTTAAACAGTTATGTGTCTCTTAATTCACTTGGTTTTGTGCATGACCATTAGTTGCTTCTTCTCATGGGAATGATCTTCCCTGCACACAAAGTGTGGGTGTTCTTGTTTATTTAGGTTGTCAATAAACGTCAGGAGCATGTCTGGGCAAAACCCCGACAGTCAATATATTACTGTTGCACATCCTGTAAGGACATTTTATTTGCAACAAAAGGGTACAACAACATGCCAATGCCTTCTAACACCTTAAGCTTTTCTTTTCTATGTGCACATAAATGTCTGCAACATTGTTGCATCGCACGACTCTGTGTATAATATGTCTAAACATTCGTGTTTCGATAAGAAAGGTCATTTTTTGGACAAAATAGTTGGAGCAAAACATATACAAAGGACACAGGAAAGGAGAGAAGCATTCCTTTTTATGCTAGAAAAAACGAAAGCTTCGTGGGCTGCAAGTTTGAGACATGATCTTTCCAGAAAAATATCTGTTTTGAGATGTATCTCAGCAGAATATTGTGGTACAAGAATATGGAGGACAGAAAATCAAGAGTCAAAATAACGGAAGGTAAAAACATATAGGGGAGTATTGATTTACAATTCCTAACTTCATATCTACGTACCATGAAGATTTATCTACCATGTAGCTATATCTATATATAGCTATATGTATATATAGCAATATGTATATATTTAGAGCTAGGTATAGAAAATCTAGACTTACTTACCAGACAATATTATTTTTGTGATATTTTGTCCTCAATATTGTGTTCCATCGATATTCTGGGGCCACTTTTCAGGGTGCACATTGCCTCTGCACATTTTTCAAGAGAAGAGGATATTCCTGGTGAGAAGTGGTGACCATTTCCAGATTTTTCCTCAATAAAGCCTGTATTTCCTTCACTCCTATTTACTCAATGAAGTGCAAAAAACATTATTTAATCCTGAAAGAAACTAATTGCATGCTACTGCTTTGCTTAGTTACGACTTTTGGAATGCTTTGTGTCAACGTGGTTCTATACTACAGTAAAAAGGAGAATTATGTCTCAACTCTGTTGTTGACCAAAGGATATTCTATGTGTGTGCAGTGGCATAGCTAGCGATTTGAGCACCCGTGGCGGTCCCTGTGTCTGCCGCCCCGCGGCAGCTTTGAAGAGAGGGGGGGATGTTGGCGCGATTCAGCCGACGATTGCCGTCTGCAACGGCCGTTTTGTAGAGGGGGGGCTATGCAGCCCCAAGATGGCAAGTAAGTGCAGGAGGAGGCTACCACTCCCAAAACTCATGCCACCAGGGGCAGACCGCCCCCCCTTGCTGCGCCACTGTGCGTGAGCGTGGAAATTGCATTAAAATTGTGCGGTCATGTTAGAGGTGTAGGCAGGATCTTCTGGGCCATAATGAAAGAGAGAGAAATTGGCCTCCATGTTCACTGATTGGATAGTCAAAGATAACCATAGTTGGGGTGCATAGAACCCTTTACACATCGGAGCCTAGGTGCCACTGCATCAGGGCATTAGTGATAGCACAGCTCAACATCATGTTATCGAGGTGGGAGAAGACAATAGCTATTTGACCTTATTTTAGTGCTCACTGTGAGAAGGTGGGTTGGTATATGCTGTCCACTAATTAAAGTGGGCACCTTGTACCAGGCCACACAACCCTTATGATGTCTGAGGTCAAAGATAACCATATTGAAAGCTATCCTAGTGGTAGCTATGGAGAGCAGCCATTCAGGCTTAATCTTTAAGGAATGTAAAGCAGCTTGTTTTACCAGAATATCACCTCCTAAATGACTAAATGAAAGGAGAACCACACAGTGTTTATATAAAAATATGTATTTATTAATATAACACTCTCTACTAGTCTCTGCACGAGACTAGGGCACAAAGCTCACATTATTAAATCAATAGAACATTCGTAAATAGCAAAATACACAGCGGGCTCCAGGGGGAGACCGAACCTTATACCAAAAAAATTGTATAACAACAACGACTTAACTAGACACAGTGCCTAGAGCACATGGAATCGCTGGGACCCCAAGGAGCCAACCAGAGGAGTGACACAGGGAGCCCACAGAGGACGGGTGCAGTGAGGAAACACACACGCGTGCTCAATACAACTCTATGGGAAAGTCGCGGTTGGAAATTTACAAGTTAAGGACACTTCTAAGAGGACTTTGAGCAAACTCTTTGGAACTTAGGAGGTTCTAAGGCCAACCCACCAGTGAGTACCAAAGTACCCGTGTTACCTATCCCAGAGGAGCCGGGTGCATAGGGGTCAAGTGGTGTCGGAAACCATCGTCGTTTTCAATGGAGAGCTGCAAAGAAGTCCTGCTTACAGGAGGGTGAAGAATTTCTGGTGGAATCCAAGCCTGGATTCGAGGTGAGGAGAACCTGAAAGCAGAGGGGACAGAGTCTGGATCACTTCAAGTGACCAGTGGCTCGGTAGTCAAATGCCCACCGATGTCGAGTGCTTCAGGAGTGAAGAAGGGTTGCTTGACTCTGCAGCCACGGGGACCAGGAGATGTTGAGGCCAACCAAAGTCCGGAGGTGAGCTGTCCCACAAAGGATGTCGAGAGCTGAGAGGTCGATGTCCAGATGGAGCATCAACAAGCCTTGGCAACTGCAACCCACGCGTTCAAAGGAAACAGGTTACTATGAAGACAAGCAAGGTCCAGGGGACTCTCCAAGCAATGGAGAATCAGGGAATGTCTGGAGCAACTAGGTAAGCCCAAGAATTAACAAGGTGACCCTCGCCAGGACCTACAGGCTGACGGACCAGGGATCGTGAGGAGACCTCAAGCAAGTTTGCAAAGGACCAGCCCACAGAACACTCGTGAAGTGGTCAGGACTGCACAGAGTCCAAAACACAGGCTCAGGAATTGCCACTAAGCATATGCAATTGCAAAAGTACGCATTGAACAGAGGTTCAGGGAGCACGGTCCCCACGAGGGAGACTGGTCTCAGCATTGCTGAGAGGGCAGATAGACCTCAGGGACCTTCGAGAACCCACCTTCTGTGTTACTGAAATCTTCGGAGTCCTCAGGAGCTTGGGAGAAGCAAACCAGTCAGATGCGCTTCGGTGCCTGCTTCTGCAGGGGAGTAACTCCTTTGCTCCAAGGGAGATTCTTCAGTCGTCCAGCATCGTGCGGGCAGTCAAAGTACTTGGTTTCGTCTTAGCAGAATCTTGTCCAGGTAAAATTTAAAGTCCTGTAGCCAGGTAACCCACTTTATACCCATGGGAAGGGGTTAGAAAGATTCTGTGGACCCTCCTAGGGGAGGGCAGGACAGTGGGGTGGCTACACCCATGTCCTGTGTCCAGTTTCGCACCAGAGCATGAGCAAATGGCTCCCAGAACTGGTTTGAGCTGGACTATGCACAGGGACACCAAATGTGCCCCCAGTGCAGACTTTCTGGCACTCTAAGAGTGCACCCACCAAGCTCCAATACACTAAATTCTGTCTGGGAGGTGGTTAAACCTCCCTGCGACAGAATACCTATTATCATGCATTCGTCTGTGTGAGCTTGGCTCAGCAGCAGGAGAGCAGAATTCTGTCAGTGGCTGGCAGCATCCATTTTGTGCTGCCTAGGTCGAGAAAGCTGGTACTGGGTAGACCGTTGATCCACATATGTCCCTTTGGAAGGGTGAGATCATACCTCCCACGCTAGTTACTGGCATGGAGGAATGATTCCAAGGTGTTTGACACCAAACACGACATGTTTCTAAGCAGCCGTTTTAAAGTTAGCATTTACCGCAAGGTTATAATGCACATAAACATATATGTCTGGCTGCATCACAGACAACCCCGGAGAATGGTCTCCGAAGGCTGCAGAGGACCTCTGCTCATGCAGTGGCACCCTCTCACGTAAAACTCAGCACCCTGCCTTCGGGATTTTAAGGCCTGCCATAGGGGTGACTGATAGGTATTTAAGTGTAGTGATTTAAATAGATATAGTGAACCTATATCTTAAGTAAGTGGTGCAAGCACCAGTTTACACAGTCTGCTGTAGCAGGCTGGTCGTGCCAATTTGGATCGCCGCTCAGAGGTGGCATACTACATGCTTCAGCCCATGGGAGGCCTCTGGGGTACCTATGCCCTGGGTACATGGTGTACCATATACTAGGGACTGATAAGGGTACCCCAGAATCCAATCTGGAGTGTACCTAATGTACATGCATATCAATTTACAGGAGAAAGCAGATAGACTGGGGTCTTGGATAGTAGGATCCCAGTCAGACTAGGCCAAAAACAGTGCGACATCAGCAAAAAGTGTGGGTAACCATAAGAAGCAGATACTACTTTCCTACACTCACAAATACCTTTGGTGTTAAAGAAGGGGCTGCAGAACTTTGTGCTGTCTCTTCTACAAAATTTGAATTGCATAGCCCCAAGGTTAGCAACCGTGCAATGCTAAGCAGATGCTCGATCATATTCATGGGGGTGCTTTTCAATGCAATCAAGAAACACCTTTTTACATGCACCTGCACTACTTTACAAATACAGGTACATACATAAATAGGCACTTTAGAGGCATGCAAACTATGTGCCATCCTGGATGTATCCTACAGAGCGCCATTCATAGGAAGGCAAACATGATCTCTGTGACCTCAAAATTCCTTACAGTAGGGTGTTGCAGTCACAGATTACACTCCTCTGTGGTGCTCGCACTACCCCTCCAGAGTATGATCAGAGTTTGCCCTGCAAAGGCATTCACATGGCATCAGGAACTGTGTTGTCATTTCTCTTCAGAGGAACCCTGCATTATACACCCTGTGTTTCCAGTTGAAAGCAATCACAAGGGTCTGTGCAGTGTTTGTAATCACCAGCAGGGGGACTTTAATGTGTAATTAGAAGACGCAGGACAGGAATCAACACAACATTAGATGAATCAAGCTTGAGAACAGCAATTTCTGTATGCACATCTCAAACGGAGCAGACACCACCTGGCATCAATCCATAATACTCCACAAAGTGAAAACAATTCTCCCTGAAGTAGGCTTCTGAACAGCCATCCATGTCTTGATCTTATCCCACCTTGGCAAAAGCAACATACCACTTTTCAGCTTGCCAGTATCTCATTCGACTATCGGACATGTCAATGGTTTTGAGAATTTGACAGAATCTCACCCATGTTCAGGTTTTGGGATGGGAATGTACTCAGAATGGTAATTTGGCATATTTCCCTTTCATGCCTGCCCAGCTGTGTGCATCTGGTATCCTGGTATTTTGGCACTGGAGTCATGCTAATCCAGTCTCTGACTATGAGAAGTTCTTGGACCTGTCCTGTGACCTAGAGAGGCACATCAAGTGTGTCCTCATTTAGACTACTGTCTCTGACATTGGGATTAGCACATAGGGGTGTGGTGGCAGCATATCATGTTTTAAAGGCTCAATAGTGTGTCCAGACGTTTTTGATCTGAAACAGTGAAGTGGAGGACTACTGGCTGACCCATGTAAAGTTGCACTTCTATGTACTTGCACTAACATCCTGAGTATGTGTTAAGCATGTTGTTGTGCATAGCATGTGTGGCACATGCATGGTGTGTGAGTTAGCCAGAATATTGGAGACCAGTAGGATCCATTTTTGTTTTCCTTAACCAGGTCTTGTACAATATGGGGGAGACGTCTAAGAAGGTTTTCACCTCTGTCTGGGTCTTGGGGATTCCCAAGCCAGAACGGTTTCAATTTTGGGCTGGCGGGACTGCACCTTGCCACGTCCTACTTGGTTATCCAAGTAGACCACTGAAACGCTGCCCTATCTGGCCCTTACTGGCTTTGGTAGTCAGGCCTGCACTCTGCAGAGCCTGAAGTACTTCCTGGAGGTGGCACAGGTTGTCCTCTCAGATAGAACTGAAGACCACAATGTAGTCTAGATAGGCAGCACTGAATTTCTACAAACCAGTCAGCACCTGCTTGATCAACTTTTGGAAAGTTGGCAGGAGCATTCTTCAACCCAAAGGGCATGACCCGGAACTAGAAGTGCCATTATGGGGTAGAGAATGCAAACGTCTCATTAGCCTCCTCAGCCAACGCAATTGACGTCCCACTTCCACCTCATGGGCTCTAGCAGGCCCACAATCATGCCTTTTAGTGTAGAACCTTTCAACTAGCCCATTAGTTTGGAGGTGCTAAGGAGTGGAGAACTTGAAAGTTACCCCCACATTCCTTTCACATGGCCTTCATGTATGCTGACATGAAGTTGATACCCCAGTCAGATACCACATTATTTGAGTCCAATAGAAGTGGATGACAAGCTTGTTAAAGGTCTTGTCTTACCCCAAATGACCTGCTAGGGGTCTATCAAGGGCCAACTCAAGTAGGAAGGCCCTGTAGCAATGGGGGACTACCAACACAGCAGTTGCACTAGGCTCAGGAGCCTTAGGCTCACTATAAAGGAGACCATTCTCCCAGTAGAGCAGGTGTTTGACAGAGGTGCCACCAGCTGCCAGGGCCTCAGCCTGCTGCCGAAGAACCACAAGAGAAGGGCATTCCCTCTTCACCTTGCAGACCTCCTCCCTGGTGGGATCCCCTTCTTGCTATTAGTTAGACAGCTCAGGCAGGTTCCCCAGTTTGGTCACATCCTCCCCCTTAGGTTCCAGGGCATCACCCCTCAGCATTAACCTCCTCCTGGGCCATGTGAGTTCCAGGACCGGGTTTCCCATGCCCAATGACCTTCCTTTTTTGTCAGGCACCTGAGCCATTCTTCCAGGGTCTAGGTCCTCTTCGCTACCCTCTCAGACTGCCATGGACCATGTGGTCAGGAACACCCACTCAGGCAAACCTAACATCTCCAAGTGGGACCTGAGCTCCACCTTCTTCCAGGCAGTATGCTCCAGGTCATTGCCAAGCAGACAATCCACAGGCATAGGCTGACTCACAGCTACCCTCAAGGAACCTGAGATCCCACAGCATTCAAAGGGAGCCAGAACCACTGGGTAGTGACTCTCACGGTTGTCAGCTGCAACAACTTGGTGGAACACATTAGGGACTGCCTGCTCCGAGGTCATCAAATGACACCTGATGGTTATCATACTGGCTCCAGTGTCACTCAGAGCCTCCACCCTCTGCCCGTTAATGGTGACCCAGTGCCTCTACTTTCTAGTATTACTAGGCATGTGGGTTCTTTGCACCATTTCTCTGTCACCCAGGGACACTATAGTAACCTCTACTCTGTCCCACCAACTATCTGAGACAATCAACTCCCCAAGCTCTACACTAGCCAGCCCCAGTGACTGCCCACCAGTGGGGGGCTGTGTCCACTTGGGACACTTGTAAACTCCCTTGAAGTGCCCTTCTTGTTGGCACTCAATGCACTTCAGGGGTGCCTTTCGTGCAGGCCTATTGTCAGGGAACCATTTCTTTTTCTTCTTAGTAGTGGGATGGGAGTCCTGACATGATTAACTATTTTGGTGCCCTTTAGAAATCTCCTTGCCTTTGTTTTTGTCCTCCCTCCTTTTTCTGGTGAGGACCCTGCCCACCCTTGTGGTGATCTCCCCCAGATACCTTCTTGTGAACCCTGGTGCTGACTCAGCGGTCTGCCTCCTTAGCAAGCTCCCTGGGATCAGAGATCTTACTATCATCAAGGTGTTGGTGCAAAGCTGGAAAACAAACACTGAACATGTGTTCCTGTGCAATCAAGTTATACAGCCCCTCATATTCTTTTACTTCACTGCCTCTCATCCAACCATCCAGTGCCTTGTAAAAAGAGTCTACCCAATACACCCAGTGGCATGATGAAAGTTGAGGGGCCCCCCCTGCAAGGTATCTAGAGGGGCCCCACTCTGGATTTAAACCGGAGATCTCAGGCCTGAGTAGCTTGCTGAGGGGGCCCCCTGCAGCTCAGGGCCCCCCGTACTGCGGGGTCTGTGGGGGCCTGTGTTACACGCCTGAATACACCCAGGTCTGTTGAGATAGTTTCTGACTGTCCCTGAACAAACTTCTGCCTATACCTCTTTGGGGTCAGAACAAATTTTCTGATCAGGGCTTCTTTCATAGGGGTATAACTCATTCTGTCACCTGCATCTAGGGCCAGTAGGGTGTCCCTCCCCTCACAAGGGATATGCTTCCACAGACTAGCCTAACACCACCCCCCCGGGGATCTCATGCATTTGCAGAGCAATTCCATAAGCCTCAAACCATCTATCTATGTCCTCTCCCATTACAAATTCAGGCATCAGACCCTTGGGAATGTGTACTCTCCTGTCAGAGGGCATTGAAGAAATGCTGCCACTATCACTGCTGGACTCAGCCTGCCTGACCTTATTGACTAACTCCTTCATACTCACTTCATGAGCCAACATTAGTTTCATTTCCTCGTTGGGCAATTTCTTCTCCTTCGAGGCCCTTTTCTCCTATTTCTTTTCCATGGCCAACCTTTTCTCCTCCAAGTCTCTCTCTTTCTCCATTTGTAATTTGGGAAACTCCAATTTTTATTTTCTCTCCTCCCTTCTGTCCTCCAGCTCCTCTGGGGACAGGCATTAGGACAACACACTGTTCCCTGGCTGGGGTGAAACCACTACTCCTGGTAGGATGTTCCTCCTCCTCCACTGGTAGCAGTCCCTGACTCTCCTGTGAGTCTTTGTTCGATTCTGCCTCCTCATCCAGCTCTTTATCCTCCTTCTTCTCCTCTGGGGTTACATTCAAAGTAGCACAACCTTTTGCCCAGCCCCTCAGCGCCTTTTACAGCTCCACATTTCTGGTGGAGGACTTTGCAGGAAGCCAAGTTCCCATGCAGAAATCAATGAGCTGGCCAACAGTATAACCCTCGAGGTTGTCCAGCTCAAAGTCCATTTTTGCAGGTGCAGATGTGGAACCTCCAGCATTATGAATATAAGAAAGAATTAAAAATGTAAATCAGAGAGAATTGAAAAGGGTTTGAAATGGTCTTTGGTATGGATTGGTAGTGTACACTAAATTACTGTATGGCACTGCACAAACACAAGTCCTATCCCACCGCTGCCACTAATGTTAGAAATTGGGCTTCTGGTTGGCAGAGGTATGCACCCTGCTCAAGCAGGAACCATAATCCTGGTTAGACTAAGTCAGATACACACTCTAAATTAACCTGTGCTCACCCTCTGGTAGCTTAGCACAAAGCATTCAGTCTTAACGTAAGAGGCAATGTGTAAAGTATTTGTGCAACACTTCAAAAAGTAAAATAGTGAAAAAAACACACAAAAAGTTCATATGTAGTGCTCAAAAGCACTAAAGAACCATCCAAAACAATCTGGATGCGTTTGACTGGGTCAAATCTAAAAGTTCATGATGACCGCGATGGAGTGTGGGTCGGATACAGGGGCTTGACATAGCCCGCTGAAACAGTACTTTGATTCGTGGGTGCATCAAGATGCAAGGATCAAATTAGGTGATTCATTGGCTTAGATCTTTAGGATGTAGGCAATGCACCGGCACTGAGCCGCGCAAATTTGGAGATGTGTCGGGAATGGAGGTGATGCACAGGGCCATCAGTGATGCAATGTCCTTCATCCTTGCCGCAGCGGCAGTGTGTCAGGATCAATGGAGAGGTGCCCGTTCCCAGCAGAGTAGTTTTCACAACTTATTCAGGGCCATTCCCCAGCTGGGTGACAGTAGGAAGGTCAATGTAAATTAGCCTCTAGGAGTTACAGCGGAGAAAAATAAACTTTCTAAAAGATATTTTCCTCAATATTTATTAAACATCTGACTTCATGAGTGAGTTGGGCTTTTAATAAATATTACAAAGAGTTGTCAAATCATTTTTCTACCTGGCCCCTGACCTGATATAGCAGAATTATTATTTCATATTTTTTCCCAGAGTTTCTGCATGGGCCGGCCAGTTTTCTTACAGTAAAAATAATTATTAGGTGCTAGTAGCTGTAAGGACATGCTACCATTAAAATTCCAAATGTACCCTGACTTGTGGGCTAAAGGTCTAGATGTGGGTGATGTATTAATATTAAAAGGAAGGTTTAGACTTGTCAGAATGGTTTATTTTGACAGGTCGAATTGAAGATGTTATACTGCTACAGTCAGACTACAAGCCTGAAGCCAGGTTTACACTACCTCTGTAGTGGTTGACACAATGGGTGCTCCAGTCTACCAGTGGCATTTACCTTCCAGGCCCAGGTTTACCCTTTGTACCATATACTGGAGACTAATAGGCAAGTTAAATATACCAGTTAGGAGTATTCCAACTGAACCATGTTGAAAGGGGGAACACAAGCACTTTATTATTTTTTAGCAGGGGAGTCCCAAAGCCAGCAAAACTGATAGGGTAAATTCTTGTGGGACATCATACAAAAGATGGTCATGACCTACACATATAAAGTGTAACATATAATATTTAACATATATCATGTACCATTGAACATAGAAAAGTCATGTGATGTATATTATTTAACCTATAGCATATAATGTATAATATATAACATATAATGAATGACTTAGATCATATAGCACACAAGTATTAAACATATCATGTAATAAAACATATCAGCATCCAATATAAATTATACAATATGACATGTCATGCATAACTTACTTTTAACATAGATCATCGAAAGTATTTAATGTAACATGTCACATTTAATAGATAATCTTCAGCATATTGCATGATGTATATGATGTATTAGGAACCTAGCATATTATATATGCACCATATATAATGAAAACTGTGATGTATAACATATGATAAAAAAACTATCACATATCCTAATGTATAACATGTAGCATGTGTCATATTTCATATAATGTATTTCATATAACATAAAGTATAACATATATAATATAACAGTATCATTTAGCACAGAAATATAACCTATGTGTCATATACTGCACATCATATAAAGCATAGCATATAGCATATTATATTCCATACATCATATAACAATATAACATTTGAAATATAACATATATGATAACATAACTACATAACAAATATAAAGAATAACATATAGTTAGTAACAAATTACATTTAACATATAATTAAACAGAAATTGTCTATCTTGTATTAAATAACATGCAACATATATAACATCTAACACATGGGTCTCCAATTAGTAGCTTGGAAGTTACTGGTAGCTCGCCAACACCCTTGAAGAAGCTTTCCAAAGTGAAGCTCCACCCATCACATCAGGCACAGGTTTTAAGCATATTAAAGAAGACAACACTGCTCATTTCAAGACCTTTGGAGTGTCATCTTGCAAAGCAAAGGAAGGTCCATATCTTAAGACCCAAACACACACAGTGGGATATGGTGTCAAAATATGAACATATACGTTCACTCCGAATCTATTAAAGTCACAAGGCGATTGTACATGTTTTTGTCTCCACTCTATCTCATACACTATGTTTGTAAACAAGGGGACAGGAAAGAAGTGTACCAGCAGAAGTCAGAGTTGAAACCAGAGTGGAGTCACCTCTGCGGTCACGCAGGAGCCAGAGAGAAAGTGTGTGAGTTGTGTGCATGATCAGCCCAAGAGATAAGGAAAGCAGGGGCTGGATCCAGAGTTGAGATCCACTTTAAAACTTTCCTGGCATGACTCTGTGTGTGTAAATGCATGTGAACACTTTCATGTGGGTGCCTGTCTGCATGTGTGTCGAGCATTATGTTTCTCCCTCGTAAACCACCAAGCATTAAATACTTTACTAACATATGTGTTTCTCTCTCAATAGACAATAATCAATATTTTCACAAATGTAAATACCCTGTTGCAGTCAGCTATCAGCACAGTTTTAGGTGGGGCACATATGAATTACCTTACCTCCTTAGGACTTGTGACATTATTGTGAAGCAGCATATTTCTTAAAAAACAAGTTTATAATTTACTCAATTTAGGACAGACGAGTGCTAAAGTGTTTTTGTGCATCTTAGACCTGATTATACACGCAACGTTCACAGTTGTTTAATTATCAGTGTTGTTAGTGGCTGCATTTTATTTAAATGTGATATGTAGTGTCTTCAAGAATTTCTAATTGGAGGTATTATGTTAAATTTCATCTCTTTCTGATATATGGTGGACGGATACATAGCAACATTTTCCTCTTTACAACTTGTTTACCTATGCCAAAATCTGTTTGGTTCATCCATACAGGACTTGTGTTATCTACAATGGCTGTAATGTGTGCATTGCTTGGAGTCCTGAGGAAAAATGTGATCAGCGCAGTTGCACTTACTGTTTAACACCAGTGGCCAAGTAAGGAGTGGCATTGGTGGGTGTTACCATGTAAGTGTGATGTTATGCATATAATGGTGTGTTGAGCCATTACTGCATGCCTTGATTACTGAAACTGCATCTAACCAAGGAGGCTCATTAAAGCTGGAACATCTCTGTAGTTACTCATAATTTCTCTTTAAAAGAGAGCTTGAAATACCAATCCACCTCCTTTGTGTTGTCTAAGTGAGTGAGTCAACTTAGGTGGTATGGATATGTCCAGACAAGGACCACGAGGTTGCTTGCCATTGTAATAGTAATAATAATAAGGTGCCAATTACGATCCGGTAAAAAATTTCCCCGTACGACTCGTATCCGGTCTTTTTACCGTACGAATCGTACAAGTGCCGTACAAACTGCCAATTACCATTCGCATGTGAAAAAGACCATACGAATCGCATTGGGAATCATTCCCCACACGTCCTCGGGTCGGAAAAAGTGTCCGACACGTCCTCGGACGAATCACCGTACAAATGTGAAAAGTGAAGTCCAACCGCGGAATCACGATCCATCCCGTGCGTCAGAAGTTACAACCGTATGGAAAAAACACCGTCCGCACCGAACACCCATAGCAACCATGGAGACATGTGCCCGCATACGCGCCGACCCCCCCAGCCCCCGTACATACACGCCGACCCCCCCAGCCCCCGCACGTACGCGCCGACCCCCCCAGCCCCCGTACGTACGCGCCGACCCCCCCAGCCCCCGTACGTACGTGTCGAACCCCCCGTGTATGTACACCCGTGTACGTGTCCTACCCCCCCGTGTATGTACACCCGTGTACATTAGAGTCGTACCCCCACCCGTGTATGTACACCGGTGTACGTGTCGTACCCCCGTGTATGTACACCCCTGTACGTGTCGTACCCCTCCGTGTATGTACACCCCTGTACGTGTCGTACCCCCCGTGTATGTACACCCGTGTACGTGTCCTACCCCCGTGTATGTACACCCGTGTACGTGTCGTACCCCCCGTGTATGTACACCCCTGTACGTGTCATACCCCCCCGTGTCTGTACCCCCGTGTACGTGTCCTACCCCCCGTGTATGTACACCCGTGTACGTGTCCTACCCCCCGTGTATGTACACCCGTGTACATTAGAGTCGTACCCCCACCCGTGTATGTACACCCGTGTACGTGTCGTACCCCCGTGTATGTACACCCGTGTATGTGTCGTACCCCTCTGTGTATGTACACCCCTGTACGTGTCGTACCCCCGTGTATGTACACCCCTGTACGTGTCGTACCCCTCCGTGTATGTACACCCGTGTACGTGTCGAACCCCCCGTGTATGTACACCCGTGTACGTGTCCTACCCCCATGTATGTACACCTGTGTACATTAGAGTCGTACCCCCACCCGTGTATGTACACCCGTGTACGTGTCGTACCCCCGTGTATGTACACCCCTGTACGTGTCGTACCCCTCCGTGTATGTACACCCCTGTACATGTCATACCCCCGTGTATGTACACCCGTGTACGTGTCCTACCCCCGTGTATGTACACCCGTGTACGTGTTGTACCCCCGTGTATGTACACCCCTGTACGTGTCGTACCCCCCGTGTATGTACACCCGTGTATGTGTCGTACCCCCCGTGTATGTACACCCGTGTACGTGTTGTACCCCCCGTGTATGTACACCCGTGTACGTGTCGTACCCCCGTGTATGTACACCCCTGTACGTGTCGTACCCCTCCGTGTATGTACACCCCTGTACGTGTCGTACCCCCCGTGTATGTACACCCGTGTACGTTAGAGTCATACCCCCACCACAACATCCTAAGTACGGAGAGCAGCCCAGGCCCCAACATCACAACCGCATGTACGAGTCGTACCAAGCCACACACAAGGACAGCACTGCACAACAAAATGGCCCATGTACACCCCGTACACACGCTAAAAACGCATGTACACAACCAGGACAAACCAAAACAACACAAGAATACACCATTCGAATGGCACAAAGCCACTAAACATGTCCAACAACCACTAAAACAACACATTCACTGACCTGCAACTGCCAAAAACAAACAGAGGACCAAAACACCACCACTCCTTATAACACACCCACCCAAACTTCAAACACAGCCACACCCACCAATGGACCAATAAAAAGGGCCCACACACACAAACCATGAGCCTTTGCAACAGACTCACTGCTGCCAGACCCCACAGACAACCTACAGCACCATACTAGAAGCTTTACCACACCTTACACTTGCACACCTTCACACAACCACCTTCACAAACACCCCCTCATCACATTCACACACACACCTGCACAACCACACCCACACACCCACGACCATCCACACACCCCCCCCCACCATCCACACCCACACCCCTCACCATGCCCACTAACAAGAATCCAAAGTTCAGTAACCGAGAGTTGGAGGTCCTTGTCGATGAAATCCTCAGAGTCGAGCCATACCTCTTTGGAACATTGGTCAGACAGACCAGCATTTCAGAAAAAACAGCCATGTGGCAGACCATCGTCGATGCTGTGAATGCTGTTGCGGACACCAGAAGGAACAAGCAGGAATGCCAAGCCAGGTGGTACGATCTGCGGAGGAGGGTCCGAGCCAAGATGACGGATGAACACAACCAGGCCAACGTCACTGGAGGAGGGCCGTCCCGCAGACCCGTACACTACCATCCCTGGGAGGAGAGGGTGATGGCCATACTGCCGGTGGAGGCAGTCGAAGGATTAGGAGGACTCAGAGACCCGGGTGAGTACACAAACAACGCACCTCACATGGGGGGAATGTCATCCACAACCAAACTCACAAACAGGCACGCAACCACCCCAAGCTATCGCATGACTCAACCACACTCCATGAACACGCACATGCCACTGGCGCCACCATGCCCCATGCACCCAGCTGGACAATGTCAAGTCACAGGCCACAGAAGACACCAACACATGACACGATAAGCCGGATGGCGGGAGGGTGGGCCCCAAAAATCACATAGTGCAACTCAGAAGCAGACAACAATGCCCTCTGCCCATATGGCCTAGGTCACAGCCAGACAAACAGTGTGTCCCCACACAGGAAAGACTCGCCAGCAAATGGCGGACGCCTTGCATTAACACATGGGGGTGAAGGCACTGTTTTGCACATGACAGCAGCTAATGAACAGCCAACACTGTGAAAGAGTGGCAGCACACACCACCACAGCAGCTGCGCAGACACACACACTACACCCAATGGGTGCCTGGAGATCAGAAACAAACTCACAGCAACAATCCAAGGGCCATTCAAAGAACTGCTAACAGTGTGTGCCCAGGAAGCTGGGCTGAGGTGACAGAGGGTGACACACAGAGGGAGGGAGAGGGGGACAGAGAGGGAGGGAGAGGGGGACAGAGAGGGAGGGAGACACAGGGAGACGGACAGAGGGAGGAGGCTGACACACAGAGGGAGGGAGAGGGGGACAGAGAGGGAGGGAGAGGGGGACAGAGAGGGAGGGAGACACAGGGAGACGGACAGAGGGAGGAGGCTGACACACAGAGGGAGGGAGAGGGGGACAGAGAGGGAGGGAGAGGGGGACAGAGAGGGAGGGAGACACAGGGAGAGCAAATCAGCCTTGTGGTGTGTGGGAATGTCTGCTCGTCAGCAGGTGGACTGCGTGCATGTAGACAAGGGTGGCCAGTGCCAGCACACCCCCTCTCCTCCATGGCAAAACACAGGGCCATGTCACAACCTGTGCACGAGCACAACGACAGCTACCTGCATCATTGAAGTGTGTGGAACAACTTCATGTGCCCACGTACAGTGCTACACGGAAGGCGCCAATGCACGGCTCGCCACACCTGCCCACTCCACTGCTGACTGCAGTCACACTTGACGCAGCAAGTAAGACTGTGCCACACATAGTTAAAGTCGCCAAAGCTGTGCCCAAGGGACACACCCATGCACAAGTGCACTGTGAGTGGAATGCAAGACAGATCCAAATTCCCAGAGGAAATGTTCCAACTTTGAAACTAATGAAACATGGATGTTGCTTGGAACAAAATTAACATTGTCTCTCTCACACACAGGTCAACCTCCTGGTTCACCCCCCAACACTGGGGGGGAAGACTCACAGGACCCGGCTCTGCGGGAGGCCGATCCCACCGGCAGCGACGACTCTCACCACTCTGTGGACGACCCCGACCAACCTGGCCCCTCTGGGGTCCAACGACCTGCAGCACCTGCGTCAGGTACAACGGGGCCAACCACCACCCCCATTCCTGCCACATCCCAGGAGACACCCAGGATCCCTGCCCCACCACCACAAAGCAGCCAGGCTGGCCAGGAGGGACACGGTGTCCCGGGCACCCAGGAGGAGGCAGGCGACAATGCCAATGCCACCCCTCAGGGGTCCCGGAGACCCGATGTGCCCACAAGGGCAGGCCAGGTGCAAGTGGGCAGGGGTGGTGGGAGTGGAGGACGGCGGAGGCGCCAGCCTGACCAGTTGGCTGGGGATCCGGTATATTCCCATGTCCGAAACATCCTGGACACATACCGGCAGGACACCACGGGCATGGCCCAGGTTGTGTCCGTCCTCGAGGGGGGCAAGACCCAGCAGGCCCAGCAACATGCGGAGCTACATGCCTGTCTACTGCAACACCAATGGAGGATGGAGGACAGACAGGCTGAGCTTGTGACGGGGTTCACGGGAATTCACAGTACACTCCGTCGGATGGCCGACAACATGGGCAACCCTCCCTGTGCCAGAAGGCGTAGAACATCACCACCCACAGGGAGGGATCAGGAGGAGGAGGAGGAAACATCCGATGGAGCATCCCGAACATCGTCACGGCCTGCTTCTGAGGGTCCCCGCAGGAGGGCGGGTCGTCCACGGAAAAGACCGTGAGGGTCGGCGCTACAGCACCATCTCCCAGGACACCTGGCCTGGCACCTGGCCCACTGGAGCAACAGCAGCACAGCATCAAAAGACATTCCCGCCTTGCTGGTCACTGTCTGACCAATGTTGACAAAGACTGTGGCATGGACTCTGAGGATTTCCAATGGCAAGGACACCAACTCCCCTACTGAACTTTGGATTCCAAACACCCGGAAAGCCCCTCATGTCATACCCCCCCCCCCCCACACTAAAATAAAAAGTCACACCACGAAGAGAAGATGCCTGCTGGTTGCATTATTACCTTACATGTGTCTTGTAAAGTCTAAACATGCCTGAGTTCTCTTTTGACTTCAACCATCCACACCCTGGGGCCTGAGTCTGGCACAGGACACACGGGTCACAGTGTATTAGGCAAGACAGACATGGAGCACCATACACACCCGTGATGGGCCCAACCAGCTGAGGGGGTGGCCGCACAACTGTGCCGACAGACATATTGAGTACAGCAACAGTCATGCGCAGAGGTCAGGGATCATGTCCAGTGTCCTGGGGGGCACCCAGGTATGTGTAGACAGGTGGCAGAACCATGTCCTGCAAGCTTGAGTCCAGTGGATGGAGATAATGGGGCCCTGCCAACGTTGGATGCATGGGGATGGCACATGTCACAATACCCACACAGTCATGGACATCATGCACAATACACAGTCTCATCCCACACACACAGCTTGCATCTTGCTACTCGACACATAGACACATAGCCACTATCAGGGAAAACCATGCCAGACATGCCGGATGCACCGTGGCAACACACCAGCATTGACTGAGAAGAGGCACCTTGGAGGCATAGGGACACCTTTATTAGTCATGTATTCGGGAATGCAGAGGCAACTCGGAGTACACATACACAGGTCATGTGGAGTAACATGTGGGTCCAACACTGGCACCCCCCTTCTGCAGCACAAATGCGTGATAGCCATGGAACTGGCACACAAGTGTCGGCTAACAGCTAAACACCCCCTGCTGCTCACGGAGAGGCTGCCATACACCATTGATCCTCTGATGTGGAAGTCCCACACCATGTCAAGCCAATGCAAACCATATGTGTCCGAGGGCAGTGTTAAACACATTGATGCCATCATCACAATCCACTATCCCATCACAGATGACTGTCAACTAGTCTGACCATTTATTCAGGTGTACCCAGCTGCATGTCATGTGTACCCTGGTGATACAACATGTCTGCAGAGGAACCAAACATCGACAGGGGCAGTGTGCACACATCGTAAACAACTGCCACACCCAATACACCCCTGATGCATCCCTTACCCTAAGGAGACTTCTAAACTTGTCCGTGCGTGTAACGCTGAGTCTGCACACGATGACGTGTCCATGAGGAATAGCAGTGCCACAACAATGCAAGCAGCAGACGGCATGCGCAAGTACCTGGGGAAGAGAGACACACAAGAAGTCAGCCACAAAAAGCACAGCCACTTGCATGTGCATTTACTCGACACATGTATGGATGACAACATGCTAGGTCACAATTATGACTGGGGAAATACAACCACCACTGGCACCATCACTCCAGTGACACACCCACACACACCTCTGACTCACGTGCCATACATGCATGTGGAGACACACATCACAACACATGCCACACGGGGACCAATGCGTGCACACTCAGACACTGGTACTCACCACTAAGCAAAGAAGTCGCGTATGAGCCGAGTCCGGATGTCCTCTTGCGGCTCCACATCCTCCACATCACTAGCCCCGTTGCCAAGATCTTCGTCCTCCACGGGTGGATGGTCCTCGTCATCTTGATCCAGGATGAGTGGCACAGCTTTCTCAACTGCCATGTTGTGCAGCATGCAGCAGACCATGAAGATTTTGCAGACCTTCGCCGGGGCATATGGGAGGGCGCCGCCGGTCTTGTGTAGGCACCTGAATCGGCTCTTCAGGAGGCCAAACGTCCTCTCTATCACTCGCCTTGTCCGGCCATGGGCGGTGTTGTAGCGGAGCTGGGCCGGCGTGATGGGGTTGCGGAGAGGTGTGATCAGCCATGGCATGTTGGGATAGCCAGCGTCCCCTACATGGAAAGCACATAGACATAAGCAGGACAGGAGAAGCGGTCGTGCTGGAAGTCTAAGCAAAATACAGGACAGACAGACTGTACCCACCAACAACACATGCTCGTTCGTTGCGCAGCTGCGTCATCATTTCAGGCACCCTGCTACGCCTCATGATGTAGGCATCGTGTGCTGATCCTGGAAAACGAGCACAGACATGTGAAATCACCATGTTGAACAGACACACCACAAGGGCATTGATGGAGTGGTAGTGCTTGCGATTCCGGTACGCTACCTCCTGTGCCTGTGGTGGTACCAAAGCAACATGTGTCCCATCTATGGACCCAATGACATGGGGCATCCCTCCCAGGGCATAGATTCCACGCTTGACCCCAGTCAACATTTCAGGGGTAGGAAAATGGATGAAGTCATCCAGGTGAATCAACATGGCCTCTAAGAAATCATGCAGCACACGGCAGAACATGCTCTGGGACATGCCACCAACATGAGCTATGGTATTTTAAAAGGTACCCGTGGCTAGAAAATGTAGGGCTGCCATTACCTTCAGCTTGGGTGTCAGTGCCGTAGGATACCTCTGCAGCGGTTGCAGGTGTGGTGCCAGTCTCGCCGTCAAATCCAGAATCAACCGTTGGGGGAAGCGGTAGCACCGGATACTGTCATTCTCCCGCATGGCAGCCAAGTCCGGAATTGCTCGGGGAAGAGGCGGCGCTCTGCAGTAATTTGGAAGTGACAAGGAAGAGTGAGTGCACCACAACAACAATTATTTTGTACTGAGCACATGTTAATCTGTCTATACACATATGCTACATACGGAGTCAGGTATGTGCCACATGCCCTGGACACGTATGGCTGCCAGGTGACACTCCTACCAAGACCCAGCTACACACGGAGATTCTGAACCTCCACATGCCATGGCATGGGATTAGCTGTGTCCCAGTGCAAGTGAACAGCCAGACGCAACACAGGAGTGACATACATCCACACATCAGCAGAAGTAGGATGTCGATTGCAGAGACTGGTAGCGGAACACTAGAGCCACAGGTCACATGACATTACACTAGGACAGCCCACACACCTTGCCATGAAGGTGTACATGTCATGACTCACCACACATTCATAGAGAGGATGCAGACATGTCCTTGTTACGCTACTCCGTGTCCCATGCATACATACGCACCTCACATCCGATACCACATGTGGCATGGTGTGCGGAACAGTGTGCAATGTCAATCTACACACAGACACATGTTGGTTGCTGCAACAGCTGCAGCTTTTGAGGGTGCTCCAACATCAACCTAATGGGAACCCCCCACACATACATGACATAGTCACATCGTGCACCGTGGGTAGTGACATGTCAGGTGTGGTAACCCCTGTACCGGGCATCAGGGGACACTTCCGTGTGTTGGTGTCCGTGCCATGCCAGTGACGCTCATCCCAAGTGTGCAGTACGACATGCACACATGTCAAAGGAGTCAAGGGCATGCCTGGCACACATTGCACCATCACACATTACATCTGTACACATCTCATCATACATCTGGTGCCTTCTCGACTCAGGAGTAATGTGCCACATCACAGCCTGTCACACCTGTGCCCCACACATGTAGTACTGCCCAGACAATGCCTTGATGTCCATCCATGGACAAGTATGTCAGCCCTATTCCTTCCTGTGTGCTGCCTGTCACCACTGTGATGTGTGAAAACCACCGTACTGCTGCTAAGAGGGCCTGTGTACGTTCCCATATCACTATGGGAGTGCTGCCGTATGTGTACCCATAGTGATGGTGAGCGTACAGGCATGTGTACGGTCAGTAAGTACGCATACGCAAGAACACCCATAGTGGTACGGCCCGTACAGGCGTACGTACGTTCACTATCACCATGGGTGTCCTCGCGTATGCGTACTCGCAGTGGTACGGACCGTACACACGCCTGTACGTTCACTATCACCATGGGTGTCCTCGCGTATGCGTACTCGTAGTGATAGTGAACGTACAGGCGTGTGTACGGTCCGTACCACTATGGGTGTTCTCGCGTATGCGTACTGGTAGTGATAGTGAACGTACAGGCGTGTGTACAGTCCGTACCGCTATGGGTGTTCTCGCGTATGCGTACTCGTAGTGATAGTGAACGTACAGGCGTGTGTACAGTCCGTACCGCTATGGGTGTTCTCGCGTATGCGTACTCGTAGTGATAGTGAACGTACAGGCGTGCGTACGGGCCATACCACTGCGAGTACGCATACGCAAGGACACCCATGGTGATAGTGAACGTACAGGCGTGTGTACGGTCCGTACCACTATGGGTGTTCTCGCGTATGCGTACTCGTAGTGATAGTGAACGTACAGGCGGGTGTACGGTCCGTACCACTATGGGTGTTCTCGCGTATGCGTACTCGTAGTGATAGTGAACGTACAGGCGTGTGTACGGGCCGTACCAGTACGAGTACTCATACGCGAGGACACCCATAGTGATAGTGAACGTACGCACGCGTGTACGGGCCGTTGCTATGCATTTGGGGTGCCCTAGGGGCCCGGAACTCACCGTACCTGTGGGTGAAGCTCAATTTTACATAGGGGACACATGAGGGACAAGTATTAAGGCCTACATGCATGCTGGTTGTCATGGAGACCAAGTTTTAAGTTTGAATTTGTTCTGGAAGGTGCACAGCAGAAGTCAGTTGGAATGAATCTACTTTGTTGCAATGTGTTTGTGGGGTTGACATCATGCTGAAGAAAAAAACACAATAAGAACCCACTGACTGTGCTAGGTTTGAAGGGATTGGAGGAAACATAGGATGCAAAGGTGAGTGACCAATCACTCTTTACTCCTGTGCATGAAACAGGCCAGCAAGGCAGATATAAGGCAGCCAGGTCCCATGAGGGAGCACTTGCCTGCACATATTTCGATTCTACCACACTGCTGTTGCTCCTGATTCCCTGGAACCATGTCAAGGTCTGTGGAGAGGTCACAGCCATTCACCCTGGAGGAGAACCTGGCATTGCTGGATGTGATCCTCCCTCAGTACCCCCTGCTGTATGGGCGACCAGGGTATCAGGTGAGTGCAGAGCTACTAGCACAGACTGTGTCCCATTTTTTGTGACTGTGACTTCTGCCATTGTGTCCAGGTGTGACACACATGCTATGTACTGTAGGGGGGGTCCCAGGGGGGGGGAATGCCTGATGTCTCCCAGCAGTGCCCAGAGTCAGGAGGGGTGGGTGCCTTTCACTCCCAGCTGTGCCCAGAGACAGGAGTGGTGGGTGCAGAGTCCTCCCAGCAGTGCCCAGAGTCAGGAGGGGTGGGTGCCTATCACTCCCAGCAGTGCCCAGAGACAGGAGGGGTGGGTGTCTATCACTCCCAGCAGTGCCCAGAGACAGGAGGGGTGTGTGCAGAGTCCTCCCAGCAGTGCCCAGAGTCAGGAGGGGTGTGTGCAGAGTCCTCCCAGCAGTGCCCAGAGACAGGAGGGGTGGGTGCCTATCACTCCCAGCAGTGCCCAGACATAGGAGGGGTGGGTGCCTAACACTCCAAACAGTGCCCAGAGACAGGAGGGGTGGGTGTGATGCACAGTGTGAGCTTTTATAATTGATTGTGTCTTTGCCCTCATTCCACCTGTGTACTTTCACTGGCACGTACTGCTTTTGCCCTTCCCCAGAGGAGTATGTCCCTTTGTGGTGGATGCTGGCTTTGCTGGACACGCCCCCACCCCCTCGTGGTGACCAGGGCATGGGGGTCAGGTATGTCCAGGGCATGTGTGCTGTGTGACATTGGTGGTGGTTTTGTGGCCTGCCCCTGGTCCTGCCCCCCTCCTTTCCCCCCCTTTGCCCCCCTCCCTTAGTTGTTCTGACCTTCTGCGGCGTCTGCGTCGGAACCTGTAGAGGAGGTCGACTGCTATGATGGCCGGGATGACACGTAAGTTCGGGTCCATGTCTGTCCGTCGCGTACAGGTACTCCTTGTTCGCGTCGTCCTGATTTCCCGGCAGTTTTTGGCAGCCGGAAAATATTCACCGTGCGGGATGACGTCGGTGCGAATCGTAATTCCTGGTTCGTGAATGGCAGGCTGCATGCGTCCCGACGTCACGTCGGCGCTTTCCCGGATCGCATTTGTATGTTTATTTTCGTCGGTCGGGGTTTTGTATGATTCGTACGGAAATGGTGTTTCCGTGCGAATCGTAATTCCATGTTTGTACATTTTGACGACCGGGTACGCGTCGGATGGAGAATTTTCTCCGTCCGACGGTTCGTACACGGTTTTTACAGGATCGTGATCGGCACCTTAATGTTTATTTAGACCTTAGTCAATAAAAACGAATAAATGCAACATGCCACATCAATACTTAAAACAGGCTGATCATCAAGAGCTCACATGTCTAAGCAACAATGACATTTATAAACCTTCCCCAAGCACATACAACATCAAAAAATTCCAGATTATTAAGGAGTGAAATCGCCTTGCTATGATGTTGAATTCTATACTTTAAAAATGTGTTTTGAAATCAACCTTCTATTCACTAAATATGTACACAATTGACTAATAGGTGCACATTAAAATATTTGAACCGTAGGCCACATTTACAATGACTATTCTCATCCAAGAGAAAATAAAAAAAACAATTTAAAAGCCAAATAGAATTTCAACAACGAGTGAATAGGGCTTCGATAAGGAGGATACATACGGGTGCTTACTTTTTCTCCCAAGTTTCCAGCATATAAATTACAGATGATTTTATCAATAGATAACATAAGTCAGTGATCCTGGATTCTCTCTCATAGACTTCCTTCAGGACTCTCTTCAAGAGCTGGGGTGTCTCTGCAAATTTATATTCTACAATATTTAATTTTTCTGCCATGTCTACCAATCTATTTCTCACTTCTATTGCCCATATTAGATAGCTGATTTCTATTTCTTTCGCACAGTGTGATAATATTTTTAGATCGTCCCCACACCAGTGTTTACCCCAAAACCTCAACATTAATTTACAGCCAAACTAAATCCAGGATGGTAACTCTGCTTGAATTCGTATGGATTGGCATTCGTAGGTAACAACATATGTTTTTTTAAACATTTATCTTCTCATTTATCCCAATTAGGGTCTGAATTAAGACTTAGCACTTCTACCCTATACAAGCATTGTGTAGGAACCATAGCTTTATAAGCTGTGAGTATGGGAGTCAAGGAGGGCCCTCCAAAATCTTTTTTAAATTTCACAAGCCTTCCAGTTGTCAAAAGGACCATGGCATCCCCAATTTCCCTATTCAGGGACTAGCTTAATTTCGAATTGAACATCACCCATAAATGTGATGTAACTACCTCCACTGGTTTGACTCTTAGATTCCACTTATATGGCTTAGCTTTCTTGCCAAATATAACAATTTTTGTCATATCCATATTGATGGTAAGGTCATCTACCACTCACTTTTGGTGGAAACGCCTTTGTTTCGAACAAATTCTGTGACAGGTCTGCAAAGTACAAGGAAAATAGAATTGGGAACCAGGACACACCCCTGTCTCAATCCATTACCAAAAGGAATTTTCTTCTAAAGTAATCCCCTAAGATCTAGCTCCACCTGTGCCCAATTATCCCAATGAAGTTCTTCAAGCATCGATAAGAGGCACTTTAGATTGTTCATCTTCCTCAACTTAAACCACAAGATTCTCCAATTGACAAGGTCAATAGAGAAACGGGAACGAACAACACAATGAAATGCATTTTTGGCTGTCTCCCTCGCCTTCTGACTCATAGCCCATAAGCTAAAACAATGATGAATTTTTGAGTGACCCTGCCTAAAGCCTCCTTGTTCATTGGTGACCAGCTTATTAGACTCTATCCTTTCCTCCATGAACAATAAAATCACATTTGAATATAGCTTAGCCCCAACATGGATCACTGACATAATATCGACACCAACAATATCGAATACTAAAAATATCGTCGTCAAAATATCGAGTACAATAATATCGAGTCACAATACTTATTTCTAAATAAACAATAATATCGAGTACACAATATCGTCTTACTAAAATATTGTATCTCATAATATCGAATGAATAACTATCATTAACAAAAATATCGTCAAACATCAAAATAAAGTTTAACTAACAAAATTATCGAAAACATAAATATAGACAAGCAAAATATCGGATTTTTCACTATATCGACTATCTAAAAACTGCTAAATAAAATATAGTTTTCGCAGATAATGTACATTAGCATTATAACACATAACTAAACACTTAAATAACATGATTATTTTTTTTACAAACACATGTACATATAAAAATTCTAATATCATACACAATAAAACTTTAATTACTAACATAAAAGCTTTGCAAATTATCATACTTGCATTATATCAAACTCAAAACAATCTTTTATACATTTAAAACTGAACATAATAACATCACTTTGTACTAATAAACTACTAATTAGCGTTTCCCTTATATGGAAACAAACAGCCAAAACAATAAAAACCGTACATGTAGACCAATGAATTTCACACGTTTTAAATTAAACCAATGAAATGAAGCAACTAATTAAATAAACACTATAAAAATACTACATTTCTGCATCACTTTCACACTACTAACCGAAAATAAAGAGGAATGTAAAACGCTGCTCAACTATATCCGGAAAATATATTTCTACGCCAAAAGATTTTTTCACAACTACACAAGTAAGTTAAACTATATTTAAAATATAAAAGAATACTAAGCTACAGCTCTAAATATTTCTAACACACAATTTACTAACCTTTATTTAACCCCTTCCCTGCTCATGACGGAACCGTTCCGTCATGAGCCACGGTTGGCGGGTGCTCATGACGGAACGGTTCCGTCATGACAATCCTGTTGGCGGCCGCTCCGCCTGCGCGGCGCTGTTTCCCCGCCTGTGCGAGGGGACAACGCAAATGGGCGGAGTCATGACGGAACCGTTCCGTCATGAGCACAGCTCAACTGTGGCTCATGACGGAGCGGCTCCGTCATGAGCACAGGCCCACCGCGCTGCCACCCTGCCCCCCCCCAGCGCTGCAGCGGAATGTCCGCAACAGCGAAGGGGTTAATTACATTCATGTCTCCTCTACAGATATTTTCTAAACACAGCAAGATATTTTCTCCATACCGACCAGTCAAATATTGTTCAATGTAAGTTTTTTTTTTCCTACACACCTAGAAAAATTATTAAAACAAAATTTTCTACAATATATTTTATTTCTTTTTTATCTCCTCTACAGAAAACTGCAAAACCATCCAAAAGTCCTTTCAACACAAGAACCTACTTTAAAAAATCAAGAAGTAAGTATATAATTCACAATCATTAAACACCTTCAAATAGCCACCCAAATCTAACTTTTTCCCTAAAACCCTATCACATATAAACAAATTAATACAACTATTAACATCTTTTTTTCTCTTACCAACAGAAAATACTTTATCTAAATTGAACAGAAAGCTTGAAACCATCTTCTGAACCTTTTTGGGCACATCAAACTAAACATTGTAAGTATATTCACTCAAATGTAAATATATTTAACAAATATGTATCATTTTATATATTTACAACATTGTTTTTTTTAATCTCCCCTAGCATAACACAGAACAACATGACTGAAGGTGCAGAATTTATAATATCTCAAAAAAATAAAATGTTGTTATGTTATATGGGATATGTGTATACACAAGAAAAGCAAATTGCTCTCAAAAGTTTTGGAAGTGCAGCAAATACTACTCAAACAAATGCTATGGTAGATCTACTACTCAAGAAACTACTGTTCTTTCAGTAAAAGAACATAATCACCCCCCCAATATAACAGAGATTGAGGTTAGAAATGCTCTGGAAAGTATTAAAGAAGCAAGTACTAATACTGATAAACCCACCACCCAAATACTCAAAGAGGAATTATTAAAAATACCTCAACATGCATCAGGACAATTACCCTCAATACTTTGTTTAAAAAGAACTATTTCCAGACAGAAAAAAGTAACAACAACTACTCTACCTACCCCTAAAACCTTCGAAGAAGTAGTAATTCCCCCAGAATTAAGCATTACTCACACTAAAGAACCATTTCTTTTTTTTGATAACAAATGCCATGAGAAAAGAATAATTATGTTTGCTACTAATAACAATTTAGTGAAATTACAACAATGTCACACCTGGATGATGGATGGAATTCAAAGTCTGTCCAAAACCATTCTACCAGCTCTACACAGTGCATGGATTGTACCAACATTCTAACATTCCATTCATCTATGCCCTATTACCAAATAAACAGCAAACTACATACATAGATATCCTAACTAAAATAAAACAAGAAACCAACAATTATAGTCCACTAAAAATAATTATTGATTTCGAATTAGCCATGATAAATGTTATACTAAAAAATTATCCACACCCAGCAATACAAGGTTGCTATTATCATTTTAACCAGAGTCTGTGGAGACATCTACAAAAATCAACCCTAAGTGTACAATATGCTACAGATAGTACATTCGCCTAATCAATGCAACATGCCACATCAATACTTAAAACAGGCTGATCATCAAGAGCTCACATGTCTAAGCAACAATGACATTTATAAACCTTCCCCAAGCACATACAACATCAAAAAATGCCAGAATATTAAGGAGTGAAATCGCCTTGCTATGATGTTCAATTCTATACTTTAAAAATGTGTTTTGAAATCAACCTTCTATTCACTAAATATGTGCTCAATTGACTAATAGGTGCACATTAAAATATTTGAACCGTAGGCCACATTTACAATGACCATTCTCATCCAAGAGAAAATAAAAAAAACAATTTAAAAGCCAAATAGAATTTCAACAACGAGTGAAGAGGGCTTCAATAAGGAGGATACATACGGGTGCTTACTTTTTCTGCCAAGTTTCCAGCATATAAATTACAGATGATTTTATCAATAGATAACATAAGTCAGTGATCCTGGATTCTCTCTCATAGACTTCCTTCAGGACTCTCTTCGAGAGCTGGGGTGTCTCTGCAAATTTATATTCTACAATATTTAATTTTTCTGCCATATCTACCAATCTATTTCTCACTTCTATTGCCCATATTAGATAGCTGATTTCTATTTCTTTCGCACAGTGTGATAATATTTTTAGATCGTCCCCACACCAGTGTTTACCCCAAAACCTCAACATTAATTTAAAGCCAAACTAAATCCAGGATGGTAACTCTGCTTGAATTCGTATGGATTGGCATTCGTAGGTAACAACATATGTTTTTTCAAACATTTATCTTCTCATTTATCCCAATTAGGGTTTGAATTAAGACTTAGCACTTCTACCCTATACAAGCATTGTGTAGGAACCATAGCTTTATAAGCTGTGAGTATGGGAGTCAAGGAGGGCCCTCCAAAATCTTTTTTAAATTTCACAAGCCTTCCAGTTGTCAAAAGGACCGTGGCATCCCCAATTTCCCTATTCAGGGACCAGCTTAATTTTGAATTGAACATCACCCATAAATGTGATGTAACTACCTCCACTGGTTTGACTCTTAGATTCCACTTATATGGCTTAGCTTTCTTGCCAAATATAACAATTTTTGTCATATCCATATTGATGGTAAGGTCATCTACCACTCACTTTTGGTGGAAACGCCTTTGTTTCGAACAAATTCTGTGACAGGTCTGCAAAGTACAAGGAAAATAGAATTGGGAACCAGGACACACCCCTGTCTCAATCCATTACCAAAAGGAATTTTCTTCTAAAGTAATCCCCTAAGATCTAGCTCCACCGGTGCCCAATTATCCCAATGAAGTTCTTCAAGAATCGATAAGAGGCACTTTAGATTGTTCATCTTCCTCAATTTAAACCACAAGATTCTCCAATTGACAAGGTCAATAGATAAACGGAAACGAACAACACAATGAAATGCATTTTTGGCAATCTCCCTCGCCTTCTGACTCATAGCCCATAAGCTAAAACAATGATGAATTTTTGAGTGACCCTGCCTAAAGCCTCCTTGTTCATTGGTGACCAGCTTATTAGACTCTATCCATTCCTCCATGAACAATAAAATCACATTTGAATATAGCTTAGCCCCAACATGGATCACTGACATAATATCGACACCAACAATATCGAATACTAAAAATATCGTCGTCAAAATATCGAGTACAATAATATCGAGTCACAATACTTATGTATAAATAAACAATAATATCGAGTACACAATATCGTCTTACTAAAATATTGTATCTCATAATATCGAATGAATAACTATCATTAACAAAAATATCGTCAAACATCAAAATAAAGTTTAACTAACAAAATTATCGAAAACATAAATATAGACAAGCAAAATATCGGATTTTTCACTATATCGACTATCTAAAAACTGCTAAATAAAATATAGTTTTCGCAGATAATGTACATTAGCATTATAACACATAACTAAACACTTAAATAACATGATTATTTTTTTTACAAACACATGTACATATAAAAATTCTAATATCATACACAATAAAACTTTAATTACTAACATAAAAGCTTTGCAAATTATCATACTTGCATTATATCAAACTCAAAACAATCTTTTATACATTTAAAACTGAACATAATAACATCACTTTGTACTAATAAACTACTAATTAGCGTTTCCCTTATATGGAAACAAACAGCCAAAGCAATAAAAACCGTTCATGTAGACCAATGAATTTCACACGTTTTAAATTAAACCAATGAAATGAAGTAACTAATTAAATAAACACTATAAAAATACTACATTTCTGCATCACTTTCATACTACTAACCGAAAATAAAGAGGAATGTGAAACGCTGCTCAACTATATCCGGAAAATATATTTCTACGCCAAAAGATTTTTTCACAACTACACAAGTAAGTTAAACTATATTTAAAATATAAAAGACTACTAAGCTACAGCTCTAAATATTTCTAACACACAATTTACTAACCTTTATTTAATTACATTCATGTCTCCTCTACAGATATTTTCTAAACACAGCAAGATATTTTCTCTATACCCACCAGTTAAATATTGTTCAATGTAAGTTTTTTTTTTCCTGCACACCTAGAAAAATTATTAAAACAACATTTTCTACAATATATTTTATTTCTTTTTTATCTCCTCTACAGAAAACTGCAAAACCATCCAAAAGTCCTTTCAACACAAGAACCTACTATAAAAAATCAAAAAGTAAGTATATAATTCACAATCATTAAACACCTTGAAATAGCCACCCAAATCTAACTTTTCCCCTAAAACCCTATCACATATAAACAAATTAATACAACTATTAACATTTTTTTTCTCTTACCAACAGAAAATACTTCTTCTAAATTGAACAGAAAGCTTGAAACCATCTTCTGAACATTTTTGGGCACATCAAACTAAACATTGTAAGTATATTCACTCAAATGTAAATATATTTAACAAATATGTATCATTTTATATATTTACAACATTGTTTTTTTAATCTCCCCTAGAAGAACACAGAACAACATGACTGAAGGTGCAGAATTTATAATGTCTCAAAAAAATAAAATGTTGTTATGTTATATGGGATATGTGTATACACAAGAAAAGCAAATTGCTCTCAAAATTTTTGGAAGTGCAGCAAATACTACTCAAACAAATGCTATGGTAGAGCTACTACTCAAGAAACTACTGTTCTTTCAGTAAAAGAACATAATCACCCCCCCAATATAACAGAGATTGAGGTTAGAAATGCTCTGGAAAGTATTAAAGAAGCAAGTACTAATACTGATAAACCCACCACCCAAATACTCAAAGAGGAATTATTAAAAATACCTCAACATGCATCAGGACAATTACCCTCAATACTTTGTTTAAAAAGAACTATTTCCAGACAGAAAAAAGTAACAACAACTACTCTACCTACCCCTAAAACCTTCGAAGAAGTAGTAATTCCCCCAGAATTAAGCATTACTCACACTAAAGAACCATTTCTTTTTTTTGATAACAAATGCCATGAGAAAAGAATAATTATGTTTGCTACTAATAACAATTTAGTGAAATTACAACCATGTCACACCTGGATGATGGATGGAATTCAAAGTCTGTCCAAAACCATTCTACCAGCTCTACACAGTGCATGGATTGTACCAACATTCTAACATTCCATTCATCTATGCCCTATTACCAAATAAACAGCAAACTACTTACATAGATATCCTAACTAAAATAAAACAAGAAACCAACAATTATAGTCCATTAAAAATAATTATTGATTTCGAATTAGCCATGATAAATGCTATACTAAAAAATTATCCACACACAGCAATACAAGGTTGCTATTATCATTTTAACCAGAGTCTGTGGAGACATCTACAAAAATCAACCCTAAGTGTACAATATGCTACAGATAGTACATTCGCCTAATCAATGCAACATGCCACATCAATACTTAAAACAGGCTGATCATCAAGAGCTCACATGTCTAAGCAACAATGACATTTATAAACCTTCCCCATGCACATACAACATCAAAAAATGCCAGATTATTAAGGAGTGAAATCGCCTTGCTATGATGTTGAATTCTATACTTTAAAAATGTGTTTTGAAATCAACCTTCTATTCACTAAATATGTACACAATTGACTAATAGGTGCACATTAAAATATTTGAACCGTAGGCCACATTTACAATGACCATTCTCATCCAAGAGAAAATAAAAAAAAACAATTTAAAAGCCAAATAGAATTTCAACAACGAGTGAATAGGGCTTCAATAAGGAGGATACATACGGGTGCTTACTTTTTCTGCCAAGTTTCCAGCATATAAATTACAGATGATTTTATCAATAGATAACATAAGTCAGTGATCCTGGATTCTCTCTCATAGACTTCCTTCAGGACTCTCTTCGAGAGCTGGGGTGTCTCTGCAAATATATATTCTACAATATTTAATTTTTCTGCCATGTCTACCAATCTATTTCTCTCTTCTATTGCCCATATTAGATAGCTGATTTCTATTTCTTTCGCACAGTGTGATAATATTTTTAGATCGTCCCCACACCAGTGTTTACCCCAAAACCTCAACATTAATTTACAGCCAAACTAAATCCAGGATGGTAACTCTGCTTGAATTCGTATGGATTGGCATTCGTAGGTAACAACATATGTTTTTTCAAACATTTATCTTCTCATTTATCCCAATTAGGGTCTGAATTAAGACTTAGCACTTCTACCCTATACAAGCATTGTGTAGGAACCATAGCTTTATAAGCTGTGAGTATGGGAGTCAAGGAGGGCCCTCTAAAATCTTTTTTAAATTTCACAAGCCTTCCAGTTGTCAAAAGGACCGTGGCATCCCCAAATTCCCTATTCAGGGACCAGCTTAATTTCGAATTGAACATCACCCATAAATGTGATGTAACTACCTCCACTGGTTTGACTCTTAGATTCCACTTATATGGCTTAGCTTTCTTGCCAAATATAACAATTTTTGTCATATCCATATTGATGGTAAGGTCCTCTGCCACTCACTTTTGGTGGAAACGCCTTTGTTTCGAACAAATTCTGTGACAGGTCTGCAAAGTACAAGGAAAATAGAATTGGGAACCAGGACACACCCCTGTCTCAATCCATTACCAAAAGGAATTTTCTTCTAAAGTAATCCCCTAAGATATAGCTCCACCTGTGCCCAATTATCCCAATGAAGTTCTTCAAGCATCGATAAGAGGCACTTTAGATTGTTCATCTTCCTCAACTTAAACCACAAGATTCTCCAATTGACAAGGTCAATAGATAAACGGAAACGAACAACACAATCAAATGCATTTTTGGCTGTCTCCCTCGCCTTCTGACTCATAGCCCATAAGCTAAAACAATGATGAATTTTTGAGTGACCCTGCCTAAAGCCTCCTTGTTCATTGGTGACCAGCTTATTAGGTTCTATCCTTTCCTCCATGAACAATAAAATCACGTTTGAATATAGCTTAGCCCCAACATGGATCACTGACATAATATCGACACCAACAATATCGAATACTAAAAATATCGTCGTCAAAATATCGAGTACAATAATATCGAGTCACAATACTTATTTATAAATAAACAATAATATCGAGTACACAATATCGTCTTACTAAAATATTGTATCTCATAATATCGAATTAATAAATATAATTAACAAAAATATCGTCAAACATCAAAATAAAGTTTAACTAACAAAATTATCGAAAACCTAAATATAGACAAGCAAAATATCGGATTTTTCACTATATTGACTATCTAAAAACTGCTAAATAAAATATAGTTTTCGCAGATAATGTACATTAGCATTATAACACATAACTAAACACTTAAATAACATGAATATTTTTTTTACAAACACATGTACATATAAAAGTTCTAATATCATACACAATAAAACTTTAATTACTAACATAAAAGCTTTGCAAATTATCATACTTGCATTATATCAAACTCAAAACAATCTTTTATACATTTAAAACTGAACATAATAACATCACTTTGTACTAATAAACTACTAATTAGCGTTTCCCTTATATGGAAACAAACAGCCAAAACAATAAAAACCGTTCATGTAGACCAATGAATTTCACACGTTTTAAATTAAACCAATGAAATGAAGCAACTAATTAAATAAACACTATAAAAACACTACATTTCTGCATCACTTTCACACTACTAACCGAAAATAAAGAGGAATGTGAAACGCTGCTCAACTATATCCGGAAAATATATTTCTACGCCAAAAGATTTTTTCACAACTACACAAGTAAGTTAAACTATATTTAAAATATAAAAGACTACTAAGCTACAGCTCTAAATATTTCTAACACACAATTTACTAACCTTTATTTATTTACATTCATGTCTCCTCTACAGATATTTTCTAAACACAGCAAGATATTTTCTACATACCCACCAGTCAAATATTGTTCAATGTAAGTTTTTTTTTCCTACACACCTAGAAAAATTATTAAAACAAAATTTTCTACAATATATTTTATTTCTTTTTTATCTCCTCTACAGAAAACTGCAAAACCATCCAAAAGTCCTTTCAACACAAGAACCTACTTTAAAAAATCAAAAAGTAAGTATATAATTCACAATCATTAAACACCTTGAAATAGCCACCCAAATCTAACTTTTCCCCTAAAACCCTATCACATATAAACAAATTAATACAACTATTAACATATTTTTTTCTCATACCAAGAGAAAATACTTCTTCTAAATTGAACAGAAAGCTTGAAACCATCTTCTGAACATTTTTGGGCACATCAAACTAAACATTGTAAGTATATTCACTCAAATGTAAATATATTTAACAAATATGTATCATTTTATATATTTACAACATTGTTTTTTTAATCTCCCCTAGCATAACACAGAACAACATGACTGAAGGTGCAGAATTTATAATGTCTCAAAAAAATAAAATGTTGTTATGTTATATGGGATATGTGTATACACAAGAAAAGCAAATTGCTCTCAAAATTTTTGGAAGTGCAGCAAATACTACTCAAACAAATGCTATGGTAGAGCTACTACTCAAGAAACTACTGTTCTTTCAGTAAAAGAACATAATCACCCCCCCAATATAACAGAGATTGAGGTTAGAAATGCTCTGGAAAGTATTAAAGAAGCAAGTACTAATACTGATAAACCCACCACCCAAATACTCAAAGAGGAATTATTAAAAATACCTCAACATGCATCAGGACAATTACCCTCAATACTTTGTTTAAAAAGAACTATTTCCAGACAGAAAAAAGTAACAACAACTACTCTACCTACCCCTAAAACCTTCGAAGAAGTAGTAATTCCCCCAGAATTAAGCATTACTCACACTAAAGAACCATTTCTTTTTTTTGATAACAAATGCCATGAGAAAAGAATAATTATGTTTGCTACTAATAACAATTTAGTGAAATTACAACAATGTCACACCTGGATGATGGATGGAACTTTCAAAGTCTGTCCAAAATCATTCTACCAGCTCTACACAGTGCATGGATTGTACCAACATTCTAACATTCCATTCATCTATGCCCTATTACCAAATAAACAGCAAACTACATACATAGATATCCTAACTAAAATAAAACAAGAAACCAACAATTATAGTCCACTAAAAATAATTATTGATTTCGAATTAGCCATGATAAATGCTATACTAAAAAATTATCCACACACAGCAATACAAGGTTGCTATTATCATTTTAACCAGAGTCTGTGGAGACATCTGCAAAAATCAACCCTAAGTGTACAATATGCTACAGATAGTACATTCGCCTACCAGGTTAAAAAACTAATAGCACTAGCATATGTACCTGTAACAGATGTAGCAGAGCACTATATTATTCTAATAGAAAGCCCCTATTACAAAAGAAACAAACACAAACTAAGCAAACTCCTAGATTACTTTGAGGACACCTGGGTGGGAAGATTACACCGATCAGGGCACAGAAGACAACCAAAGTTCCACATTCCTTGATGGAATGTCTACCTAAGTACCTTAAATAAAGAAGCAAAACCAATAATAGCGTTGAAGGATGGCATAATGCCTTCCTAGCAACTACTACCAGAGGAAAACCTACCCTACAAAAACTCCTGGAAAGTATACAAAAAGAACAAAGCTACCAAGAATTACGGATGCAACAATCTGTAACTCTAATTGGCCCTAAATTAACTAAGCAAACTAAACAAATGTTTGAGCTACTACAAAGTCAGGTCAGCCCATACCCATCAAAAAGAGGCGTAGACTACCTATCGCTAATAGCCAAAACCATCTTATAAAATACCTATCCACAGCTAATAAACTAAATTAGTTGACACAACAAACACTTACACAAATATATTAGTACTATATTTCCACAAATAATATGTCATTGTCATATACAATATTTATACATATATTAAATATATATATATATATATATACAATTAAATACTATTTGTCAAAATATTATATATATAACAATGATTTATAATAACATTTCCCACCCAAACAATTAACAAAAAAGAAACTTACGATTGATTGAGCCATAGAAGATGAATGCCAACAAGTAATAATCCTTGCATTTGTCTGTCAATCCATGCTAATAATAAAAAATGTCCCCAAAAAAAATGCTAAAATTCAAGAGGTCCAATACAAATCCATCCTCGACAAATCCAATGACTCAAAACCCTCAAAAACCCGAAAAAGATATAAAAATGTTAAAAAAACGCTCCAGGAAATCCCGAAAAAAAAAGTGTGATAACTTTATTACTTTAATCAAGTAAAACACACTTTAAAAACAAACAAAACGAGTCTTTCTCTCTAGCATAACATCCAAACCCTGAAAAACCCGAAAATGTTTCAAAATAGTAAAAAAACGCTCCAGGAAATCCTGAAAATAAGTGTGATAACAATATTAGTTAAATCAATTAAACCACACCTTAAAAAAAAACGCGTCTTTCTCTCCAACGGAACATCGATGAAAATGAACCTGAAAAAAAATGGAAAACATACCCACCCACACAAATACACCCAAATACATTCATAAAATACAATAAGATGAGTTTAAAACAACACATATTTACTCACATTCTTAACGATAAACACTAGGGTGTCGATTCCGATCCTGTAAAACCCGGGTACGAATGGTCGGACGGAGCGTTTTTTCCGTCCGACTCGTAACCGGGAAAAACACCTTACAAACTCGCAAGTACGATTTGCACAGAAATACCATTACCGCCCGAGTCAGAAAAAACACCGACCGGCAAAATTTTTACATACAAATCTCTTTTGGGACGGCGCACATGCGACGTCCGGACGGAGTCAGGCAGCATTTCACAGACCAGCAAGTACGATCCGTGCCGACGTCACTCCGCACACAGCAGGTTTTACGGGAGTCAAAAACTGCCGGGAAAGTGAGGACGCGCGCGAACAAGGAGCCCCGGCACGGCAGGGACAGCGATGGACCCCAACCTACGCGTCATCCCTGCCTTCATAGCCTACCACCTCGTATACAGAAACCGACGCAGACGCCGCAGAAGGTCAGAACAACCCCCAGGGGCAAAGGAGGGGGGTGTGTGCAAGGGCCAGGAATCATAACCCACACCCCACAAAGAACTACAACATCATGCACAGCAATTGCCACTATGGACTGGTCACTTCGGGGGCGTGTCCACCAATCCCACGTCCCGCCACAACGGAAGTGGACGTGGACGCGTACTCGTCACCACCACAATGGTGTTACGGCACATACCACGCCCACCCCTACGTCACACCAACTACGCCAGTACGGCCTGTACCCACGTCCAAAAGGCATGGGTACGGGCCGCACCCCCAAAGTCGGGGTGCCCTAGGGGTACGGGCCCCACCCAGGCTATCAGCGCGTGGGTACGGCACATACCACACCCACCCCTACATCACACCAACTACGCCGGTACGGCCTGTACCCACGTCCCAAAGGCATGGGTACGGGCCGCACCCCCAAAGTCGGGGTGCCCAAGGGGTACGGGCCCCACCCAGGCTATCAGCGCGTGGGTACGGCACATACCACGCCCACCCCTACGTCACACCAACTACGCCGGTACGGCCTGTACCCACGTCCCAAAGGCATGGGAACGGGCCGCACCCCCAAAGTCGGGGTGCCCTAGGGGTACGGGCCCCACCCAGGCCATCAGCACGTGGGTACGGCTCGTACCACGACAGTGGACAGATACACAGGGGTGTGTGCCTATCACTCCCAGCAGTGCCCAGACACATGAGGGGTGGGTGCCTATCACTCCCAGCAGTGCCCAGACATATGAGGGGTGGGTGCCTATCACTCCCAGCAGTGCCCAGACATATGAGGGGTGGGTGCCGAGGACCCCCAGCAGTGGACAGAGACATGGGGGTGTACATCATTATCAGATGACCACAGCTCCATGGGTGAATGTACGTATCCCTAACTTAGGACAATGATGATAGTGCCATAACAACACATCACTGACAGCAGTGTCCCACTCCCAGGAGGATGGTCGTCCTACCCCCACTACATGACACCCCACATGTGGGTGTGAGGACAAATTACACATGCATACCCACCCCTGGCGGCGGCAGCACAATACACACACTGACATCATGCCACAAGACTGCACCCTCATGTCAAACAACACTAAACAATGAGAGCCAAAGGGAACACACACTGTCACGCACATTCCACGAATGACAGGAATGTACAGGTGCCGGGGCAGACAACAAGTCGTTGTCCCCCATGAAAGTGAAAGGGTGGAGTACACACGGATACAATGCCCACAATTGTCAGGCAGGTGCCCAAATACCCTGCAGAACACGTAACACATGTGTGTGAGGCAGGGAGTACACACATGCAAAGTGTGGAAAAAGGGAAAATGTCCACATGAAGTCATGTCAATATACGCCATACACAAGTACAATGCCCACCAAGGATGCCACAAACGATGCAGGTGGAGACATTGCAGAGCATGCATGGCCAAAGTCGAAGGGATGTGTCACACACCGAGGCAATGTTCACACAGCTCAGCACAACAATTGGGAAACACCCTGCAGGAAAGATGACAGGTGCCACAGAGGAAGGAACACACCTTGGGACAATATAACCATGCAGTAAGAGCTAACATGACCTACGAATATATGCAGACACCGTGTGACGGCATGCAGATACCAGGGTCCACCCCATGAGCAGGACACAACAACATTTACCAGACACCCAACACATCATCACCACCCCAATTCAGGGAGCAGCAGCAACAGCAGCAACAGCAGAACAGAAATAGTGTGCAAATGATAAAATAACAACCACATTCAGCATCTCTAAGAAAAGAAGCCACAGTACACCATTCCACAAGCCCATAGGCCACACCAGATGCGAAGTCCCGGGGGGGGGGAGACATGTAGGGAATCGTCTCCCCAGGCTCGCCTGCAGAGTACACTGTACCATATCATCCACAGAAGGGGGGGCATCATGTGGGGGGAAGAACCATACCGCAGGGACAGGAGGGGCACGGGTAGGTGTCATGGGTGCAGGGATGGACGACCCCACCACAGGGGGTGTGGTGCCTGGCACGAAGAAGACATGTTTGGCATAACACAAACTCCCCTCAGAACCCAGAACCCCACATCCGACTAGCTAAGTGTCCCATTCGATATCCGAGGTTTGGCCCGGCGGTCCCAATGTATAGACAAACCAGAACAAGCGACCCACAACATCCTCAGGAATGGTGGGAATCAGACATACCTGTTTGTCATGATTCACAGATCAGTCCACAACAGAATAGACACAGACAAGGTAAAGTTTAATGAGTACATTCAATGAACCTCGCGTCCTAAGATGCACGACTGTGGCCAACATGAGCAGACAAATGGTTATGGCCAGAAATATCAGCATTGTTGCAATATCATAGACATTGAAAGGAGCAATCATAAGAAACTGACAGTGGAAACAGCAACCTTCCTGTCGCCAGTAAACTAATAGTAGTATCGTTCGACTAATAGCAGGTCCCTAAGCTAGAACGGGGGACCCCCCACCGTACATATCAGCTCAGTGGAATCACATCACAGGATCATCTAGTCCCATCTCCTCCAAAAGTCCACCATCACAATGAAACGAAAACGTGCTGCACTGCAATATGGCAAGCACTCGTCTATCAGGTATCTGCAGCTGCGTGCATGGAATGGCTAACTAGTGCGACGATCAACCTGCACACAACAACATGCACCGTCTAGTCACCCTGACTGTGTGTGTACACAATGCACAGTATAAGCGCGCTGCTCACTGTGAAGAATGTCAACCAACCGACAGTCCTCATGTGAAGTAAACTCGAGTAGGCATTTCAAAAGTAAGAACACGCAACCACAGTGTCGCGTGCAAAAGCAGAAAAAGTGGCAAGATGGCTTACTGACAACTAACGCGGTGGTGCCAACTTAGCATTGTACATAGGGAGATAGGAATCGGCACTACACCCCCCCTTGTTCGTATCACTAACCACTAGGGGCGCTGATTCGAGAACGCAGAGTTCAAGTTTGACAGAACGGAACCAAGGGCATGAACTGGAAGTCCATAGAAGGGAAGCGAAAAAGTCAGAAAATAAATGTCAATTATGAACGATCTTGAAGGGCAATTAACCATGTAAAAGGGGAGAAAAATATCACATCGACCGATGCACCATGAAATGAGCAGGGCTAAAGTTAATCCATCAAGGCATAGGCACTATAAGTTGCAACAGCTTCCAACAGGAAATCATCTGCACGTTCCGAAAAATTGTCTGCCATCCAGTTCAGCAGGGGGAAAGAACACACGTGTTCCTCAACAATCGGGCCATCCAGCACAATTTGGGGACAACAGGTGGGGACATCAAGATAACTTCTGGATAAGAAATCATTTGCTGCTGTGTCGATGTCCCAATTCCCTAGGACTCCATGTGCAGCAGCACAGGCCATGACACTGACGCCAGAACAGTCCAACTCATGAGCCACTAAGGGGCTCATCAGTCCATCAAAATCCGGGTCAGGAGGCACCGAGTTAGACATGCACAAATCCAGAGCCCATTCGAATGGACAATCTAGGCAATGAAAGACAGGTTGCACGCAGGTAAAGAAGGGAAACCGGAAGGACAATCCATAGGCACTGCTTAAGGTCGCCAGCGGCACAGTGCCATATAATTCAAGCATCATGTTCCGAAGATGGAGCAGCCGGTGCATGCTGTCTTGTAACGCAAGTTGTGAAGCCACATCGTAGTACGCAGATCAATTATGGCACCACAGCTACGAGGGCGAGAAGCGAAGGGACACCTCCGAAGACGGTAGACAAAATCGAATGATGATATGCGGAGATCACACCAAGCAGAGTTTGGAAGGAGGTCACGAGGCTGGAGCCCACAATGTATAAAAAAACAGCCAGGCCACCTGTTGACGAGGCATGAAAGATATTCTGAATCCGAGTCCCAAATATGTAGTGGGAGAACAGTGTTAAAAAGCGCTTGCAGCTCTGTGCGCGTGTGATCTACGCGAAGGCCAAATGTTTCTCGGGATGAAGTCAACACGACTTGTTTTTGAGACAATGGAGCCCTTGTACTGCTCATCTTGTTGAACTCCGCTTTCAAGGTTGTAATGGAAGGCCAGATGGATACATCGAGGCGGCCATGCGGGGGTGGGAAAAGGTCAAAATGACAGAAAACCACTCGTAGTGATACAGTCACGATGTCTGGAATTGCCGGAAGCATCCCACAGCAAGCTTCAGCATTGAATAGCACATAATTGCCGTTAGCAAGCTGCGCACAAGACAGGGTCATGACTGGCACACAAATCCCTATCAGAATACAAGCTACATCATGAGCGTGCATGTAACAATCACCATGCAATTGAATGTGCCTACACACCACAGAATGATCCGGAGTGGAAGTGCACCCTTCACCTCTTAAATACACCTCCTTGCCGTCTCTCACGCACCTGTTGTCGCCTAGCACGGACACAAGGGACCCGAGCAACTGGGAGGGCGGTGATGAGAATGGAGGGTGCGGCGAGGGATGGAGTGCTGCTTTCAGCACTGGGAGCAGCCTCCGCCCCCTCTGGGAGCTCAGCCTCGGACCCGTCAGCGTCATAGTCGGTGTTGGGACTAGACAGGTCCTCCGCCTGACTCCCCTCGGCCTCCGTGCCACTTGCTGCGCCAGACTCCCCAGCACTGTTGGCCCCGGTGCTGGCTACCTCCCCCACGTCCGTGCCAGTCTCTCCCTCGGTTTCCCCCAACGATGCTGTGGCCAAGGTGAAGAGACAGGAAATGACCAGACACCTGTGTACATATGGCACATGAGTCCAATCTACATAGGACACAGCGCATAGCATGAACGGCAACATGAGTGACATCTACAATACTACAAACATATGTAGGCCCTGCACCACACAGTTGGTTCACCCACCATGCCACTGGGAAACAATGGGGAGCATGACACAACAGCAAATTACTTGTTCTAAATCGATACAGAGGAGCTACTCACTGGGGACAGTCGAGCACTGCATCACTGGCATGGCACAGTCACCTACACCCGCAACTGTCCCCCGATGCCAGGGACACGGATAATGACACCTCACATGTAACTACCGGCGTTGCACATTGTGACTATGTCATGTGAGTGTCATGTGTTCCCATGAGCTAGCTGTATTAGTTCCGTGACATGCATCTGCATTTGCTGCATCCAACATGTGTGTGCGTGTCGATGGGAATGGCACACTATTACGCACACCAGGCCACATGTGGAATCAGACGTAACGGGTGTATGTATGCATCGCACATGGACTTGCAAGACAAGGACATATCTGCGTAGTCTCAATGTATGTGTCATCATACCTGACATGTACCCCTTCATGGCAAGGTGTGTGGACTGTCCTGTTTCAAGGACATGCGACCTGTGCCTCTAGTGTCCCGCAACCGGTCTGTGTGATAATACATCCTTCTTATGCACATATGTGGATGTCTGTCACTCCTGTAATGCATCAGCCTCTTCACTTACACTGGCCCACAGCTAGTTCCATGTCATGTCATGTTGACCTTGCGCACCCACGTGTGTAGCTGACTGTTGTTAGGGGTGTTACCTGGCTGGCATACGTGTCCTGGATGCATTGCACAGTACAGACTCTGTATGTAGCATATGTGTATTAGCTGTTGAACATGTGCTCAGTCCATTGTCAGTGGTGTAGTGCTGTACTCAATCTTCATTATTCCTTCCAAATTTCTGCAGGGCACCGCCTCTCCCCCGACCAATGCCAGACTTGGCTGCCATGCGGGAACGTGATTGTATACGCTGCTACCGCTTCTCCCAACCGTTGATTGACGACTTGACCACAAGGCTCGAGCCACACCTCCAACTGCTACACAGGTATCCTACTGCACTGACACCCAAGATGAAGGTGATGGCAGCCCTACATTTCTTTGCCACGGGTACGTTTCAATTGACCATAGCTGATGTAGGTGGCATGTCCCAGACCATGTTCAGCCGTGTCCTGCATGATGTGTTAGAGGCCATGTTGGTACACCTGGATGAATTTATACATTTCCCGACTCGTGAGCAGTTGACAGGTGTCAAGGGTGAGTTCTATGCCCTGGGAGGGATGCCCCATGTCATTGGGGCCATTGATGGGACACATGTGGCTTTGGTGCCACCACGCGCACAGGAGGTAGCTTTCCGTAACCGCAAGCATTACCACTCCATCAATGCCCTTGTGGTATGTCTTGCTAACATGATGATATCCCATGTCTGTTCACGTTTTCCAGGATCAGCACACGATGCCTACATCATGAGGCGTAGCAGGGTGCCTGAAATGATGCTGCAGATGCGCAACGAACTTGCATGTCTTGTTGGTGGGTATAATCTGTTAGTCCTGTATTTAGCCGTTTCTTCATATCTTACTGCTTCTCCTGACCCACTTCTGTCCATGATGTTTCCATGTAGGGGACGCTGGCTATCCCAACATGCCATGGCTGATGACGCCTCTCCGCAACCCCAGAACAGCCGCTGAACACCGGTACAACGACACCCATGGGCAGACGAGGCGCGTGATTGAGAGGACATTTGGCCTCCTGAAGAGCAGATTCCGGTGCCTCCACAAGACCGGCGGCGCCCTCCCATATGCCCCGGTGAAGGTCTGCAAAATCTTCCTTGTGTGCTGCATGCTGCACAACATGGCAGTGGAGAAGGCCGTGCCACTCATCCTGGATCCTGATGAGCAAGATCATCCACCCGTGGAGGATGAAGGGCTTGGGCACGGGGCAAGTGAGGATGAGGAGGAGGATGAGGATGAGGACATCCGGAGTCAGCTGATCCGCAACTTCTTCTCATGATGGTGAGTCCCTGTGTCTGAGTGTGCACGCTTAGTGCCTTGTGTGGCATGTGTTGCAATGTGTGTGTCGAGCTGACTGTGTGCCAAGTGACTTGGAGGTGTGTTCTGATGTGTCATACAAGTGCTAATGTCATTCCCCATATTTGTGCATGAACTCAAAACTCATTGTTTCCATGGTGACAACATCAATCCTGTAGAGTGCATGTACATGTCTGCAGATTACTAGCTCCTCGTTGACTTGTTGTGTGTCTGTCCTCCCCAGGTTCCTGCGGCTGTCGTCTGCTCATGTCATCATTGCACTCCTGCTATTCCTCATGATTTTTGGAATGTGTGCTGGATCAGAGTTACATGCACAGAGATGGTGAAAAGTCTTTTTGGGTAAGGAGTGCAGCAAGGCGTTTTGTGGGTGGTACGTGTTTGTGATATGTGGGGACTGCTCCTGTGCATGTTGTGTTACCATGCATACATGTCGACTCACCATGGGCCACGTGACGTGTTGCATGGCTCCCATGAATTGATAGTCACCCTTCCTGACAGTCATCTGTCATGGATTGTGGATTCTGATTAAGGCATCAATGTGTGTCTAACGTCCCTCAGGAACATACGGGATTGTCATGCTGGACATGGTGTGGGATATCCCCATATGAGGCTCAATGTGGAATTGTAGACTCGCCGTGTGCAGCAAGGGGTGTGAGGCTCAGCCCCTTCACTTGTGTGCCAGCTCAGTAGGATTTACCACATCTGTGTGTTGCAGGGGGTGTCCAGTGTGGGTCACACATGTTCAGCCGAATGACCTGTGATTCTGTTCCAATGGATGCAATTCCATTAGTGTGAGGCTGAGTAATAAAGGTGTTCGTCATACATCAAGGTGCCTCGTCTCTGTCTATGCTGGTCCATTGCCACTTGGCATGCGGCATCTCTGGCATACTTGCTGTAGATAATGCATAGGAGTCCATGTGTAGTCTAGCGACATGCATGCAGTTTTTCATGGATTAGGCTCCCTATTGGGCATGTAGTACATGGCCGTGTATGTTTTTTAGCGAGGTCAACCACACAATGGCCCATCACCAGTTGCTGAGGGTGTGTCTCCAGTGCGCAGGTCGGCCTTCAGTTTCCTGATCCGGTGTGATGGTTCTTTGGGGATTGTGCATGCATTGTCTCTGGGTGTGCCATATGACACTGGACACTCCTCACTTTACACATGCGCCTGTTGCAGTTGTCCTTCGGACATCCTAGTCCTTGTGTGCAAGATGGGCCATTTGGCAGGGAGATGGCGCCTGCTGCTGCAGGCCCTGCACAGGCACCCAGTGGCCACACTCACAAGATGTTGTGCATCATGTTTGGCTCGCTCACATTTGCCATGCTAGTCCACAGCATCTGTACCCCATGCTGCACCGCCCTCTGCATCATGCACATGATCCACAGATAGTTCCACTCCAAGTTACGACAGACCATCCCCCAGGTCCATGACGACATCCATCTCATATACTGCCCTGCCCTCTACGGAGCAAGTACATCCAAAGTCCAAGGACACCTATTCCACTTCCAGGGGGCATCTGCACACCTCAGCTTCTACACCCTGCGCCCCAGCCACCTCACCATCCACCATAGATAGCTGCAATGGATCACTGTCTGCTGCAGGATGTCCTCCGCACACCCCACCCACACTCAGGAGGCAGTCCACAAACCTGACCACACACCAACCTTGTACGTCTGTCATCCTAGATCCCGTTGGTCCATCTCCGTGCATCCAACCTTGCCCTGGCCACCGTTCTTCACATCCACCGTACTCCAGCATACAGGACATAGTTCTCCCACCTGGCCACAAATACCTGGGACTCCCTCCCCGGGTACCTCCACATGGGCCATGGCCTCTACGCCTTGATGATGATCTCCCAAATAGGTCTGTCCGCACAGTTTAGCAAGCCCCCCTTCAGCAGCCAGAGACCATCACAGGTGAGTGTTGTGCTCCATGCCTACATTGAATGATACTTGTGACCCATGTGTGTCCTCTACCACACTCTGTTCCCAGGGGATGGATGGCTGAAGTTGGTTAAACACTCAGGCATAGTTAGACATTTACACACACATATGTCATAGAATAAGGCAAACTGACAGCAACATCTCCTGTGCAGAACAATGTGAATTTATTTTTGGTGGGGTGAGTCTTTTGATACATGTGCTAAGGGGCTCGACCGGGGGAATAGAATCCAAAGTTCACTGGGGGAGATGGCATCCTTGGCATTGGAAGTCATCAGAGTCCAGACCACAGTGTTGGTCATCATTGGTCAGACTGGGACCAGCAAGTCCATGTGGCATAGAATGTCATTGGGTGAGGTGCTGCTGTTGCGCCAGAGGGCCAGGTGCCAGGCCAGGTGACCTGGGAGATGGTGATGGTCCGCTGACTCTCACGGTCTTTTATGTGGACGACCCACTTTCCTCCGGGGACCCTCAGATGCAGGCCTTGACGATGTCAGGGACGCTCCGTCAGATGAATCCTCCTCCTCCTCTTCCCTCCCTGTGTCTGGTGCTGGTCTACGCCTGGTGGCACAGGGAGGGTTTGCCAGACTTTGGGCGATCTGACGGAGTGATTGGCTCACGTCCCTGTGCACCGCCAGGAGCTCAGCCAATCTTGCCTCCATCCGTCCTTGGTGTTGTTGGTGACTGGCATGATGCTCGACCTGCAGGTTCTTTATCTCATCGAGGGTCCCCTGCATCCGGGAAAGTCTGGCCACGACCTGGTCGATGCCTCTGGTGTCACGCCGGTATGAGTCCAGGATGTTGCGTATGTGTGACATACCGGGGTCCTGAGCTGGCTGGTCAGGTTCGCGCCTCCGCCTGCCTCCACTCCCACCATCCCTGCCCACACGAGCCTGGCCTGCCGTTGTGGGCACATCGGGTCTACGGGACCCCTGAGGGATGGCATTGGAAGGGTTGTCTGCCTCCTCCTGGGTGCCCGCAGAACGTTGGCCCTCCTGGTCAGACTGGCTGTGTTGTTCAGTGCGAGCAGGGATCCTGGGTGTGTCCTGGGATGTGGTGGGAATGGGGGTGGTGGTTGGCACAGATGTACCTGACGCAGGTGCTGCAGGTGCTTGTACACCAGAGGGTCCAGGTTGCTCGGGGTCATTCACGGAGTGGTGAGAGTCGTCGCTGCTGGTGGGATTGTCTTCACGCGGTGCCCGGGACTGGGATTCTTCCCCCCAGTGTTGGGGGAGATCGTCGACATCGCCCTGTGTGTGAGAGAGAGACAATGTTAATGCTGTTTCATGCCACATCCATGTTTCATACATATTCAAGTTGACACAGTTCCCCCAGGTAGTTGGATGTCCCTGGCATTCCTCTCAGTGTCCCCTTGGGGATGGGTATGTTGCGGGGGACAGATTGGGATGTTCTCCTGTGGCCTGTAGATAGTTGGCTCTGATCAGGCGCGCAACACCCATTGGGGTCACCGGCCTTCTGGCCCCCGTCATGTGTGTCAGCCCGGCTGAGACAGCCTTGCGGGCTGGCGTCCGTCTAATTGCAGCCGGACCCGAGTACTTCACAGGTGTATGGTAGACCATTTACTCGTAAATGAGGCTTTTGTTGTGTTTTCACCCCTTCTTACAGCCACTCTGCCTATGGCTGGTTGATTTAGCCCCCCCAATCTTTTTCTGCCCCCCCCGGAAATGGGCTCTAGTTGCCCGCCTGGCTCTGATGCTTACTTGGCTCCGGATTGGTCTTGTTGTGTCACATGTCCATTGTGGGAGTGGGTGTATCTGTTGCCTGCCCCGGGGGTGTGTGCTTGGGGGGGGGTGTGACCGGGCGTGCTGTGGTGTGTTGTGTGAGTTGTCATTGGGTCTCCAAGGTGATGTGTGTGTCCCCTCATGGTGCATGCTGGCATGACAGTGTGTGTGAGTTCCTGTGCTAGAGGCTTGTGCTTGTGGAATTGATGTTTTAGTGTACAGTGGTCCCAGGAGGGCCTTGTGCTGCATACAGCAGGGCCCAGTGTCAGCGACCTTGTTAGTAGTTTGCCAGTCCCTGTGCATTGTGCATGGGTATGTCCGTATGCCATATGGGCTGGGACATTGGTGTCTGCGTCTCATTTTCACGATGAGTCGTGTGGGGCCCACCCTCCCAGCCTCCCGGACATCCTGTCTTGTGTTTGTGGTTGTTGTAGCCTTGGACATGTCCTTGCCTTGAATTGTGAAGGGTGAATGGTGACGTTCGTGGCATGGGTGTGGTTTTGAGTGTGGCTGTGTGCGGTGAGTGCTTGGGGGTGGGTGCGTGCATTTGTTGTTGTTGGGGTGTGGATGCCATTCCCCCATGTTACGTGAGTTGTTTGTGTACTCACCAGGCTCTGCGACTCCTTCCACTCCGTGTACTCCCACCGGCGGTAGCATGGCCATCACCTTCTCCTCCCAGGGATGGTAGTGTACGGGTCTGCGGGGCGGCCCACCTCCAGTGATGTTGGTCTGGGCATGTTCTTCATTCATCTTCCTCTTGACCGCCCTGCGCAGATCGTACCACCTGGCTTGGCATTCATGCCTGGTCCTTCGAACGGGCGCAACAGCATTCACCTTGTCGATGATCCTCTGCCACATGGCAGATTTTTCAGCTATGCTGGTCTGTCTGACCATTGTTCCAAACAGCTGTGGCTCGACTCTGATGACTTCGTTGACAAGGAGCTCCAGCTCCGCCGTAGTGAACTTTGGATTCTTGTCTGTGGGCATGGTGTGGGGTGTGGGTGTGGGCGGTTGTGGGTGTGTAGGTGTGAATGTGTGTGTGTGTGACTGTGAAGAGGGGGATTTTTGTGGGGGGGTTGTGAGAAGGTGTGTGAGTGGCGGTGTAGCAAAGGTATGAGTTCTGTTGGGTGGTTTGTGTGTGAGCTCTGTCCGCAGTAGGTCTGTTGCAAGGGCTCATGGTTTGTGTGTGTGGGCCCTTTTTATTGGTCAATTTGTGGGTGTGGCTGTGTTTGAATTTTGGTGGGTGTGTTATAAGAGGTGGTTGTGTTTGGGGCCTCTGTTGGCCAGTTTGGATGTGGCAGGTCAGTCATGGAGTGGTATTTTGTCGTGTAGACGTGTTTTGTGTTTTTGTGCGATTCGCTTTGGCCCTCCTTGTGCTGTTTTCCACTGTCCTGGTTCTGTATGTGACTTTTTCGCGTAGGTGAGATCCGTACATTTGCGATGCTGGGTGAGGGTGCTGGGGTTCGGTGTTGGTGTGCGGCAAGTAAATGCGGTGGAGGGGCTGGGGGTACAGTGCGGACAGGGTGGTGTACGCTGCAGATGTATGGGGGGGCTGTACAGCTCGTACACGGGCATGAGTTTACCCGTGTACATGTGTGCTTCAGCGTTGGCTCCGTGCAGGCCTTTTTACATGCGATTGTGTATTTGGACGGGCGGTCGGGATCGTACTTGCGCGCTCGGACTTGTGTTTTACGATTTGTAAGTGAAACTGTCCAGATCACTTTCGTACACTTTTCCCGACGATATTCGGACGTGGTCACTTTCCGACGCACGCTCGTAGACTTTTCCCAACACTATTCGTAGTTATTTTTCACGTCCCAATCGTACTTGCCAGTTTGTACGGTACTTGTGCGACTCGTACGTAAAAAAATACGGATGCAAGTCGTACGCAAATTATTTTTAACGGATCGGAATCGACACCCTAGGACTCAAGCACTAAACCACGACACCTGACTAAAACACAACTAACACCTACAACACACCCAAAACACGACGGGCTAACAAGAAATATACTATATACATCGTAACTACACTTAAACATAAGTATTTTGTAACATATAATACTTAAAATTCCCCTTACCTTACTGAACGTGACGCAGCTTCCAACCGCGAGCTTCTCCACTCCAAAATGACCCAAAAGAACATTACGCGGTTACAAAATAGTCCCAGTAAAAAAAAAATATCTGCTTAAATTCCTTAAAAATAAATAATACAGTGAAAAAAAGCATAGTAATGAACTGTAAATATTACAAAAAAAATATCTTAATCTTCAAAAATTACTTTGTGATTATTTGTAGTTAATAAAATTATATTCATAATGAATATAAATACATATGTATTATTATTATAATTCGTTACTTTGCTTTTATAACTCTACACATTATAAAAAATTCTTCATAATTAATGAAAAAATTCTAATAACACTTACCTGTTAAAAAAAAATATTTTGACATTATGTAAAAATGTTATAATTAATAATATTAATATTTCACATAATAATATTATTAATTACATTTATAATTACATGCCATAAGTATATACTTTTTTCAATTTGTAAATATTGTCAACAACACCATTATAATCTCAAAATATTATTCTGAAATAAAATAGCCAATGATTTATTGTATGTATAAATGCTATAAAACATTTTCTAGAGAAATACTCTAAATATCATGTTTTCTGACAATTGTCAAAAATGTTTATTTTGTAAATGATCAATACCTATATTATAAAATGTGATTATAACAAGAAATGTTGTTTTCCATAAAACATTACATAAATTAAGAAAATATATTATTTTCATTAAGTCTACTAATGTATACTCCATTCTGTAAATAAAAATAACAAAAAAATGTGTCTACTTTCTTCCACAAAAATAAAGCTTGTTCAAAAAAGAAAAGTCTCGTTATTTTGTAAAAGATTTATTAGTATATCATGTTTTACTTACATATATTTTTAAATAATTGTTTTTTTTAAATATTCTAATAAATAACTATTTCCAAATATTCAATAATAAAATATACTTCATTGACACAATACAAATACATACTAACTCCACATAATATACATATCTTATAGTAATAAAATTAGAATTAAATATGTTATAATATTTCTACAATTAATAATATAAATGGTTTAAATCCCAAAAAATTTCCATACACATAATATAAATCTTAAAGTCAGGGAAGGTGGTGTACACTAACCCTATATAATTTACTAATCCCACTCCAGTTAGGTTAAAGTCAGTTAAGATGCTGGACACTAACCATATATAATTTACTATTCCCACTCCACTTAACATAAACTCAAGAAAGTTGCTGGACACTAACCCTACATAACTTAATATTCCCACTCCAGTTATGTTAAAGTCAGGGAAGATGATGTACACTAATCCTATATAATTGACCATTCCCACTCCAATTACATAAAAGTCCGGAAAGGTGCTGGACACTAACCCTATATAATTTACTATTCTCACTCCAGTTAACATAAAGTCAGGTAAGTTAATGGACAATAACCCTATATAATTTAATATTCCCACTCCAGTTAGGTTAAAATCATGGAAACTGCTACACACTAGCCATACATAATGTACTAATCCAACTCCACTTAACATAATGTAAGGTAAGATGCTGGACACTAATCCTATATAATTTACTTTCCCACTCCAGTTAACATAAAGTCAGGGAAGGTGCTGGACACTAACCCTATAGAATTTACTATTCCCACTCCAGTTAACATAAAATGATGGAAGGTGCTGGACAGTAACCCTATATAATTTACTAGTCCCACTCCACTTAACATAAAGTCAAGGAAGGTGCAGCACACTAACCCTATATAATTTACTATTCCCACTCCACTTAACATAAAGTCAGGGAAGATGCTGGACACTAACACTACATAATTTACTATTCCCACTCCAGCTAACATAATGTCAGGTAAGTTAATGGACACTAACCCTATATAATTTAATATTCCCACTCCAGTTAGTTTAAAATCATGGAAACTGAAACACACTAACCATACATAATTTACTAATCCAACTCCACTTAATATAAAGTCAGGTAAGGTGCTGGACACTAATCCTATATCATTTACTATTCCCACTCCAGTTAACATAAAGTCAGAGAAGGTGCTGGACACTAACCCTATAGAATTTACTATTCCCACTCCAGTTAACATAAAATGATGGAAGGTGCTGGACAGTAACCCTATATAATTTACTATTCCCACTCCAGTTAACATAAAGTCAAGGAAGGTGCTGCACACTAACCCTATATAATTTACTATTCCCACTCCATTTAACATAAAGTCAGGGAAGATGCTGGACACTAACACTACATAATTTACTATTCCCACTGCAGTTAACTTAAAGTCAGGGAAGGTGCTGGACACTAACCCTATAGAATTTACTAATCCAACTCCAGTTAACATAAAATGATGGAAGATGCTGGACAGTAACCCTATATAATTTACTATTCCCACTCCAGATAACATAAAGTCAGGGAAGGTGCTGGACACTAAACCTATATAAGATACTATTCCAACTCCATTTATATTAAAGTCAGGAAAGGTGCTGGACACTAACCCTATATAATTTACTATTCCCACTCCAGTTAACATAAAGTCATGGACGATGCTGGACACTAACCCTATATAAGTTACTATTCCAACTCCATTTAGATAAAAGTCAGAAAAGGTGCTAACCACTAACCCTATACAATTTACTATTCCCACTCCTGTAAAAATAAAGTCAGGGAAGGTGCTGGACACTAACCCTATATAATTTACTATTCCCACTCCACTTCGGTTAAACTTAAGGAATGTTCTGGACACTAACCCTATATCTAACTTACTATTCTCACTAAACTTAACATTAAATCCAAGAAGGTGCTGCACAGCAAATATATAGAGTTTACAATTCCCACTGCAGTTATTTGACAGTTAGGGAATTTGCAGAACATTAACCATATACATTTGACTATTCCCACATAATTAATTTTTATTTGTGGTAATATACTGTTCAGTAAACATATATAAATTATAATTCACAACCCCAACATCATTCATTTATATAGAAATACAATACTATTGAAATTAATAAAATATCATTTAGAGTACATCACTATATTCCAATGTAAAACATACTATATACTACTCTAATATTTTGTTATTTGTAATCTATAATTATAAATATTACATATCTTTATAAAATATATAGCCACCTTTATCCCTTATTTACCCATTATCCCACTCCTATAACTAAATTGTTTATCAAAAATTACAATTAAATTTATCTATATATTATCAAGATTACTATCCATTTTAATTTTTTTTAGTAAATTTGAAAATACAAATTTATAATATATAATATCGAATTTAAATTAAAATTTCGCTTTTTTATAATATTTATATTTATACATTTCTAATTTTATGTCTGAGTTTATACTATTATTTTTAAAACACTCCCCACCCTCATCCCCTATTAACCCAAATCCTGATCCTCAAACAAAATAATTACTTTAAAGTGTAATTAACATTTATAACTCTAAATTCTCTATCTTTCAATACATTTTAAAATATAACTTTCACATTTATTTACAATTTTAATTTATATATTTTCGAAATTATTTTGAAATTTCGAAATGTTGAATTATTTAAATTTATAAATTTCGTAATTTATATGTAATTTTATATTAAAATTTTTAAAACACTCCCCACCCTTATCCCCTAATAACCCAACATCCCGCTCCTAAAACGTATTTTACATTAAATAATTTAAATAAATTATTTATAATATTTAAAATATTTAATTAATTATACATAAAATAAAACTATTTATTAAGTCGATATATAGAAAAAAGATATTTTACACATTCTATATATTTTTTTTCGATATTTCTCACAACACTAATAAATCGATATTATATACATACGATATTACTACATCGATATTTTATACTTCAATATTTTAAACATACAAATTTAATCGATATTTATTACAACGATATTGTATACTTCGATATTAGTAAAATATCGATATTTTGACTTTGATATTATTCTTATTCGATATATCTAATTCGATATTATGTCTATTTACCCCCCAACATCAATTCAACTTATCAAATGAAAATGTCTGGGGTCTGATTGGTCCTCTTCCTTTAGCATCAATTTTAATACTGCTCCCTTCCAGCTATCTGAGAAGGTTCCTGATTTTGTTATAGAAATAAAAACCTTTGAGAGAAAACTAACCCAATAAGGCTTTGGTTTTAAGAGAATCGCTTGTATGTTATCTGGCCAATCGCTTTTATTAACTTAAGGGAGGAAAATATTTTATCAAGGGTTCCTCGTTTAAGTGCTTCAATAATTCCTCCTCATGGATGTCCACTGCCCTGTGTTTTCCACCCCAGGGCTTTATAAATATTTCTCTAATAGGATACCCACAAATCATCCAGAACGGTATTGATGGTTGGTTCCATTTTCTTCATACAACCCTTCTGAACTATCATCCAATTCTTTTTATGTCTCTGGCAGGTAAGACACTTACCATTACTTCCCAGATTGTTTTGGAATAATCAGATTTCTTGGTCTTAACCAAGGCTCTGTAATCCCTTTTTACTTTATTATACATCTCACCTCTGTCCCTGATTGAAATTATTTTCTATCTCTAATTTTCCGCAGACTTCTCTTCAATCCTTGGTCTGGGCTATCAAACCAAGGCTATTTATTTATGGCAACAGAAGATTTTTACCTTTTTACTGACAAGTTACACTTTAAAACAATCTCCCAACTCTGCAATGGTCTGACTATACCAATTTAATACCTCAACGTCCTCAACTTTCTCCAATAAAAGGGACTTTGTTACTTGATGTTGCAATAATTAAGCCTTATACTTATCATCTAATCTAGTGGTCAGGTGTTTTGGAAAGGACACTTCCACAGGGATCACAGCTGTGCTTGGGTGAGAAATTGAGTTAAGACCCCAGTGATCAATAAAACACCATGCTTGTGAAAAGATGTAATCTATCGGGCATCTCTGATTGCTATATACAAAGGTTTGAGCTGCCGGGGTATCATACTTGCAGTGACCATTCAAACAGACAAATTCTAACTCAGCAAGACTATCTTAGTCACACCAAAATCTAATCACAATTGGTACGCATTAAACGGGCCCCTTTTACACATTTTGTAGAGATCATTGTCAACATACACTCTGTTAAGCACCCCACACACTTTAGTTGCGTGCTTTGGGAATTGCATGAAGCCACTTTGATTCGGTTTTTCACCCGGTACCCAGGTCTCCTGGAAACAAATGATTAGGTTTTCCTCAAAAGCTTCGACAGGTTGGTTGACCTTTGGAGATGCTCTAGCCAAGTGCATTTCAGGAGGGTAAACCTAGGTCACTGGCCGAACCCTCTGCTTAATCCAGTTGCCCTATCCAAAATGAGTAGCTCTCCCATGGTACACTAAAAGAAGAGAATTTGTTACTTAGCGGAAGGGGAATTCCTGCTCTCTCTCTTGATGTGCTAGCTATAGTTATTTGTAGACTTTCAACGCTGAATTCTACTAACCTTACTTTCTCTTCCGAATGCCTGTTTTAGTTGCTGAGGGAATAAGCCCGCATGGTTTTTTAAAAGCTATTTTTTGTCTGGTGGCTCTCAATTTCCATTTCTGGTACAAAGTGCAAGCCAATTTAATTTACCTCTTGGTTGGTGTTCCAAATCAAATCCAAACACTGAGGAGCTAAAACTTACTTTTGTAGCTTCCCTGACATTTACTGTTTACCTAAAGGCTACTTGGTCAATATCCCTAAACATAATCTCCCTCTGCATATTACAATTACTGAGAGCACTCAACAAGTTCAACTTGTACAAGGGTTTCCATGTATTCTCTTTTTTCCCTTCCTAGCAACCTCCAAATAAACATTAAGGGCTAAATGACTAGGTTGGTAGACGGAGGACCGCCAGACTTGCGGGGGCATGGCAGTCTAGCCAACATTACACCGGTGATCCAACCCCCCCATTACGAGCTGGGCAGTTAGACTGCCATTGCACGGCTGCATCTGCCAGGGAATGTGGCATGGTGGTCAGGGCCTCAGTAATATGCTGGTGGTGCTGCTGCGGCACTGCCATGCATATTACGAGTTTTAGGACTGCCAGCGGTGTCATGGAGGTATTTCCTCCATGAAAAGGCTGGCAGTCCTGAAACAAAGGGGCCCTACAGGGCCCCATTTTGCCCATTTGCATGGGCATGCATGCGGGGGGACACAACGTGTGCCCCCTTTGTGCATGCACCCCAGTTCCTGCACAGCATGGACTTTACAGTCCATGCCGTGCTGGAACTGTTTGTGGAGTTCCCATTGCGGTGCCCATTTTCAGAGGCACCACTGTGCGACCGCCAAAAACAGCCCGCCAAACATGAGGAAACTTACAGTCTAGCAGGAAGTGCGACCACGGGTTTGGTAGTGTGGTAGCGGGCCACAAGCGTAGTTTCCGCTCCTGCACTGCCAAACTCGTAATTAGACCCATAATAGTTTAGGGTCACCCCTACAAGTATTTCATTGTTCAAAATCCTGATCTTGATCAAAGATGTTTGCCTATTTGGCAGTTCTAGGGGCCAAAGCAGTTTTCTCACTTGCTGATGTAGGTTATCAGCCCTATTTTTCCTATAAGGTGATGTGTCCTTCATTGTCGCCATCTTTTTGCCATTTCTCTTTTTTCCACTTTGAAACATCTTAGGCTTAGTACTCTTTCCTTTAGTTTTGAGGCTATTAATCACCAGCCTCTGTCCTGCCCCTGATTTATTCCCAAAGTGCTTCCCTTCCCTGCCTTTTTCTATCCCCCTATCTTTCCATTCATGTTAACCGCATTATGAGTGTCACCAGCATTCTTGAAGGAGACTTTCCTAAACATATATTCAGTGCTATGAGAACCTTTTTTCAGTGGTGCATGCCTCCACCCCATATGATGTAATAAACACCACTTCTCCACATAGCGGGAAACCATTTATTAATCAACATTGCTTTTCTGGACAAGTATACTGTTAGAAATGGGGTCTCTAGTTGGCAGTGGTATACACCCTGTCCAAGTAGGGACCCTTACTTCTAGTGAAGATGAGTAAAGCACACACCTATCTTTACCTGTGCTCAGCCTTTGGTAGCTTGGCACGGAGCACTCAGGCTAAACTACAGAGGCAATGTGTAAAGCATTTGTATATAACCCACAGTAACACAGTGAAAACACCATAAATGGATACCACACCACTTTAGAAAAATAAAGTGTCTTTATCTAAACCAAACAAGACCAAAACATCAAAAATCCAACATACAGATATTAAAATATGACGTTTTAAAGGTAAAAATAGTTCTGTTCATAGAAAACTATGGATGATTCACTTTTGGAGTAACGTACCTTAAATGTGTTAAAATTGCAGGACGAAAACAGGCACAGGGAAGGTGATGCGTTGGTTCCTTACTCGCAGGGAAAGTGATGCATTGGTTCCTTTCTTCAGGCGTAGTGATGCATCAGTTCCTTACTGCCACACAGGCGAGGTGATGCATCAGTTCCTTACTGAAGAGGAGGTGATGCGTTGGTTTTTTTTACTGCAAGGAGAAGTGATGCTTCAGTTTCTTACTGGAAAGCCCAGTGTCATTATAGATTTGGTGCACAAGTGCGATGCATGAGAAAATCCAGGCAATAGGGGTCGATAGAGCGGCCATTCAGACGCTGCGTCAACTTCTGTAGCTTCAGACAGGTCACGTGTTGAGTTTTTCAGAGGCCCAGCAGAGCTTGCTTTGGATTCAGAGCGGGAGTTTCAGACTTCGGAGACTCTGAACTCAGTGATTTCTTGGGCTGCGATCAGGCGCTGCGTCTGAATTTTCAGCTTCACCGCAGCAAAGCGTATGTTTTTCAACAGCACTGCAGTTTGTGGTGGGAAAATGGTGCTGGAAGTGTGAGGCGTTTATTTTCAGTAACAGGAACAGCAAAACAACCTCCAAAGGCCCAGGAATGGAGTGTGACACCATAGGGCAGGTCGGAACTCCCAACAGTGGAGTTCAGGTATGCTGCAGGTGAAGTCTTTGTGTCCCTGAGAATACTCAATGGGAGGCGGGCTCTACATCAAGCCCTTGGAGAAGCTTCTCAAGCAGGATACCCTGCAAAGTTCCGTCTTTGTCCTCTCCAAAGCACAGGCAGCAACTGCAGGCCAATCCAGCAAAGCAGCACACAGTAGAGGGGCAGTACTCCTCCACACAGCTCTTCCGCTCTTCTCTTTGGCAGAGGTTCTTCTTGGTCCAGAAGTGTTCTAAAGTTCTGGGGTCTAAGGTCTAATACTTCTTCCTCTTTTTACCTTTGAAGTATTTGTCAGAAAGTTACTCTTGCACAGTTAAACCAGTTCTCTCCTCCCTGGTCCAGCCACAGTACAGGGTGTGGAGACAGCATTGTGCAAGGCAGCCACAGCCTATTTTGCTAGTAGTGACAACTGCTTCCAGCACACTAGCCCAGGATGACTCATCAGCATATGCAGGGCACACCTCGGATGTATGACGTTACAACGCGTGCTGTTACAACGCATGCTGTTACAACGAAACTGTTACAACGCAAGTGGATTTACAACGCATGCCATTACAACGCAAGTCTTTACATCGACTTGCGCTAGATGGCGTGCTAACATTAGAAAAGTGTAATTTACTATTCCAACTCCAGTCCACTTAACAGTAGGGAAGGTGTTGGGATAGTAAACTACACTATTTGTAATGTTAGCACGCCATCTAGCCCAGGTCGATGTAAAGACTTGCGTTGTAATGGCATGCGTTGTAAATCCACTTGCGTTGTAACAGTTTCGTTGTAATGGTAGTGCGTTGTAAAAGTTGCGTTGTAAAGGTTGTTCCCCGCACACCTCAGCTCCCTTTGTTTGAGTGTCTGGAGTGAATGCACAAACAGCCCTTGTCAGTCTAAACTCAGACGTTGATTCCACAAGCAGGCAGAGGCACACAGAATAGTAAAGCAAGACAATGCACACTTTCTAAACGTGGCATTTTGAAACACAAAATTTGAAAACCATCTTCACTAAAAGATGTATTTTTAAATTCTGAGTTCAGGAAACCTAAACTCCAAATCTCTAGCTGTTCCCAATTGAGAGTTACACTTGTAAGATGTTACAAGGCAGCTGCAATGATATCCTGTGGGAGAGCTAATCCTTACAATAGTGAAAAACAAAACTGGCAGTATTTCACTATCAGGACATGTAAAACACACCACTACATGTCCTACCTTTTTCTGTTGTAAGGATTCTTCCCAAAAACAGAACTATGCACAGGATTATAGGACCTTGGTGTATAGGCACTGAGTCATCCTACCACTTTAGTACCCATAAGCCCAGGACCGACTAGCTATAGTGTCTCACTTGCTCGCCTACTCACTCACAGAGAAACAAGTGATTAGACACCCCAGAACACAATACTCCCGGATCTCTCAGGAACCACAGTAACAAGAAACACCCTTTCGCTGTTCCAAATAACAGCTGCATCAGTATGTTTTGTCTAGGTGCTAAGGCCTGACCAGAACAAAAAACACAAGGGGCATTGTTTATCGACTTTGCTCACAATGTTCAGACTAAATCCCAGGAATCTGCAGAGAGTGCACACAGCAGACAGTTCTCATGTGAAAAGCACGAACAAAGTCTTTGCAAAAATAAAGCCATGTAGTAATGTGCATAAAGCAGTGGGCAAGCTGCAGCTTGCACATGCTAACTTAGAGAAAATTACAATGTCTTCATGAGCCATGTGACATTACCTACACTGCACCCTGCCCATGGGGCTACCTTGGGCCTAGCTTAGGGGTGACGTACATGTAAGAACAGGGAAGGTTAGGGCTTGGCAAGTGGGTGCAGTTTAAAACTGCTTGCACAGACACTGCAGTGGCAGGTCTGAGATACATTTGAAGGGCTTATTGTGTGGGTGGCACGCCCACTAGTACATTGTAAAAGTGCCTACAGGGGATTCTTTCTAATATCATTTATTCTGAAATTAATCTTGATACGCTCTGAACAGTAGCTTATATTGAATCATTAATCAAAATGATTCTTTAATTAGATGTGAATCAATCTTAACAAAACTTTAACTTGAAAAAAACAATACAAGGCAGGTGTAAACTTATTAAAGCACACAGTTATGTGAAAAAATTCGAAGTTGAAGGGTACACAAAACTAAATTCACATATAAGCAAAAAGTGACTGAGAATTAACAATTTGTTACAACATTTTTCATATCATTAACACTTTTGTAGTCACCCATTTCATATGTTATATAAATAGAGAAATTGTCGCCAATTTTGCAAAAAACAAGTCCTATGATGAAAGCAATTACAGAGAAAATGGATGCAGTTCTCGTCGTTTCGGTCTTTGGTGTGCAGACATCTGTAAGACCATCTTCAGGACAATATTTTCATATGTGGAATGACCCTGGGAAGACTGAGCAGTAGATTATCTGTAGTAAATCAAGGGGATGTATGATACAGTCTAATCCGTATAGTCGGTTTCACAAAATCTAGGATGGGAGATCAGAACTTGATGCAGTCGCTTATCCAACAATCCACCTTATTTTAAACAACCTCAGCAGTCTAATGCGGCCAGCCACTTCATTGTGATTTTGAAGGCGGATCTGGGTCCAAGCAATGTAACGCTGCTCCTGCGAGGGGCCCACTAGTAGTATTTGATTTACAGACCCTGGGCACACACAGTTCTCTTTCCTAGGAGATGACTAGTAAATCAAATATGCCAATCATGGATAACCAATCATAATCACAATTTACACCGGGAGCACTTGCACTTTAGCACTGATCAGCAGCGGTATGTGCCCAGAGTACCTAATCAAAACCAATAAAGGCGTGGCACCAAGAGGAATCACACTTGAACTTGGAACCTACACTGCTGGTGGGAATAGCTATCTCCCCCCAGTCTCTGGCATTACGTCCAACTTAGTGCAGTCCTAAACCGCTTAGATTTTAAGTAAAACCTGCAGCAAAGCCCTCTAATGTCTGACAGTAACTTTCCACAAAAAGTAAATCACCAAAACTCAGAAAAATAATCAGAGAGATAAATGTGAAGAGTGAGATGGCACCTCACGTACGCAACACCAGGGAGGCTACCAGCCGGTTCTCGCCAGTATGCCCACGTTTTATCATTGGTTGCCAACTCACAAAAGTCAGGAAACTAGTGTCCAGTAAGGAAAAGACAGAAAGACAAAGAAAGGAAATTTTTAGAGAAATTTCTCTGTCCCCATGAAAAGAAAAAGAGAGAATCCCGTGTATTGCAAAGAACAGATGTTCCGAGCAATAGTAAAATTGGGTTAGAGACTCACTTTAGGTCACCCTCTTTATTCAAACCAGTGAGTTCACTCAAAGTAAAAACACTATATGTTGCTAACCTTTATAAAGAAGGCCAACATGTTTCATTGCCATTTATCCTATTGTGGCAAATTCATCAGGGCATAGGGTTTCAATCGCTCGCTTCACTGGACATCTACTTTTGTGTTGCGGAAGGGCTATTAAAAGCAGGAAAAAAGAGAAAGAATAGCAATTTTCTATTCCATTCTCAATAAAAAATGGATCAACCACTTGTATTAATAATCAAATCTGTTCCACACCAATTACCCGTTTCAATTGAATGTATTTACCATGTAAAGGCCAAGGGCATTCATACCAGCCTCCACCATACCAAACGGGGTTGTATTGAACACTCTTTCCCCGAGTTTAGGAACGGCACTGTCGCTAAATCGTGTTCCACCTGTGGAAGAAAGTTTAAAACTCCTCATCAAGTTACATAACATACTCTATTTTGTATTTTTTAGATCTCCCTCTTCTGTTCGCAAAAATGAATTCACTAAATGTTTTTAATCTTCATTCTGCTCATTTTGAAAAACATACGCTATACTCAAGTGCCGGCAAAGTTTTAAATCATGTATCCATTTCAGTTACCAGCCATCAAAGAGCTAGCGACCAGCACCCGACTGACACTGTTCCAATGACGTTTTCTTTAATCGTCATGCCACAGTCATATCTAATTAAGACAGCACGTATATTCACCCCAGTCAAACCCGGCACTGCCCAGAGCAACACTCTGCCCCCATAACGCTGGCAGCATTTGTACCGTCGCTAACAATTCTCACCGAAACCAGTATCGAAACGTCCGTATCTCGTCACCGCCTCACTTCGCGTCCGAATTACAGCCTCTAGTACTGTTTTCCTAGTACACGCCCCCCTGCTTCCGCCTCACATGTTCCGGGGCCGGTGATAGAACTAATCAGGTCTTCTCCGCCAACGGCGGCCATCTTAGACTGTCTACCATCACGCACAAAAAGCACTCAATCAGATGCTGAATTACTCAAATCTGCATAACAGAGTGGAAAAACTGCACGACAATGACAAAAGTGTTTATCAAATATGTTTAAGCAGATATTTTTGATCTGCATCCACTTACATTATTTTCAAAAAAACTCTTTCTCTAAAACAGATCAAGGGTTCTTACAAATGCTCGTCATCCACCTACTATTTACTCCCAGCAATACTGCACTCATTTTGGGTGGATACTCAGCACTTTCCCTCTCACACTGATGCGCTTCTCATGGTCATTTCTTTAATCAGATCCCATCAGATCTTGACTATACCCTATGGCATCATGAATAGGATGTTACTATCTATTAACTTTATTCCACTCAATGTGGTCATTTAAACCGATTTGATCCGCTTTCTCAGTAAAAATCCAACAAGCTTCTCTGGTTGCCAGCACTTTCTCCATGCTATCATTGCTAGCCACCACCCTCTCCAAGACAACCCATTTCAGGGCCTGCAGATCATGTTTGAATTCACAAAAATGTTGTACCAAACGTGTGGTAAGTTTACCGGCTTTGATGGTACTTAAATGTTCTTGAATCCGTACCTTTCTTTTTCTAGTTGTAAGGCTGATGTATTGTAACCCACACTGACAGGTAAGTCCATAAATAACATTTGTTGTATTACAATTTGAAAATGTATTCAAATACCCTTCTCTACCACTGTTGAGGCTTACATACTTTGGTGCCGATCACGATCCGGCAAAAACCGGGTACGACCCGTCGGACGGAGCATATTCTCCGTCCGACGCGTTCCCGGTCGTCAAAATATACAAACATGGAATTACGATTCGCACGGGTACACCATTACCGTACGAATCGTAAAAAAGACCGACCGAACAAAAAACACCTACCAATGCGATCCGGGAAAGCGCCGACCTGACGTCGGGACGCACGCAGCCAGCCATTCACGACCCAGGAATCACGATTCGCACCGACGTCACCCCGCACGGTGAATATTTTGCGGCAGCCAAAAACTGCCGGGAAATCAGGACGACGCGAACAAGGACCACCAGTACGCGACGGACAGACGGCGACGCGAACAAGGAGGACCAGTACGTGACGGACACACAGGACGACGCCACCAAGGAGGACCCGTACGCGACAGGACGACGCGATCAAGGAGGACCCGTACGCGACAGGACGACGCGAGCAAGGAGTACCAGTACGCGACGGACAGACATGGACCCGAACCTACGAGTCATCCCTGCCCTCATAGCAGTACACCTCCTCTACAGGTTACGACGCAGACGCCGCAGAAGGTCAGAATAACTAAGGGAGGGGGGAAAGTGGGGTGGGGTGGGGGTGGCACGACCAGGGCAGGCCACAAAACAACCACATGAGTGACACACTACACATGGCCTGGACATACCTGACTCCCATGCCCTGGTCACCACGAGGGGGTGGGGGCGTGTCCTGATAATCCAGCGACCGCCACAACGGAAGTCCGTCACCACGCGAACCGGCAACACAACCAGACAGGTACGTCCCGTACCCACGCCTGAAGAGCGTGGGTACGAGTCGGACCACGCCCACACACGTCACCCCAACAATGGCGGGACGGATCGCACCCACGTGGCAAAGGCCTGGGTACGGGCCGCACAAACATCACATAGCGTGGGGACGGATATGTACGGACCCTACCCCCACCCCGTATGCAAGGAGCGTACCCCCCATGCCAACAGTGTAAGTACGACTCGAACCCCCACCCACGAATGCAAGGAGCGTACCCCCCTGCCCAACAGTGTAAGTACGACCCGTACCCCCACCCGCGTATGCATGGAGCGTACCCCCCATGCCAACAGTGTAAGTACGACTCGAACCCCCACCCACGAATGCAAGGAGCGTACCCCCCTGCCCAACAGTGTAAGTACGACCCGTACCCACACCCGCGGACGTACGGAGCGTACCCCCAGCCCAACAGTGTAAGTACGACCCGTACCCCCACCCGCGGACGCACGGAGCGTACCCCCAGCCCAACAGTGTAAGTACGACCCGTACCCCCACCCGCGGACGTACGGAGCGTACCCCCAGCCCAACAGTGTAAGTACGACCCGTACCCCCACCCGCGGACGCACGGAGCGTACCCCCAGCCCAACAGTGTAAGTACGACCCGTACCCCCACCCGCGGACGCACGGAGCGTACCCCCAGCCCAACAGTGTAAGTACGACCCGTACCCCCACCCGCGGACGTACGGAGCGTACCCCCAGCCCAACAGTGCAAGTACGACCCGTACCCCCACCCGCGGACGCACGGAGCGTACCCCCAGCCCAACAGTGTAAGTACGACCCGTACCCCCACCCGCGGACGCACGGAGCGTACCCCCAGCCCAACAGTGTAAGTACGACCCGTACCCCCACCCGCGGACGTACGGAGCGTACCCCCAGCCCAACAGTGTAAGTACGACCCGTACCCCCACCCGCGGACGCACGGAGCGTACCCCCAGCCCAACAGTGTAAGTACGACCCGTACCCCCACCCGCGGACGCACGGAGCGTACCCCCAGCCCAACAGTGTAAGTACGACCCGTACCCCCACCCGCGGACGTACGGAGCGTACCCCCAGCCCAACAGTGTAAGTACGACCCGTACCCCCACCCGCGGACGTACGGAGCGTACCCCCAGCCCAACAGTGTAAGTACGACCCGTACCCACACCCGCGGACGTACGGAGCGTACCCCCACCACACCAGTGTCAGTAGACTCGTACCCTCACCTCTAATGCAGTGTGCGTAACCCCACCGTGTATGTGCCAAGCGCACATATCCAGAAATCGGAGGTGTGTGTGCAGAGTCCACCCAGCAGTGCCCTGAGACAGGAGGGGTGGGTGCCCATCACTCCCAGCAGTGCCCAGAGACAGGAGGGGTGTGTGCAGAGTCCTCCCAGCAGTGCCCTGAGACAGGAGGGGTGGGTGTGGAGTCCTCCCAGCAGTGCCCTGAGACAGGAGGGGTGGGTGCAGAGTCCTCCCAGCAGTGCCCTGACACAGGAGGGGTGGGTGCAGAGTCCTCCCAGCAGTGCCCTGACACAGGAGGGGTGGGTGCAGAGTCCTCCCAGCAGTGCCCAGACACAGGAGGGGTGGGTGTGGAGTCCTCCCAGCAGTGCCCTGAGACAGGAGGGGTGGGTGCAGAGTCCTCCCAGCAGTGCCCTGACACAGGAGGGGTGGGTGCAGAGTCCTCCCAGCAGTGCCCAGACACAGGAGGGGTGGGTGTGGAGTCCTCCCAGCAGTGCCCTGAGACAGGAGGGGTGGGTGCAGAGTCCTCCCAGCAGTGCCCTGACACAGGAGGGGTGGGTGCAGAGACCTCCCAGCAGTGCCCTGAGACAGGAGGGGTGGGTGGTGAGTCCTCCCAGCAGTGCCCAGAGACAGGAGGGGTGGGTGCAGAGTCCTACCAGCAGTGCCCTGACACAGGAGGGGTGGGTGTAGAGTCCTCCCAGCAGTGCCCAGAGACAGGAGGGGTGGGTGCAGAGTCCTACCAGCAGTGCCCTGACACAGGAGGGGTGGGTGCAGAGTCCTCCCAGCAGTGCCCAGACACAGGAGGGGTGGGTGTGGAGTCCTCCCAGCAGTGCCCTGAGACAGGAGGGGTGGGTGCAGAGTCCTCCCAGCAGTGCCCTGACACAGGAGAGGTGGGTGCAGAGACCTCCCAGCAGTGCCCTGAGACAGGAGCGGTGGGTGGTGAGTCCTCCCAGCAGTGCCCAGAGACAGGAGGGGTGGGTGCAGAGTCCTACCAGCAGTGCCCTGACACAGGAGGGGTGGGTGCAGAGTCCTCCCAGCAGTGCCCAGAGACAGGAGGGGTGTGTGCAGAGTCCTCCCAGCAGTGTCCAGACCCAGGAGGGGTGGGTGCAGAGTCCTCCCAGCAGTGTCCACACCCAGGAGGGGTGTAACACATGTGTGTGATGCCACAATTACCCACATCCATACTGGCTACAAGGGAACATGTCCCCATGAACTCATGTCAACTGACTCCACACACAAGTACAGTGATCACCAAGGATGCCACGATTGTTGCAGGTGGAGACATGGCCATGCATGCATGGCCAAAGTAGAAGGGCTCCGTCACACACACACAGCTCATGTACACACAGCTCTGCGCTAAACATTGGGAACACCCTGCAGGGAAGAAACTGGGTACACAGAGGAAGGAATACACCCTGGGACAATTGAACCATGCAGTAACTGCTGACATGACCTAAGGAAGTTAGCCAACACCTTGTGATGGCACACAGATCCTAGGGTGGCCCCAAAGAGCAGAACACTACTACAAATCCCACACACCCAAAGCCTTAAACACCACCCAAAACAATGTAGCAGCCCCACCAACACCAATACCACCATAGCAGGAGTGTGATAATGAAAAAAAAAATAAGCTTTAATCAGCATGAGCACAATGTCCGTGGATCAACGGCAGTTCAAAGTCAACAAAGGCCATAGGGCAGTCAATTATTCCCAGCTGCATGGGGGACACAGTGGGATGTGTGTCCCCTACCTTGCCTGCACAGTCAAATGCCATCGTCTTCCATACTGGTGAGGGCATCAGGGGGGGGGGAAGCAACAGGCACCGCAGGGACATCAGGGCAAAGGGGCGGCGTTGTGGGTGCAGGGATGGAGGACTCAACCACAGGGGGTGTGTCATGGCCAAAGGCGGAGGCCAGGATGGCACTACACACCTTAGCAAGGTCCTCCAGGGAGTCCCCTGCACCCGAAGTGACCTCAGGCCCCAAGGAGGGGGGGGGTTCAGAGGGATGGGTTGCAGCGCCACCGGGGGAGGGTGGAGACAGCGGGGGAGACTCAACCACCCTGACCGAGGACTTCCTTGACCGCTTGCGTGGTGGCGTAACTGTGGGGCTCAGGGACAGAGCGGCCATGAAGGAGTCCTTGGGGGAGATGTGGCCAGGAGAGCTGAGGGGAGGGGATTTGGAGGGAGTGGATTGTGTGGAATGCGGACTCCCACTCTGGCTGCGTGTCACACGTTTGCCCCCCGACCCAGTGGGTGTGCCTATCTCACCCTGTGTGTGCGTGTCAGGAGGAGTGCGGTGGACCTTCCCTGCTGGTGTGGTGCCTGTGTCTGTTGTGGTGGGTGCATGCCGACGTCTGGGTGTACGTGGGACAGGCATGGAAGTGGGAAGTGTGGATGGGGCAGGGGTAGGTGGGGGGAGGTCGCGCTGCAGGAGACCCACTGCTGCAGTCAGTGTGGAGTCTAGGGACCTCAGCAAGTTGCGTTGGTCAGCCTGCAAAGAATGAATGCCCTCCAAGAATGCCTCGATGTTGGTGAGGGTTTTCCCGTGGGCATGGAGGACATTCAGGATCGCAGCCTGACCAACCTGCATTTGCCGCTGGATGTCCATAGACTCAGCATTGGCGGCAGCAGTGGAGACAGGGGCAGGGGGTGCGGTGCCTGGCAGGAAGGAGACATGCGGTGACCGGGCACGCTGGGAAGGGACACGAGCAAGTGGGAGGCGGTTGGTGGGAACTGAGGGGGCGGTGGCAGGTGTTGTTCCACTGTCAGCTGCTGGTGCAGCCTCCGCCAACCCTGAGACATCCTCCTCGGACCTGTCAGCTTCGTAGTCTGATGTGCCAGTCGACAGGTCCTCGGCCACACTCTCCTCCGCCTCTGTCCCACTCGATGTGCCAGCCCCGATGTCACGGCTGCCACTGGTGCTCGGTCCCTCCGCCTGGTCCGTGTCCATGTCTCCCTCTGTGTCCCCCGACGATGCTGTGGGCAGGGTGGAGAGACAGAAATTAATCAGACACCTGTACACATCTGTCACATGAGTCCAATCTACATAGTCAACATTGCATAGCCTGAAGAGGCAGATCCCTAACATCTGCAAAACAAGGTACCGATGTAGGGCATGAAACACAGTTGGTTGAGCCACCATGCCACTGAAATACCATGGAGAGCATGAGACAATAGCTGATGACAGGAAACGGAGTCTGACATAGCACCCAGGCCCTGGGGACAATCCTGCACTGCCTCTGCACCACACAGCGTTTGTGAAAATACCTATGACCAGGGACAATATCCATGAACTTGAGACACATGCTGCATAGGTAATGCTGCAAACATGCCCAACATAACTCGGTCACTGCACCTTGCGTGTGTGTCCAGTAACATCACACACTGTCCAGACCCAGCAATTAGGAATCAGGATTTGACACATAGGCATTGCCCGCCCCAAGCAACCCCCACACGATGCTAATTGCTGAGACACAGGTGGCACCAACATCTCATAGTCTGGGTGATAAACACAGTGGCAGGCAAAAGGCAAGATTGGACGCAAAACAGCAAAGGTGCGCCTGTACAAATAATGAGGTACCAGTGCCCATCCTCAGATGAGTATAACAAGACACACAGGCACTGGCAACTGTGAGTATGAAGAGGGACAATCAGGTCAGGCTGCACAGTGGACACCTGTACATAATAGCACGTCTATATACATGGTGACAGGGGACAATGGCACAGAGCACAACCTACGCTGTAGACAGTGAGAGTGTCCACGTTGATGATGACACAAACAACACTGAGGATAAGGTGCCCCAGGGGACAGTATTGGGCACGCAACTACATGCTACTGAATGGCTGAATGGGAATGACTGCTACACACGTCACCATCCCTGCACTATGCGTAGCGCACACTCATGCACATCATGTCACAGGCCACTACATAGGACATGCGCGCTGTAAGGCATGACACATGAGAGACCAACTCCCATGTCTGGAGCCACCATCAGTGCCAACTGACATGGAACCCACATGCAGTGAACTTGACAGTTCACAGGCAAGGTCCCACAACCTGTTACCCACCACCACCACCCATGATGCTACAGTCATTGTTCTCGTGGACAAAGCGCCAGCCTACATTACCTTGTGAAGGAGTGACTACACACAGACCAGGGAACACATTGCAAGGAGGGGAAGGGTGGCAGGGGCGCAGCGCTACACTTGGGCAAACTGGATGGGCACAGCACCTTTAAACCCTGCCAGTGAATTAATGCCACTGTGCCCTTACAAATGCCGGTGACACACAACAAACGCACATGTACCTACCCCCTTCCGCCTGCTGCATCGCCTGTAAGCGCCTCTCCAGGTCTGGAAAGACCACCGGCAGCACACGCCTGTGGAGGTGGGTCAGACGGCGGCGGCCGCGGTTCTTGTGGCTCTCAGGTGAGTCCCCCAGCAGGAGCCGTGCAATCCTCCGCGTCCAGCACCGGATATCCTGCCAGCGTTTCCTCACCTGGGACAGGCTCCGCCTCCGACCATCCACACGCCTCACGGCACTGACGGCGGTCAGCCAGATCTGCTCCTTGGCAGAGGCGCCTACCTGTGAGGAAGTACAAGTGACACCACATCAATACACCAGCCACATGTCACAGAGAGACATATGTGAACATAATAGCTGGTTACTACATGGCATGTAATGCAGCCAACGCATTGCACCTCTGTCATAGGGACATCACCCTCTGGTGAGGGAAAAGGCAGTACGTGCCATAGTGGGTACTCAGGTGGAATGATGGCAATGTCACAATCAATGATCAAGGCTCACACTGTGCATCACACCCACCCCTCCTGTCTCAGGGCACTGCTGTTAGTGATAGGTCCCCACCCCTCCTGTCTCAGGGCACTGCTGGGAGGACTCCACACCCACCCCTCCTGTCTCAGGGCACTGCTGGAAGGACTCCACACCCACCCCTCCTGTCTCAGGGCACTGCTGTGAGTTATAGGCCCCCACCCCTCCTGTCTCAGGGCACTGCTGGGAGGACTCCACACCCACCCCTCCTGTCTCAGGGCACTGCTGGAAGGACTCCACACCCACCCCTCCTGTCTCAGGGCACTGCTGTGAGTTATAGGCCCCCACCCCTCCTGTCTCAGGGCACTGCTGGGAGGACTCCACACCCACCCCTCCTGTCTCAGGGCACTGCTGGAAGGACTCCACACCCACCCCTCCTGTCTCAGGGCACTGCTGTGAGTTATAGGCCCCCACCCCTCCTGTCTCAGGGCACTGCTGGGAGGACTCCACACCCACCCCTCCTGTCTCAGGGCACTGCTGGAAGGACTCCACACCCACCCCTCCTGTCTCAGGGCACTGCTGTGAGTTATAGGCCCCCAACCCTCCTGTCTCAGGGCACTGCTGGGTGGACTCTGCACACACACCTCCTGTCTCAGGGCACTGCTGGGAGGACTCTGCACACACCCCTCCTGTCTCAGGGCACTGCTGGGAGACATCAGGCACCCCCCCCCTGGTACCCCCCCGACAGTACATGGCATGTGTGTCACACCGGGTCACAATGCCTGAAGACACAGTCACAACATAGGGACAGTCTGTGGCAGCGGCCTATGCACTCACCTGATACCCTGGTCGCCCATACAGCATGGGGTACTGTGGGAGGATCACATCCAGCAGAGCCATGTTCTCCTCCAGGGTGAATGGCTGTGTCCTCTCCACAGCCCTTGACATGGTTCCAGGGAATCAGTAGCAGCAGCTTGGTCGACAAATGCAAAGATGTGCAGGCAAGTAATCCCTCATGGGACCTGGCTGCCTTATATGTGGCCTTCTGCCCAGTCTCATGCACAGGAGTACAGAGTGATTGGTCACTCACATTTGCATCCTATGTTTCCACCAATCCCTTCAAACCTAGCAGTCTGTGGGTTCTCTATCGGTTTCATTCTCCTGCATGATGTCAGCCCCACAAACACATTGCAACAAAGTAGAAGAATTCCAACTGACTTCTGCTGTGCACCTTCCAGAACAAAATCAAAATTTGAACCTGGTCGCCATGACAACCAGCATGCATGTAGGCCTTAATACTTGTCCCCTATGTAATTAGGAGAATCACACACAGGTACGGTGCGTTTCCGGGCCCTAGGGCACCCCAAATGCATGGCAACGGCCCGTACATGCATGCCTACGTTCAAAATCACTATGGGTCTGCACGCGTATGCGTACACGTAGTGGTACGGACCGTACACACGCATGTACGCTCACTATCACTATGGGTCTGCACGCGTATGCGTACACGTAGTGGTACGGACCGTACAAATGCCTGTACGCTCACTATCACTATGGTTCTGCACGCGTATGCGTACTCGTTGTGGTACGGACCGTACAAATGCCTGTACGCTCACTATCACTATGGTTCTGTGTACCCGTAGTGATAGTGAGCGTACATGCGAGTGTACGGTCCGTACCACTACGTGTACGCATACGCGTGCAGACCCATAGTGATAGTGAGCGTAGATGCGAGTGTACGGTCCGTACCACTACGTGTACGCATACGTGTGCAGAACCATAGTGATAGTGAGCGTAGATGCGAGTGTACGGTCCGTACCACAACGAGTACGCATACGCGTGCAGACCCATAGTGAGAGGGCCGTACACTCGCATGTACGCTCACTATCACTATGGTTCTGCACGCGTATGCGTACTCGTTGTGGTACGGACCGTACAAATGCCTGTACGCTCACTATCACTATGGTTCTGCACGCGTATGCGTACTCGTTGTGGTACGGACCGTACAAATGCCTGTACGCTCACTATCACTATGGGTCTGCACGCGTATGCGTACTCGTTGTGGTACGGACCGTACAAATGCCTGTACGCTCACTATCACTATGGGTCTGTGTACCCGTAGTGATAGTGAGCGTACATGCGAGTGTACGGTCCGTACCACTACGTGTACGCATACGCGTGCAGAACCATAGTGATAGTGAGCGTACAGGCATTTGTACGGTCCGTACCACAACGAGTACGCATACGCGTGCAGACCCATAGTGAGAGGGCCGTACACTCGCATGTACGCTCACTATCACTATGGGTCTGCACGCGTATGCGTACTCGTTGTGGTACGGACCGTACAAATGCCTGTACGCTCACTATCACTATGGTTCTGCACGCGTATGCGTACTCGTTGTGGTACGGACCGTACAAATGCCTGTACGCTCACTATCACTATGGGTCTGCACGCGTATGCGTACTCGTTGTGGTACGGACCGTACAAATGCCTGTACGCTCACTATCACTATGGGTCTGTGTACCCGTAGTGATAGTGAGCGTACATGCGAGTGTACGGTCCGTACCACTACGTGTACGCATACGCGTGCAGAACCATAGTGATAGTGAGCGTACAGGCATTTGTACGGTCCGTACCACAACGAGTACGCATACGCGTGCAGACCCATAGTGAGAGGGCCGTACACTCGCATGTACGCTCACTATCACTATGGGTCTGCACGCGTATGCGTACTCGTTGTGGTACGGACCGTACAAATGCCTGTACGCTCGCCATCACGATGGGTACACATACGGCAGCACTCCCACAGTGATTGGGGAACATACACAGGCCCTCTTAGCAGCAGTACGCCGGTTTGTACACATCACTGTGGTGATAGTCGACACACAGGTAGGAATAGGGCGGACATACTTGTCCATGGATGGACATACTTGTCCAGGAATGGACATCAAGGCATCGTCTGTGCATTACTACATGTGTGGGGCACAGGTGTGACAGGCTGTGATGTGGAACATGCCTCCTGAGTGGAGGAGGCACCAGATGTATGATGAGATGTGTACAGGTGTACTGTGTGAGGGTGCAATGTGTGCCAGGCATGCCCTTGACTCCTTTGACATGTGTGCATGTCGTACTGCGCACTTGGGGTGAGCGTCACTGGCATGGCACGGACACCAACACACGGAAGTGTCCCATGATGGCCGGTACAGGGGTCATGAAACCTGACTTGTCACTACCCACAGTGCACAATGTGACTATGTCATTTATGTGTCCGGGATTTACATCAGGTTGATGTTGTAGCACCCTCAAAAGCTGCAGCCGTTGCAGCAACCAACATGTGTCTGTGTGTAGATTATCATTGCACACTGTTCCGCACACCATGCCACATGTGGTATCTGATGTGAGGTGCACATGTATGCATGGGACACGGAGTAGCGTGACAAGGCCATGTCAGCATCCTCACAAGGAATGTGTGGTGAGTCATGACATGTGCACCTTCATGGCAAGGTGTGTGGGCAGGCCTAGTGTAATGTCATGTGACCTGTGGCTCCGGTGTTCCGCTACCAGTCTCTACAATCGGCATCCTACTTCTGCTGATGTGTGGGTGTATGTCACTCCTGTCTTGCGTCGGGCTGTTCACTTGCACTGGGACACAGCTATTCCCATGGCGTGGCATGGGGAGGTTCTCAATCACCGTGTGTGGCTGGGTCTTGGAAGGAGTGTCACCTTGCATCCATACGTGTCCTGGGCATGTAGCACATGCCTGACTCCCTATGTGGCATGTGTGTATTGGCAGATTTACATGTGCTCAGTAGACATGCGTTGTTCTCGTAGTGCACTCACTCTTCCTTGTCACTTCCAAATTACTGCAGAGCGCCTCCTGTTGCCCGAAGAATTCCAGACTTGGCCACCATGCAGGAGAATGACAGGATCCGGCTCTACCGCTTCACCCAACCGTTGATTCTGGAGCTGACGGCGAGACTGGCACCACACCTGCAACCGCAGCACAGGTATCCTACGGCACTGACACCCCAGCTGAAGGTAATGGCTGCCCTACATTTCCTTGCCACGGGTACCTTCCAATATACCATAGCTCATGTTGGTGGCATGTCCCAGAGCATGTTCAGCGGTGTGCTGCATGATTTCTTGGAGGCCATGTTGATTCACCTGGATGACTTCATCAAGTTCCCAACCCCTGAACAGATGACTGAGGTCAAACGTGGTTTCTATGCCCTGGGAGGGATGCCCCATGTCATTGGGTCCATAGATGGGACACATGTAGGTTTGGTACCACCACACGCACGGGAGGTGGCGTACCGCAATCGGAAGCACTACCACTCCATCAATGCCCTTGTGGTGTGTCTGTCCAACATGGTGATTTCACATGTCTGTGCTCGTTTTCCAGGATCAGCACACGATGCCTACATCATGAGGCGTAGCGGGATGCCTGATATGATGATGCAGCTGCGCAACGAACGTGCATGTGTTGTTGGTGGGTACAGTCTGTCTGTCCTGTATTCTGTTTGGCCGAGCAGCACTACCGCTTCGCCTGTTCTAACGATATCCATGTGCTTTCCATTTAGGGGACGCTGGCTATCCCAACATGCCTTGGCTGCTGACACCTCTCCGCAACCCCATCACGCCGGCCCAGCTCCGCTACAACACCGCCCATGGCCGGACAAGGCGAGTGATAGAGAGGACGTTTGGCATGCTGAAGAGCCGATTCCGGTGCCTCCACAAGACCGGCGGCGCACTCCCATATGCCCCGGCTAAGGTCTGCAAGATCTTCATGGTCTGCTGCATGCTGCACAACATGGCAGTTGAAAGAGCTGTGCCCCTCATCCTGGATCAAGATGACGAGGACCATCCACCCGTGGAGGACGAAGGGCTTGGCAATGGGGCTAGTACCAGGGTCTGAGTGTGCACGCATTGGTCCCCGTGTGGCATGCGTTGTGATGTGTGTCTCCACCTGCATGTATGGCACGTGGGTCAGAGGTGTGTGTGGGTGTGTCACTGGAGTGATGGTGGCAGTGATGGTAGTTTTTCCCCAGACATAATTGTGACCTAGCATGTTGTCATACATACATGTGTCGAGTACATGCACATGCAAGTGGCTGTGCTTCTTGTGGCTGACTTCTTGTGTGTCTCTCTTCCCCAGGTACCTGCGCATGCCGTTTGCTGGTTGCATTGTTGTGGCACTGCTATTCCTCATGGACATGGCATCGTGGGCTGACTCAGCGTTACAGGCACGGACACGTTTGGAAGTCTCCATGGGGTAAGGGATGCATCTGGGGTGTATTGGGTGTGGCAGTTGTTCACGATGTGTGCACACTGCCCCGGTCGGGGTTTGGGTCCTCTGCAGACATGTGGCATCCCCATGGGACACGACATGCAGCTGGCTACACCTGAATAGATGGGCTGCCTGGTTGTCAGTCATCAGTGATGGGATGGTGGATTGTGATGAAGGCATCAATGTGTGTGACACTGCCCTCGGACACATACGGTTAACATTGTCTTGACATGGCGTGGGACTTCCACATCAGCGGATGTATGGTGTATGGCAGGCTCTCCGTGAGCAGCTGTGGGTATTTAGCTATTATCCGACACTTGTGTGCCAGTTCCATGGCTATCACGCATTTGTGCTGCAGAAGGGGGGTGCCAGTGTTGGAGCCACATGTTACTCCACATGATGTGTTCATGTGTACTTCAAGTTGCCTCTGCAATCCCAAACACATGACTATTAAAGGTGTCCCTATGCCTCCAAGGTGCCTCTTCTCAGTCAATGCTGGTGTGTTGGCACGGTGCATCCTGCATGTCTGGCATGGTATTCCCTGATTGTGGCTATGTGTCAATGTGTCGAGTGGCAAGATGCAAGCTGTGTGTGTGTGCTGAGACTGTGTAATGGGCATGATGTCCATGACTGTGTGGGTATTGTGACATGTGCCATCCCCATGCATCCAACGTTGTCCATGACCCCATTCTCTGCATCCACCGGACTCAAGCTTGCAGGACATGGTTCTGCCACCTGTCTACACGTACCTGGGTGCCCCCCAGGACACGGGCCAGGATCCCTGACCTCTGCGCATGACTGTTGCTGTACTCAATGTGTCTGTCAGCACGGTTGTTCGGCCACCCCCTCAGCTGGTTCTGACCATCACGGGTGTGTATGGTGCTCCATGTCTGTCTTGCCTAGAAAACTGTGACCCATGTGTCCTGTGCCAGACTCAGGCCCCAGGGTGTGGATGGTTGAAGTGAACAGATGACTCAGGCATGTTTAGACTGTACAAGACACATGTTAGGTAATAATGCTACCAGCAGGCATCTACTCTTAATAGTGTGATTTATTATTGGGGGGGGGGGGCCAAGTGAGGGCCTTTCCGGGATTAGGGAATCCAAAGTTCAGTAGGGGAGTTGGTGTCCTTGCCATTGGAAATCCTCAGAGTCCATGCCACAGTCTTTGTCAACATTGGTCAGCCAGTGACCAGCAGGGCCATGTGGCAGAGAATGTCTCTTGATGCTGTGATGCTGTTGCTCCAGTGGGCCAGGTGCCAGGCCAGGTGTCCTGGGAGATGGTGATGTAGCAGCCACCCTCACGGTCCTTTCCGTGGACGACCCGGCTTCCTGCGGGGAACCTCAGCAGCAGGCCGTGACGACGTCTGGGATGCTCCGTCGGATGTTTCCTCCTCCTCCTCATGATCCCTCCCTGTGGGTGGTGATGTTCTCCGCCTTCTGGCACAGGGAGGGTCGGCCATGGTGTCGGCCATCCGACGGAGTTCAGCGTGAATCCCCTGGGACGCCGTCACTTGCTCAGCCTGTCTGTCCTCCATCCTCCGTTGGTGTAGCTGTAGACAGGCTATTAGCTCCGCATGTTGCTGGGCCTGCTGGACCTTGATCCCCTCGAGGACGGACACAACCTGGGCCATGCCCGTGGTGTCCTGCCGGTATGAGTCCAGGATGTTACGGACATGGGAAAATACCGGATCCCCAGCCAACTGGTCAGGCTCGCGCCTCCGCCGCTCTCCACTCCCACCACCCCTGCCCACTTGCGTCTGGCCTGCACTTGTGGGCACATGGGGTCTCCGGGACCCCTGAGGGGTGGCATTGGCGTTGTCGCCTGCCTCCTCCTGGGTGCCCGGGACACCGTGTCCCTCCTGGCGAGCCTGGCTGCATTGTGGTGTTGGGGCAGGGATCCTGGGTGTCTCCTGGGATGTGGCAGGAGTGGGGGTGGTGGTTGGCACGGTTGTACCTGACGCAGGTGCTGCAGGTGGTTGGACACCAGAGGGGCCAGGTCGGTCGGGGTCGTCCGCAGAGTGGTGAGAGTGGTCGCTGCCGGTGGGATCGGTCTCCTGCAGATCCGGGTCCTGTGAGTGTTCCCCCCCAGTGTTGGGGGGTGCAGCACGACGTTGACCTGTGTGTGAGAGAGACAATGTTACTTTTGATCCATGCAACATCCATGTTTCATCCGTTACAAAGTTGGCACATTTCCTCTTGGAATTAGGATCTGTCTTGCATTCCACTCACAGTGCACTTGTGCATGTGTGTGTCCCTTGGGCACCAATTTGGCCCCTTTAACTATGTGTGGCACAGTCTTACTTGCTGCGTCAAGTGTGACTGCAGTCAGCAGTGGAGTGTGCATGTGTGCCGAGCTATGCGTTTGCGCCTTCCTTGTAGCACTGTACATGTGCACATGGAGTGGATCCACACACTCATATGATGCAGGTGGCTGTCCTTGTGCTCGTGTACAGGTTGTAACATGGCCCTGCGTTTTGCCATGATGAAGAGGGGGGGTTCTGGCACTGGGCACACTTGTCTACATGCACGCAGTCCACCTGCTGACGAGCAGACATTCCCACACACCAAAGGACTGATTTGCTCTCCCTGTGTCTCCCTCCTTCTCTGTCACCCTCTCCCTCCCTCTCTGTCCCCCTCTCCCTCCCTCTGTGTCCCCCTCTCCCTCCCTCTCTGTCCCCCTCTCCCTCCCTCTGTGTGTCAGCCTCCTCCCTCTGTCCATCTTCCTGTGTCTCCCTCCCTCTCAGTCCCCCTCTCCCTCCCTCTGTGTCCCCCTCTCCCTCCCTCTGTGTGTCAGCCTCCTCCCTCTGTCCATCTTCCTGTGTCTCCCTCCCTCTGTGTCCCCCTCTCCCTCCCTCTGTGTGTCAGCCTCCTCCCTCTGTCCATCTTCCTGTGTCTCCCTCCCTCTGTGTCCCCCTCTCCCTCCCTCTGTGTGTCAGCCTCCTCCCTCTGTCCATCTTCCTGTGTCTCCCTCCCTCTCTGTCCCCCTCTCCCTCCCTCTCTGTCCCCCTCTCCCTCCCTCTCTGTCCCCCTCTCCCTCCCTCTGTGTGTCAGCCTCCTCTCTCTGTCCATCTTCCTGTGTCCCCCTCCCTCTCTGTCCCCCTCTCCCTCCCTCTCTGTCCCCCTCTCCCTCCCTCTGTGTGTCAGCCTCCTCCCTCTGTCCATCTTCCTGTGTCTCCCTCCCTCTCAGTCCCCCTCTCCCTCCCTCTGTGTCCCCCTCTCCCTCCCTCCGTGTGTCACCCTCTGTCACCTTGGCCCAGCTTCCTGGGCACACACTGTTAGCAGATCTTTGAGTGGCCCTTGGCCTGTTGATGTGAGTTTGTTTCTGATCTCCAGGCACCCATTTTGTCTGCTGTGTGTCTGTGCGCTGCTGCTGTGGTGGTGTGTGCTGCCACTCTTTCACACTGTTGGCAGTTCATTAGCTGCTGGCATGTGCAAAACAGTGCCTTCACCCCCATGTGTTGATGCAAGGCATCCGCCATTTGCTGGCAAGTCATTCCTGTGTTGGGACACAGTGTTTGTCTGGCTGTGACCTAGGCCATATGGGCAGAGGGCATTGTTGTCTGCTTTGGAGTCGCACTATGTGATTCTTGGTGCCCACACTCCCGCCATCCGGGTTACCGTGTCATGTGTTGTTGTCTTCTGTGGCCTGTGACTTGACATTGTCCAGCTGGGTGCATGGGGCATGGTGGCAGCAGTGGCATGTGCCTGCTCATGGAGTGTGGTTGAGTAATGCGATGGCTTGTGGTGGTTGCGTGCCTGTTAGTAATTTTGTTTGTGGTTGCAGTTCCCCCCATGTGAGGTGCGTTGTTTGTGTACTCACCCGGGTCTCGGAGTCCTTCTACTCCTTCAACTGCCTCCACCGGCAGTATGGCCATCACCCTCTCCTCCCAGGGATGGTACTGTACGGGTCTGCGGGAGGGCCCTCCTCCGGTGGCGTTGGCCTGGTCGTGTTCCTCCTGTCTCTTGGCTCTGACCCTCCTCCGCAGATCGTACCACCTGTTCTGGCAATCCTGCTTGGTCCTCCTGGTGTCCGCAACAGCATTCACAGCATCGACGATGGTCTGCCACATGGCTGTTTTGGCTGCCTGGCTGGTGCTTCTGACCAATGTTCCAAAGATCTGTGGCTCGACTCTGAGGATTTGATCAACAAGGACCTCCAACTCTCGGTGACTGAACTTTGGATTCTTGGTAGTGGGCATGGTGAGGGGTGTGGGTGGGGATGGTGTGGGTGTGGGGGGTGTGTGGATGTTGGGGGGGGGTGTGGATGGTTGTGTGTGTGTGTGAATGTGATGAGAGGGTGTTTGTGAGGGTGGTCGTGTGAAGGTGTGCAAGTGTAAGATGTGGTGTCGCTTGTAGTCTGGTTCTGTGGTGTCTGGCAGCAGTGGGTCTGTTGCAAAGGCTCATGGTTTGTGTGTGTGGGCCCTTTTTATTGGTCCATGGGTGGGTGTGGCAGTGTTTGAATTTTGGGTGGGTGTGTTATAAGGAGTGGTGGTGTATTGGGCCTCTGTTTGTTTTTGACAGTTGCAGGTCAGTGATTGTGTTATTGTAGTGGTTGTTGGCCATGTTTAGTGGCTGTGTGGCTTTCGAATGGTGTATTGTTGAGTTGTTTTGTTTTGTCCTTGTTGTGTACGTGCGTTTTGAGCGTGTGTACGGTGTGTACATGGGCCATTTGGTTGTACGATTTGGTCCTTGTATGTGGCTTTGTACGACTCGTACATGCGGTTGTGATGTTGGGGCATGGGGTGCGCTCCGTACTTAGGAGGTTGTGTTGGGGGTGCGCCAGGAACGTACTGGGGTGGGGGTACGACTGGAACGTACTGGGGTGTACATGGACGGTGGTACGACACGTACAGGGGTGGGGGGGTGTACATTGACGGTGGTACGACACGTACAGGGGTGGGGGGGTGTACATTGACGGTGGTACGACACGTACAGGGGTGGGGGTACGACTGGAACGTACTGGGGTGTACATGGACGGTGGTACGACACGTACAGGGGTGGGGGGTGTACATTGACGGTGGTACGACACGTACAGGGGTGGGGGGGTGTACATTGACGGTGGTACGACACGTACTGGGGTGGGGGTACGACTGGAACGTACTGGGGTGTAGGTAGACGGGGCTGTGACACGTACTGGGGTGGGGGTGTGGCTCGAACGTACTGGGGTGTAGGTACACGGGGGGTACGACACGTACTGGGGTGGGGGTGCGACTGGAACGTACTGGGGTGTACATAGACGGTGGTACGACACGTACAGGGGTGGGGGGGTGTACATAGACGGTGGTACGACACGTACAGGGGTGGGGGGTGTACATTGACGGTGGTACGACACGTACTGGGGTGGGGGGGTGTACATTGACGGTGGTACGACACGTACAGGGGTGGGGGGGTGTACATTGACGGTGGTACGACACGTACAGGGGTGGGGGGGTGTACATTGACGGTGGTACGACACGTACTGGGGTGGGGGTACGACTGGAACGTACTGGGGTGTACATGGACGGTGGTACGACACGTACAGGGGTGGGGGGGTGTACATTGACGGTGGTACGACACGTACAGGGGTGGGGGGGTGTACATTGACGGTGGTACGACACGTACAGGGGTGGGGGGGTGTACATTGACGGTGGTACGACACGTACTGGGGTGGGGGTACGACTGGAACGTACTGGGGTGTACATGGACGGTGGTACGACACGTACAGGGGTGGGGGGGTGTACATTGACGGTGGTACGACACGTACAGGGGTGGGGGGGTGTACATTGACGGTGGTACGACACGTACTGGGGTGGGGGTACGACTAGAACGTACTGGGGTGTACATGGACGGTGGTACGACACGTACAGGGGTGGGGGGTGTACATTGACGGTGGTACGACACGTACAGGGGTGGGGGGGTGTACATTGACGGTGGTACGACACGTACTGGGGTGGGGGTACGACTGGAACGTACTGGGGTGTAGGTAGACGGGGCTGTGACACGTACTGGGGTGGGGGTGTGGCTCGAACGTACTGGGGTGTAGGTACACGGGGGGTACGACACGTACTGGGGTGGGGGTGCGACTGGAACGTACTGGGGTGTACATGGACGGTGGTACGACACGTACAGGGGTGGGGGGGTGTACATTGACGGTGGTACGACACGTACAGGGGTGGGGGGGTGTACATTGACGGTGGTACGACACGTACAGGGGTGGGGGGGTGTACATTGACGGTGGTACGACACGTACTGGGGTGGGGGTACGACTGGAACGTACTGGGGTGTAGGTAGATGGGGCTGTGACACGTACTGGGGTGGGGGTGTGGCTCGAACGTACTGGGGTGTAGGTACACGGGGGGTACGACACGTACTGGGGTGGGGGTGCGACTGGAACGTACTGGGGTGTACATGGACGGTGGTACGACACGTACAGGGGTGGGGGGGTGTACATTGACGGTGGTACGACACGTACAGGGGTGGGGGGGTGTACATTGACGGTGGTACGACACGTACAGGGGTGGGGGGGTGTACATTGACGGTGGTACGACACGTACAGGGGTGGGGGGGTGTACATTGACGGTGGTACGACACGTACTGGGGTGGGGGTACGACTGGAACGTACTGGGGTGTACATGGACGGTGGTACGACACGTACAGGGGTGGGGGGGTGTACATTGACGGTGGTACGACACGTACAGGGGTGGGGGGGTGTACATTGACGGTGGTACGACACGTACAGGGGTGGGGGGGTGTACATTGACGGTGGTACGACACGTACTGGGGTGGGGGTACGACTGGAACGTACTGGGGTGTACATGGACGGTGGTACGACACGTACAGGGGTGGGGGGGTGTACATTGACGGTGGTACGACACGTACAGGGGTGGGGGGGTGTACATTGACGGTGGTACGACACGTACTGGGGTGGGGGTACGACTGGAACGTACTGGGGTGTACATGGACGGTGGTACGACACGTACAGGGGTGGGGGGTGTACATTGACGGTGGTACGACACGTACAGGGGTGGGGGGGTGTACATTGACGGTGGTACGACACGTACTGGGGTGGGGGTACGACTGGAACGTACTGGGGTGTAGGTAGACGGGGCTGTGACACGTACTGGGGTGGGGGTGTGGCTCGAACGTACTGGGGTGTAGGTACACGGGGGGTACGACACGTACTGGGGTGGGGGTGCGACTGGAACGTACTGGGGTGTACATAGACGGTGGTACGACACGTACAGGGGTGGGGGGGTTTACATTGACGGTGGTACGACACGTACTGGGGTGGGGGTACGACTGGAACGTACTGGGGTGTACATAGACGGGTGGGGGTATACATATACGGGGGGTACGTGTCGGACGTACGGGGGCTGGGGGGAGTGTTGGGCGCGTATGCGGGCACATGTCTCCATGGTTGCTATTGGTGTTCGGTGCGGACGGTGTTTTTTCCATACGGTTGTAGGCTCGGACGCACGGGATGGATCGTGATTCCTCGGTCGGACTTGGATTTTTACGTTTGTAAGGTTAATCGTCCGAGGACGTGTCGGACACATTTTCCGACCCGAGGACGTGTGGGGAATGATTCCCGGTGCGGGTCGTATGGACTTTTTACCATGCGAATCGTGATTGCCAGTTCGTACGGCACTTGTACGATTCGTACGGTAAAAAGGTAAAAAGACCCGATACGAGTCGCACGGGGGAATTTTTTACCGGATTGTGATCGGCACCTTTGTCTTCTCCATCAAATTACAGACAGAGCAACTGCCACAAGGATAATGTCCAGCCGGCATTGATGAAATTCTTTGTTTTACTTGTGGTCGTGTATGCACTAACTTATCCTTTAAGTTAGTTGCCCGCCTAAATGCAAATCTCGGTTGTGGCATTTTAAAATCTGCAGTGGACAGCAGTGACCAATGTTTCCTCATTATTTGTCTTATCTTGGAGGCCAAGGGATCATAGGTCATCACCACCGTCAGGCAGTCATTTACTTCTCTTTTGTTTCTTTCTAAGAGCGCCTCCCGTGGTGTATTGCGTGCTCTTTTACATGCTCTGCTAATGATCTTTTTGAGGTACGCTCTTTGTGTCAATTTACTTGAAAGCTCATCTGCTTGCTGAGCAAAAGTCTCCACACTAGAACAATTACGTCGGTACCTAAAAAATTGGCCTACCGGTAAATTGTCCCATAAAGCTCTCGGATGATAAGAGTGATAGTGTAAGAGTGAGTTCCTATCTGACCCCTTTTGATGAACCATTGTGTTCAATGTACTACCCTGTACATTGATATCAAGGTCTAGATATACTCATTACTAAATGTCCAGGTGAATTGTAAACACGGATCAAGGCTATTCAGCCAATTCAGAAATTCTAAAAGGGTGTTCTCATTCCCTTTCCAAATACACAGAACCTCGTCAATATACCTCTTCCATAGGCAAATATGTCTCTGGAAGGGGTTCGATGCATGATACAAGAAATGTTCTTCAAACTGGCCTACATAAATGCAGGCCAGACTGGGCGCAAAAGTTGCGCCCATAGATGTTCTGGACACCTGTAAAAACAGGTCATCCTTATAGCCAATATAGTTACATGTGAGGGCAAGCTCAATACATTGGAGCACAAATGATTGGGGTGTGTCATAAAACCATTCCTGTTCCCCCAGGGCCCTCGCTGCTGCCACCAGCGTGGCCTCCTGGGGGATACTGGTGTAAAGTGACTCGATATCAATAGTGAGCAGGAACTGCTGCGAAGAATCAAATTCCAGCTCATTCAAGGTATTCAAGATGTCTGTCGTGTCCTGGACATATGATTGTTGTCTCAGAACTGACTCTCTTAGAAAAAAATCCGCAATTTCAGAAAGTGGCTCGAGAATAGAGGAAATTCCCGAGACTATCGGGAACCCAGGAGGCGGCCGTTGTACTTTATGTACCTTCGGGAGTATATAGAAGGCTGGTGTTCTAGGTTTGTTGTTAACTAAAAACTCTGCCTCTTTACTCGTAATCCAGTTCTTGCTCCTTGCTTCCGCCACCATCTTGGTAATCAGATCCTGTAATTCATATACAGGATCTCTAGGAAGTGGGGGTGGTAATTTTTCCGCTCACCCAGCAGTCTTAAAACTTCATGATCGTAATCTGAAGTATTCATCACCACTATGGCCCCGCCCTTATCGGCGCTCTTTATAGTTATTTCAGCATTGTTCTGGAGAGTCTTCATAGCCTCCCAATCCTCGTAGCTCATGTTATTAAAAGACCGCCCCTGATGACCCAGTTGTTCCAATTTAGAGATCTCGTCTAGCATCTTTTGTTCAAACACTATGACTTCCGGACCCATAGCCGAACTAGGTGGACAGAACTGAGATGGACGTCGTAAATTTGTTGAGAAAATAGACAGTGGTTCTAATTCTTTGTTAGCAAAAAACTTTTTCAGTTTGATTTTTCTCATGGTCTCAAAAAATTCCCTCCTACATTTAAAAGCATCATGTCGTGGGATAGGGACATATCCTAACCCTTTGTTAAGAACACGCAATTCACCAGATGTTAATGTATAGTCAGATAAATTCATTACTATGCTATTTAGGTCGGGGTCCTGCCGCGGCTGCGAGTTATCCATGGGGAAAGCATGGGCCATTGCTGTCCTTGATTGTGAATTTGTCGTGCCCGGCCTCTGCCTCTTTGTCCGCCCACTGTGTTGCCCCTGTTGGTGTGTCCTAAAAAAGAGAGAAACAAGGCCCCCAGATCTTCGTTGGATTTATACTGTGGATCAAACCTCACTCCCCCTTGATTAGATGGTTGTGCACTCTCCTCCTCTTCACTAGAGGTATTCTCAAAAGTCCAATTCTGGGGAGTCCTTCTCTGCTGTTGTCTACCGCCCCTCCACAGATGACTGGGCTGTGGTGCCACTTCACTTCCCTGTTGGTAATATTTATCATCAACATAGGGGAAGGCCCATTCATGAGTATATCTCTCAAGATTCCTCTTCAGGCCCTTAATTTTTTGGTTCACTATATAATGCTTATAATCCGCTAAATCCTCTTGGATTCGCTGTAATTGCTCTTTTGTGTCTGTGATGGTTGTATCTTTCGTCAAGATTTCTTCTAACTCTAAGATCTCCACCAACAGTTCATCACTCAATCTCTTTGCAGTATTTATAATTAAAATCAGCCAATCTCTTGTGCATTTATTGGCAATAAAACTCCAATCTAGTCTGAACTTCTTGTCCTCCAAAAAAATACGTGGTTCGATTCTTACGAATAGACTCGCAGGAGCAGCTCCAGCACGAAGATACTCTGTCATCAGAGCCCCATGAAGGGCCACTCTCACCTGACGCTTCTTGGTATTGCTCAATTTCTCCCACTCTTCCCTTACTGAGTTTACATTAGTCAGAGGGGAGTCTGGAAAAAGAGATGGACCTGCTAAAATAGCAGCAATCGGATCATCAGAAAACACCAGGCAATTCCTGTCCATCACTATCACAAAAAATCGTGATTGCCAACAATTCCACAGGTGTACACCCAGCTAAACAGTGCCTTTTGATGACTAAATACTGTGTTCAAATGGTTGGTCCAGCCACTTATCTTATAAGAAAGAAATATCAATTTTAAGCTCTCACGGCTGATCCGCCGTTCAATCACTCTTCACAAATTGGAGCTAAAGAGGGTAAATGCCAAGCCGCCCTCCTCTCAATATTCCCAAAATTGATAAGGAATCATTTGACTTGATATGGGTAATGGCCTGATATCCGAATGGTAAAAATAGGACACAATAACACTGCAGGGGACTGCCATGACCCAACAGACCGAGCAATAAATACCATAGCTTGGCCAACACTCAGGCGCAAAATAAACTGACTTTCCTTTTTACTGTAATCATCATAATTACTCTTTTCTTTTTTTTATTATTCGAAGCTAATTTTGTTGTAAATATATATTTGTCATTTTCTCTTTTAATCACCAATTGTATTTAACTTATGGTTCTTATATGTCAACAATTGCAATGGTTTTAATTAACTGAGCAATAAAGATTCTATTCTATTCTATTCTATTCCTCTCAATATTCATCAAGACCAGCAAAAACGAAGTCCAGCAGTCAGTCAAAATACAGAAGGTAGAGGAAAAAGTCAGCAGAAACCACACCAAGGATGCCAGGTCTAACATATACCAAGCCATTTACCCCAGCATCTCTAGATTTATCTGGACCCTCCCCCACAGGCTCAGTATCTGGGTTGGACACTGGCTTTACCAGCAAGGGCATACATGAGTTTATTGATTTTAGTTCCACAAGAATCTTTTTTAGAAGCCTCTTCTCCAATTTCAAACTTTCATTTGATACAATTGTAGATTCCAGGCAACCACATATGGTTTTTTGTACCAGAGGGAGGACATCTAACATCGGCGAGGGACCAAGGCTTAGGGATTCTGCTTTCAAGACAGAGAGGTTTGCATATTGTTGGGGCCCATTCCTGGACAAATTTCCTTTTGCAGGGATATCCTTTAATCGTGCCCTCCCCAAGGTATCTGAAGTGATGGTACCATTTAGGGAAAGCTCCATCTGAATCTCCCTCATCCCCAACAGTTGCCACTTCAACATCCTTCTCTCTGGGGACAAGACCTGTCAGAGAGGGGTGGGGAAAACAAGGTAAAGATGATAGATGTGGCTCCCTCATAACAAGGTCCTCCAATGATCCTGCCTCCCCCATCTCCTGAACAGCATGGGCCTTTGTATATTGAATTGGTAAGATCAAAATCGTACAGCTGGGGACTGGTATGTCTTTAAGGTCTTAAAATGTTTCCTCACAAAATTCTTTATTGATGAGGCTAAGGCCATTGCCAAGGTATGTTTTATAGTTAATAAATTTACAGAGATAGGTTCCGGCAACAGAAGCCTATCACTTGGGGAACCTAGGCCCTCTCCTCCAATTTGTAAAAGCATGTATCTCCTCCTCCAAACCACTAGCCTGCTCTCTGTGCTGTCTGTGCTGCGGCCGCCTCCACCCCTGGTAATAAGGCCAAAGAGGGTCACACGTCCCTGCCCCTTACCATGTGCTGTAACCTCTCCCGTTCCCCAGAAGATTTGCAAGTGCCAGTAGCGTCCGGCACAAGTAAGAGCAGTGGGGTGGTGGCCTGGGCAGGGTGGGGGTCTGATAAGTCAACATATGACAGGAGAAGTAAAATTAAATAAAAAAACGTACCTTGCACTCACCGCATCGCCGACTCGGCGATGTGGCGAGCACAAGGTAAGCGGTTTTGTTTTGTTTTGTTTTACTTTGGTGATGCGGCTAGCACAAGGTAAAAAAATTTAAATTCAATTTTATTCCTCCCTTCATATGTCAACTTACCCGACCCCCACTCCGGGCCACCCTCGCTCACCCCTCTTACCTGTTTTGGCCACCACTGGCAAGTACATGAGGGAGGTAGGAAGGGAGGGAGGCTACAAGCCACTCTAGCAATGAGCTTACCCCAGGGAAGTCCGACCAGCTTAATTCTGCCCCAGGGCCAGCACCTTGCACGCAAATGCTGTGATAATGGCAGCATAAACCACAAAGATCCTTGTTGTGGCCACTCAAAGCTTCTGCTGAAAGTATTTGGCTTCACTGTTTGGTGTTCTCGGTGGCCAATAGGGTGCGCATGAGTACGCCACAAAGAGCAGAACAGAACAGGGCGTGGCTAACGTCAAACATAAGCGAAGCACTGGAGGAAAAGGAGTTTCTGGTCCTGGTCCTCTACCACAGGGATTAGAGATGCCTCACCGATGAGATCAATAATTCTAAACACTTCCGGGGTTGCTTGTGTTGCCACTTTCACAGAACATGGCAAAGTGGTTTGAGCTTGATTTCCTCTTCTGTAGTGGGGCCAAGACTAATTTGCATATGATTGGCTGAAGTCTGTTGACTTGTTTCCACATTAACTGACGAGCTCTGTTGTATGTGCATTTTGTCCGTTTTTGGGAGATACGTTCTTTGATGCTTGTTACACTGCCATGTACAACATGTGAACTAGTTTTGTGAAGCTTTGATTTGCTAATTATTAATTATTTAGTACAAACTGCTCTTTGCTCGGTAGTGTCTGGCTTTCAAGCTTTTATCATTTCACTTTCCAGACCTAACTCCCTATGTTGAAATAGCTCCTCATTCTCATCCTGTCCCATTAACTATTGTGTTTTAACTCAGGATATAACAATAACCCTATCATATTTCAGTTTTTTCTTGATCGTCACTCTCTCTTGTGTATTTGTTGTTCTTTTCTGATGGTTAGTGCCTTTCCCAAGATTGTTAAGTGGTGCTTACTGGCTTTTCTCTTCTAGAAGTATTGAAGGTAACAACTACAATCCCTGATCCCAAGATAATAATGCAATTATTTTGGCAAAACAAGGATAAAAGTAATATTTGAACAGCATGCTCACTTTCAAACATTTCTCTGCACACATTTCAACACCATCTCTGAACATGTTTGACACTGCACACATACTTGGAAGATTCAACAAAGGTTTGCTGTTTGTCAGCTCGGCACTGTGGTGAAATATGTGAAAGCCGTGTAATGCTTTATAAGAAAGATCATGATTAGTTTCAGTCATGAGAAGATTCGGAGCCTGCACTTCAAACATGAAGCAGAGAATAGTTCAGGGATGGGGATCCCGTAGCATTGGCTGAATTTCTCGGCCTTAAACTGAACCCAGCAGATTAGTTTGATTTTGAAATTGGTTTAACATAAAAGACCCCAGGTTAGGCTCGTTGGCTTAAGAAGAGTTTTGCATTTTCTCGCTTTGGTGAAAGATTAATTTTTAAGGGGCACAGTTTCATTTTGAAGCCTTCGTCCTCCTGCCCGCACAGGCACCAGGTCTTATATGTATGTCCCATGCAGTGGAGGTTGCTAAACATTGCTGATGGGCAGGGCTTTAAGTGGCATTAAAAAACTGGGGTGGGGTCTCACAAAGGGGCGTGGCCAATGTAATTAGGGCGTGGCTTAAAACGTTAGCTAAAAATCTGTACTTAGCATAGGGTGCTTCCTCAATGGTAATTTGCTGCTTCTGTCATTGCATCCAGAATTATAATGCAACAAGTAACATTACACCTTCAACGTGCCAGGACTAATGGATTTGTAGATGGGTGTTAGTTGCAAGAGAAAAATAAGCAACAGCTATAGCTTGGTTGTATAGAATATTGAAAATGCTTTGGTTCCGAAATGATGCGGCTGTGAAAGAACTATATGAAGAACATAAAGTCCCTTGTTCATTTATGTTCATTTATGTTTTCGCTCAACTGCCACGCATGTTTCAAATGTCCCTCGTTCATTTAAGTTTTCATTCCCCTACCACACACGTTTCAAAAGTCCCTCGATTATTTATGTTTCCCGTTCGGGTTCATAACAGCACAATATCTAGGTTCATGCCCCCGTCGGGATCTCTTAACATACTTAATTATAACGTACCTAATTATAGACTTCCGATACAGCGATTCATACAAACGCAGTTGAATGTTCAGGGCAAGCGACATGAGCACGTTTTTGAGTTACGAAACCGCTCCGTAGTGGCCTTCTTCCTCTTCTCGCTTTCCTCGTCCTTCCTCTACTTCATGTACGTCGCCATTGGAAAAGGCCCCGGAGTCATGGAGCAGAGCAGACTGCAGCGGATCAGTGGCCCGGTAGGCCCAAGCACCCAGGAAACCAAGCTACAGCCACTAAGCCCCATGCCCCATGCCCCAGCCTGACTCCTGACTCCCGGGTGCCAAAAAACAGTGGGGGTATGTGCCAGCACGCATGACCACGTATCGACCATGCACCAGCTGCACCAACCACTAACCCTGGGCGTAGTTTGAGTAGTAGCGCTACGCTACGCGAAGTGCACTTCGCACTATTCAAGTTACGCGTAGCTACGCGAGCTGCGTAGTGTGGTATGGAAAATGCAGTTCGCACTGACTGCACAGTGCAAGCGATCATTTTCTGTCGCTCGAGTAGATTTGTACTCGAGCGGCAGTTTTCTCAACGCGGACTGGTAGTTTCTCATCGCGAGCATACTCGACCACTCGCAATGAGAAACCTGACCTCCCCTCGTTGAGAATCTCGCCGGGAGGTTTATTTTCCACGCTCGCGATCGGCAACTTGATGTTGCTGATCGCGAACTAAGAAAAAGTCTCGCCGGGATGTCATTTTGCTCGCTCGCAGTCGCCAACTTGACGTTGAGGACCGCGAGCAAGTAAATAATGCCCACTACGCTACGCGTTTTTGCACTTTGCTAATTGCAATTCGCGTAGCGCATAGTTGCACAAACTACGCGAGCGTAGTCCTACGCCCAGGGTTACCAACCACAACCCGCCCGCCTGTCCGCCTATATTCTGGACTCAATAAGAGCGACCACTGCTGCAAGGTGATGTGAGGTGGAGTGAGAACAGCTGCCGCTGTAGGCAGTTGGCATAGAGAGAGGCGGGGAAGGCGTGGGGTGTGTTGCGGAGGCAGTCGCTTGTTCAACCCGGTCTCGCCCAGATCGGGAGTGCAAGGAGTAAGGAGTTAGGATCCATTCAATAATCGCTCATCTCATCTCCTCTCCTCTCCTCCCCGGATTACCCATACCACTGCCCCCATGTCCCTCAGACACCATTAAGACACTGGTCCTCGGCCACCAGCAGAGCTAAACGGACGGAGCAAGAAAAGCAAGAGGTACGAGGTACGCAGGAGGAGAAGAAGGGGATAGGGTGGACCGTGTGGGCCTTAGAATCAGGCGTTAAGAACGTATAATTACGAGAATAAAGAGGGACACTGCTACCTAGGTCACACCTAGGTCTGACAAATCAGTGCGGCACACAATTGCCCAGCCAGCCTCCCGGAAGACCCCAAAAGAAAAGTCACATACACTTCTAGGGGAAAAGAAAGGGGACCGCTATGCGTTTAGGCCGAAATAGTGGCTGCATAACCCAAGGAAAGAAGAGACAAACCAAGAAACCGCGCCAGGAGTATTTAAAATCTGACAACACTTCAGAATCAGAGCAGTCTCAGAGCATTGGAAACCCAAAACAATCCCTGCTGCGAATAACAGCTACACGAAGGAGAGTGACAACAGTAACAGAAACAAAAAAGAAGGAATGGTACAAAATAACGGACTTTCTAATTTCAAAGCGCGCAGCAGTGCAAAACCCCTTATTAAATTCACAGAAGGTTGATCAGAAGGTCGATCAGCCACCAGAGCCAGAAGTATGCAGTCGATCAGACTTGGGAAGTGAAACCACCCCCTGGTCAGAAGAACGAAAGCAAGAGGAGGCATCCGTGGTTCTCAATTCGCAAGGGGTGACCCCAACAAACTCAATAACAGTTCAAGCAGAAATACATAGCTCAGAAATTCGAGTACAGCCCCCGTATAATCATCCAAAAGGCTGGGACAGCTCAAGCCCAAAAGGCATGACGGAATACCACCAGTCCTGAAAAGGAACACCAGGTACCACAAGAACAATCTCTGATTGAACTTCTTGGAACTCCATCTCAAAAGCAAGAGGTCAACCAACCAAGGACCAACTTACCAGAAGACTCAACATTAATTCCTTTTGGGGAGGCCGGGGGACATGAGAACACATCTTTAATCAGTCTAAGCCTCTTCATGACAGATAGTGAAAGCCCGCAGGCAAAAAAGCAATTCATTTTTGGGAGCATATCACCATTACCATCTAAATCATCTCACATAAACAAGGAGCAAAAGGAACAAGAGGTCGCAGGCAAAAGCAGAGTCTCCACCACGGGTATCAAAGAGAACAAGGATCGGGCTGAGAAGGATCAGGCCAACACCTGAGGGGCCCTCTTGACAACCATGGACTCAATGTCGACAGCCATATTCCACCAAGCAGATAAATAGGACTTTCAGGTGGAACTGTTAAACATCTTGGAAGTACACATAGTGGGTATCAAGAAAACATTACAGGCATTAAATGACCTGATTGAGAGAGCCCATAAACAAAATGACATATAGCATGTAATATGCCGTTGCGAAACCCTAGGAGATACGTCCGATCGCGTGATTTCACTTCTTACCGAAATATTGACAGAAGTTAGGGCACAAGCAGCAAGAGCATATAGGAGACAAAGAGTTCAAGAACACGAAACAGCAGGGATAAATGAAAGAACACCACATCAAAATACTTTACCCCATTAATCAATGACCTATACATCACGAATTCCGTCCCGAATTCCTGAAAAGGCAGCATTTTTCAGACCATATATAAAAGCAGAAACCCTTCAAAACCTACAAGCTATAGACTCATAGATTTAACAGATGTGGAGGCGAAGCTATGTGCAGCCAGTCTTCTACAGCACCTCAAATTGTGGCTAGAAGTAAACAACATTTTACCCCGACTACAAACAGGGTTTAGGGCTGGAATCTAACAGCCCTGACACTGTGAGCAGAAAAGGCGAAAACAAGAAAAGCGCAGCTATTTGCCTGCTATGTAGACCTCAAGTCTGCCTTTGATTGAGTACCACTGGAGGACTTGTGGAAAGAAATGGCTGCATGGGGCGTACCAAATAGCCTATTAAAGGCAGTCAAAGAATTATATATAGGAACTTGGCCCCAGGTCAAAATTGGAGATGGCAAGAGTGTAACAAACAAAGTTTACACAAGCAAAGGATTAAAACAGGGTTGCATTTTAGCTCCATGCCTGTTCAACAAATATCTAGGAAATCTAGCACAAACTGAATGGAACATCAACGCTCACCCGCCCACACTGACTCAAGAAGAAATAGAATACCATGGGTACGCCGATGACATTGTCTAATTGAGCCAAACACCAATAGGACTTGAGCGAAGTATGGAAGCTTTAAACACTTACATGGAAAGAAATGGGTTAGAGCTAAACCTGAAGAAAACCAAAGTGGTTGGGTTGGTAGACTCGAAGAACAAGAAGTACACCTGGATCTTTGAAGGGAACAAAGTCGAGGAAGTTAAGTCATATAAATACCTAGGATTCGTCATGGAGCATCAAATGAAAGGGAAACAACACATAGAAACAATGCAGGCAAAAGCGCAATCTTAAACTACACCTTAAAATCTTTAAGAACAAAATTGATCTGTCCTTCATTTATTTTATTTTATGTAGTTTATAGAGCGCACAGCTACCCCCGAAGGGGTGTCCCGGCGCTAAAAACCTGAGCCTCCAAGGGAGAAGAGGGAGCATAGAGCAAGGAGAAACAGTAGGGTGACTCAGAGTTCGGAGAAGAGCCAGGTTTTGAGTTTGGCTCGGAAGATGGGTTCGGAGGGACAGAATCTCAACTCGATTGGTAAAGAGTTCCACAGTTTAGCAGCAATGACACTGAACCCTCTGCCACCCATTCTAGATAATCTAAAACGGGGCGAGATCAGGAGGCGGAGGTCATTGGATCTCAAGGATCTGGTGGAGCGGGATATCGAGACACGTTTTTTCAGGTAGTTGGGTCCGCGGTCGTTGATGGCTCGATAGGTGAGGGTAAGGACCTTGAACTGGATGCGTCTAGCCACTGGGAGCCAGTGGAGTTCCTTACGATACGCAGAAACAGATTGGCGGTAGGGGATATTACCAATCAGTCTGGCCGCAGCATTCTGGACAATCTGCAGCCGGCCTACCAGATACTGGGGGGCACCAGCATAGAGGCTGTTAGCATAGTCCAGGTGGGACGTGATGAGGGCTTGGGTAACTGTACGGCGGGAATCCAGGGGGAGATAGGGAAGAATTTTTCTGATCATGCGCAACTTCATGAAACAGGCAGAGGTCACTTTATTAACCTGAGTTTTGCATGAAAGAGAGTCATCAAACTGGAAACCCAGATTCCGAGCCGAGTGAACGGGAGAGGGGGCGGGATCAAGCGCCGTGGGCCACCACCAAGAAGAGGGGATGGAAGCTTTCTGATTGAAAAACAGAACCTCCGTTTTGTCTGCATTCAGTCTGAGGTGGTTAGCGGTCATCCAGACACTGATGTTGTTGAGGCACTGGCGGAAGTTGGCGAATGCGGAGTCCGAGTGGTCTCTGAAGGAAAACACCAGCTGAGTGTCGTCAGCATAAGAGACCACCCTGACTCCGTAGGACTCCACAACGTCGGCCAGTGGGGCAAGATAGACGTTGAAGAACAGGGGGCTGAGGGCGGAACCTTGTGGCACCCCGCATGACAGGGGTTTTTTTCTCTGACTTGAAGGGCCGCAGCAAAACCCTCTGACTTCTTGTCGAGAGGAAGGACTCGATCCAGCTGAAGGCAGTGCCGCCAATGCCTATCTGTTTAAGTCGGTCAAGGAGGATGGGGTGGGAGACCGTATCGAAAGCTGCGGACAGGTCGAGGAGGACCAGCATGGCCTCCTCGCCCCTGTCCACGCATTCCCGAATGGTTTCGGATACTTCCAACAATGCCGTCTCAGTGCTGAATCCAGCTCTGAATCCGGATTGTGATTCGTGCAGTAGAGAGTGGTTTTCCAAATATTCCGTGAGTTGCAGCTGCACGGCTTTTTCCAGGACTTTGGCGGGTTTAGGGAGAAGGGAGATGGGGCGATAGTTAGCAAAGACAGTGGGATCTGCATCCGCTTTTTTTAGGATGGGAATCACCTTCATTTGACCCTCTTTTAACAGTGATGAGTTCTCAGTTAATGCTAACAGTGACTTACGGTATGGAAAGACTGAAAGGACGCGCAGAAGTTATCTTAAACAAAATCCAAACAAGAGTATACAAATCTGTGTTCAGCATCAAGAAAACTGCATCTCCAGCACAGGTGCGTTTAGAGTTTGGACTGCTGAACCAAAAAAAATGTAAAGGAGCCTTTATAAAACTATGCTGGAGAGTACGCTAGTCGGAAAGAGGATCAATCAACCAAATGTGCTGGAAGGAAATAGAGGAGCAAACACAGCAAAATAAAAAAGATTCATGGGGGCTATATCTAAAACAGGCTATGGAGGAACTCGGAATACAAGATGCTTGGAGTGCAAGTATTGGGAAACAGGCCTTTTATAAAATAATAGAAGCAACAAACAAGCATCTCTCATACTTAGCAGACAAGACAAGTCTTGCACAAAGATGTCGCGCCTGGATAGGGATAAATTCCCATAAAATACGACGGCACCAGGATTACCTTACAGCACACTTCTCACTCAAAACACCAGTTTATGCAGTGCCGTTTCAGAAAATGAGAAACAAAAGAACTAATGCCATCCTGGAAGGAACAGACATCGAACAAAGAATGTCGCTTATGCAAATATGAGGAAGAAAGTCTTGCACACATATTCTGCATTTGCTCGAGTCACCCGACATAAAGGAAGAGAAACATGAAAAGAATATTTAGAGAGTTAGAAATACGAGCATGTAGGCACGCGGTAACCAATTGGCTGGGTGGCTCCTCTATACCGCTCACATGCTGGGGAGTAAAAATCCTAAAAGCAAACATGAAAGCACTAGAATAATCAAATTAGGGCACCAGCACTGTACAAAGGAAGAGCAATAATTACTTTGAGCAAAAGAACTGAAGGTCAATCAATAGAAATTAGTGCTGTAAGAGCGATTAAACAAAAGAACAAAGATAGCGCACTTTAAATCCTGTGACAACGTGAAGGAAGACATTCAAATTAATATGTGTCTCAGCACAATAGCACTTTAAACATTAGCTCCTGCACTTTAATTAATGGGACCCTACAAAGACCTGAGGAAAATGGTTACGCTCTGAGTAGTGAGTTTTTAAAGAACAATCATTCAAGTCTAGGCCTCACAAGAACTGCATTAATGATATTTTTATATGCGTTTTAATTTGGAGTTTTTAGGGTCGCTTTAAAAGACTTGTCAGGAACCCATGCTTAAATCAAATGTTATGAAATGTAAGGAATGAATGATTGTGTAATGGTTTTTATTGACTAAATGATGTCATCTTGTGTGGTGACCTGATATTGGCATTTATAAAGCTGGGGATTTTCAAGGAGGCCAGTGCCACTGAAAGGTGATAGAATTGGAAAGAGTCAATCAAACGGCTGACTGAGTGTCTCCCAGCCCTACCAGCCTATTAGTACATGTTTCTGTTGAACAGTGTTCAGAAGGGAAGTCGTTTTGATGTACTCAATTATCCATAAACCTTAAACTAAGCCAAGAAAGGGCTGCCGTTCCATGCCGCACAAACCTATAAAAAGCTCATTGGATCAACCGTCAGAGTCCGGATGAGGCTGGTCTGGGCCCTCTTTCTTTCAGTTGCCATTGTAGACTCTGTGCTTTTTGGACAGTCCTCTGGTCTTATCTTGTTCTTTGATCGCCCCAAGTATTGTCAGTTAAGTGCAAGCAAACATGTCCCTCACTCACAACTGAGGCTTTCTAAGGCTAATGATCCCCCAGATGTGGGCTTATCTAATATTGAGTTGTATAGTACTAAGCTATCTGACAGTATAAAGGAACATTAACACCACTTTTTGAATGCTTGGGATGCTTAGGGGTGTGGCTTGATAATCTGCACTCAATCCAAATGGACAGAATTCAATATATCCTGATCTCTAATCTCTGTTCACAATGCAGCACACCACTGGTAGTTAAACCTTCTGAGGGAGCTCAAATGTCTACCCCTGGCCCAAATAAAATGGAGCCTTTGTTACTGTCTAATGTTTGACCTAGCTCTGCCTAATCTGTTAATAACAACTTCTTCATATACATCCCACTAGGAACCACCAGTGAATCCACAAACTCAGACAAACTGACAGGGTCACTGGATAGTTTTGTATATTTCAAAATTTTCCTTATACTAGGAGTCCCTTACACATTGAGCACCAGCACTAAACATTTTGCCCTGAAGAAAGCTGCTACTCCTCTATGTGAGGGTGACTTTGCTGAAACATGTCGAGAACATTCTGACACTAACCGCAGGTATACTTTTTTCCACTAGTGCCCTGTTTTAACCCTGGCCCAGGGATGCACAAATAAAGGGATATTACGTACCATTGATCCAGTTTCATCTTCACATTCATTCAATTGCTCCGCCATCCCTACTACTTTGAGCTCAACACTGTGTTATTTAGTATAACTTCCTCCTTTCAAAACATCCCTGAGCTCGTACCTTTTTAGAGAGGGTTTGTAGTCTGTGCCGTGACTAGGCATCATGGCACAAGGAGAATCCCAATGATTAAGCATGCCACCTCTGCGGGTGAGAGATTTCGTACTTTTACAAATATATCCTTTTGCGGCTAGTTCTTTACTTTGACTGCTACTTCTGTTATGTTTTTAGACCCAAAGGTTCTTTGACTGTGATATATGTATTGGTTCGGGAGCTAAACTTGCGGGTCCCTAAATCTCCTCGAAGGCCCCTTCTCCTTTTTGTGATAATATCCCTCATACCGATACCATAGACCAGGGGTCAGTTGCCATGTTCATTGCACAAACCACTTCTTACCCTAACTGTGTGGGGTCCAGTAATAAATCCACAATTTTCAAATGTAAGGATTTTGAGCTGGAATATAGCTGGTCTTCATGCAAAGATGTCCTTAACTGGTTGCCAATTGTTTGTAGGAGACTGTGACATCTTGCTATTTTGAGAGACTTTGGATATTTGATGGTTATGAATGTTTTTGTGTACCAGCAACACCTTTGCGGCATGGAAGCTCCTCTGGGGTTTGATCTATTTGGAATAATCTGTCATTGTTTGTGGAAGTTCAGGTCTTGATAGCCCCTGGAAAAGACTTTCAAGCTATATTAATAATTGGGAAGTCTAGTGTGTGTTTTTAGCTGATCAACATTAGAATAGTGATTTTATAAACAGTCCAAACACTAATGGGCTCATTAGGATGGCGAACAGACTGGTATCCATCCGCCATCCAGTTGTAAACCGGGAACGTCCACCATACATGCGGCGGACCCGCATACCGGTTCAGGATGCGACCGCCACTGTGGTGGTCGGGTCCTGCATCTTAACATTGCGGCTGTTATTGCTCACAGCAGCACCTGCCGTGAAGCGAAAAAGCCATGTTGTGCATTTCACAGCACTATGTGGCAGGCATCACACGGTGCCTGCCACTTAGTGCTGTGAAATGTAGGGGGGTACCATGGATACCCCCCACCTGCACCCTGGCCTCCCCCAACACTAGGGGGGCCCGCAATGGGCCCTCAAACCCAATCCCCGCCAGCCTTCATCGTAATTTGGCGGACGGTGCCTGCTAGGCACCGCCGCCATTTTACCAGTGAAGACCGCTCCGCCAGGCAATCCAGAGGATAGCCTGGGGCGGTTCCGTGGTGGACTGTCTTTGCGAACACCACGGTCGCAGTGAAATTCCCCCCACCATCCTAATTTGGCAGGGGGAAAATCGTCGTCGGTTTACGGAAGGACCGCCACCGCATGGCTGACGGTGGCGGTCCTTCCACCATCGTCATTGACCCCTAAGTTTCCAATTTTTGTTCAGCTTATTGATTTTATTAAGTCAAAACACTTTATGGAGGGTCATGAGGCACACCTGATTCTTGCAGGAGATGTTAATGCCAAACTGGGGTATTGCTCAATGATGGAAGACTCAGAGGATGAGGTGGGGAAGAAGATCACACAGGAAAGGAGCTCAGGAATTACATAGTTTCTCATGATCTATATAATTTTATAGAAATGGAGGAATCTAGAGAAACTGCCTCCCACCTACAGGGGTAGAGACTGTGCCTCAATAATTGATGATATTTTTATTTCAGGTTTTAATTAGTTTGTTAGAGCATGGTACTGTAATTGATTCAAATTGTGAGTACAAGGGGATGATGGACGGAGCGCTGAAACACTCACCCCAGTCACAGATCTGGGTTGAATCTATCATTGTTCTTTAGCTCACTTCGCCGCCTCAGTTCAGACAAAGTCATATGAAAATCAGTCTTGACCCTGTGCCTCATGGGAACAGGCCAGCCCGAATTGCCAAGCCAGGTCTTCCCTGAACCGGAAACAAGCATCTTGGGGCCGGTTTTGAGGTAACACTCTTCATCAGCCAGGCTAGCTTGAATCCAGTGGCCATCATCACCACACAGAGCCATTTCTGACATTATTTTTATTGAAGGCATAAAAAGCGGTAGATGTGATTAACAGGCCCCAAGTGATCACTGAGTGTCTTAGGTTGAGATGGAGGATGAATAGCTCAGATTGTAAGTTGTTTATCTAACAGTGACCTCAACCTGATCTGTAAAATGTGTTGACTAGGACTAGCTATCATAGTTCTAGCGCAGCGTGGGTGGCTCCTTTTTCTGGAGTATTCTATGCTAATTCTACCACTGAAAACTCTATTCATGTTTCTAACACACAGATGAGTATGTTGTTTCCGTTATGCAAAGATGTAGAAGCTATTTAGCAGAGTGCTAGCAACAAAGGCAACGGGTCCTGATGGTGTTCCTAGAGTCCTAATAAAATGTAACATTGATCTCTAGGCTCTGCTCTGGACTAATGTCTTTAATGATCTTGCACAAACATTCCCACCAGTACATAGTCCTCGCCAATAATCATTCCGATGTCCAAAAAGGCAAAATTGTTCAGATCCCAGCTGCTATTGGCTGCTTTTCCTTATTGACACGTCCCTCAAAATATTAGGGAGAATCATTTTCAAACGGATTACTGATTGGGCCACAGATAAAAAACATCATGCACAGTGGTCAGTATGGTTTTAGAAAACGTGGGTACAATAGAGCAATGTTGCAACTTAAATGTCATTATTGGCAAATACACAATTGATGAACAAAACCAACTTTATCTGGCTTTTCTGGATCTGTCCTCAGCATTCGATTGTGTAAACCGATCAGGGGTATTGAGTTTCCTTTTTACTATGGGGTTGGATGACGACACTACCCAGCAGTGTTACATGAGACACTTTTGGTAAGGATTAGATATGGCCTAACCAGCAAACTTAACTTAACTCACCAGCAAATTTAAAATCTACCGAGGTGTAAGTTAAGGTTGCATTTTTGCATCTTTATTATTTATATTAATTATTAATGAACTAAGTCCTCACTTATGTAAATCACTCAAGACGTGTCTAGAGCAGATGGTTCATCCACCCCCACGTTGCTTAATCGCTGCGGATGTAGTGTTGATGGCTTGCACTTCAAAAGCCCTGCACATGCTAGTCTTTTGCTCAATTTTGTGCCTGAATGAGATTTTAAATTATATATATTGGCCTGGGGCCCAAAATGAAAGCGAATTTCTGTTTCTATACTTACAGTTGAATATAATCGCCTATAAAAAACTAACACATTTTTTCATCTGGGGATCACTTGTGATTCATTGGGTCATGGATCCCAAATATCACAAAACGCAGGTTGGAGCTCTCTAGAGCCCTTGGTTGAATGTTTAAGCTTCTGCAGCTACCTGGGGGAAGTGCACTCCTACCTATACTACAGATTTACAAAATGCAATGTATACCAGCAGCATCGTCTGGGGCTGAGATTTGTGGAAATTCCTAACTGTGCCGCCATCCCCAGGCGAAGGAAAACCGTTTCTGTAGAAGGGTTTTGTCTGCTCGATTTCCCTTCACATTTTATTCGCCACGAGGAACTGGGTATGAATTATGCTGAGGATCACATTAGAGCTAGCCCTCTGCTCTTGTGGGTATCTATTTGCAGACTAAGGAAGCAGCTTTGAGTCAAGCCATCAGTGGCGTAGCAAGTGGGGGACAGGGGGCGGTCTGAGTTTTGGGGGTAGGTGGCTCCCCCGCTCTTACCTCCGGTTATGGCGGGGGAGCAAATATCTGTATCGGCAGCATCCCCCCCCCCCCCCCACCCTTTCCTGTGGCTGTCGTGGGGCAGCAAATGCCAGGACCATCATGAGCTGCAAAAGGTCTAGCTTCGCCACTGCAAGCCATCATTATAGATCGCCTACCATGCGACAAGGGCAGTAGTATTCCTTGGCCAGCATACGTTAAAAAACACTCTTCAAGAGATTGGGTTGCCCTTTCTCTTCGATGAGCCTTGTTCCAGTGGAAAGCCTCATAAAAAGATTGTGAAAGCGATGCTGTTAAATTATGCTTGTAGGCAAAGGGCTGGGGACGAACGTAAAAACATTTCAATAGCAGCTTAACTGCAATTGAACCCCACAGGCACCCAGGGACATTACTTGCTGAGATCCTGGAGCAGGTGGGAAAGATCCTTATTGTTGCGCTTTGGGGCTGGCACCTGTGTTCTACTTTGTATCTCCCTGGGTTATCAGTAAAGATTGCATTGCCTGCCCGTGTGATTGTATATCTGCCCAATCTGTGTGACATTTCTTCGATTTATGTAAATTGCATTTAAAATGTACTAAACATTTTTTGATTCTTTTGATATATATTTTGCTACAATGCAGGCTAGTCTTGCAGAACTAACAACAATTGTCATATTTTTAATGTTTTTTTATGTGGGCTCGTTTCTAAGATGAGCTGTCCGTTCCTGTAGCACAATGCACTTTGAGTGACTTTAATTGATATGCATTCTTTCGTTGTATCACTTTATACATTTTGGTATTGTTTTTAATATTAGTGTGTATGAAATTATTTTGCACGATACTCTTTTACTTGTTTCATGTATGAATTATGTATTTTTATGGTTGCTTCTGAATAAAGAAACTGAACTGGATTGAACCTAATAGTCTGTTTTATCTGGAACGGGACCTCACAAATGAAGACATCTCTATTGCTTGTTTTTCTATTCTTGCGACTGCACGAAATCCTAAGCACGCGACTCAGTGAGTAGTGCGGGTGTGACGTGATGGGGGCAAAAGGTGCACGCGTTTGCTGTGCATTCCAGTAGGGCATGCACAGCGCCTCCTGTAGCTGGTTCTGCCAGTGCTCCCAGCATCTGCACAACCTGTATCTGTAAGAGTGCTTTCCCTAGAGTGCTACAGCTGGGTGCACCTTGCCTGATTAAATATGCCACCGTATGGTTTACTGCTTCAATGCAAAAGGTTTACCACCCTATTAGAATCCAAAAACACAAACTCCCTTACGACATGAAGAATCTCCCATTACTTACAGAGACATAGCGTAACATGATGCTCAGCGATTAAAGGTGAATGCACAATTTGGCATGATGGCTGAACACAGCTACACCAGTATAAGATAGAAAACACATTCTGTTTTTTTCCCCCTGGCTGTCACAGATGGAAACCTTTTGTCTTCACACAAATATCCGCTCAGCATTTTCAAGAGTTGGTGATTCTACAAGTCCGCCGGAGGCCTTATAACAAGGAGTTACTCTTCTGCATGGCTTCGGAGAATAATCAATTGTGTGGGGGAGGTCTAGGCATCTGGAGAGTGTTCACCGGCATGATGAACACGTGTGTGCTCAAACGGTGCATTCTCATTGGGTGATAAGTGAAGGACGTAATTGGTGTTTTGTTCAAGAAGCCTTCTTGAAAATTTTTTGACAAAACCAATAGATTCCACAGAGGCGCAACGTATTGGACTTGCCAATGTTTGATTTATTTCAGCAGACTCATGCATCATTATATAATATTATAAAATGGTGAGTAATTACAGATTAAGAATAGTAGACAAATATCAATAATGCCCAAACATTTGTGTGCATTACTTTGATTACGATCATGGCTTCCATCTTACATTCATTCAATATAATTAATAAACAAAGTAGTTCTGTGTTAAGTACATACAGTTCCATGGTTTTGCAGGTCTAGTTTGTTCCACGATTCCCTGAGTTTCAAGTGCAGTACTCACTATACAATACCCACTTTCTTAACTTAATCCTGGGGTGCATTTTTGGTTATGCTAATAAAAAGCATAAAGGTCAATACACATTGAATCAAAGATGTGATACTGCCACTGAGACGAGAACTACATCAGAAATGTGTACCAATAAACTGGGTAAAAGTTAACAACTGTTTTATAGTATTTAGAATGCTGAAAAGATGCTGAATGATGCTCAATGAAAAATAAGTTGCTATTACTCTTTAGAGCAAAAATATTGGTTCTGTTGGGAATAAACTTAGTTTCAATGACACTAAATGTGTTAGAAGGCTATTGAGAGAAGGTGTACTTAATCACAGTTATACACACACATATAGAAATCATTAGTTTGAAAACACAAAAAGATGATTTTTCTTTTTAGCTGTATTTGAATCCACATAAATGTTATTACAGTACAGGACTGACCCAAAAACTAATTAAATCACAACATATATAGTGACCAACAGTGCATAGTAACATAACAATCAACATAAAATGACATCAAAAAACTACATATATGCACATATAGACAAATATGTATTTTAAACGAAGTTGATCCAAAATGTATCGCATATGTCACCACAACATATATCTTCTATTTTTCAAATGGTGAAATTGCATGGATCAATCTGATAGATAACGTCGACGTTTCGACCCTAGGATAATGTGTAAGTTTATACGCATCAGTGGCGGGTCTTCATCAGGACAATAATCTATATGTCAGCCTGAAGGCTAGGAAAATTAATTAATCCTAGTGTCACATACGGTGAAGTCAATAAAGTTCTCACTCCGTCAGTTCAATATATACTCTATACAATACAATATATACAATCCCAGGTCGGGGGACGGTGCCGTCAAGGCGATCACCGAGATTAGGAGCGCAATAAATGAGCTTCCGATTGCCTGCACGCCGGACAAAAAATGGTCGAGCCATTTTTTGGCACTTCACTATGTCCATTGGACTGGCAAACTCACGGTGGCATGGTAGGAACCGTTGCACTGGCAGTCCAACCTCCACATTACAAGTGCAGCGGTACCACTGCCACAGGACCACCACAACCATCTGTGATTCCTCGGTGTTAGTTCAGTAGTCTGGCCAAGCAATATGCTGGTGGTGCCGTTGCGGCACCACCAAGCATATTCTAAGTTTCCTCGCAGCTGCAGTTTTCCTGGCCTTAGGGCCATGGGGTTCATGCTGCGGGGCACATGTTGTGCCCCCTGTGTGTATGCACCTCAGTTCCTGCACGGCATAAACTGCACCAGTCCATGTCATGCAGGAACAGACTTGGCACTTCCTTGGCACTGCAGTTCTAAGGCTCGCATATGGACCTTAAAACTGCACCGCCACAGGACCGCCAAAGCAAACTCGTGATCTGATGGGTGGGCGGCACTCGACTTTAGTGGTGTGGAAGTGGGGCGGTGGCATGGTGGCCCGCTCCCACACCACCAAAGTCGCAATCTGGCCCTAAGCCTGTTATGTGATTCTGAATGCCCTTTAAAATTGCAAACCGTGTTTAACTACACATTCTGAATAGCAAACAGGAAGGGGCATGAAAGGGGCATCCCATTCAAATTACGAATCGCAATGCGACATCTCAATGCTTTGTAACTTCAATTGCAATCTTAAACCATTATCATGTCACTGAATCCTCAAAGGAGGTGGTATTTGCAAACAAAACCTCTTCTGAATTGTGCCGGGCAGCCTCAGGTGGACTAGACAGTAGTGTGTGATGTGTTTCCAATTATATATAATTGTTTGAAAAGATGCAGTACAGTCTCCTTGGAGGAACCATGGCTGCTTAAAAAAAAGTTTTCAATTTGGGAATGCAACCACAGGGATTGTTGTTTACTATTCCTTGCATGCCTTCTCCTTTTGCTTGTAGCCAATCGCAAAGAGTTCAGAAATAGCAACCTTCCCAAATAATACTCAGTTGGCATACCATTGTGTGACCCCCTGCAATTAGAGATTTTTGTATGTGGCATATTTGGGCATAGGCAGCACAACGCCAGTGCACAATTTGTAACCTCTATTTGTAACCTGACTGTTTGTAGATCTTGCTCTTAGAATAAATTATGGCCCAAGTTTACTTAGTTGAAAAATCATTGTGAATACATCTCAACCTGCAAGCTGCCGTTCTCAAATCAGCATGTATGAGAGGAGACCCTGGATATTCTCTCATTTGCAAATATTTTCATAATAGAAATAGCAAACTGCAATTTGAGATAAGCAGAAGGTTGCAAAAAGGAAATCATCAGATCAGCAAGGGCTGATAGAATACTCATTTCAAACGTTGAACAGAAGCAGAGAGGGGCAGCAGCGATAGTGGGAGGATAAGGATGGTATTTTGCACTGCACAAACTTGAACAAATTAACAACTCCATTATGTCTACCTAGAAGGACCTTGATCTCGAATTTAGGCTTCAAATCATCAATTCAGCAACATACAATGACAGTGAAGCAGATTTGCCCCACAGTGATGGCAGAGAGACGAAATTTGCAAACCATCCAGGTTTATTAACAAATTAGTAGAGTTGCTATCTCAATTCAAATCAGAGTAATCATAAGTCGATAATCATCAGAAAAACACCATGTGTAAATGTTATCCAGTTAGGTCAAATAGCAAATGCGAAGTTATTAAAGGACAGCGTATGCAAATTTAGATACTCCCTAATGCTACGCTAAGATTGTAGGCAAATCAAAGTATTTAGAAGCAGCATGTGTCAGAGGATATAGTATCACAGGTACAACCAAATGAAGGTTCCAGTGAAGAAAAGAAAAATTGTGCTTGCTCTAGAAAGTAACCTTATGAGTATTGGGTCTTGATAAAGAGAAAAGGAACGTCGGCGTGCAAAGGTGGACAGGCCAATCTAACTAACTAGAATCAGTTTTAACCAGTTAAACATGGAATTATGTCTAAGAGACAACAACATTTCAAACTTACAGAATCCTAGTAGCTCTCGGTGCCTGCAACTAGCATGAGATTATGTATAGCAAACAAGAATACAGCATTTAACCCCTTGCATGCCCGCCCCTTTCCCCGCCCAGTGCCGCGCCTTTCATTAGCGGGCGGAGTTCATGACGAGCTGGACTCGTCATGGGCACAGCGCCACCGCAGCCCATGACGAGTCCAGCTCGTCATGGGCACTGAAGGGGTTAATTAAAATGGAGTCAGTCATTCTCAAGCCCACAATGGCTTCTGCTATATTAATGTGAACATACTTTAGTAATAGTTAGTTGTTTATGTAAAACTCACCCATTACAGTCAAACTGAATGTCAATTATTATGTGCATATAAGTAAGCATTGATTTTATGTGTTATGTGTTAGCATGCTATTAACTGCAAACGAAAAATAGTAACACTGCATACCAACAGTGCATTGAAGTCAGGAATCTCAGAACAAAAAAAGCAGTGCTCAGAAAATTCTAAAGGTTAGTAATTAGTGAATGTCAGAGGAAGAGAAGAAAGAAGTTTTCAGACGAGGAATGTTGACAACTTTTTTGGAAGGTAATCTTAGAAGTATTTGAAGCCGGATTAGGGAAATGAGGCAGAGGATATAAATCTGAGTTAGTGCAATTGGAGGCAAAATTTCTATGCAAGTGCTCAAGAAAGATTATTTGATGTACAGATAGATAATTGCGTAGGAGAGACTGGCAGGGCATCTGGAGGTGGACGTTTGGGCAGCAGGAGGACGTTATATTGGACCCAAGCCAACACCAACGAATCAGATCATTGAGAGTACCATGCCACTAAATGCAGTGCAGAGTATCAAAAACTGACACATCAGTAGAATGTATTGTATGAGCTTTGTGAACATATAACCCACCCCCTCAATTCATAATGTCCCCATTTGAAAAGGTGAAGCCTGATATTGGCAAGCCATGGTTAACACTTACAAAGTTCCAATGATGATGACTCAATAAAGAGCTGACATGATGGTGCTTGGACAAATATCGGAAAAAAAATATTGTGATACAAAAATATTGTGTCAAGAATATTGGAGTGTAAAAAAATATTGTCGACAGGAATGTCGAAGGTAAAAATATAGTTTTGAGTATTGTTTTTGCTATGGTTGTAAAACATATTGATATAGAAAATATCGTATGCAATATAGTTTGTAAGTGTTAACTAATGTATGAATTATTGTAGTGTGTATGATTCTATATGTTTGTTAATTTTTTTATGTGTGTTTTAATCAGAAAATGTATTAGTTATGAGATTGTTGACATTTTTATTATTTGTATTGATGTATATAAATAATGTTTTTATACTTGTTTTAGTATCAGCATAATGTGTTTTTACCGGGTAAGGGTGGGGATATTTTTAAAAAGTGTATATTTTGAAGTAAATTTTATGTAAACTATTTTGATGTTGTGCAAATACATATTTTACCATTTTTACATGTATTTTGTTACATTAATACTAGTCATGCATTTTAATTTATAACTGTTTACAATATATATTAATGGTATGAAATTAAAAAAAGTTTTAAAAAACATTTAAATTATACAAATAATTTAAAAATTAGAAAAATGCACTAATGTAATTTAATAAAGCAAAATAATTAGAAGTTTTAATATAAAAGTTTTACACTTTATAACTGTTTTTGAAAAATAATTTAAATAATACACATATTTTAAAATCGGATTTATATAATATTTTATTTTATGAATGTTAATTTTGGATTATATATTTTTTTATATTGTTTAAAGTTTTGGGAATGGTAAAACATATATTAAAATTGTTAATAATAACAAAAACATGTTTTTATATGTTAATGTTTAAATATGAATATATACGTTTTTAGTTTTGGTTAGTGTGTTTTTAGATTACATTATTTCACCTTTTTAGCATCTAACACCTTTTAGAAATACCTTTAGATTTGTGTGGCAATTGTAAATGTCACCCCTTTAGTGTCCAACATGTTCCACCAATTCGGTTAGATTATATTGAGAGTAGTTCATTTCACAGTTTCCATGTCCAACACCTTCACCAAATATGTTTAGATTATAGTAGAAATAGTAAATATCACACTTTTTGTGTCCAACACCATGCCCCAATATGGTTAGATTGGAGTGGGAATATTAAATGTAACCCCTTTAGTGTCCACCACCGTCCCCCGATATGGTTGGATTGGAGTGGATATAGTAATTGTCACCCCTTTAGTGTCCAACACCATCCCCTAATATTGTTAGATTCAAGTAGGAATAGTAAATGTAACCCTTTTAGTGCTCAACACATTCCCCTAATATGGTTAAATTGGAGTGGGAATAGTTCAAGTCAACCTTGTAGTGTCCAACACCTTCCCCAAATTTGGTTAGATTGGAATGGGAATGTAAATGTAATTCCTTTGCTGCCCAATACCTTCCATTATGTGCTTTATATTGGAGTGTGAATCGTAATTGTCACTCTTTCAGTGTCCAATACCTTCTTCAAATTTGTATAGAATGGAGTAGGAATACTAAATATTACCCTTACAGTGCCTAACACCTTCCCTAAATTGGTATAGGTTTGAGTGGGAATACTAAATGTTAGCCTTTTGGTGCCCAGCACCTTCCCCAAATTGGTATAGAGTGGGAACAGTAAATGGCACCCTTTTAGTGTCCAACACTTTCTCCAAATTATTTTAGATATGATTTGAATAGTATTTTTCACCTCTTTAGTGTCCAACACTGTCTGGAAATTTCTTTAGATTGAAGTAGGAATAGCATTTTCCAGCCTTAGTGGCACCACACCTTCTTCAACTTGGTATAGATTGGAGTCGGTATAGTAAATTTTACGCTTTTAGTGTCCAGCACCTTCCCCAAATTAGTGTAGGTTGGAGTATGAATAGTCAATGACACCTTTCAGTGTCCAAAATGTTCTCCAAAGTGGTTTAGATTGGAGTGGGAATGGTATTTTTCACCTCTTTAGTGTCCCATACCTTCTTCAAATTGATATAGATTGGAGGGGGTATATTAAATCTAACACTTTTAGCGTCAGGCATGTTCCCCATGAGGTGAGTGCCAGTGGCACTCTAAGGGCCTTATGTAGGTAAATTACATTTACCGATTCTTAAATACCGAATTTTACCGATTCGGTATTTATGAATCGGTAAATGTAATGTAGGTAAAAAAATACCGATTCGGTAAGTGTCGGTATTTTAGAATCGGTATTTACCGATTCGGTAATGGTAACCTGTATCTCATTGATTCCTATGGGCCAGGAGGCCCATAGGAATCAATGGGAAGCCAGTTACCATTACCGAATCGGTAATTACCGAATCGGTAATGGGGGGAGCTCAATCAAGGGTGGCAGGGTGTCACATTGACACCCTGTTGCACCCCTGATTCCTGCATGTGTGCACATGTGGCACACATACATGCCCTGAGGGCATGTGTGTCTGCCACATTGCACACATCTAAGGGCCAAATAATGCATTAACAGGGACATTCGTCATTTACCACCAACTTTCAGTTGGTGGTAAATAACGAATCCCCACACCCACCACACACTCCCCCTACATCTCATTTCTGTATTCGGTATTTACCGAATCGGTAAAATTACCGATTCGGTAATTTTACCGATTCGGTAAATTACCGAATACAGAAATGATCCCCCTACATCCCAAAAGCCTAAATACCGGTCGGTAATGGTATATTTACCGAAAATCGGCCGTTACCGACCGGTATTGGCCTACCTACATATGGCTATAAATCTTTCTTTTAAGTCAACCCCACTTCAAAGGCACCATTAGGTGTAAGTACTGGACCTCTGAAACTACCATGGCAGTACACTTCTGGACCTATGACTACTCTGCCAGGAAAAAGGTTTGCTGTGCTGCTGAAAGGACTGCCACTCTGCTGGACTACTAGTTTGCTAGATTCTGCCTTGCTGTGCTTTTTTCTTGCTGATCTGCCCTACTGCCTACTGTTCCCCTGCGTGGGTGAGAAGGACTGAACCTGCATCATTTCAACCAAGAGTGACATCAAGGACTTGTTGGCTTGCCTCCTGATTCCCCAAGTCTCAGGGACACAAAAGACTTAGAGCCCTCCTGTTCCAACCCTTGGGCTTATCTGCTTGTGAGTCTGTCCTGAGAAGTAGTGCCTCCCCAGTCCTGTACTTTTGGAAGTGGACCTAGGGGTTTGCTCCAGTGGAACCAACGTATCCTCTGCTGCAAGAGCAGAATTGATGCATCTCCGCTGTTGCGGGAATGGGACTGGTGCATTGCACTTGTAAACGCTGCATCACATCTGGACCCACCCTTTCAAACCAACGCATCACCTCCCCTGCGTAAAGAAGATTGACTCATCGCCTCTCCAGCTTGGACTAAACTGGCACATCGCCTTTGGAACCATTGCACTCTGAACTGGCGCTTTGCTCAACACATTAGACATCAACACATCTTGGTTTGCGATAAGGGTTAAGGTACTCTTGCTCATCGTGCCCTGCATGGGTCCTGCATCCAGCCTGTGCTTCATCGTGGGTAGCCTGAAGTCTTGACTTTGTCTAGGTCGGGGGCGACCAATTAACTCTTTGAGAGCTATTTGCTTCTCAGTGATATATTAAGTTAAGCCTGACTGTTCTGTGCCAAACTACCAGAGGGTGAGCACAGATAATTTAGGGTGTGTTATGACTTCCCCTGACTAGGATTGTGGTCGCTAATTGGACAGGGTGCATACCTGTGCCAACTAGAGACCCAATTTCTAACAGGAAGTCAATGTGAGGAGATAGAAGTTGGTTAGTTTTCAAGTACTTACTTGTTATTTCAAAATGTTAACTTTATTAATAAGTATGTTTTATTTTAAATGTACTTTTGACCTACTTGGTGAGGTAGTTGTTGAGATGTATATATTTCTTCTTTAATGTTCTGGTCAGAGAATTCAGCAGAAATTTCTCATCTTGCAGTGTTTTTTATTTTGAATTATTTAGCTGTTTAAATTAGTGTTCCTTTCATATGGCTGATTTAATTGTTTATCTGATAAAGTTGTTTATTCTTTTATTTTATTGGTTAATTTAGTTTTTGTTTACATTTTTTTTAATCAGTTCATACTTTCAATGGTAAACGTTAATTAAGGTATGTTGTTGTCTAAATGTTTGTATTGATGCTAATATTGTTTTTAGGTTATATTGCTTTGATTTTAGATACATAATTTATTGGGGTGAATGGCAAATAGTTTGGTGATCATATCAAAAGAAAGAAAGGGGGGAGTAGAAGTGTGGAGAGGAGACCGTGTGGAAGAGGAATTCCTCTATTCGGAACTAGGGTCCTCACACACCCAGCAAGCTAGGTGTCATGCTTCATCATATGGACCTGCTCCTCGTCGGGCCGGCGCTGCAATTCCCGACGGGCACCCTTAAAGGGGCTCTTTAGCGGAGATCTTTTGTTCCTGGCCGTATGGTGTAGTGTGTGTGAGAGGAACCTAGTGGTGTAGATGTGAATGCGTGTGTGTGGTTAAAACAAGTTGGAAAGTCCAAAATCGGATTTTATTAGGAGTGGCTCTCCACTTGATTAAAACAAAACAAAGACAGAGTGGCAGCTGGCTGATATTATGGTTCAGCTTGGCTATGCTCTTCTGTGGTGGTCAACATGTTTCATGCCTGGTGGTCCTAGTGATCCGTGGCAATTCTTCAGGACCTACTGAACTGTCAACTATCTACACAATGTGGTAAGTACAATTGTTACCTGCCACACGTTATATGGGAAACGATCTCGCCATATGTCTAAGGGGACCTAGGAAAGAAAGAAATTTTTAGGAAGGTAACCCAAACATAGGCAGTGATTAAAAGTAAGTACTGTACAGATAGATATCACACAATAGTGCTCACTCCCTAGACAATATGACACAAGGATGCGTCCATTGTCGCCAAGTGTGAAAAGACTTTACTATACAGTTAGTCGATATTCTACTCAAAAAGTGAATTAAAAACAAGCATCATTAAAACAGAAGACTGGAAGTGCGGTGTTCCCTATGAGGAAGTAATGTGAAAAAGAACAACAAGTGTCTACATTGAGGAGTTACAGGGCACTCACCTATTGTGGTGTGTATCCCTGCTCCTGTCCGTGTCCGTGGCGCCACCGGGACACCAAGATTCTGGTGTCCTAATGAGAGACAAAATGTTAAGTGGAAAACAGAGCAGAGCATGGAGGGCAACTGGCCCGACATGTAGTGTCAGCACACGTAAAACAATATCGCCCGTGTGCGATCCCGTCATATGAGCTGAAGTAATGCGAGCCATGATACAGAAGGGATTGTAGAGTAACAAAGAAGCACCAAGAAGGAAACTTATATGGAGTCACACAAGAGGCGCATGGATGGCAATTGCCAGCCCAGATAAGGTGTTAACCAGCCAGAGATGCGTAGCCATGGAGTAAAGGCACCGCAACGCAGTAGCCAGCAATCCGGGTGAAGTCCGGGGCAGGCCCGGTCTATCGCCAAGGTGGGGAGAATACCGACGTGAGCCATGGGGTGCCCCGTAACCCCTCGGAGAGCCAAGCATAGTGCGCCAAAGGACCGTTTGATAAATAGCTGTTGCAATGCACTGACAACGTAGAGTGTTAAAACCTATATAGGAGCACTGAAACCACCGCGTCTTAGTCATTACTCTTAAGTCCAACAGCGGGATTCCATCCACTCGTAACCGTCACCCCGTGAATCACGGGTAAGCATTCAAACTACTCTCATGACCCATCACTGACAAACGGGAACACTGCAATATTGCAGTAACACTTACTTGAAGGTTGCTACCGGAATGGGCCGTCAACCTACCCTCGCGCCACTCGACCCGGGAGGAATAATTCCCGGCAGGATACCTAGTAGATATACAGGCTGGTCTGTTGGGTTGGGGGCGGGCAGACTACCCGGAAGTGCGCTATGCCAGAGCGTGAAGCTGGATCTATGAAAGGGAATGTCAAAAGCGGCGGCCATCTTGGGATGTGGTTATTGTAAGTAAAATAACCAATTCTCATTGATTAGTGGAGTAAAACCTGCTAAGTGGAAGGGTGGAATTCATAATCCTGGAAGGTCAGGTGTGGTATCTCAGTTGCCATGTAGACACACCAGCCGCTATCAGGGTGGTGGGCCGACTAACCGGAAGTGTGTGTCAGTACATGGTACGTGAGGCTGCATGCATAGAATGAATATGTTATGGCGGCGGCCATCTTGGAGTGAGTGGAAATATACCCACAGGACAGGGGAGGACCGAGATCACAGTCATGGTGGATAAACGTGATCACTAAAATACACAAGAATATATAATGTAAATGATGGATAACAATCATATCGATAAGTGAACCTATCAAGTGTCCACAGGGTAACAAAAACAGAAATAACGCTCAACTACAAACGGGGAAAGGGACCCAGGGTAGTGTATAAACATGGTAAGTCTACTCCTTAAAGGACACTGGAACAGTTAACGGAGTAGCAATGTAAGAGAAAGAGAAAACCTGTATTATCTGTCCATGAGTACTGCCCATGGGATTTGATCATTCAAGCCTTCTAGGTCTGTCCTCAGACGATGCACCCATCGCTGTTCGATCTTGAATAAAGCTTTCTGTGTAATCCTAGGGTGTGTCTCAAGTATCAGCCATCTAAGGGAGTCTGGTTTGTGGTTAGTCTCTTTGCAGTGAGTGTAGAGCTTGGTGGTTATTTTCTGGCATCTCACATTACTCTTGTGTTCTGTTATGCGTATCTTTACTGGTCTCATGGTCATGCCTACATATATCTTTTCACATGGGCAGGTGATTAAGTAGATACAATGAGTGGTGTTACAATTGGTATGCCTCTGTATCTTCCAAGTGAAGGAGTCTGAAAAAACCACATCTTTAATCACCGCAGTTTGATGGCATACAGCACACGACCCACAAGGGTAGTGTCCTTTCACTGGGGGGAGACCCCAGAGGGTGCTCTGGTCCTGGTGGTTAGTTTGTCTAGGTCTTGTGTTAATCAGGATATCCTTCAAATTTTGAGTGCGTTTAAAGGCAAAACGTGGGGGCGGGATAGTGAGATCACCCGCAGTAAGAATCCCCCAATGTTTCTTGATTATGCCTTTTATGCATGTAGAGTCAGGAGTGAAGGATGTGACACAGGTCAATGTCTCTGACTTTTCCCTATTATTGGGTTGTAGTAGGGTTTCTCGTGGGTTATTGCGTGCCCTCTTAAGTGAGTTTTTTACCTGACGTTCAGGATAACCTCTTTGTCTAAGGTTGGAACTCAATTGGTGGGCTTCAGTTAAGTAATCATTAGTGGAAGAACAGTTCCTGCTAATACGGAGGAACTGCCCGAAGGGCAAATTGTCCTTGAGGGCCCTAGGATGATGGCTGCTGTATAGAAGTAAGCTATTCCTGTCTGTAGGTTTCTTGTAAAGTGTAGTGCTAAGGCCTGTGTCATCTAGTGTGACCTTGAGATCCAAGAAGGGCACATAGGAGTCAGAAATGGTATGTGTGAATTTCAGAAATAGATTCTGTGCGTTAATCCATTCGCAGAAGGCTAGACACGTCTGCTGGTCCCCCTTCCAGAAGATTAAAATATCATCTATGAAGCGCCTCCACAAGGTTAAGTTGTTGATATAAGGGTTGCTGGGGTGCCTGATAACTTCTTCCTCGAAGGTGGCCATGTAGATGCAGGCCACACTAGGGGCAAAGGTGCTCCCCATCGAAGTGCCCTGCGATTGGTGGAACAGTTGTTTGTCCAGGTTTGTTGACCATTTCTTACAACCCCTGGTCAAAAAATCTCCCTCCTATATCCGTGATACTACGGATATCCTGCAGGTTATAGAGGAGATACACGACACAAGCAACATTGACCTATTGGTAACACTGGACGTGGAGGCATTATATACTAATATCCCCCAGCGTGCCACTTTGACGGCAATTGAGAGTGCCCTTATGAGAGAGGAATGGACCTCACCTACCCCCATTTCCTTCGTTATGGAATGCGCCACACTGGCTCTAACTGAGAATTATTTTGAATATAACAAACAACTGTTCCACCAATCGCAGGGCACTTCGATGGGGAGCACCTTTGCCCCTAGTGTGGCCTGCATCTACATGGCCACCTTCGAGGAAGAAGTTATCAGGCACCCCAGCAACCCTTATATCAACAACTTAACCTTGTGGAGGCGCTTCATAGATGATATTTTAATCTTCTGGAAGGGGGACCAGCAGACGTGTCTAGCCTTCTGCGAATGGATTAACGCACAGAATCTATTTCTGAAATTCACACATACCATTTCTGACTCCTATGTGCCCTTCTTGGATCTCAAGGTCACACTAGATGACACAGGCCTTAGCACTACACTTTACAAGAAACCTACAGACAGGAATAGCTTACTTCTATACAGCAGCCATCATCCTAGGGCCCTCACGGACAATTTGCCCTTCGGGCAGTTCCTCCGTATCAGCAGGAACTGTTCTTCCACTAATGATTGCTTAACTGAAGCCCACCAATTGAGTTCCAACCTTAGACAAAGAGGTTATCCTGAACGTCAGGTAAAAAACTCACTTAAGAGGGCACTCAATAACCCACGAGAAACCCTACTACAACCCAATAATAGGGAAAAGTCAGAGACATTGACCTGTGTCACATCCTTCACTCCTGACTCTACATGCATAAAAGGCATAATCAAGAAACATTGGGGGATTCTTACTGCGGGTGATCTTACTTTCCCGCCCCCACGTTTTGCCTTTAAACGCACTCAAAATTTGAAGGATATCCTGATTAACACAAGACCTAGACAAACTAACCACCAGGACCAGAGCACCCTCTGGGGTCTCCCCCCAGTGAAAGGACACTACCCTTGTGGGTCGTGTGCTGTATGCCATCAAACTGCGGTGATTAAAGATGTGGTTTTTTCAGACTCCTTCACTTGGAAGATACAGAGGCATACCAATTGTAACACCACTCATTGTATCTACTTAATCACCTGCCCATGTGAAAAGATATATGTAGGCATGACCATGAGACCAGTAAAGATACGCATAACAGAACACAAGAGTAATGTGAGATGCCAGAAAATAACCACCAAGCTCTACACTCACTGCAAAGAGACTAACCACAAACCAGACTCCCTTAGATGGCTGATACTTGAGACACACCCTAGGATTACACAGAAAGCTTTATTCAAGATCGAACAGCGATGGGTGCATCGTCTGAGGACAGACCTAGAAGGCTTGAATGATCAAATCCCATGGGCAGTACTCATGGACAGATAATACAGGTTTTCTCTTTCTCTTACATTGCTACTCCGTTAACTGTTCCAGTGTCCTTTAAGGAGTAGACTTACCATGTTTATACACTACCCTGGGTCCCTTTCCCCATTTGTAGTTGAGCGTTATTTCTGTTTTTGTTACCCTGTGGACACTTGATAGGTTCACTTATCGATATGATTGTTATCCATCATTTACATTATATATTCTTGTGTATTTTAGTGATCACGTTTATCCACCATGACTGTGATCTCGGTCCTCCCCTGTCCTGTGGGTATATTTCCACTCACTCCAAGATGGCCGCCGCCATAACATATTCATTCTATGCATGCAGCCTCACGTACCATGTACTGACACACACTTCCGGTTAGTCGGCCCACCACCCTGATAGCGGCTGGTGTGTCTACATGGCAACTGAGATACCACACCTGACCTTCCAGGATTATGAATTCCACCCTTCCACTTAGCAGGTTTTACTCCACTAATCAATGAGAATTGGTTATTTTACTTACAATAACCACATCCCAAGATGGCCGCCGCTTTTGACATTCCCTTTCATAGATCCAGCTTCACGCTCTGGCATAGCGCACTTCCGGGTAGTCTGCCCGCCCCCAACCCAACAGACCAGCCTGTATATCTACTAGGTATCCTGCCGGGAATTATTCCTCCCGGGTCGAGTGGCGCGAGGGTAGGTTGACGGCCCATTCCGGTAGCAACCTTCAAGTAAGTGTTACTGCAATATTGCAGTGTTCCCGTTTGTCAGTGATGGGTCATGAGAGTAGTTTGAATGCTTACCCGTGATTCACGGGGTGACGGTTACGAGTGGATGGAATCCCGCTGTTGAACTTAAGAGTAATGACTAAGACGCGGTGGTTTCAGTGCTCCTATATAGGTTTTAACACTCTACGTTGTCAGTGCATTGCAACAGCTATTTATCAAACGGTCCTTTGGCGCACTATGCTTGGCTCTCCGAGGGGTTACGGGGCACCCCATGGCTCACGTCGGTATTCTCCCCACCTTGGCGATAGACCGGGCCTGCCCCGGACTTCACCCGGATTGCTGGCTACTGCGTTGCGGTGCCTTTACTCCATGGCTACGCATCTCTGGCTGGTTGACACCTTATCTGGGCTAGCAATTGCCATCCATGCGCCTCTTGTGTGACTCCATATAAGTTTCCTTCGTGGTGCTTCTTTGTTACTCTACAATCCCTTCTGTATCATGGCTCGCATTACTTCAGCTCATATGACGGGATCGCACACGGGCGATATTGTTTTACGTGTGCTGACACTACATGTCGGGCCAGTTGCCCTCCATGCTCTGCTCTGTTTTCCACTTAACATTTTGTCTCTCATTAGGACACCAGAATCTTGGTGTCCCGGTGGCGCCACGGACACGGACAGGAGCAGGGATACACACCACAATAGGTGAGTGCCCTGTAACTCCTCAATGTAGACACTTGTTGTTGTTTTTCACATTACTTCCTCATAGGGAACACCGCACTTCCAGTCTTCTGTTTTAATGATGCTTGTTTTTAATTCACTTTTTGAGTAGAATATCGACTAACTGTATAGTAAAGTCTTTTCACACTTGGCGACAATGGACGCATCCTTGTGTCATATTGTCTAGGGAGTGAGCACTATTGTGTGATATCTATCTGTACAGTACTTACTTTTAATCACTGCCTATGTTTGGGTTACCTTCCTAAAAATTTCTTTCTTTCCTAGGTCCCCTTAGACATATGGCGAGATCGTTTCCCATATAACGTGTGGCAGGTAACAATTGTACTTACCACATTGTGTAGATAGTTGACAGTTCAGTAGGTCCTGAAGAATTGCCACGGATCACTAGGACCACCAGGCATGAAACATGGTGACCACCACAGAAGAGCATAGCCAAGCTGAACCATAATATCAGCCAGCTGCCACTCTGTCTTTGTTTTGTTTTAATCAAGTGGAGAGCCACTCCTAATAAAATCCGATTTTGGACTTTCCAACTTGTTTTAACCACACACACGCATTCACATCTACACCACTAGGTTCCTCTCACACACACTACACCATACGGCCAGGAACAAAAGATCTCCGCTAAAGAGCCCCTTTAAGGGTGCCCATCGGGCATTGCAGCGCCGGCCCGACGAGGAGCAGGTCCATATGATGAAGCATGACACCTAGCTTGCTGGGTGTGTGAGGACCCTAGTTCCGAATAGAGGAATTCCTCTTCCACACGGTCTCCTCTCCACACTTCTACTCCCCCCTTTCTCTGAGGAACTGCATACTCTTTCTTTTGATATGATTAACTGGGCACGTATGCTGGACCTCCTGTAAATAAAAGCCCGCCAGTCCCCCCTTTTGAAAACAAAATAGTTTGGTGATGTAATATATTTATATTTATTTTTAACATGTATACATTTTTGTATGTTTATTTCAAATAATTGCTTACTTAAAAAGCGATTTTTTTAATATTTACTAATGATAATTTAATTATTTTAGCTATATTATTGTAGTTGATATCTGTGACGTGTTGTATGTTAATTTAAAGGTAACAATCTTTTTGTTTCTGACATTTATTATTGCGATACAAGTAAAAATTAATATGTTTAACAATGATATTTGTGTTCTCGATACTTGTGGTTTCACTAGTAAAGTTTAGAAAGTCGATACTTTCAGTATCGATATCTAATTTCAGATATTTTTGTGTTTCGATGTTGTATGCATCGAAATCATATCAGTGATCCAACCAAATACCCAATCTAATCTATCATAACCACCTACACATGGACTGAAACAGTGGCACTGTCCCAAATGAAATGCCCTAAAGTACAGCTAAATGAATTACAAGCCTAACTTCATGTAACACCACCAAATTGACTTTGTGCATTTGTACTTGTGTTCAAATCATCTAAATTAGTTTTACAGGATTGCTTGTAAATTTAGCTCCTTTTTAGTTTACTTAATTAAAAACTAATAGTTGCCATTATTGAATCTGAAAAGTCAGCAGTGGCCTTTCTCTGTCCAGGAAAGTCTAATTTTCATCCTTCAGAAAGTATACCCACTGGTATTATTGTATGGTAAAAAAATAGGAACACAGAAATAGGATACACATTGTTTGCATTGTAAGACCTACATTTTAAAGTTTGGTCAAATTTCCAGATAACATTCTAACTAAATAATTATATTCTTTTGGTTTTAAGATAAACATTAAATGTAAATAAACTAAACAATTTCATTGAGTTTAGGAAGTTTCTCTGATATGTTTAATCAGTAGTTCAAGGACTTCACTTTATATACTGCTGTTATTCATAGGGGTGATTTCCCCATACAAGAATATTGACTTGGATTTAAAATGGCTCACTTATAGAGACTAACGCTTTGAAACAGATTAATGTGGCCTGGAAAAACTCCCATTAATTCACATGAATTATTGGTAATTAACTTACGTGCCAGTTTCTGCATGTCTACATTCAGTTTGCCTCACGGGAAAGTTTGTGCTTTAAGCAGCAAAAATCTCTGTCTGAAAAACAAAAACTTCTGATTCAGATGGGCCTAATTACTTCTGTTAGACAGGCCATCACAATGTATGCGCGAATCGAAAAGAGACCTGTTAACCATTGGGCTAACTGTTGAAGGTTCAATGGTATTATTTCATTCCTTAGTACTTCCACTCTATGCAGAGGATAGGGCGGGGAGCAAAATGTGTCTCTATAAGGTGTTTCAGTCATATTTGTCCCCCTCTGAGTTGGGAAACAAAAAATATGAGGATTTTAAAAAGAAAGCAATTTGATATCTTTTAAAATAAGTGAGGTCAACTCCACTTTTAGAAATTGTACCATCAATTGTTCCATGGATATTTTAGGTTTTGCCTTTTCTCGCCACCGTACACTATAGAATATTTATACTTAAATCCTTTACAAAAATCAACATCTGAAACTTTTAACCTTGCCCCCCGAGGCTTGAAATGCAATCTTTACCAGAGACGCGAATCATCCTTACGTTTGTCTACTACCATATTGAAAGTTAATGGTATATTCTTTTCACATTTTTAACCAACTTTATCCCACCTATGCCAGGCAATCTCTTAGCAATTTAATTTTCCACTCTACAACATTAGTTTTGAAGTAGTGAAAAAGTAAGTATTATGGGAGGAAGCAGTCACTGATACAGCCCTCCCTCGACTAGGTGTGTGAAGGAAGCAGCATGTCCCTCCCATCTGAGGCAATAACAAATGAGAAAGGCAGGTGGGAATGCTGTCACTAAAGTGGTGCCAAAGTATGCCCCCTTCTTGAACCTCGAGGTTTATCTGGAAATTCTCTGAAGTCGTGCTAAAACTGGAGCATCAATTGAAGTGGCTTCTTCCTAGGATCTTTTGCTAGGCTGCATCCTTTCCAATGGATCAGAAACTGTAGATTCTTTCTGAAGATCTGAGAATCACAAAGTTCTTGCACTGCAAATTCTGGTACATTGTTCAACAGGATTGGAGGAGGCTGAAAAATAAAATGTTGACAAGGATCCACATGATAAGTGTTCATTTGGGAAGAGGGAAACACCCAATTAATTTTCCAATTGAATGTGGAGTTCAAAGGTTACTGGGTTTATGATCTAAATGATCTTGAACCAGGCCATGCCAATCTAAAGGGATTGAAAAAAGATTTCTAAAAGCGAGAAATTAACTGGGCCTTGATCTGAAACAATGACTTGAGGTAGCCATGCAAACGAAACATTTATTTTAAAAAACAACTTGTCCCAGAGACATGATAGATGGTAGTGTATTTAAGGCTGTGAAGTGGGCCATCTTAGAAAAAGAGTCAACAGTTACAATGATATGTTGCCCTCGGAAGTGGGGGTAAAGCCACAATGAAGTTAGAGGAGATACTGTGCCATTATTCGGGTGGAACAGGTAAAGGTATGAGAAACCCAGATGGTTGAGAATGAGAAGGCTTATTCTGGGCACAAACTGGACAAGAATTTACATAACATTTGGCATCTGTCCAATTGAGTTGCCACCAAAAGGAACACAGAATTAGTTCCAAGGTAGAATTAATTCTTCAGCAGCCACAAATAGCTGAGTCACAGAAATAGGTTAGACACAGTCTAAACACCTCAATATTCAATTTATTGGAAGGAACAAATAAAGCTTTCCCTTTCAAACAAGTCTCCCTTATTCATGAATACTTCCTTGTAGTCTCCCCCATTTTTCTTTAGGAACTTTGTAGTATTCTGCTTGAGCCTTCTCCAAAAAGGACTGTACCGCTCCGATTACTCATTTAGAGGGAAGAAAATTCTGATTATACGTTTGTGAAGATGCAGGATATCTTCAGGAGAGATCATCAGCAAGAACATTCTTTGACACAGGGATAGAGGTAATGATAAACTCAGATTGTTTGAAGAACTATGCTCATTGGGTCTAGTTACTGTTTCTGCACTACATGCTTTTGAGGCATTCCAAATTCCAATGATCAGTTTGGATCTTGAATGATGTGTGCCCCATGAAAAGATTTATCCATTCAGGGCAGGCCAGTTTCATTACCAGGAGTTTTGTCTCACGAGCTGAATAATTTATTTCTGCCTCCGACAAAATGTGCGCTAGATATGAAAAAGGATGTCCTAAGCCATCATACTCTTGGAGTTGTAGGAGAACAGTGCCAATGGCCCTGGTTGGGTCAGAATGTGGTAAAATTGGTCCCTGAGTTAAGGCTTGTTTTAACTTGTTGAAGGATTCATGGCTAAAGAGTCACACCTTGACTATTTCCTTCCTTAAAACTCCAGTGATGTTACCAGTTATACATTTATACAGTCACACCTCAGCTGTATAACGGGAATCCCAAGTATTCAACCTCAGATAGACAGTTAATTGCATATTTGGGCTGTGCTGGGTGTATGATCAACATTTTGTTTTGATTTGTGCGGTTATAAAGTGCTGTGTAGCACTCTTTTTTGGGAAGTGCTCTTTTTAAATTTTTTACAGCCAACTATGTAGCATGTCTGTGCTGCCCTATAATATTTTTAAAGGATCCTGCCCAGTGTGTTCTGTGGGAGGTTGTGCTATAGTTGGGTGCTGTTGGGATCGAATGATAGCTATTAAAGTCATTTTTGGGCTGTGCTGTTTGTATGTGCTAAGTTTTGTTCTAAGTGAGGCGTATCAAGGAATGATATTGATAGTCTTCTAAAAGAAATGTAAAACATTACCAACATTAGTCAATGCATTAATGTTTGGCTCTGATTTGGCAACATGTTGGACAAGGTATGCCCCGCTCCCATGCTTTCTGGCAATGCCACAGTACTGCAGTTCTTTACCTCTACTGCAGCTCAGATTTAAAAGGGAGCGAGCATCTGGGAAGCCTGGAATTGGAAGGGCTGGCTGTTGAATAAAAGGCCATAACTTGAATTACTTAATGTAGTTTATTTATAAAGTTTGATTGCTGGTGATTTTCAAACAAGTGGGGGGTTAGTGGCCAAAAGCCAAAATGGCTCCATCAATTTCATGCATGATTTTAAAATTGGCACACTATATACAAAATCTATTAAATATTTACTTTAATGTTTTTTTCTTACTGGAGACTTAGACGTTTGTAAAATTCATTTTCATAAAAGAAGCATTATTTTGTGACAACACAATACATTTGAAGAAATGGTTAAACTGAAAAGCAAACTAGGGAAATCTGAAAAAGAATAGCGTATAAATTATTGAAATATCTAACATAGAAGTAGTCCATGAAAGCTATTCAAGTTTGAAAATGGCAGCAATATATTTTAGGAAGGAATATAAATTATAGAATTAAATGTAAAAATAATGTTGATTTTATTTGCAGAATTAGAAATTATGAGAATAGGAAATTCGGCATACTGTATTTTACATCTCTCCTCATCTCTAATCTATCCCATGCTGAAATAGCAAACCTGCTCCTTTCTTCATATTTAACAGGAATGGCACAAGGAGTATTAGCAATGGAGGTAACAGAATGTTGCTTCTAATGCCCAGATCCCTATGGAATGCGGATTTGCATACAAAGTTCGTACAAAGATTGCCAGATCTGCAAACTTAGAAAAGTATTTCACCATGTGAAGACGGTGTGGGTCCATGGAGGTGACGGGGAATCGTTCCGAGACCGACCTAAGAGGGACATCTACCCCCTCTTCCCACCAATGTCCCCCACACACACACAAAAAGCTTTTTATGGCTGGCACAGATGTACTAGGTTGCTTTCAAACCCCATACTGGACATAATGGACATTGGCTGTAGAAAGCCACCAGAGACCAGATGGAAACCAACTCTGTGCAGAGTTTTACAACTTATTTTTTGTGCCACAGTGTGTTATTGGCTCCTTATCGAGTTAACGTGTGAATGTAGCCGATATCATGTGACACACTGTGGCAAAGTGTGAGTTGGCAGATCTGGACCACATCTGTTTTTTCAGAAAGCTCCTTGCCTACAATGCAAGTGCCCCTGTATGGTGCTTTTTGGATACTTTGTATGAAATAGATCTGTCCATAGTGCATGAACGAACTTAGGGGTATATTGACAAGAAATGACGCTCTGCTGTTTTGCAGCAGCAAAGCGCCAAAAATGTTAATGCCTCGGCACAACTGTTCCTAACGCCATGATAGCATGGTATTTCTAGTACAGGGCTCCAAGGCGTTAGGAAGGGGCAGCAGTCGTAAAAACTGACGCTGATGTGTTGGCCGTGTCGAAGAAAAATTTCACACTAATGCTGCAAAAGTGACGTTTGGCCAATTAGCGGCTAGAAAATAGACACTAGTCATTCTAGCATCACTTCTGTACACTTAGTGGGGGAGATAGAGCCTGCTACGTGCAACAACAAAAAAAATCACACTTACCTGAAAGCAGCAATGGAGCAGTCAGGAGTGAGCATAGCCCAGGACAAAAACCTAAGCAACCCCACTGCCAGCCAGGTTGACCAGCCAGAGTCTCAGGGTAAGAGGAAAAGGAAGTGCAAGTTCAGTCAGGAGGAGAATGAGTTAATGATCATGGAGCTGTGAGCACCAACAGCAAATCTTTGTCTGCTCCAAAGTACCATTGGGGAGGATAAAGACCATATGGCAGACCATAATCGACAAGGGGAACAGCGTTGCCAAAGTCAAGAGGACAGGGACTGAATGTAAGAAACGCTGGCATGATTGTAAGCTCAAGACAAAGGAAAAACTGGCAACCAATTTCAAGGCAGCATTAAAGGCTGGAAATTGTAGTTCAGTACCCCAGGAGAAGCTGGATCCCTTGGCGGAGCAGGTGTCCGCAGTCATCTCCGAGGAGTCCGTGGTTGGAGTTGTGAGACAGGACAGTGCTGGCTATGATGAACATAGCCATTGTCAAAATGAAAGGGCAAGAATGTGCCATGTCTACAAGACAAGATGCATTCCTGTCCTTTCCGCCAGTGCACAAACAGCAGACGTCCACCAAAGTAGGCACCCTTGCACCCTGGTGCAAGGGTACCTGCGTCGGTGCCAGCCAGCTGAATGTGCACCAGCATAGAGGAAAGCGCATGGATCCCTTGTATTTTCATACCACAGCGCAACCTCACTTTCCTAATTACAAAGCTTGGCTCAGCAAGGTGGTTTGTGGCACTGCCCTGCACCGTATGTCTAAGAACTATTCCTTTCTGTCTCACCTTGGCCCTTACCCATTAATCTAGCCTGCAAAAACCATAGCATAAAATTGGTATCCCAGAGGAGAAACAACACAGTTGAGGGTTGGGGGATATGTGGACCAAGGGTAGTACCTATAAATTAGAACATTTCAAAAGTTACATCCATAGTTGCCTAGATTAAACTAAATTGTGTGCTGCTGTCCTGGCATGCAAGTTCAGAGCACACAGGTGTCAGCTGCCATGGTATTCATCTACTAGATATGACTAGGTGTGGAGGTGAATGCAAGATGTACAACAGAGACCATGGACCATATTTACTAGGCCTGGGCAGTAAATTCCGTTGCGCTCGCGGAATTTGCGGAATTTGGGTAATTTCGCGATCCGCGGAGAACGCAAAATTGTCCAAAATTCTGCATTCCGCGACTTCGTGGAATTTTGTGCTTGTTCGCATTCTCAAAATGCGTGTTTGCGAGATATTTCCCCCCGAGCACGCAAACAGCGTTCACGAACAGGAAAAAACCATCGCGAACAAGTTATTCCGCGTATTCGCAGAATTTCTGCGTGCTCGCGGAGATTTTTTACCGATTCGCGGAGCTTTGCATAGCGCGACTAAGCAAATTCCGCCCACCCCTAATATTTACTGTGAAATGCCGCACCATGTAATGCAAACAAATCAGCTACTCTGAGCTTCTACATTGCAAAAATACATGGATCAGCTGTTTTTACAAGAATATGTGCCACCCCTGTGCTCACCCCTGCACTGGTGCAAAAAGAACAGCCATGGGCCAATACAGACACCCTCGCACTATGGCACAAGGATGTCAGGGTTGGAGCTCAGCTGGTTTTTATACTGCCAGCGCAAGGGAAAACACCAAGGTGTGCCGTATTTTTGTGAATACGGTGCATCCTTGTGTTTTTTATATGACACAAGGTGGTGCTGCTAAACTTCTTGCACCACCATGTTGGGCCAATTCTATGTGAATATGCCCCTCTGTAGGTACATGTCACCATTCACAGCAATATTACCATCTGGGGTGCTGCCTGATACATATCCCGTCTTAACAGCCTGCCATGTCAGTCCATTGGATATGGTCACACACGATGTAGGAGTCGTAGGCACTTGAGAGTCAATGTCTGATGAGGGTGCCATCATTGTGTGGCAGTAAGTTGGCTGCCAGGGCGAAAATCACAGCAGCCAGAGGAGGCATGTACACATACAAGTGCATGGGTCTGATTATAACGATGTGTGACACCCTGCAGAAAACTAACTGTGGTCCTGATGAAATAGGTTGAAGTCAGTGATCGTAATTTGACAACTATGGCAGCGCCCATCCACTCAGAGTAGGCACACAGTGGCCGTGAGAACACTGCTGGGATCCAGTCATCTAAAACAGAAATACAATGTGATTTGCAATCCACACACTTGCTTAACAGGTATCCTACGCATCAATGAGGAACTGAAATTGAAATGTATTGCACCTTGATTGTCAACTGGATTATTCATGTCAACATCTAAGAGAGATCAGAAATAGCATTTCTCCATCTCAATGCAGAGGATGAACCCTCACCTCCTGACCAGCACGCTGTCCCGGACTTCAGCGATAATGGGGATGATGACAACCTGCAAACCATTGGCCTGGACACCCTCCAAGAACTCCTGGACTCCATTGGGACACCATCTCCAGACATAGTGAAGGGTCAACGACGTTATGGGGTCTCCACATCCCCTGCCTAACAACCAACAGGCACCACCTGCCACCCCACCCAGACCCCTGAAATCCGATGACCCACAGATGCCCTTCCAACATACTGCTGTAGGAGTCCAGTGGGAGTTGGTACTGCAGGTGTGGGCAGGGATGGTGATCATGGAGGCTAACCTAGAGGGAGTCTGTGGGTGCCTCAGTCCCAATAGAGGCACCTACTCTCCACTCCATGGCATCCAGCAGTCTCTGGCTGACTTCGTTGGTGTCATGAGGCAGAGGCATGAACAAATACCTTGCCAAAGTGGCACCAGTGAGGTGGTCAACCAGCTGGTGGCAATGAGAACCATCTTGGAGTCCATGGACCGGAAGCAGGACTCCCACTTTGCTGCCATGGATGCCTACCACTGCTATGTTGCTGCTGTGTTGGAAAACCAGCAGATCCTCCTAGCTGCTTCCCCATGTGTTGGCACAGATGAATGTTGCTTGAGGCACAGGATCCACATCTTCCACCCCTGATGTGTGTGTATCTCCATCAGGCACACACACATCAGGGGCACACATGCAACACCACCCTCACCGGAGACATGCTTTTTGTTTTGTGGTTTTTAATGGTGATTTAAGTCACCCCACAAGTTCCAGGTCCATCCATGGTTACTAGTAAGCATACAACATTGGGATGACAAGTAAACACTGCAAGTGTGAGTGTGTATGGGGCAGCAATCAGTTTATGAGTCCAAAAACCCACTAATTGTGCAAATGCTTTTGACCAAAACATTCCTCCAAGGCATGTTACATGACGTACCCACAAAGAGATATTGTGTGTGAACACATGATTTGCACAGTGTGCAATTTCCATCATGATTGCCACGTCCACTGCTCAACAATGTCTGGTAGTTATATGTTGTAAAGTCATGGCCAACCAGGCAGATTCCTGTCCATAGATAAGACACCTGCTCACACATGTTGCCTAACACAGCTGGCAAAGACATATGTATGTACATAGCATTACCTGAGCACCCATGCTACCTTCTACACAGAAAATCATGACGTAGACCTGTGTGTAGCAAATGATGATGTTTAATGTCAATAGAAAAGTAAAAAAATATAAACCTACCTGCCCTATACTAATTAACTATTTTACTCTAACCTACACTATCTTATCCTACCTACTATCTAAAACTACCTTAACTTAACCTACCTTACTCTACACATTTAGCATGACATGATAAACATCAACTCCACAACCCCTTAAGACACGTCTTCACACAAGGACAATAGAAACTACACCCAAACATTAACTACCTACACATAGAATCCTAAACAATCATATTTTTTTTTTATTTTTTATATTTTTCATTGTATTTTTATACATATAGAACACATCAACCTCCATCCCAAAAAGAAAAAAATACACCGACCCAATACAATTTTAACCCACCCCTACAAAACCCCTAACCACTATCTTTACACTATTAATACAATAACTAACTTAAACTAAGCTATAAAAACATTATGTAAAACATTAGAACTATATAAAAGGGGAAGAACAGAAATACTCCCTGTGGCTATTGTTGCTTGGGTCTTCCCAAAGCCTGCTTGATCTCATGGAGGAGTGTTGATGCCTGGTCCATTTAGTTATAAAAAAACAGCCATCATCAACATCAAATCAGATATGTCCTTCTTCAAGTCCAGTTCAAAAGAGCTAGGGCCTCCTTTGGCCTGAGGTGTCGGGCCAGGTGGTTGGGATGATCCATTGGTGGATGGCCTGGGTGCCGCTGCCTTGGACAAACCTTTCCCTGATTTTCTATTCCTGCTTGAGCTCCTCTCATCCCCGGTTGGTGATCCTAGAGGAAAGCTTTTCCACTTCCCTTGAATCTTCCCCTCTTCATACCTTTGCTTCATAGCCCTGTGTGCCTTTGCAACTCATCTAAGGTGGTGTTAGCGCTCCTTTCATTTGTTATGCTGCCTCAGCTGCTCTGGGGTCATGTTGTCTGTTGAAGCAATAGGGATAACTGTCCGTCAAAGGGTGGCTAGGAACAGGTACAAAGATCGTGAAGCAATATTATTTACACAACATCTAAGGTAGCAGCCCCTACAGTCTAAATTTGTCTTGCAGCTTAGAGTGAGCATACAAATGCCCATTATGTCTTATATCAGATGTACTAAGCACTAATTGCAAAGGCAATGCAATTGCAATACAACAGCCCATCTTAGTGTGCTTGGGAACAATGATCTTTAGTACTCATGAAATGGTACACGTCACCATTACTGTACATTAGTGTGCCATCGGCATCCGGCAATGGCCTTTATGCCATAGGCATTTGCCAAAGTAAGATGTGCAATGTCTGCAAAGTATATGTATTGTCTCACAACGTAGTGTAACTGGTGAGGCAATGACTCATATCAGTACATACTGCTAACTATACTGAACACTTGGCAGGTGTCAAAAGTTCATTTATTTATTATGTAGCGCACTTTGCCAACACGTGTTTCATTTCTGACTGATCAAGTTTCAGCAGAATTCATCAGGGCTTAGCATCTCCAACAAAGTCATAGTCTGTTTTAGGAAGAGTTGTTGAGATTATTGAGATTTAGTAGGTGGCCCCGAAACTGGGATAGAAGGCCCCAGACATACTGTGTGCATTTAGGCAATATAGAGCGTGATTACACCAGTCAGTGCATGAGGAGGTGTGTAGGTTATATCACCACGGTGCACCAAAAATTATTTGATATGTGTGATATCGTGACTAATCATTTAGTGATAATTATTAGTGTCTTTATATTTAAAGGTGAGGAGGATGTGAAACTGACTAAAAAGGCGTTACTCACTTAGCATCCTAAGATAATGACTCCGTGGACTGTGTTCGAGAAAATGGGCAGTAGCAATAGATAATCTGGAAGAACATGAAAACATCAGTACCTTTGTGGTATAGGTTCTTTATATTACACCTGTAGGCCTGGTGAAAGAGTACGTAGTCTCTTACCTTGTGTTGTCCCACTTCCTTATACAGGATCAGTAATTGACACAGTGAGTGATGTATCTATAAATAATAATTATATGAAAATTGTTAGCCTCATGTCTCCAAATATGTGGAGCTAAGTGTCTCTGATATTAGTCTGGTAATAAACAGATATTAATATATGGATCAGCCTCTTTTAATTAACTATGGCCGAAGGTAAAATGGGGCGAGGTACACTCCATTCAGGTTTCACCATACCTTGATAACAGTGGGTTCTAAAATGCATACTGTGTATGCTGTAGTGTCATTGTTCGGTTCTATTAACTCTATTTCTTAGGGGAGGTCCCGGGAGAACATAATCCTCTGGGTGCCGGCAGGTGGCACCAGCCATACTGCCCAGAGGGTCATATCGCGCACACATAGGGCAATATCTAAGCTACAAACCACCATCGTTAGGTTCAATACAATTTTCGACCATTCCCTGACACATGCAGGTTCTATGTGTACCTTTAATTTTAGATTTGACAATGGCTGTAAACTTAGAACGTAGTATGCAGGAGATTACAGTCTTTAACGCTATAGCATCTGGAAGCGTGAATAATATAGTCAAATACCTACTGCGTCTCTTGTTAGGAGAACCGTACTGTTCTTTCCTGATCAAGCCATTCAATGTGCTGGCCAGGTAGAGTGTTTGGCGTTACGGAGATGCCAATGCGGCCATAATAACGTTACTGTCTACGACCGTAAACGTCCTTGTGCTTCGAGTAAAGGCTCAAACCAAGTAAGAATATGGTGGGCATCTTGTAGTGGTCTTAGTGCATACGAAATAGGACTGATCCGATAGTCCTAGGCTAGTTGCATGTATATGACATAAGAATGTAATCTCTTGTGCTGTTATCCCAGATGCGTTCGGGTATAGGACACAGTCACTCGGAACATGTGGTTCAGACAGGGTTAGAGTCAAGGCAAGGTAGCCTCATAGCTCAAATTAATGCTCGGTAATAAAGTGGCGGTGGCCATCTTGTGACGATCAAGTGGTCCTAGTGTGCCTTGTGTTGGCAGTAGTCATGTAATATTACATAGAATGAATTGTGAAGTAATGTAATGGCCTCGTTTGCTGGGTAAAATGTTAATCAGTAATCCCCATTACAATCCTGTTGTGTACACAAGAGACTGTGTGCAGTCGGAGTTATCCCCTGAAAGGGAGACCAATACGGGTGAGTTACAGTGGTAATGCTGACCATAGTGTGAAGGCGGTTCGGTGAAATATAGCCCGTGAATAAGTGTTGTGAGGTCCCATAATTAGTGACATTTCATGTATTATTCATCTGTAAATATATACTTCAATCGTAGACAAGACATTTTTCGACATGGTCACATAGCAAATTTGGTCATATATATATATATATATATATGTATATATATGAATATAAATAATATCTACTGGCGGTCGCCAGTAGATAGTTATAGTTAGGACCTATTTTCCATAGGAAATCCGCAGCATTCTATTCCCAATAAGTCTGGTGGCGATTGACGAATCTTCACGAAATTTTCGAAACTGTTGGCCAGCTCCGCTCCGCTCCTAACCTGAAAGTTTCGTGGTGATTCGTCAAGCGGGGGCCAAGAAAAAAGGGGGTCCTAAAACGCATTTTCCCCATGCAATTTACCATAGGATCTGTTGTCGCAGCTACAGCCCGAACTGCTGAACGGAATTACACCAAATTTGGCAAAGAGGTAGTCCTCAGTTCAGACTCATGCCTTTTGCTTAAATGGTGTAAATCCGTTCAGTAGTTCCTGAGAAAATTAGGGTAAAAATGTTAGTGATATCTATGGCCGGGAAGGATCCGCGCACCCTCCCCGCACCCTCCCCGAACCCTCCCGAGCACGAGCTGAAGGCTAATTGGCTGCCAACACTCTGAATCAGGAAGTGTTGGCAGCCATCTTGTGCCTCGGTAGAACTGAGGCTCAAGAAAACCGGGAAAAAAATGTGCAAAAAGCGACAAGGGGGCAGGGTAGAAACACCCTGACCCCCTAGGCCTGCTCAGAGGGTCCCACAAGGACCCCCAAGGCCCAAAAAAAATCGTGGAATGCAGCTAGGGTCCGCGCATCCCGCTAACGAAAAAAAAAACGACCGCGCTTCGTTTTGATTTAGCCCCCGGGGCTTCAATTTCTGTGTTGGAGGGCTCTCAAGCCCCCCCAGCTCCGGGGACCGCCACCTCCCCGGGGCTCTAAATATGTAAAATGGAGGGTCTGTGAGGGACCCCCCAGCCCCGGGGACCACCACCCCCAGGGGCTTTGAAAGAGGTGGGAGGGGGCCACGCGGCTCCCCTCCTGGAGCCCTTTATGGCCCTGGGGACCGCCACCCCCCAGGGCCGGCTCCCGCGCTTCGTTTTGATTTAGCCCCCAGGGCTTCAATTTCTTTGTTGGGGGGCTCTCAGGCCCCCCCAGCTCCGGGGACCGCCACCCCCCGGGGCTTAAAAAATGATTGGGGGCTCAAGGCCCCCCGTGGCCCGGGGACCACCACCCCGGGGCGTTTAAAAAAATATATATACCCTGTGTGGGGGGGCTCAAGCCCCCCCACACGCCCCGGGGACCACCACCTCCCCGGGGCTCTAAATATGTAAAATGGGGGGTCTGTGAGGGACCCCCAGCCCCGGGGACCACCACCCCCGGGGCTTTGCAAGAGGTGGGAGGGGGCCGCGCAGCTCCCCTCCTGGAGCCCTCAATGGCCCTGGGGACCACCACCCCCCAGGGCCGGCTCCTACAGTGTCCCGGGGTGCCCACCCTGTCATTGCAAACTGCTTTGCTATTTGGAAGAGAGAGCAGGAAACCTGCTCTCTCTTCCAAATAGCAAAGCTGATTGCTTTTCCACATGGGGAGCGGCATGTTAGCTGCTCCCCATGTGGAAAAGCAATGCCGGCTCCCGCAGGAAGCGGGGAGCCGGCTGGGACCGTGGGGGATTGGGACCCCCCCACTGTCCCCAGCGAGATGGCCAGGCCCCAGGGGATGGGGTCCCCGGGGCCAGTAGTGGCCCGGTAGGGGGGCCACGCAGCCCCCTCCTAAAAATAAATAAATAAAAAAACGGCCCCGGGGGATGGGGACCCCGGGGCCAAAGGGGAACACAGGAGGAGGGCAAGGCAGCCACCCTCCAAAAAAAACCATTAAAAAAAAGGCCATGCCCCGGGGGATGGGGTCCACGGGGCAAATGATGGCCTCGGGAGGGGGGCCACGCGGCCCCCTTCCCGATTTTTTCAATTTTTTTAAATAAAAAAATACAAATTGGTGGCAGGCCCTGGGGGATGGGGTCCCCAGGGCCAAAAAATAAGAAAAAGAAGGACAGCTACACAGCCCCCCTTCTTAAAAAGATTTTGTTTTTTTTAACGGGATGGGGAGGAGGCCACGCCCCCTCCTTTCATCACTCTGCAGAGGGGGAACGAATTTCCCTTCAATACTGGGGGTCCCTGGGGGCCAACTAGCCCACCAGGAACCTCCAGTATGTGCCAGGGAGCTGCGTTGCAGAGAGGTGTAATGAGGCCACACCCCTTTTTACACCTCTCTGCAACGCAGCTCCCTGGCGCTTACTGGAGGTACCTGGTGGCCTAGTTGGCCGCCAGGGGACCTCAGGATTCAAGGGGACTTAATCTCCCAACTTAAAACGCCCCACGGGGCGCGTTTGCACAGTGGTGAAGGTAGGGGGTGGGGCCTGAGGTGATACTGTGCAAACACGCCCTGTGGCACATTTTAAGTTGGGGAATTCATTCCTCTTCAATCCAGAGGTCCCCTAGGGGACAACTAGCCCACTAGGTACCTCCACTAAGCGACATGGAGCTGCGTTGCAGAGTGTTGTAAAAAGGGGTGTGGCCTCTGAACACCTCTCTGCAATGCAGCTCCCTGGCGCATACTGGAGGTACCTGGTGGGCTAGTTGGCCACCAGGGGACCTCAGGATTCAAGGGGACTTAGTCCCCCAACTAAAACACCCCACGGGGCGCGTTTGCACAGTGGTGAATGTAGGGGGCGGGGCCTGAGGTGAGATCTGTGCAAACATGCACTGTGGCGCGTTTTAAGTTGGGGAATTAATTCCTCTTCAATCCTGAGGGTCCCTGGGGACCAACTAGCCCACCAGGTACCTCCAGTTAGCGCCACAGAGCTGTGTTGCAGAGTGTTTGTAAAAAGGGGCATGGCCTCTGAATACCTCTCTGCAATGCAGCTCCCTGGCACATACTGGAGGTACCTGGTGGGCTAGTTGGTCCCCAGGGGATCTCAGGATTGAAGAGGAATTAATTCCCCAACTTAAAATGCGCCACAGGGCGTGTTTGCACACGTCACCTCAGGCCCCTCCCCCTTCCTTCACCATTGTACAAATATTCCTCTAAAATCAGCCGAACTACGAATTCCGATTTACTCACCTGTAATCAGGAGAGAACCCAGTGCTGCATCTTTTAGCCCAGCACAGACCCTGAAAAGTAATTCTAAGCGTACTTACCAGTAACTTGTATTTCCTTCCATAGGAATCCATTGTGTGGTTTTCACCAGAAAATTTTCAGTGTCCATTTTTGAAACGTGCAAATATTCCTCTAAAATCAGCCGAACTACGAATTCCGATTTGCTCACCTGTAATCAGGAGAGAACCCAGTGCTGCATCTTTTAACCCAGCACAGACCCTGAAAAGTAATTCTAAGCGTACTTACCAGTAACTTGTATTTCCTTTCATAGGAATCCATTGTGTGGTTTTCACCAGAAAAGTTTCTAAGTGTCTATTTTCACAAACTAAAAATATTCCTAAAAAATCGTCTGTATGACTTAAACACATTCTTTCAACTGTTTGCAGGAGGTTGGGCAGTGCTGGATCCAGGATCCACCACTGAGTAAGAAAAAGTAACGAGAACACTACTTACCTGCTAAGTGAATTTTCTGCCATAGGATAACATTGGTGATTCTATGGGAAAAGGTTTCTAAGTGTCAACTTTTAAAATACAATAATATTCCTTAAAAATTACTACTGTAACCAAAGCGCTTTTACTCAACTGTTTACAGGAGATGTCCAAGGACTGAATCTAGGATCCAGTCCTGTGGTTAGAAAAGTAATCCATAAAGTAACTAATTGCATTTAACTAGAAATTCACATTGAGCTCAATGTTGCTTTGTGTTTGAAATTGTGTTGCCCATTGCAACAACTGTAACTACTGTACTTAAAAGTCTGTTGCCTATTTGCCAAGTATTTAAACTAAAGTACTTCATTCTGAGAAAGTATATTTTGTATTGTGATGTATAATGTAATTCTAATGTAATTTAAAAAAATGTATCTAAAAATAAATAGATTAAAAAATGTAGTAAATCAGTATCAAAAAAATCAGTATAACAATTAATACATTAAAAATTGTCATTTACAAAACCTTTGAAATTCACTAAAAAAAACATAGGTTTCAGGCCTTATATAGTTAGGAATTAGCATTTAAAAAACCTTTCAAATTCACTGAAAAAACCATAGGTTTCAAGGGCGTTATAGTTAGGAATTGGCATTTAAAAATCTTAGAAATTCACTGAAAAAACCATAGGTTTCAGGGGCGTTATAGTTAGCTGGACATTTCCCTCGTACAAAACCCTTGAAATTCCCCCGTTATAGTTAGTTCAGCTAACTATAACACGCGCCCCCGCAATACACTGCTGATGATGTCACATATTATATCACTCATGACATGGTCAGTGACATCACTCATGACATCACTGATGACATCTCAAATGACATCACTGATGATGTCATCCAGTGAGTCTGTGTTTCTGTAAAGTTTTAATATGTTTAATATATATAGGAAAATGCCTGTTGAAGAATGAGTGGGTGTACAAGTGTGTGAATGGATGATTTTCTAGGTGCGTAACTGACTCTATAAGTGAGTCATTAAATGTATCTTACTGCAGACTAGTGACTAAACTGTGTGAATGTCTGAATGTGTCTGTGTGTTGGTGTATAAGTGGCTGCATGGTTTTGTGAATAGCTATATGAGTGTCTATATGGGTTATTGATTTGTTGTCTGAGTATCTGTATGGGTGCCTGAGTGTTTGTGTGGGTAGGGTGTGTGTGACTCTGTGCATAGATGTGTGAGTGGGTGATTCTGTGGGTGCATGGTTTTAAGAGTGCAACTGTGATGGACTGTATGGTTGGGTGAGTGTATGTATGGGTGTGTTAGTGATTGAATGTATATCTCAGTTATACATGTGTCACTAATTACATATGTGAAACACAGTGTATATGTGTGTAAGAGTCTATAACTGTCTATATGTGAGAGTGTGTGATTGCGAGAGTGGCTGTATGGATGAGTGTGTGCTTGTATTAGTGATTGTATAAGAGCGTCAGAACGTGGTAGTATTTTTATGAGTAAGTGAACTTGAGTGTGTTTAACTGTATAGGTGAGTAAATTGGACTGTGATTAATTATTTGCATGACTGACTAGGTGTGTTAGTACCTCAATAGATGATTGACGGTGTGTGAGTGTCTATATAGGTGTATAAATGCATATGATAGTCCTGTACTGAGTGACTGTAAGTATGAGTGACTGCACAGGTGAGTGAGTGGAGGTGTATGTAGACCTAAGAGTCAATAAGTGGGTATGTAGTTATTGGTATTAGAGTATCTATGGTTTTCAAAATGGCCATGTGAAATTTTGAGTCGGTGTATCAAAGATTATATTAGGGTGTGAGAAAATGCACTAATTTATCACATGGATGACATCATCAGTGATGTCATCAGTGATGTCATTTGAGATATCATCAGTGATGTCATCAGTGATGTCACTGACCATGTCATGAGTGATGTAATATGTGACGTCATCAGCAGTGCATTGCGGGGGCGCGAGTTATAGTTAGCTGAACTAACTATATAGGTGGAATTTCAAGGGTTTTGTACGAGGGAAATGTCCAGCTAACTATAATGCCCCTGAAACCTATGGTTTTTTCCAGTGAATTTCTAAGGTTTTTTAAATGCCAATTCCTAACTATAACTCCCCTGAAACCTATGGTCTTTTCAGTGAATATATATATATATATATTATCTACTGGCGGTCGCCAGTAGATAGTTATAGTTACAACCTAGTTTCCATATGAAATCTCAAATTTCTATTTTGAATAACTTTGGCGCCGGTTGACGAATCCTCGCGAAATTTTCAAAACTAATGGGGCGCTCCGTTCAGCTCCTACCCTGAAAGTCTCGGGGTGATTCGTCAAGCGGGGGCCGAGAAAAAAGGGGGTCCGAAAACGCGTTTTCCCAATGCATTTTTCCATAGGACCTTTAGACACAGCTACAGCCAGAACGGCTGAACAGAATTACTTGAAATTTGGCAAAGAGGTAGTCCTCAGGTCAGGCATGTGCCTTTTGTATATATGGTGTAAATCCGTTCAGTAGTTCCGGAGAAAATCAAAAGTAAAATCATATACATATCTGGGCGGAGCCTAACCACACATCTCATTGTGAGATCTGATTGGCTGTCAGCACTTCATCCAAGAAGTGTTGGCAGCCATCTTGGGACAAATATACATGATAGCACCTCATTAAAAAGCATTGCAGTTAATAGAAGGTTTTAAGACTTTAGTTACATTATAAATCATTTGTTGATTTTACCATACTCATTTTAGGAATTGTAGTATGTTCTAAGGCGATCTTACCATGTGAAAAAGCCTTCTGCTGGGATATCATGAATCATGTTTGAGAGAAAACTATTTTTACATGCTTTTCCCACAGAGGTTTGGAAGGTGATCTATAAGCTAAACTGAGAGCATATTTTCTGTAAATTCACATTATCTTTCTCAGTCATGTGAGAATGAAGTCTGACATTCTCAGTAAAACATGTACATCCAACAAGGGCAGAGACTGTCAGTTGATTCCTTTGTGTTCTACTGCAGCTTCCCAGAGTGTTCCAAAGAACAACTAGAGCGCTAACAGTCTTACTTATGACAAAGGTATGGCACACCTGAAGCCATTTTGATTGGAATAAAGTGGTAACATTTAAAACATTTAATTTAAAAAGGAACAAAATGAGAGGGTTCATTTTGCCATAGAATGTATGATTAGTGATGCAGAAAGAAAAATTAGGGCACATTTTGAGTGACTTCTCAAATCCTCTTCTATTTCATTAAAGAATTCTGACATGCAGACTGAAACATGCACTTTCAATACCAGCAGCAGACTTCCCTGGTGAGCAGTAGCTTTACTACAGTGATCTAATGAGCAACTAGAGTGCTAAAATTCTGAATTTATGGCAAATGTGTGACACATCTAAATGCCTTCTTCATTGAATCAAAGTAAAAAACTGACATTATGCCTACTGAGGAGACTGCAGTAAATGAGGAAATTAGGAAACTTCATAACAAGTCTCCCAAGATGGCCACCAGAGACAAAAGAGCCCAAATGTAGCACAAATATCACCGAGATGTAGCCCAAGTATAGCCCAATGACAGAAATCCCAGAGTGTTTTAAAGAACAACTAGAATGCTAACAGTCTTACTTATGACAAAGGTATGGCACACCTGCAGCCATCTTGATTGTAATAAAGTGGTAACATTTAAAACATTTAATTTGCAAAGGAACAAAATGAGGGGGTTCATTTTGCCATAGAAATTATGACTAGTGCTGCAGAAAGAAAACTTAGGGCACATTTTGACTTCTCAAATCCTCTTCTATTTCATTAAAAAGTTCTGACATGCAGACTGAAACATGCACTTTGAATACCAGCATCAGACTTCCCTGGTGAACAGTAGCTTTACTACAGTGATCTAATGAGGAACTAGAGTGCTACCATTCAGAATTTATGGCAATAAATCTGAATGCCTTCTTGATGGAACCAAAGTAAACAAGCATTGAAAATGCAATAGGTCTCGCCCTCGTTTAAGTTAAAGCAATTCTGTTTGTAATTAGGTGGCTTTTTAGCTTTGCCTTTATTAGTGTTTTTCAAAATTTCATGTAAATAACATGCATATCTGTATATGTATGCATGCATTTATATTTGTATTTATATAGATATGCAGATTATGCATATGTTTATATATGTATGTATATACATATATATACACATACATATATATAAATGCATATATGTGCATATGTGTGCGTGTAGAGAGACGTAGAGAGAGGTAGAGAGGTAGAGATGCAGAGGTAGAGACGTAGAGGTAGAGAGGTAGAGGTGGAGAGGTAGAGGTAGAGAGGTAGAGGTAGAGAGGTAGAGGTAGAGAGGTAGAGAGTAGTAGAGAGAGAGGTAGAGAAAGGTAGAGAGGTAGAGAGTAGAGGATGAGTAATAGAGAGTAGAGAGAGAGTAGTAGAGAGAGTAGTAGAGAGTAGTAGAGAGAGTAGCAGAGAGTGAGTAGGAGAGAGTAGTAGTGAGTAGTAGAGAGTGAGTAGTAGAGAGTAGTAGCGAGTGAGAAGTAGAGAGTAGTAGAGAGTGAGTAGTAGAGGGAGTAGTAGAGAGTAGTAGAGAGTGAGTAGTAGAGGGAGTAGTAGAGAGTGAGTATTAGAGAGTGAGTAGTAGAGAGTAGTAGAGAGTGAGTAGTGGAGACTGAGTAGCAGAGAGAGAGTAGTAGAGAATGAGTAGTAGAGAATGAGTAGTAGAGTGAGTAGTAGAGAGTAGTAGAGAGTGAGTAGTAGAGAGTAGTAGAGAGTGAGTAGTAGAGAGTAGTAGAGAGTAGTAGAGAGAGAGTAGAAGAGAGTGAGTAGTAGAGAGTCAGTAGTAGAGAGTGAGTAGTAGAGAGAGAGAGTAGTAGAGAGAGTGAGTAGTAGAGAGAGTAGTAGAGAGTAGTACAGAGTGAGTAGTAGAGAGTGATTAGTAGAGAGTACTGGAGAAGTAGAGAGTGAGTAGTAGAGAGTAGTAGAGAGTGAGTAGTAGAGTGAGTAGTAGGGAGTAGTAGGGAGTAGTAGAGAGTGAGTAGTAGAGTGAGTAGTAGAGTGAGTAGTAGAGAGCAAGTAGTAGAGAGTGTGTAGTAGAGAGAGAGTAGTAGAGAGTAGTAGAGGGTGAGTAGTAGAGAGAGTAGTAGAGAGTAGTAGAGTAGTAGAGAGTGAGTAGTAGAGAGTAGTAGAAAGTGAGTAGCAGAGAGAGTAGTAGAGAGTAGTAGAGAGTAGTAGAGTGAGTAGTAGAGAGTGAGTAGTAGAGAGAGAGAGTAGTAGAGAGTGAGTGGTAGAGAGTAGTAGAGTGAGTAGTAGAGTGAGTAGTAGAGAGAGTAGTAGAGTGAGTAGTTGAGAGTGAGTAGTAGAGAGTAGGAGAGTAGTAGAGAGTAGTAGAGAGTGGTAGAGTGTGAGTAGTAGAGAGTGAGTAGTAGAGAGAGTAGTGGAGAGGGAGTAGTAGAGAGGGAGTAGTAGAGAGAGAGAGTAGTAGAGAGAGAGTAGTAGAGAGTAGTAGAGAGTGAGTAGTAGAGTAGTAGAGAGTGAGTGGTAGAGAGTAGTAGAGAGTAGTAGAGAGTGAGTAGTAGAGAATGAGTAGTAGAGAGTAGTAGAGTAGTAGAGAGTAGTAGAAAGTGAGTAGTAGAGAGTGAGTAGTAGAAAGTAGTAGCGAGTGAGTAGTAGAGAGTGAGTAGTTTAATTTAAAAGGAACACAATGAGGAGGTTCATTTTGCCATAGAAATTATGATTATCCTCTTCTATTTCATAAAAAAATTCTGACATGCAGACTGAAACATGCACTTTCAATACCAGCAGCAGACTTCCCTGGTGAGCAGTAGCTTTACTACAGTGATCTAATGAGCAACTAGAGTGCTACCATTCAGAATTTATGGAAAATGTGGGACACATCTGAATGCCTTCTTGATGGAATCAAAGTAAACAAGCATTGAAAATGCAATAGGTCTCGCCCTCGTTTAAGTTAAAGCAATTCTGTTTGTAATTAGGTGGCTTTTTAGCTTTGCTTGTATTAGAGTTTTTCAAACTTTCATGTACATACCATGCATATGTATGCATATATGTATATGTTTGCATGAATTTATATTTATATAGATATGCAGATTATATTTATATGTTTATATATTCACTGAAAAAACCATAGGTTTCACACACGTTATAGTTACGAATTAGCATTTAAAAAACCTTGAAAATTCACTTAAAAAACCATAGGTTTGACACATGTTATAGTTAGCTGGACATTTCACTCGTAAAAAACCAATGAAATTCCTCCGTTATAGTTAGTGCAGGCAACTATAACTCACGCGACCGCAATCCTCTGCTGATGACGTCAGATATTACATCACTGTATTTAGACACTTATTTACCCATGTCTTCTTCCATTAATCTTTAGCTACACATATATTACAAATATTTATTTTTCATAAAGACACATATGTCATCAGTGATCAGCTAGAGTATCAAGGAGTGCTTGAAACATGTGAATAACTTACAGTAACAAAACCCGATGGGTCGTATCGCTTAGTTTTGGATTACCGGCATTTGAACTCACATTGTCGGACTTGTGCGGTGCAGAATACCCATAATTATGCATTAGTCGACAGTCTTGCTCGTAAAAAATATAAAACTACACTTGACATTTCCAACGGCTTTTTCATGCACAATCTATCCCCTGAAAGCAGTCAATGGACTGCTTTCACAGCAGGCGGAAAAAAAATGTACATTATTGGCAATGGGCTACAAAAATAGCCCTGGTGTTTTCGCCGCCCGTATTGTCTCTTTGTTGGACAGCATAGACAAAGACACATACTCGTACGTTGATGATATCTATCTAACTGACAACGAGTTATGGCCGCATCTTTGTCGGGTGGATCGCATCATAATTTTGTTTGCAGACCACTGATACAAATTTAACTTCGCAAAATCACACATTGCTGAGTACACAGTGTTGTTTTTGGGCTACGAGCTCAACAATGAAGGAAAAGGCTTAGCGCTGCACTTCTTGGAAAAGTGTGCATGTTTGCACCCTCCAGCTACACTGAAAAAAATTACCGTCTTTGCTGGGTTTTTAAAATTTCGGTCGTACTTACATTCCTGATTATGCCCAGCGTATCAAGCCTTTGTATGCTTTGATGCAACCTAAATTCTCAAAAGCCTGCTGGCTTCCGGAACATTCTACTATACTGCACTCTTTGCAGTCGGATCTTATTGAATCAAAATTTTTGTTGACTCCTGATAACCATACAAACCTGGTGATACGTATCGTGCTAGGCGCAGTGGGTTTTACTTACTTGACGTTTAATGAAGGAGACACAGTACCTATTGCTTACAAGTCACATTTGTACGCTTCGGCAGAATTGCGGTTTTCCTCTATTGAAAAAGATTTTACAGCAGTCCAGATGGCGATCCTAAAGGAACACGCACTGGCACAAGGAAAACGGATTTTAGTTGTAGCGCCATGTCCCGCTCTGGAAGCGATGACAAAGGCGAGTGTACCAAACTCTAAGGCTTTGCATCCTCATTGGATACAATGGACCACATTGTTGACCTCTCCGATGTCACGTTTATTTTTTACTCATCTTTGCGTACACAGGAGTTTTTGCAGTATAAATTTGTTCATCCTCCTCCTCTGTCAATGCGCCCCCTTGAGCAGTACCAATGTATCATCTATACCGATGGTTCGGCGCAACCGGCGACTGGGTCTAAGCATTGTTACTCGGCTGCTTGTGCTGCGGGTACCGTAGTGAACGGATTATTCAAGTCCAATGTTGTGCATACGCAAGCACTAGGTGACTGTACCACCCAATTAGCCGAGCTGCGCGCCTTGGTACTAGCTCTGGAGTTTGCAGATCCAAACATGACTACTTTAATTGTAAGCGATTCATACTACTGTGTTCAGTCTTTTAATGACAACTTATTCTTTTGGTCTCAAAATGACTATCGTGATTCTAAGGGCAGCGCAATTAAACGTAAAAATGCTTTGGGTTCGAGTCGCAGATCTTAAAGACCGTCTGCCTCTCACACAGGTAATTCATACTCTTGGTCATCAGCGTGTAGGAGTGCACGCAGTTGGAAACAGTTTGGCAGATGAAGCTGCCAAATCAGCAGTAGCCACGTGTTCAGTAGCAGCAGATGCAAGATCCATGAATAAGTTTGATAATTACATTTTGACAGCTATAGCTGCTACTGAGAAGGGTGATAATTACCCGCAGGGTTTCCCTTCCAAATATTCTTATCATTTAAGTCCTGATAATGTTCCTTACATGAGAATTAACGACGTTGGTGACAGGTTGATTCCCAACGCGGACCACAGACCTACACTGATATCAGCCGCACACGAAGGCATGGCCTCTGCACATGCAAGAGTGTCTGCGACTGTTTCTATCCTGCAGCAGCGTTACTGGTGACGCGGCTTATGTAAACAAAACAGGAACGATGTACTTTCTTGTGACATTTGTCAGCAGATTAAACCCTCTACGGTGACGCACCCACCACAAACACAGCTATGCATTTCTAAAAAAACTTTCAGTTATGTTTATTTAGATCACTGTGGTCCTTTTTCTTCAGATACTGCCTATAAGTTCATCTTAGTTGCAGTTGATTCGTGCACACGCTTTCTATGGGTTTGGCCACACCGCAGTGCTGACGCCCGAACTGTCATCAGGGATTTGCATGTCTTTGTGGGAATTTTTGCATGTCGCTCCTTCCATTCGGACCAGGGTCCAGCGTTTTCCTCTAGGGTGTACAAGGATACCATGAGGTCTATGGGGGTGCAGGTCAAATTTTATTCTCCATACAGGCCTGAGGGCAATTCGGTTGTGGAGCGAATGAACCGTGACTTAAAGAAGATCTCTGGGTGGACGGACCCCATGCGAAATGCTCTTCGGCATGAAATGTTTGTGCCAGACCTTGATGGTCCAGACGTGGCGGCATAAGCAGCATCCTTTGACGTAGATAATCATTCTGCTGTATTACAGAAACTACAAGAGACCCGTGACAGTCTTGCGAACAAACATTTACCCTCACCCACTGAAGCTGCGCTGCAGATTCCGGTAGTCGGCTGGCTACCCAAAATCAGAGACCTGGTCCGAGAGAAGGTGGAGAACAAGAGTTTGGCCCCTCTTATCGTGCACCAGTCCCAGTGCTAGGAGTGAAGGGTACTCGTACAGTCATTTTACCACCACTTCCTGGTCGAACAGACAACCTATACATCTCAGTGGACAATGTCAGGCTACAAGATCTGGCCGATCCTGAATAGCATCACTCCTGTGGTCTCTACAACACTGTATCGCGAGATCCAGGCTTACCGGCATCTCACAACGCACAGGATGACACTGCCATTGAGATGGACTCTGTTAACAATCCTTTACTGATCGCACCTGCTTCAATTCAAAGTGATGAAACTGAATATGCTTATCTACCTACAATGTCATTACCTGGTTTGCGACCTGAGGCCATTGATCAATCACATTTTTCCTTTGACTCACATTCCACTTCATCAAAGGTCCCTTCCAAATTTTCTATTTTTGTCGCCTGGTTTAAATGAACTTATTTGGTTCCACATTGGACATACATATGGTTGGTGCTCATCGCAATTTTTTGGTTCATGTGATTGGCTTTGTGACATTCTTTTCCTTCTAATCAATGGGCACTACCTTCCTCAACGCTCTGCTGTTAAACTGGTAGATGGAATTTTGGCTCCGCACTCTTCTTCTCACATTATGAAAAGAGACCAGACTTTTGTCAACATCACTGCCTGGCCAGTTATCGACTGCATTGTTTGAGATGCTGTAGATTTTCAAATTCATGGCCCTACAGAAATAATTAATGTGCCAAATGTACTTCGTGTTTCAATGGGTGACGTAGTGAAACATAACATACGGTCTGATGATTGGGCCGTGCAAGCAGTACAATCCTTATTTTCAGATTTGAAATACTATGCCGCTTTTGATGCTTAGGATTTGTATTTGAATACTGCCTATTATGCAGATTTGTTTTGCTATCAGCACTATGGTCATCATTATCTACATAAGGCTAACACATTTAGAAATGCTTTTAATTATACACAATGGGAACATTGCCCGGCTCCTTTGAAAGGCAGCTCTAACACGTTTTTGAACAAATTCACATATTTTACCGATTTAATAAATCAAACCCGAGGTCCTTCTATTTTAAATAAAATGCTTCATCTACTTCTAAAATCATGCTCATCCACACTAAATTATTATATTCCAAATCCTTTATTGACAAATTGTCAGTGGGTGGCTATGATCTGTGGAAGTCCACAATTGATCTTAAATCAGTGTGAGGTTCTAAATCCTGGCAAGTGCAAGGCACAGAAGCGTTACACCGCACGTGCCTCATCCCATCACAGATTCTATTTTTAATTGAATCAATTTATCAAACTACTTGTTTTGGATTGGCAACTTCTAAGCAAATGAATGCCCCTGCTGTTACAGCTCTAGCTCCATATCTGAACTGGAGCAATTATACAAATTTTTCTATTGCTGAATTACAAATACTGTTTCACAATTACACCTTTAATTTCTCTAGTCTGGACCCCCTAGGTTGGTTAGTTTGGCTGACTAGTTCGGATGCTTGTCAACTTCGTTTCCATGACATGGCTCCTGGTTATACACATGATAGGCCTGATCCTCGTTTTGCTAGCTCCCATTCAGTGACTACATATTCCGTTGGAAAGTTATGTCAAAATTGGTTGCAACACTCGCCTCTAGCTTCAGTAAAACAACATTTGTCATTATTATCAGGTGACATTGATATGACAGATTTTATAAAAGGACCTGCTGGTCGACGATCACAAAGATTTATTTGTGCAACTTACAATGAAATCTGGAAACTTTCCCAAATTGAAGCAGCTTCACATTAAAGGGCAATAGATCAGGCTAATCTAGAAAAAGTGCTTGCTGTTGTTGATAATAGTATTAACACACTTTCTTCCCGCATTTACAAATGGACAATATTGTTTCATCTGTTGTTGACATTGTGCAAGAGGATGTTTCTGTTTTGTATCATGGTCCAAGTCAAATGCGCTCAGTTATGCAGTTTGCATGGACTTTACAGACTCTTAAGATGGGGAAAGTTCCATGGGATTACTTGAAAGCCTCATTGTTGTTTTTGCCCTTTCACTTGACAACAAAGCTGCAGTTTATGTCCATGAAAGATGCTACTTATTCTCTTTTACATATTGAAAAGTTAGATCCATTACCATTCCCTGTGGCGGAAACAGACTTGGGTGTCTGGCTTATCCATGGAGTGATAACTCTCCATTTTCCTTGTTTAAGTTTACCTCATGCATGAAACACTTTGCACTGGGCCGCTTAGAACCCTTAGGCAGTGCATTTCTACAAGAAGTTTGGTCCTTACCATTCGCATACAGATGCCTACGAGATGACAAAGAAGTATACCTTACTGGGGAATCATGTGATACTACAATAGGTCATTCTATGGTTTGTAAGAATATCCAGCTCCTGTAACCTTACGGCCCGAATCTTGCATGTGTCATACCTGTGCCAGCTATTAAACCAACTTTCACTCTGCTTGCAAACAGTAGTTATTTGCTTTTAAATAATGAAGAATGTTGCGGCCTGTTAGCCGGCATCCCTTATATTGTAACAGTTTCACAGCGTGGGGTTTGCTGTAAAAATTTACTTTTCCCACCCCCACACGGCAGGCTCGATAACTCGATTTGGCCTTCCATTCCGACCTTGAAGGCAGATTTCAACAAGTTGAGCAGAATAAGAGCATTGTTATCCCAAAAAGAAGTTTCACTCACATCTGCCCATGAGATATTTCTCCTTCACGTGGCTAACACAGAGGTGCAAGCGCTTCTTAATACTGACCTCCCACTACATTTCGGTGCGTTGATTCACACTAACGTCAATGCTTCTAACACTACAAGCATTGCCCCTTTTTTAAATCTGTGGGCTCTGGCCTTGTGACCTTTTTCCAAACTATATTTGGTGTGATACCAGCAGTTATCCTTTCTATTTTTTTCAGCGTCTTCGGTGGCTTGCCACTATTACTTACATTAGCCGCTGGGATCTTGCTGTTAATTTGCCTGCTACGAAATGGCTGCTCTTACTGTGGGCATGCACAGCCAAGGCCGGCTGCAGATGCTCCGTAGCCGCATGCTTGAATGCTATGCTACTCTGCCCCTGGCCACACTCAGCGTGGCTTATGGGTTATCTTTTTGCTTTGCCTATTACACTTGCGTGCAACCTGTCTGAAACTGCTTGGATTGTCCGTTTCAATGGGCATTGGATATTAACCTCTCCATTACAGCATTTCCTCCACCTGATTTTGATCTGCTAATGAGTCCCTTAGTGGCCCATGAGCAAGAATGTTCTGGTGTTGGAATTATGGCCTGTGCAGCGGCACTGGGAGTTCTGGCTGAATGGGATATCTGTGCAGCGGCACACGATTTCCTATAACAGAGTTACATCGAGTATCACGCAAGTTGTCCTTTGATAGTGCTGGATGCGCCCATTGTTGAGAAACATATATGTTCATTCACTCTGCTTGATTGGGTGGAAACACTTTTTTCAGACGATACCAATGACTTCCTCCTGGAGGCTATTGCAACATACTGTTCGAACACCTTGCTCGATTAACTCAGCCACCGTATCCTTCTGGATTTATTTTTTCTATTTTTGTATGCCTCTTTGGACACGGACTATTTTTTTCTTTCTCTTCTCACATTCCCTGCAAATCCGAGGTATCATTGATACAAATGCTCTTGATTCTTGCTCAGACTTGTTTGAATGCTGTGCTCTCTTTATGACCACTGTCCGATGGACTGACCAAGGGGAGGATGTAGTGAGGATATGGACACACCTGCGGACATTGCTAAGTTAGCATAAGTTAGTATATGCTTGGCCGCCATTTTGCCGCTTTTGCTCATGTTACTACATGCCACATTTCTCGTAAACACCTTGTTTAAATCGCTTTCACATGAGAACTGTCTGCATTTCACATATTTAGTTAAACACTCTGCTCCTCGTCTGTACAGCGTGTTTAAGGTCGAAAAACAATTAACTCTGTTGATTTGCTTTGGTCAGTCTCACGTCCCTAGCCATAACATAGAACACAGCTGCAAACCTGGTAATCTGGTGCTTTTAATATTGCATTGCATGCATGTTAAGACACTTGGAGAAACTCTTTCCAGGATAGAAGAGCTGTGCTCGTCCGGTGATGTAAATTCCTGCATCTGAACTCGGAGGTATGGGGTCCCCCTGACAAAGCCTAGAGGTCTTCTGTAATTATAATAAACTAGTTTCTAACATGGGGAGGGTGGCAAGGCGCCATAGTCCTGTTTCCACCATCATTATAATATGATTTCCCCTTTTGTTCTTTATGGAATTGTAACAATGCTGATTTATTTGATCTTATGCATATTGTTGCTAGTATTGGCGCGTGTAATGCATTATAGAGCACGTTAGTTAAAATAAACATTTTAAACTATTCCTTGGCTCTATTTACTCATGTTGTGGACAAGTATGAGAGTTTGAATGAAAGAGTGTTCTTATTCCCACGTATCCTGAGAGGGACGGCGTAGTTTGTTCTAGCATGTCTAATCATTGGTAGTTTCGCTGTAGCACGGAGAACGAATAAGTCACTACAGCTAGTCGGATTGGGGTTCTGGGTACCGAGGTGGGTATTTTGGTACACCACTACACACTGAGGTACTGGTTTCCTGCGCATAGTTCTGTGTATGTGCATAATCCCTACAACACTAAGTGAGCATGAGTGACTGAGTGAAAAGTAGTACATTGTTTCCACGATCCCGGGGGATCAGGGTTGTCATGTTCTGCGTTAGCCAGAAACTATTCTCTCCCCGATAAGAGTAGATTCTGGTGGCACTGTGAGCTAGCTAATACAGACAGGCTAACGTATCTGGTGGGGGTGCACAGAATCAGTCTGCCACCAGTCCCACAGTTTATGTTATCCAAAACGCGCAGATCCTGTATAGGTAATATAGGAACTACACGACAATCCTACCCTAAATATAGCACCTAAACACAACTAAACACCCCAAAAACCCACTCTTACCCCTATGACAAATATACCCTAAAAGACAAACACCCAACAGCACACAGAGCAGTACAAAACAATCCACAGAAAAAAGGCCTGAGGGACACAACATGGGCAGCAGACATGACAAACCAGCTCCAACAACACCAAAACCACTCTCCAGCACAACAAAACCACAACCACTCCCAAGATCAGACAGTAAAACGGTGACTTAAAGTGAAAATTAGAGTAACTTTACAGTTCCTGGTTTGCAGCATGCAGGATCCATTACATCACTTCCCTTTACCCATTACTTCACTTCCTGAGCAGATGTCGGACCTTTTCTGCCAGGGTGCCATTTTCTTTTTTTTTTTACATTACCAGTCAATGCATCAATTTCTTACAAGGCACAATCCAGTTTTTTAGACTCTATGGCTGGGAGATGTCATTTTCGGCTGATGCGGTGGCTGCAAAAATCACGCTTTAATACTTATGTCTCATTTTTTGTACACAATAGAGCAAATGTGAGTTGTTTGTTGTATTGGGATGTGCAATGTAATAATGTACAGGGATTACAGTGTTAGGTATGAATAGTGAAATTGACCTGTTACCAGTCTTTGTATATGTTTACTATGTGTGTTGACAGTGAACATATGTGTGAGTTAAAGCTTTTCAGGGATCATACTATAAATAGTGCCCAAACACTGATGTAGCACAAGGATGTACCTTACCAGAGGTGCCCTGTGTGCTATTTTAGTCTTAGCACCCATTCACTTTGTATTAGCCAAACCCAGGTATGCGACAAACTAGCACTGCCATGGAGTCAGTTTACCCACATCTATGACAGCACATTCTACTGCCAAGCAACACCATGTCCGACAGTGAAGGATTCAGACTGGGGAGAAATTTGGGAGTGTGCAGAAATTGGCTGCACCCCAACGGAAGGGGATGTATGGATGACACCATTTGATTGTGAATTAGCCAATCATATCCAAGGGTCATATCCCACAGGAAAGTAACACTGTCATCATTTGTGGACAACATATTCTCACTCATACTGCAGGTGATAAGATAGATTACTATGCATGCCTGGCCTTGACCTCCTACACATTGCTGACAGTTAGACTGAATAAGTCACACCATGACTACACTCTGCATCAAGGCGGTGTTGCTTGTGCATCGCTGTGGGTGTTCACATACAACACAGTTACACTGGCAAAGTATAGTATGTAGCATTTGTATGTGAGATATGAAATCAACTAATTTAACATGTGGATACAGTTATTGATGTAGCTTATGGAGACTGTAGTTTTCGGACTGTATTTCCATGCACCTACTATGTGGAACACTTCACAGTCATCATAGTATGAGTGGACTCTACTATCATCTACAAGTATGAGATGGTACAGTAGGAGAGACACAAACACACAGTGATTGTGCACTATTTATGTTACCACACCATGGTAATTGGGGCTGGAATTAGAGAACTATTTGCCACAGGTAGTTGGCATGCACACCATTTAATTTGTACCAGATGATGTTCATAGGACATGACTGTAGCTCCGCTGGGTGGCTGTTTTTGGATTTGTCAGAGGAGTCATGATCCACAGCAGCAGAGGGTATCCTTGGTTGGTTGCAAAGACAGGAGGTGTAAAATTAGTTAAGAGACATGACTAGGGATGGCCCAACATTCATGTCCCTTCTGTTATATGTCCTGATTGACTCATACACTTTGCTGACTGTAAAAGACGTGCTATGACATTGTGTGGCATACACACAAGTAGGGATTGTAAATGACCTACAATTTGCTACACATACAGGAGTGCTGTTCTCTGTAATTCACTTACTATTCGTCATACTAGTAAGTTCCAATGTCATGCAGGTGATGATTTGTCACCAGTAAGGAGAGTCAATTTGCCATTGAGTCTCACATTCATCTATTATGTCTATTCGGTTTGTCCACATAAACACAACACATGGTAGTGAAGAGTGCCAACACCCCCCTTGCAGCATGGTGCACATGTGTCAGCTTAATGTCCTCACATGACATCATGCTTTAAGGGACACATTCCTGCACCAAAATACACAATCTATGCAATTTCCTCGATATGATTTGGAGAACTGCTCCACCAGAGCATCATGAATAGTGATAGTCCATCAGCACAGTTCACTTGTACATGTGGCCTACAGTGACTTAGGCGGTCTCCACATGCGTGACTTGTAGGATTGTGTTGCACATATGTCATGTGGTATGGTGCACGTATGTAGCCCACACCAACTATGTATGCACTGTTTCATTCAACCCAAGACTGATATGTCAGCGTATTCCTACATAATTGACTATCATTTGGTCTGTCATGTGCTTGAGAAGTACTTACCAACCAGGAAGACATTCCCATAGGTTCCATCCTGGAAGCGCTCATTGATGGTGGAATGCCTGAAGATGAAGAAGTCATTAGCACTGCCAGGATACTTCGCAAGGACATTTATGAAGAGTCCCAGATGGTTCATGAATGCCTGCATGTTCATGGAATAGGTGTGCCTCCTTTTGCGGTAGAGATGTGATGTTGCTGCTGGAGGCGCAAGTTGGACATGGTTGCAGTCCATTTCCCCTGAACACATGCGGAAATACAGCAGTGGCATAAACGCCTTGCTTGTTATCCTGATGTTGCTGCCCTGTGTTGGGGAAGTAGAGGTACTGGGGTGTGAGGCTGATGATGGCATCCAGGACGGAGAGGAGAAACCTTGAGAAGGATGCCTGGGATACTCCTGCCACTAAGGCTGTGGTGAGTTGGAAAGTTCCAGAGACCAGCATGTGCAGGACAGCCAGTAGTTTAGCCTGCAGAGGTATGTTGGTGCACCACTGCAATGTTGGATGCAGCCTTGGTACAATCTGGTGTAGGAAGCAGACCATGGACTCCCTCCTGAGCCTGTGATGGGCAATGACCTCCCCCGTCCTGAGTTCAATAAGGGTAATCCGCTGGTGGTATGTTCTCTTCCTTCTCTTGTGCTGCCTATTTGGTGGTGGTGGGGGTGGTCGTCTCCTTGGTGCTCCGAGCTTCAATAGTAGTAGATCCATGGCATAGTTGAGCTTGCCAAAGTGATTTGGGTATATTCTGCTTATATACCAGTGTCCATGCGTCATTTTTATGTCTGCTTTTCTGTAGTGGTAAAAAACTTCTACTAACGGGACTCTGCGCCTGTTTTTCAAAACTAGGCCCGTTTCTGAAAATCTTTGTACATACGGATGCATCAGTTTTGTGATGTTTTTTCCGGGGGAATGCCTACCTTGCATATCATTACCGAAAACTGCTGCTAGTGGATCTGGTGATGAGAAAAATAAGTGCTAGCAGTGAAAAAGAGATGCCAAAGGAGTCTAGTGTCACTTTAGTATATGGTGTAAAAGAAAAAGCTACTGCAGGGTCAAAAAAGTGACGCTGCAGCGACGTTAGCTCTGTGTAAATACTCCCCAAAAGTGACTCTAGGTCAAATTTACTAATATCTCAAGCAACACAGCACAGCAACCTGCCTCGAGGAGATGTATTTTATTGTGGCAAAGTCCTGTCTGCAAAATATAGTAGATAGGGCTTTGATTTAAAAAGCATAGATCACATGGGCGCTTCTCTGAAAAAAAGTAACACAAAGCAGCACATTGTGCTACTTTGCATTAATTGTAGTCAACTTTCCAGTGTAAAACACGTTGTGTGCTGGAAAGTGAACCCCAATAAATGAACATTTTGAGCATGTTTGCATAATTTTTAGTAGTTTGTACAAAGTGTTGATAAATCGAGCCCTGCGGGTTAAAACATGACCAGCAGACTGTACATCTTGAAACAGAGTGTTGATGCCAAACTCCAATATTTAGAGCTCATGTACTAACTGGAATTAGTTCCTGGCAAGACACAATGCCAACATTACAATTTCAATGAAATCAGAAGCACATCTCTTTACTGCACCTGTGCACAGTGGTCATGATGTGGCCATGAAAGTAAAAGAGTAGCATTTTGTGTGTGTCTTTCTTTCTGTTTCGTGGATATAGCACTCTGTTACTTCTAATATACAGCTGGCAAAATGTGAACATTTCAGTTTTGTGGAGAAGTTGTTAACTTCAAATTTTTTGTCAACTATGCGGGAACAACCAGTCCATATCCTCTACTTCTCCTGTAGTTGGAAATGCATCAGAAAGACTGAACCCTCCCACGGAACACTGTTAAGTGTAGGCGATGGCAGCCAGGACTGTAAGGAGGATGATGGTGCACAGGGTGAAGGGTGCATGCTTTGTGGGCATTCAAATTAGATTAGGGAGAGGGCCAGACTAGCTGTGGGCGAGGTGGGAGATTTCTATAGGAGCTGTGCGGATGGCAAGGGCCTTACAGCAAGGGATTGTGATGGTGTCAAGATTCTGGCAGCATGGGATTGTTTTTGTGTTGGTGTCAAGAGACTCACAGCATGGATGGCTGCAGAGTGGCATGATTCCCACTCCCCTGTTGCTCTGAGAAGTCCATATTATTTTATTGAAAAAATAAAAACGTATGTTCTTTGCATACCTTCCTAAAGATTGCATAAAATTATGCAGAGTTGTGTGAGGCCTAAAGCTTTGCAATTTAACATACTCCTAACCTGGACTTTGCACAGTCATTTCTTGAACAATTGGGATCGTACCTTCTTTGTATGGTCTTTTTAGGTCTCCCCTAGCTCTGTAGCACGCATGCGTTGCTCGCTTTGTGAGGCATGCAGTATACAGTATAGCGAGGGAAGCTCCGCCACTTTCTGCCTATCTTTTTGATTGGCCGAAATCCTAAATGGTCCATTCTGATTGGTTTTCGGAACCTTAGTGCCACCTCCTGATGGCCATGTCGTCATTTTTCTCCTTCCATGGCTATCGGCCCCTTCACTTTCAAAACTGTTTTGTTCCCCTACCTCCCTCGTTCCCTCCTGCAATCTGTTACTTCTTGTATCACGACCAACCCCCCTCCCGTTCGTGCCTTCTTCGACGGAAGCACTTCCGTTTCTATTTCAATAGGTCTTGTGTAAATACGAGTCCTATTGCATTTTAAATTCTTGTTTTGTCCTGGATTGGCTGGGTGAATTAGAACTCTATTTTGCCTGACCTGTCCAGATGGCTATCTTACGCATGTGCCGATTCTCTTTTACAACTGTTACATTTGAGCACGTTTTGTCAGATGGTCTGATTAACCGGCATAAATATTCACTGTGGGAGCAGTCATGGAGTCATGTGCCCTCTGGTGCTGTGCCCGTAGTGCGGGTGCTTTCCGCGTGCCACCAGCCGCCGCTTTTTTCAGAGGCTCCGCGCTCCTCAGACTCACCGAGCCCCACACCTGGTAACGGTATACCAGAGCACTGTTCCCTAGCCGCGGGAGCACATTCACGCGGCCCAGGTGGCATCTTTCTGAATGTTTCAGAGGGTGCCACCTGGAGGCCTTTTACGTACAGAGAGGAGAGAGAAATTGCCGCTTTTTGGAAACACGTCCAGCTGAAATGGCAGACCTCGCTGGGGCGTGGACTATGGAGGGATGTGATTGAATGGACAGTGATGGAGTTACAGGACTTCATGGGGCATCACTCATTGCCGATACACAACGGGCACCAACTACACACGGCAGCTTGGTCTGTGCATGCGAGCGGGCGGTTTATATTGTCACTTGTGGGCTGGTGTGCACGGCACAAATACCGACACCACCTGTACGCACTGCTCAAAAGTCCCAAGACCCCGTTACAGGTCCCTCACACAGCCCACCCTCCAGGAGTAGGGTGTGGCTTGTGCCAGCCCCACTCTATTTGGTAAAATTAGTGTTTGTTACTAGATTATTTGGATGGCTCGGGTACAAGTCACCTGTATAAAACAAGTACGTGTAGTCCTTTAAAGGGTGACTGAAGTCTCTTAACCTCTTCGGTGCCCGTGACGAGCTGGACTCGTCATGGGCCGCGGTGGCGCTGTGCCCATGACGAGTCCAGCTCGTCACAAACCCCGCCCGCTAATGTAACGGCCGGCACAGGGCGGGGAAAGGGGCGGGCACCGAAGGGGTTAAAAGGGTCTCTAGGCCGCAGCACAGGCCCGTCCCGCGCACGGTGCCCACCGAGCATGTGTGCTACTTGCCTTGAAATAAAACGGGTGCTGTATATCTCGTGGGTTCGCCCGTGATTGCCACTTCATAGCCACTCTATTGCTGTGATGCCGTCCTCTGAATTCCCCACGGAGTGCCATGGCTCGACGTACCCCCCTTTCATCCAAACCCGAACTTGGCTCACTTGAAGCCCGTGGCATCCACTCCAGGGGCAGGTGAAGGACGGGCACCATCCTCTCGTGAGTAAAACGTATGTAGAACGTACAAATATCGAATTGTCTTGGTGCTGTCAGCGGAAGCTCCCGAAAGTGGACACAGGACTCCTTTTACCAACTGAGCCGAATCAACCCCTTCACTTCCCAGTCGGCAATAACTTCTTGTGTTCTGTTCAGTCCCATTGTTCCAAGCTCCCGCAATAGGATTTTTACCCAAATCGACTTGGAGTTACATTATGTGGCATAATGGCATATTTTTGGGAATTTATGCACAACAAATTGCAGCATGAAATGCCGGAAATTACGCAAGGTTACACCAGCATAACTAACATTTCACCTGGGCCTAGTGCTAATGTGCTGCATAGCTAAATACATATAATATCACAATGGAGAGACCGATTGGCATTGCCAGTGCTTGTTTGAGTTCTGCCCTCTTTAGCAGCACATGATGCAGACAGAAAGTTGATAAAATGTGCATAAAGCTCCTTTCTATATTTCTGCGCACTTTTACACACCATTATGATATGGACCTGGGAGCCCCAGACACTGAAACAAGCATTGGCAAAACTAATAGGTTTCATTTTGCAATCATGTTACTGACTATGCTGATGTTGTTTGCCAATGAGATTCTGCATTAGCAAAAATAAAAGAAATGCTTTTTTCAATGTGGAACAGAATTGGCACAAAAAAGCTGCTGCAGCTAAAAGATATATATTCGCAAATGCGCCACTACATAGCCAAAATTATGCATTATGACATGGTGAGTATTTTCTGAATATTTAATTCACCAGTTAAAGATAAATATAAATCAACAACAATGTGTGAAAGTGTCTCAAACTTAAAAGAGCAACCTTTTAGCAAATTACAGGTGCCTGGCCCTCTAAAAAAGAAAAAAAGCATTGTTTAAAAAAGAAAGAAGATGAGAAGGGACTGAACACCCGGGGACAGATCATATACATTGCACCGGATGTACGTCGATACTTCGCATACTTAGCATAAACCATTACTTCGCAAGTTTTAACTGCGCATGCATTTATAACGCAAAGGGTTATAAATGTACTATGATTTATGTTAATTAAAAACATCGCACTAAAATTATGCTTACACTACACTACCTTGGGTAATATGGGGCCCGGCACATACCACTGACACCGAAATCGTGTGAAAAAGGCCGCTTTTATTAAAACAGGTGCACATCACAATTAAAAAGGCCCTTGGCCTAATGCCTTACAAAACTACAACCTCACTATGCAAGCTGTTACCTATGTTACACTACCCCCACCCCTAAGGTTCCCCCACACAACATTTAGAACCTGCAATTCAGTACCACCTACTGTGACCTTTTAGCTTTTGACCTTCGAACTTTGACCTTTGAACGTTACCCTTTACCCTTGGTGTGACCTTTTAACCTTTGCCTTTGAACTTTGACCTTTGAACTTTACCCGTTTACCTTTGACCTTTCAACCTTAACCTTTACGACTATTAACCTGTCACTAACCTAACTTACTAACGCACCTTAAATATCCTACCTCGTGAACTTGTCTACCCGTTCCCTTTTAGCCTGGATTGGCTCTGTCAATAACGAATAAACTTGGCTAAAACATGCCAACTTGACTGCCAACCGCCCCTGCACCTGCTTCTAGCGACAACCCTAACACCAACACATATAACCCCTGCACACCTGTTCCAAAGCAAACCCTACCACAAAAAACCAGACTGATAGACAGGAAAAGTTAATGCCCACCGAAGGAGCTGAAACAGCCTAAAACCAGCCACCGGGAATACTACAAAATGGTGGATGGAAACCCAAAATGGTGACCTAAATATCCCTTGGGCTATAAAATAGCCCAAACAGCCCAAACAAGCCCAAAAAGAGGCGGAGCAGAGGACCGCGCCGCTCCCATTCCCCAAACATCCCGGGGGGCAGACTTCCCTATGCCCGGCTGCCCCCCAAGACCCCCTTGGGGAATATGGGGCCCGGCACATACCACTGACACCGAAATCGTGTGAAAAAGGCCGCTTTTATTGAAACAGGTGCACATCACAATTAAAAAGGCCCTTGGCCTAATGCCTTACAAAACTACAACCTCACTATACAAGCTGTTACCTATGCTACGCTACCCCCACCCCTAAGGTTCCCCCACACAACATTTAGAACCTGCAATTCAGTACCACCTACTGTGACCTTTTGCTTTTGACCTTCGAACTTTGACCTTTGAACGTTACCCTTTACCCTTGGTGTGTCCTTTTAACCTTTGCCTTTGAACTTTGACCTTTGAACTTTACCCTTTTACCTTTGACCTTTCAACCTTAACCTTTACGACTATTAACCTGTCACTAACCTAACTTCCTAACGCTCCTTAAATATCCTACCTCGTGAACTTGTCTACCCGTTCCCTTTTAGCCTGGATTGGCTCTGTCAATAACGAATAAACTTGGCTAAAACATGCCAACTTGACTGCCAACCGCCCCCCAGAAAAAGGGGGGGGGGGTGAACTACCACCTTTTTCTGCCCCCTTAAAGAAACCAGGGAACCGACAGAGCCTCCGAAAAAGTAACCTGCACCTGACACCAACCGATCCACGAGAAAAAGGAAACCACGAAAAACCCCCTTAGAAATACCCACGAGTCATAGATAACGCCAGCCATATGGGCTTCGGGAAAAAACGTCTGGGCACCATAGACCCCTTCCATAACTTCCTATTGCCTCCATGTGTAAAGTCCGCATACCACGACCCGCATGGCCAGCACTCAACCCACCCAGCCGTCGCTCGACCACTGGCGTATCTCACCTGTATGGAAATTCCTAACCCCTAACCCCCCAACAACATATCTTAAGAGGGTAGCAGCAACCTCCCCCACAGGCCCCCTTCTCATATACAAGCCCATGTGCAAACAATACGTAGCGGGGCCAAGGAACCCCGAGTCTGCCTCTCTTTCTTGCTGGTCTTCCCATATAAACAATGACTCCTCCAGTACAGAAACATACACCACATAGCCTCCAACTGTAGCCGCACCTGAAAAGCAACAATAATATTTCAGAAAACGAAATATCATAGAACACTTCCCCCCGACCAGTACACATTGTTAACAGCATTACGTGCCCATCAACCCAAGACCCCATGTCTGCAATGCCCCGACCCCCTGGCCAGACTCCCAAGATCTTGTGTGACTGCAGCTCCACAGCAACACGGAACATTGGACCAATTCGCCCCTTTGCCCCCCCACTGTGACCTGACAAGCCCCAGACCGGTGCCACTTTACTCACAAGGAAGAGCTACACGTCCTAGAGCAAACATAAAAGTTAAATACCTCCACCCAGCCACCCTGCCAAGACCTCCCCGATTTGTTGTAGGCATGTAAAATCTGTATGAATGCTGTCCACAGGAGGCTAACCCTAAGCATACTACTTAACCGCACCACTTCATAACGATAGGGGGGCCCCCCAACACCACCCTGAGGCGCGAGAAAAACCACAACTATAGGGGTCTCCAGAGCCAAACATGAGTAACTTAATGAATAACCTCTGCACATGAGCCACAGTCTCCAGCGTAAACAAATGGGGGGGTCCCCACTCCTAAAACCCCCACCCCAACCCCAAAAACCCTGAAAACCACTTGTCTGGCAAATGTAAAGTATCCCTGACCAAAAACGACCGTCGCTGCGGACCACTCTGTTGTCCCACGCACAAGCCACTGTCCCTGTTCAAAAGATGCCAAAGAAACTGTACCAATCTTAATCCTCACTCTGGTCTTATAACTCTCTTGCTCTCTGCAAAGCAGGGCATCCCCGCAAGCCTTGTAACCGAGTACCTCTTACAGTAACTCACCCAACTGTGAGCCGGAGAAAGCATAAGCGATGTCTGAGCCTTCCCCCGTCGCATGACACGCTGATACCAGGCCCCCAGATTTCGACCTGCGCATACTAACCCCAAAACAAATTTAGTGCCATACAGGGACCCACTGTCCGCCCGTTTTGTCACGGGCCCCTGAGCCAGGCCCTAGCTGCCCCGAAAAGCTGTCCCGCGCCTTCTGACAGCTCATGGAAAAAAGCACGGTAAATCTATCCCCTTGCTAAGCATGCTCCCTTGGCCACAGTATCAAATTCAATGCCCATGAGTGGCCGCCCGTACTAAGTCCAGCTGCTTTCCTTGTTGCAAAAGTGCTCTGCGTGTGCCCCTGAGCTCCCAGCACTGTCCAACCTCCTCCGCAGTCCGCGGAACCGGGCTTAACCACTCTAATCCCACCTGAACACAGGACCTCCATGGTCACCGACCTCAATGTAAAACAACAGGAATGACTGTGCCGTGCTGATATGGCTGACTTTCATGCTGTCAACTATTCCCCCGGTTCACCCATACCTCCCATAACTGTCAAGCCCCCCCTGGCACCTCGTAACTGGCTTGTCAGCTTTAATCGCCATCAATCAGCAGAGCCTCCATGGCCACAGTATCATTGTTGATGCTCCAGCATGCCAATGCTGTTCTGGGTCACTCGCTTTATAAACTGCCAAGGGTACCCCAATTATCAACACCAACTCCCCCAGCATGTGCTACTGTTGTACTGTCCACCTGTCTGCTGTATTGCCGATGGTACCACAAAAATGCACTCTGAGCTCCTCAAGCCTGCCCAGCAACCTCTGGCAGCCCTTGGAACCAGTGCTAAATCCTTTCTGGGCCATGTATCCACAAAGTTGCCAATGGTACCGCAAAGGTCAACTCTGCACTCCTCGTGAACATGCTAGCGCCGTACTGGGCGACTTGTCAAACTAACCGCATTTGCTTTATCACCATTAGTAACCAGGCCGCCATGGCCTCAGGATCCATCTCACGGGCCTGTATTTGACAGCCCCCAACGTGGGTCCAGCTGTATTTGACAGCCCCCAACCAGGGTCCAGCTGTATTTGACAGCCCCCAACCTGGGTCCAGCTGTATTTGACAGTCCCCAACCTGGGTCCAGCTGTATTTGACAGCCCCCAACCTGGGTCCAGCTGTCTGCTCTTGTGCCCCAAATCACCAAATCGCCTATGATCCCCTATTGTGTTTTGCTGTATCACTGCCATAACCAGACCTCCGTGGCCACAAGTTAGATCTCCATGTCCTAATATGACAGCTCTAAAGCGTGTTCAGCTATCTGTTCCTGTGCTCCCCCGTACCCAAAACCCCCTTTATCCCAATCATGGCGGCCGTATCACTATATAAACAACCTCACTGGGCACTGGATCCAACGTAATGGCTCTGACGTCAAAGTTACCCCTAAGACCCACCTGAACGCCCCAAGATATCCAGGCATCCAGCGGAAACTGGCCACCCCACAGTGATCACTTTTCACCAGTAGCATGTTACCCCAAAAATGCCCTGTCATCCATGACATTCCAGTTGGAAAAAACTTAGCCGCCACAGGCCCCTTCCTCCATTACACCTTCCCAGCGAGCCACCCCCTGCATAATAACCTTGGACGGAAAGCCACTACTGACCCTTACCTTCTTGAGAGTCCCCGGAACAAGTGTGAGCCGCTTCCCTTGGCCATTAACATAATTATTGTGGCACTATACCGCCACAATCCAGCGTATTAAAAGATCAAAGTTATTAGGAGAATTAAAAGCAGTTCCCATACGCCTGCCTGTGTTGCTATATCCCTGCCGCCATCTACTATAATAATGGTAAAAGAAAGTGTACCCCGGGGCCTGTAAGCCTGCCCAACTACCTACAAAATCCCTGGTGCCTTTCCGGTATGAAGGCATCTGCCAGCACCGCCAGTATCAGCTTTTTTCTTTAATTGCCAGCTTACGCCGTATAACCACAGCTAAGGGCCCTTCCTGTAGTGTAAGCCTATAGTCCCCAGCGCAGCACCTTCCTTCCTTCTTACCTTAACCCCATCTTGAACTCTCATGCCAAAGCTAATTCCTCAATTCCACCCGACACCCAAATTATGCTGCTGCACTTTTACCTGGTGATAGAACCGGTGTCCATGCTGTAGTCCACCCTTTGTCCCCTTTTGTTCACCTCCTGTCGGGTTCTCCACCGCTGTCCTGATGCACTGACCTTTCTGCCCTCTTGCCCGATGCGTGATCCTGTAAAATGTCATGAACAAAGTGGTGAGATCCCCTCCCCTCCCCCAGTGCCTCCTGCAAAATATCTTCACTAAATAATCCCTCATAGTCCAGATCGGGATATTCCATGTGTCTGCCCCTAAGGGCGGCGGCATTTCCCGCCTACCCTTGTGCTCAACTGCACATCCTCATCATACTTTGACCGCATCAAAAGGAACCGGAAACCTATCTTTTAAACCTGTGACCCAAAACAGCACACCACTTACCATTTGTGCCATAGCTCCCTCCAAAAGCGTTCCACTATTATCCATAATACCATTGCGCCTACATTGAAAACCGTACCATAACCTTCCAGCCATACCATATCCTACATGTGCTTTCTGTGTCAATTTCCGCCAGGGGAGTACTGTCCCCCTTGGCCCGGTGCACCGCCAAAGCCGTACGGGGCCTACGTGAGGCAGTGATCTTGTGGTCCCTATCGCATCGATTGCTGTCAGTGGGAGTACTGTCCCCCCTTTGACCTGGCGCACCACCGAAGCCGTACGGGGCCTACGTGAGGCAGTGATCTTGTGGTCTATAAATTTCCTGCCGTACCATACCCTAAAAGCTGCTTATGTGAGTCGCTTGCCACCAGGGGGGAGTACTAACCCCCTTTGCCTGGTGCACCGCCGAAGCCGTACGGGGCCTACGTGGGGCAGTGTCTTGTGGTCCAGGTGCACATCCGAAGCCGTACAGGGCCTAAGTAGGGAAGTGATCTTGTGGTCCAGGTGCACCGCCAAAGCCGTATGGGACCTACATGGGGCAGTGATCTTGTGGTCCAGGTGCACCGCCGAAGCCGTACGGGGCCTACATGGGGCAGTGATCTTGTGGTCCAGGTGCACCGCCGAAGCCGTACAGGGCCTACATGGGGCAGTGATCTTGTGGTCCATAACTCTCCCGTCAATTTTCGCCAGGGGGAGTACTGTCCCCCTTGACCTGGTGCACCGCCGAAGCCGTACGGG